>NC_064622.1:196347177-196987677 GCF_023898315.1 Schistocerca nitens | reverse complement strand
ACAGTTGAGTCCCATATGATTTCACACACATTTGAAAATTTTTTTATTCATTTTCTTGTCAGTGCTCTATTTTAATTACATTCTGAAATTGTTTTATAACCTTGAGTTTTATGTCTCCTAGGTGATTTTTTACACACTGTTTGAATAAATATTACTTTACCAAATCATTCCCTATTATTCACAAAGGGTGGAGCTCCTCCACGCCCACACCAACGTGGTGACCAAACCAAAAGTTCTACTGTCACCTCCGTATAACATGTTAGTTTTTGAATCAGGAGTCATAGGATATGGGCTGTGATGTTATCCATGCGTCTGGGTAAGATTACTCATTAACATCGTCCATCAGTGGACGAAAGCGATTGAAGGGTAGCGGCTGTAAGGGCAGAGGAAAAAAAGTACCAAGGCAAGCACCAAGGGAAAAAAATCCTCTGCGACAGTAGGACGGGTAGTAAGAGCAATAGCGGCTTGCTAGCTGCGACAGTGCATGCAAGGTGTGGTTATGTTAGTGCGAGGTATCGTGCATCGTTACCTTGTTGCGGAGGCTCGTTGTGCGGCTTGCTGCAGTTGCTGCGTCCCTGTAACAGTTCAAGGTCATCATACATTAGTGAGCGATCGGTCATAGATCGTCTCACAGTGTAAGGGGTGTGTGTGGCTGGTTTGCGTGCTGTGTACAGTACAGTTTCCCGGCGGTTGCCTGTTTTACGGCGGGTCGAGCATCTGGGGTTACCAGCAGTAGCTGTGTTGCAGGGGTTCGCCATTACTGTCGTGTTAGCGTGCTATGGACCATAGGTGTTCAGTTCCTTGCCAATAGTGCCTGTTATTCAGCAACTATTGAACTATTGTACTGAAATACCCAGGTCCTCCAACCACAAACAATAGGCGAGGCCCCTGACGAGTTGTGGAATTTTTCAAAAAACGTTTTCCCATGTGCACGACAGCTGATTTTTTCAAATAAACCATTAGCTTCATGGGGATACGCCATCATTTTATACGATCTGGGGTGATCGGTTCAGCACCAGTCTAGTCTGCATACCTACGGAGGAAGAGGTCACGTTCACAGCATATCTGGCTTCTGGCACCCTTTTGGTCTATCACAATCTTTTTTCTCAATATCATAATATGCACCAAACAATTCACTATCTCTACGGCCCGTTTCACAGATATTTAATCCATGTCTCCACTTGACGAATGCGAACACCACAGACCTAATCTTGGAGGCCGTGATATTTTCTGAGAACGGCTGTTCTGGTTTTTGGTACCTAATTCAGAGTAATAATGTAATAATGAGATACGGTTTTCCTCGTCGCAATCACCTTTGTTTCTGGAACGGTATATGCACAAGTCTGTAATTTCATCAAAATATACAGCATAGAGCAGAGAACAATTCAGCGACCTCCAGAAGAAGGACTTTGTTGTGGTTTGCATCACCTTGTGAATAACTAAGCAAAATATTCTGGCACTCTGCTATCGCATACCTTGAACCCATACACGGAATGTATATTCGTCAACTCTTTATCAGCAAACCTGTTCATAATGATGTGTGTCACTGTTAATGTACGAAAAACATTGCCTGAAATTTTAGCTACAGACTGAATCGAGTAGCACTGAATACACGCTTGAGGGCGAAGGATTAGAACAAGTTGATTTCCAAACAAGCAATACAGCTCAGACTATCAACATTTTCATTTGTTCAACAGATGTTTTCTGTATAAGTACAAAGATAAATGAGGGTAAGACATCAAACGTAATGTAATATAACAAGACACTAGCGTAGTGAGAATGAACACATGATTCACGTAGGTTGTATTCTGTTTATTATCCGTGCAGTTGCCGAACTTCAATCTTGTATCATTTTCAAGCACCTGTAATGCGTTCAAATATGGTGACGTTCGTTTATACATCAATTGTCTACAAGCTCTCGCATATACACTTACTGTATAACATAAGTTAATTACCTGTTTTAAGCTTCCAGCTTCATTTCACATTCTGGTACGTCGCTGGTGCATATGTACAGATATACATCGTACGTCTGTACGTATACGGCACAAAAATAATACAATAATGTACATGACAACGCCACATATGCTCAGAAATCCGTTGTATACCTGGCCACATTAACCAGCGATGTGAAATCAAGCTTAAAATATATAAGTGACTTCCGTTATGGAATGTATTTATATGTGAGAGCCTGTAGACAATTGATGTATAAGCAACTGCCACTATTTTTGAACGTATTGCAGGTGCCTGAAAATGACCAACGGTTGAAACTGGCCAATTAGAATGATAGTGAAAAGAATACAGCCTACTTGGACCACGTCTTCATTCTCAAAACACCCTGAGGTCGTGGACCGCCACAAAAATAAAACTCTTCAATAGGATGGCAATGTAATAACGAGATACAAGTTGACCTTAATGTTGCTTACACATCAAGGAAAAACATGTGTTACCTTTGACCTTGACTTCATGAGGTAATTAATGACTATGAATCTATTACATCATCATGTTGATCCTTCAAGCACTGCCCCCCCCCCCACCCCTTGCCACTCTCAAGCCAGTCACAGACTCTTATTTTACTGGGTATTAAAATGAGGCACTCAGTCACAATGTAGCTGTCAAACTACGTAACCTACCCGTGAATTTCGTAAAATGGCATCCTGTCCAATAACAGTATTGCCAGTAGTATAGTATTTCTAGAGAAAATTATTTAAGCTTCACATGAATAGCTTAAATAGGAGTAATATTGAAAAGTGATTACGAATACCCTCAGCAGCAGATCTCAGGTGGGCAAAATAGTCAATGTTTGGTTGATGGCAACCTCAAAAAATATTTACCTCTCAATGAACTTTGTGTGTGTGGACATCAACTAAAATTCGGCAAATGTGAATACACTGAAAATTATCAAAAGAATATATGTTGTTTTCACTCAGACACAGATTTCCCTCGCATTACGTATTTCTGTCACCTCATTACTACTGACTGTGAAGACCCAAACAGGATGTCGTTTCATACGTTATTTGTAGCGGACAATGTTGTAATTTCGAAACAGTTTTGTAAATGCGTTCATTTGCAAGTTATCAGGTCCACGCACTTTTAACGAAAACACAATATCGCTGAGAGTATCCCGTAACCTACAATAGAAATCATGCAACAAACACTCCATGTCACCGTTTCGTCTCTAAAGTAATTTTACATGAAATTTGATCAGAAATTTCAGTAATTCACAATAATTTTAATACCTCTGAATTTACTCAGGAAAAGCGTTGTACATTTATGCACGATTGTGTAGTTAATAGGCAGATCACACTGGTGGCCCCATTTCAGTTAATGTATTGTACAGATTGCTCAATAACTGTCAATAAATAACACTAATTCAAACATTCATAGTTTAATACAGTAAACGACGCACTGAATATATTTACAGACAACAACTTATTTGAGACCAGAGAAATACTTTAACTAAGTAGTTGTATATGGTGTTAGGGATGTAAGTGTAGATATTTTTCTCAGTAACCGAGAGCAGTGTACTGATCAACATAACAAAAGTATGTACCACATTTTGAAAGGAGGCTGCCCCATTTATTATGACTATTTTCAAGAAGTTTATGAAATACGAATGAAGTTGTGAATGTGACAAATGTACCCAACCTCTGTAATATCAATACAATCATATTCTTTCTAAGACTGTGTTACAGACCAGACATGTTGGTCGGATTAGGTCAGAAAGTAGGAGTAGCAGCGTGTATTGGAGAGTCTGGCTGTATACTTGGTTTAAAAAGGGGGTGGAAGCTGGCCCAATTTGTAGCGCAGGCAGCATTATTTAAAAGAGATTTTCTAAAAATATGCTTGTAGAGTTGAAAGAGTGGCGGAGGGGGGGGAGGCTAAATATGGACAACACAAATGATCAACGGGAGAAAGAGATGAGAGGAAACTAGATCAGAAGTAAACCACCTAAACAGCCTGGTGGCACAATTTTGAAGGTTCGCACACATGTGTCATGGCAGCCAAGACCAGTGGTTTGCATAGCCAGCATGGACAAAGTCAAAAGTGAAAAGACGGTTAGACGGACATAGCGAGTCCAAAGAAACATTTGTTCACAAGGATTCGTGGCAATACAAAGTGACGAATGGAGTAGGTGATATGCCTACAATATCACTGAATGAGCACAGCACTTCTGCTGGACTGACGTCACACACCTCACTGCTTAACAATGTTTATCTTCACTACGTAGCTCGACACTCTCTCCCGCCATCATCATGGAGTTTTAAAGGTATGATGAAGATGATAGCACCACGATCGAAACCGGTTATCTGATTTAAAATTTAAAGAGTTACAGACTATCACAGATTGTTCTATTTAAAAACTTTTAGTCTAAGTTTTGGTCACTGCTTCCCTGGAACAATGTTCCAAAATATGAAAAGTTTTTATTTAAATGAAGGACTAATTATAGGACTAATTATCTCCCTTCTCCCGATGCTTCGGAACTATCTATTTCTTCGTCCTTCAAATCTGCCACTGCCAATTTTTTCTTCAATTGCTGCATGAGACGTTAATACTACATAAAAACAAATGATACTATTACTTTTATAGCTAGATTCCTTACAACTAAGAAATTCGCACCAAACACATGTGATTGGCACTCAAGATTCGCTGTCACCTTCTCCGTTACCTGAGCACATTTTCCTTCCACAGCGCTTCATACACTGATGGAAAAAGAAATCGCAGCACCAAGAAAGAATTGTGTGACATAAACGAAAGTTGGTAGTAGTTGTTGCTACATCAGAAAGATTATGTCTCTTAAAATTTCTCGTCAGTCGCATAAGAGTGGCGCTAGTAGCGCCACTACGTGGATGCAAATCAGGTTAGCTTCTAATGCACACCTTAACGTTCGTGAGCGTTAGTTACGTATGACATTGGATGTGGTGAGTATAATGTATTTAAGGCGACTAATAAACCATTATCACCATCTCAGTGCGTTTGAATCAAGTCATGTAATAGGGCCACAAGAAGCTGGATGTTCACGATATTGCAGAAAGACCGCACAATGTAGCCACTGTACGTGACTAATGGCAATGACGGTCACGAGAATGTACAGTCCTTAGAAGACCGGGTCAGGACAGCCACTTGGCACTAGTGAGAGGGACGACCATGACATTCGTGTTTACGGTGGGGCTCTGACGCATGGTGCTGCATCTGCAGCAGCAATATGAGCGGTAGTTGGCACCTCAGTGACACATCAAACTGTTACAAGTCAGTTTCTTCAAGGACAGCTCCGTGCCTGACACCGTGTAATGCGTATTCCACTGAACCCAAACCTCCGCCATCTGCGATTTCAGTGGCGTCAAGCGAGAGCTCATTGAAGGGCAAGAAGGAGGTCTGTTGTTCTTTCTGCTGACAGCTAGTTCAGCCTCGGTGATGGCTGTGTGTTGGTTAGAATAACGCCAGTTGAGAGCCTGTAACCAAACTGTCTACGTGCTACTCGCACAGTAACTACAGCTGGAGTTATGGTCGGGGGGTGGAGTTATCCCACGCACCTCTACTGCACGTTTGCACGTCACCTGATGATTCGAACTGTATTGCTGCCACCCATGAACAGCTTTCCATAGGATGTATTCCAACAGGCTGCGCACTTCGACATATCTCTGTTGTAATCCAACATGCTACGTAGATTGTCGACATGTTGCCTTGGGCTGCTCGATCACTAAATCTGTCTCCAGTCGAGCACGTATGGGACACCATCAGACGACAATTCCAGCGTCATCCACAAACACCGTTAACCACCCCTTTACTGACCGACCATGTACAACAGGCATGGAATTCCATCCCATAAATTGGCAGTACTTGTACAACACAATGCATGCACTTTTTATGCTTGCATTCATCATTCAACATCCTGGTCATTAACGTACCAGCATTTCACATTTGCAAGGCTTGTCTCGCATTCACATTAACCTGCGGTCGTGAAATGTTAGTCACTTAAATATATTTCTTGTTGTTGTTGTTGTTGTGGTCTTCAGTCCTGAGACTGGTTTGATGCAGCTATCCATGCTACTCTATCCTGTGCAAGCTTCTTCATCTCCCAGTACCTACTGCAACCTACATCCTTCTGAATCTGCTTAGTGTATTCATCTCTTGGTCTCCCTCTACGATTTTTACCCTCCACGCTGCCCTCCAATGCTAAATTTGTGATCCCTTGATGCCTCAAAACATGTCCTACAAACCGATCCCTTCTTCTAGTCAAGTTGTGCCACAAACTTCTCTTCTCCCCAATCCTATTCAGTACCTCCTCATTAGTTACGTGATCTACCCACCTTATCTTCAGCATTCTTCTGTAGCACCACATTTCGAAAGCTTCTATTCGATTCTTGTCCAAACTGGTTATCGTCCATGTTTCACTTCCATACATGGCTACACTCCATACAAATACTTTCAGAAACGACTTCCTGACACTTAAATCTATACTCGATGTTAACAAATTTCTCTTCTTCAGAAACGATTTCCTTGCCATTGCCAGTCTACATTTTATATCCTCTCTACTTCGACCGTCATCAGTTATTTTACTCCCTAAATAGCAAAACTCCTTTACTACTTTAAGTGTCTCATTTCCTAATCTAATCCCCTCAGCATCACCCGATTTAATTTGACTGCAAACGTATTCCTGATGTATCTTTACGCTACATTAATTATTTTTGGTGTTTCGATTTTGTTCCACATGTGTGTTTTCACACTCTACACGTTAATTACAGGCAACCTCTTTTTCATATGACTTATAGATTTCTTTGCCTGTCACCAATACTTGGCATTTGGAATTAAGTATGCATTTTATTACATTCTTTCCCATTACCTCACTTGTTACTGGATATGCGATGTCCTTTGTTATACTGTCAAAAATGGTTCAAATGGCTCTGAGCACTATGGGACTTAACATCGGTGGTCATCAGTCCCCTAGGACTTAGAACTACTTAAACCTAACTAACCTAAGGACATCACACACATCCATGCCCAAGGCAGGATTCGAACCTGCGACCGTAGCGGTCACGCGGTTCCAGACTGAAGCGCCTAGAACCGCACGGCCACACCGGCCGGCTGTTATACTGTCAAATCTCTTTATAACTGCTACTGGTATTTCTTTTAATATATTAAAATTTACGTTACTAATTGTAACTAATTGTTAATATTGACCTTCTTGATTACTTCGTCGTTCTCCGTTTCTCTGACTATGTCTGCGGTTGGACCCCTGTGTGTCCACTCTTTCGTCTCTCTCTTCTCACTGATAGTTTCGTTCCATTGTTTCCTGTCTCATCTGTTCAATACTGCGGTCCCCATCCTTTATGATCATTCGGCCTATGCCTTTCGCAACCGTGACGGATACCTCGAGCTCCAGCATTGACTATCCTGTTTCAGGTTTTCTGGTGAAAAGTGTGTCCATATGAAGTGTATAGGTTAACTTGTTTGATTCCTAGAATCATGCTTCTAATTCTTGGAATAAGTGCCGAAATTCCCATACATCTTGCATGTTGCTGACCACTCTTATGATTTTCCTTCTTATTTTCTCCGTCAAACAAATTCTGAATTCTGAGGTTTCTTGTCGATCATTTCCTTGAAATACCGTATTTGATCCTGCCACCTCGATTCTGGGTACTTTCTATCATTAATATTCCCAGTTTCACTTGATCCAGCTTCGCTTGAAACCAGTATTCACTGTGCGTTTGAACACTTCGTATGTCTTACACAGGCAGTCTACATCTACATCTACATTTACATAGATACTCCGCAAGTCACCGTACTGTGAGTGGCGGGGGGTACCATTACTAGTCATGTCGTTTCGTGTTCCACTTGCAAGCAGAGCGAAGGACAAACGACTATCTATATGCTCTAATATCTTGGTGGTCCTTACGCGCGATGTATGTTGGCGACAGTAGAATCGTTTGGCAGTCAGCTTCAAATGCCTGTTCTCTAAATTTTAAAAATAATATTTCTCGTAAAGAACGTTCCCTTCCCTCCAAGAATTCCCATTTGAGTTGCTGAAGCATCTCCGTTACACTTATGTGTTGTTCGAGCCTACCGGTAACAAATCTAGCAGCTCGCCTCAGAATTGATTCAATGCCTTCCTTCAATCAGACGTGATACTCATCCCAAACATTCAACCAGACCTCAAGAATAGGTCGCACCTGCGCCCTATAAGCGGTCCCCTTTGCGGGTGAACCCCTCTTTCGTAAAATTTTCCCAATAAACCGAAGTGGACCACTCGCCTTCGCTACCACAATCATCACATGTTCGTTCCATCTCATATCGCTTTGCAACGTTACGCCCAGATATTTAGAAGACTTGTTTGTGTCAAGCAAGACACTAGTATTTCTGTATCCGAACAGTACAGATTTGGTCTTCCTACTCATCAGACTTAACTTACATTCTTCCACATACAGGGCTAACTGCCATTCACGACACCAGCTGGATATTTGGTATAGTTCGTCTTGTATTTTCCTACAGTCACTCACCTTCGAGAGCTTACTATACACTATGCCATCATGAGTAAACTACCGGAGATTACTGCCCACCCTATCCGCCAAATCATTCATGTATTCAGGATACCCTTGTCTCTGATGACCACTCGCCATTAAGGACAACATGATGCGTTCTATTATTTAAGAAACCTTTGAGTCACTCACATACCTATGAACTTAGTCCAGATGCTAGTACCTTCGTTAACAGCTGGCAATGGGGCACCATGTCACAAACTGTTCGGAAATCTAGAAATATGGAATCTGCTTGATGGCCTCCATCTATAGTTCGCAATATATCGTGTAACAAATGGGCAGGCTGAGGTTCACACAAGCAGTGCTTTCTAAAACCATGATGATTCATAGACATAACCTTCTCAGTTTCAAGAAAATGTATTATATTCGAATTCAGAATATGCCCAAGGATTCTGCAGCAAACAGAATGTAGGGATATTTGCCTGTAATTTTTCGGGTCACCTGCACCTTTTTCCAGTTTCTTTGGACCTTGTGCTGGGTTGTCAATTTTGTAGAGCCTATTCGTTTTTTTATCTGCCTTTTCTCTGAAAAGTTTGGAGACAAAATTTATCTTTGAAACACGTGGTCATGATATTAATTATACTTATCGGAACTGCTCGATCCAAATAGCTGTGGTAACCAGTTTGATGCATCTATACTGACAGAAACTGCTTTCTAATCTCTTCATCTACATCGTATGACAAGTTTCCAGTGGTTGTAGTTGGCTTTAGCGGAGGTAATGAATGTGTCGGTAATCGCCTGATGTGATATAAGCTGTCCGTTAAGTTCTCTCAAAACCTCTTCTTCTCGATTTTTCACTGCTTCTGCTCATCTAGTTCCCTCTTGCTGCTCAAGTCTTCACTGCTCATCTTTTTCTTTCATTAACACAGTTAATGTTCCTTTATTCGTTCTGTTGATATAGGCCTGCGTCTCCTTCATGTTCGTGTAGCTTTGCTGGTAGGGATGTTGTTTTACTACAGGTTGATAACTGCTCGATGACGGCTGTTAACACTTTGAATTGTTCTAGCTTTTACTTACAGTTACTTTCTGTGACTCAGGGTTCTTCTGGAGAACTCTTACTTCTTCGTTAACTTCCCCCTTCCTTGTATTGAATGTCTCGAGGTTCTCTGTGGAACAGGTACTGCGGTGACCACAGCCGTCATAAAATACATGAAACATATTCGCTTTACAGGTAGATAACACGCCAACGGCGGAAGTTAAAATTTCGAAGTAATCTAGCCTTTTCTTACATGCATGCGTGTCCGAAGGAACACTGCATAGTTCTTCTTAACAATACAGGCACTGCAATATCGTACTTATCCGCCGATGCCGGGCAGCGACTTTCAGTTAAAACGCCCTCCCCCGTAAGGTAATTACATAATATGTGTTCGAGTACACATTGTAACGCAGCAACGACGACTTACGGAATTGTGTGTCTGGCAGTGAGTCGTGGATTGGTACCCAACGATGTTAAGGCGACCGCTCGCGTAATGCCGGAAATCTGGGGCCGTGTCCAGGTTCGGCCAAAATTTTCATTCTTATCTAATGATTGTTCGTATTTCATGTAATCCTCACACTTAGTTGAATGGCAGCCGGTTATAGCAACATAAAAAATCTTTTCACTTCGTCGTCCTGTACATTCATAGTTGTTACTCTTACCTGTAGTATAAAATCGTATTTTTCCTTGTTCAAAACCGTCAGATTAGGACATAGTGTTCCGATTGGTGACTGCGAAAGTGAATTTTCTACTTGTGGGTTTGAGTACCTATGTCCGCTCGTTAAATCATTTCTTTGTCTTCTGGTACCATATAATTCCTTATCAATCAATTTCTTTCGAATTTATTACCATATTTGCATTATAATTCCATGTATTACTGCACTAGATCGTGCCACGTTGGAAGGTAGCCATCTTGTGATATGTTGTGGGTTTGCCTCTTGATCCATATATTTTCAGATGCCTCGACAAGCACATTTCGAGTTACAGACACGAGATAATTCTAATAAGTAGTTCTCCTTTGCTTACTGTCAGGTTTCATGTACTGATATGGTTTAGCGACTGCATTTGTTGTACCGACGGGTATTCACGAGACACTGTTCATAGTAATCTCTCGCTACGGTCGCAGGTTCGAATCCTGCCTCGGGCATGGATGTTTGTGATGTCCTTAGGTTAGTTAGGTTTAACTAGTTCTAAGTTCTAGGGGACTAATGACCTCAGCAGTTGAGTCCCATAGTGCTCAGAGCCATTTGAACCATAGTAATCTCTCATACTGCAATCAACTTACTAAAAGAGGCTATTCAAAATATGACTGTGATGGTTTAATCGTCTTTTCTACTCCACGGCAACAATGACAGAACTGAAGAGACGGCCTCATCCCACAGCTATAGGCTACAAGTAGAAAGCTAATACTTCATCAGTTATTTTATTACTGACTAAGGAGTTATTATTCACTGTGTAGTATTCAAATAGTTTTTTCGCAAGGACATTTTTCGCAGTAGCGCCGAATTATGAAAGTTTGTGCATGTGAGTGTACGTGTGTGTATGTGTGTGTGTGTGTGTGTGTGTGTGTGTGTGTGCGTGTGATTATTTCCAGTAAACGTTAGGAGTTAGGAGTCAGGTAGTGTTATCAAATTATTTTCTAGGGCTTGAGAAATTCCCTTTTGCGTACCTTGAAGATTGCACAGTTTAAGTATCTCTACTTGTGGGCAGGGTCATTGTGGTTTATCCCAACTCACGTCTGTGCATTACAAATTTGGTGTCCTTAAAAGTGTTCGGAAATCTTGTAATCTTCAAAGGCGACTTTGGCGAGTGTTTTAGAAGATTGCGTTGTACTGTTTTCAGAATCTTATGTCCGGTCACAGACCTTAAAAACCGACGAGTGTGAAGACAATAGCAAAGAGCCATCTCATGACTTACGCACAGCTTATGGTAGATGAGTTAATCCGGTGACGTCAGCTAACGCTAATAACCCTTCATGTGCAATAAATGCTACCGAGTATGTGCCTAAGTGCTTACGACTCTGGGATCTTATTGAGGAGAAGAGTGCTTCAAATCTACTTACAGCCGTCCTACTTTATATTTTGTGCGCTTTCTCCCAATTGCTTCAGATATATGCTGAGATGTTTCATTTTAAGTGACACAGCCAATTTCCTTCTTGAATCATCATCTGATCCGCACGGGTTATTTGTCTCCATTGACGGAACATTGAACACTATTCTTCCATCCTTTTCAAATCAAACCTCTGAAAGATGAAAAGCAGTTAGGATAAATTTAAACTGTTGCGAATTCCACGCTCTTGGCGGTTTCTTAAACCGCGGTGTTCTGTTTAGGTCTGTGTGATCCGAACTGGTTATAATGTTCGTTTCTCATTATTAAAACATCAAGAAAATTTTATCATATTTGGTAAATTTTTCTGAAAATTCCTAAGCAATACGTGTCCAGAAATGCATTTACCGAGCGTGGTCAAAATAACATGACACAAATATTATTACTCTAATGTCAACCTCGTTTTGGCTTTCTGAAATAGACAATAATTTTTATGCTCTGAACAATCAGCAAAGCCTCTGCATCTCCATCAATGTGATTGTTTCTGCCTTCTTCTACAGGGTGTTAAAAAAAGGTAAGGCCAAAGTTTCAGGAAACATTCCTCACACACAAAGAAAGAAAATATGTTTTGTGGTCATGTGTCCGGAAACGCTTACTTTCCATGTTAGAGCTCATTTTGTTACTTCTCTTCAAATCACATTAATCATGGAATGGAAACGCACAGCAACAGAACGTACCAGGTGACTTCAAACTGTTACAGGAAATGTTCAAAATGTCCTCCGTTAGCGAGGATACATGCATCCACCCTCCGTCGCATGGAATCTCTGATGGGCTGATGCAGCCCTGGAGAATGGCGTATTGTATCACAGCCGTCCACAATAAGAGCACGAAGAGTCTCTACATTTGGTACCGGGGTTGCATAGACAAGAGCTTTCAAATGCCCCCATAAATGAAAGTCAAGAGGGTTGAGGTCAGGAGAGCGTGGAGGCCATGGAATTGGTCCACTTCTACCAATCCATCGGTCACCGAATCTGTTGTTGAGAAGCGTACGAATACCTCGACTGAAACGTGCAGGAGCTCCATCGTGCATGAACCACATGTTGTGTCGTACTTGTAAAGGCACATGTTCTAGCAGCACAGGTAGAGTATCCCGTATGAAATCATGATAACGTGCTCCATTGAGCGTAGGTGGACGAAACTAAAATGAGCTCTAACATGGAAATTAAGCGTTTCCGGACACATGTTCACATAACATCTTTTCTTTATTTGTGTGTGAGGAATTTTTCCTGAAAGTTTTGCCGTACCTTTTTGTAACACCCTGTATAAATTTTTATAGCATTTCTCAGTTAATGAATCTTTATTGTTTCTGTTCAGTTTGAATTCTTACATTATGAAAGACAGACCTTTGACCGACATTTAGTCGGAAAAATTAGTAAATTTCTCAACAGATGAAAGAACTCTTTCCAGGTTCACGGAAGAAGTGCTTCTGAAAATAAGTGTTTCGATAAGAGTCACGACAGCCCACAGACCATACAAAATAGTGGACAGTCTTTTCTTTCTAAAAGTGAGAATACGTAATGGAAGTTACACCCACCAACACCACTGGGCCACTTATCGCTTTGAGTCCATTAAGAGTACCGTAGGTATTACATGATATGTAACAAGGAGAATAAATTATGTAAAACTTAAAATGAAGTTGTTTTGTAGAGTACTTCAAAATGGAATGAAACAGACGTCAAATATTGAAGAGCTGAAAATCCTTAGAGGAACTTGGAAAGCCCACATTCCGTCAAGTAAGAATTTCCGAAGAACAGAAGATCCCCTGAGGATGATCAAATGCATCTTAAGCGCTTAACGTCAGCAATGTTGTGAGATTCAGTATCAACAAGAGAAACTACTAAATCTGTAAGCCTGTGACAATAAAACAAACATATTGTGTGCAACAATGTAATAAATATATTTGCAAGATACGCGGCACGTACTTGTGTCCCAACTACAGCGAGTAAGAATAAAAGTTATAAAACAAATATTCTGCTTTCGAAAATAATTTCCAGTATTGAACGCTGTTGTTTCATATTTAAATCTCGATATTTATACCATTTGTGTCGAAATTCCAATCAGTAAAGTAACAAAAAAGTATGAAATGAGAACCAATGTGAAGTTTTGTGTGAATGATGCCTTATTGAAAACTATCAGTTACTCCAATTTTAACCTATGTCCACATCAAAATAAGAACTTTCTCAACCCATTAGGCATAACAGGTGTTGCTTAGACCTGGCAAACTTCATTCTCTCAAGAAGTTGTGTAAAATTTATTTACTTTTGATGATTCCTGTGTAATACTTGAAAATACAGTTGGGTTCCTTCAAAGGTAACATAGTTTGTACTAGTCAGATTGTTATTTTATTTTGTAAATTTTGTTGTCCTGCTAGTACAATGCATAACAGAGGTCTTTTAGAGCCCGTAGTGAATAGCTGCCTTTCTCATACTTTACTTATATTTTACCAGAACATTGTGTTAAATTAACTAGATTACTGACAACAGTTTCAGTCTGGTAAAATTCTACTCTTTATGCTCTCAGAAGCACTGTAAAAGCAACATCCCAGTATTCAATCGAAGGTGGGTGATTTTCTCAATGCCAAAAACTTCCAGGTGAAAATAAGTTTTGTATCAAAAAGGATAAGTTTTTTACATACTATTATTCCTTACTCAGAACATAATTATATACCTTACTACTTGTGAAGAGAGAAGAACATTTCAAGTCAGCACAAGTGATCAAAATTTTAAGTCAATTATTCCTGATTGACTCGAAGATAAAGCCCTCTTTGATCAAGAAGACAGTAGAGGTTCAGACACTGATTGTCATCAGAATTAACGTATGTCTTCTAGGATCCCAGGTGAAACAAGCAGTGAGGAATCAGATGATACAGACAACAGAATTTCTGATTTCCTTATCGGTCATGATGGAACTGCCATCAATTAGTAGCATACGAGCACACAGTATGATGAAAAATTCACCTTGTCGTCTCAGAGGTAGTGGAACTAAACAAAAAGGAAAATACAATCGAAATGACGGCTTTCATATCCTGAGAACATTTACAGTTATCATTTTCGTCTGAAAGACAATTGACACACGTAAGTTGTGTGGCCAAAAAAGAACTAATGTGTGATGTCGTTCGTTCCCTGCAAAACAGCACCACTATAGATGAAAGACGTAAAAACTACATTATTCTTTAATGAATGTACATCGTGAGCTGTCTGTGTTGATGAGAAGTCAGTAACATACACTTAGAAGCGATCGTCAAGAAGATGGCATTTTGATCTACCGACAAACGTACTTGATGCAGTAGCCTAAATATCTTGTGCTTATTTTCACAGTAATATCGCAACCACTTACTAGCCAGATCTGATAAAATCAGAACTTTTCTCATATGGAGAGCACAGTCAAGAATCCGTGCACCTAAATAAAGTTACACAACGCACGGCACATTTTGGCAATAGAAGCAAACGGACAAATATTGTGGGAAATCGAAGGCGCTTCATGTGTCCACATGTACAAAACAAAAAGCGGTCAATTATTGTGACATGCAAGAAAAATGTAATGAACACAGTGAATTTTTTTTTAAGAATATTACTTTTAACGGCAATGTTTTCTGCTGTGGATCAGTGAAACTGAAAATAAGTTATTCAACTCAAAAAACTATAACATAATTTATAATATTGTATTTCTTATTATACTAAAATAGAAGTCGTAGTAGCATAATAAATACTTTCTTACTCATTCTGTATCACTAACCCTTTCAAAAACTAACATTTATTACTTGGTTTAAGTCAGGTGTCTTACACAGCATTCTCTTGCATTTATGCATTTCCAGCCACTCGTGCACCCAAGAGTTATATGAAGTTCTGAATTATTATTTTCAACAACATATTGCGGTGCAACAATGTCTACAACAGTACGAAGTCTCCGTGTTAACAGAAGTTCTTTTACGGTATTTTAATGTCGGTTCATATTCAGTCGATCACTTTATATGTACAGTAAAAATGAACAGGTCGACAGGGCTAAAAACGGCCCAGTGCTACTCCATAAAACATGGTGTTTTCGGGAATTACTACCCCTGAGTCTCCGATTGTTCTTGTCCCTAGAGTAGTCGGCTGAGTGAGCTATCGGAGTTCCAACACCTCCGCACCGTGTCACAGAGCTCCTTCCCCCTTCTTCCTTTTTTTTTTTTTTACCGCTCTTCGCGCCACGTTCCCGCCGTCACTCGGTGTTCCGACTCTCCAGTTCCTCTCTGGTCCGGAGTTATTAAGAGAACAGAAATCCCCCTTAACGTGGTGCGTGGGTCGGGTGCGCGGGTTCCGCTCCCGTTACACGCACATATTACGAGCGTACTTCTGCATTTCTGAGGATCGCTCTGTTTCAAACACAAACCTGAATTATGCAAAGTGGAAATTCCTGCCCCGGGCCCAGCGCGCGCCCTCCTCCCTTGCCCTTAACTCGTGTCACTGTGTGTGCGCTGCCCCGCATAATCTCAGCACACCAACGCCGCGCGAGCGCACTTGTTAATTCCGTGTCCTTCACAGAGGATAATGCATAGTCCTTAAAAAATCCCGGCCACTGCCTGAGGAGAGATTTAATTTAACGCACAGAAGCGTGGCTCGAGTGGCGGCCTTTTTAAAACACGGAACAGTAAACTTTCGTCTCATTGATATAGAGACGTATAAACTGGATAAATAGCACATTCATAGCTATTTATAAATTACTCCCTGTACGTTGTGCGCTCAGTACTCAAGCTAAGTGAGAGCGACATACTAAACCACAGCTCATAGCATGAGGATTTTGCATTAACGTGGACTCGACGATATTACGCAAAAATCCCAGTGATAAACGTAACCCAGCAAAGGCTCCAATGGGGATCAGTTTTCATTCACTTCTAGAAAGCTGTGCACAATGTTAAGTTCATAATGAGTTCATAGACCTAAATTAAGGTTTGAAATCTATTCAGAAGCATCTCCAGAAAAATTTTGAAACTTGGCTTTTCTTTAAGTCATCAGCCTTCTGATTGGTCAAATGCAGCCGCCACGAATTTCTGTCCTCTTCATTTCAAAAAATGGCTCTGAGCACTATGGGACTTAACTGCTGTGGTCATCAGTCCCCTAGAAATTAGAACTACTTAGTCCGCAGCTCGTGATCTTGCGGTAGCGTTCTCGCTTCTCGCGCACGGGGTCCCGGGTTCGATTCCCGGCGGGGTCAGGGATTTTTCTCTGCCTTGTGATGACTGGGTGTTGTGTGTTCATCATCATTTCATCATCATTGACTCGCAAGTCGCCGAAGTGGCGTCAACTAAAAAGGACTTGCAATACGGCGGCCGAACTTCCCCTCATGGGGCCTCCCGGCCAACAATGCCATAAGATCATTTCATTTCATTTTTTTAGAACTACGAGGGCTATTCCGAAAGTAAGGTCCGATAGGTCGCGAAATGGAAACCACGGTAAAAATCAAAAATGTTTTATTTGCAACAGTTAGATACACCTTGCAGCTACTTATCTCCATAGTCGCCGACCCGACTTAGACGTGTATCGTAGCGTTGTACCAACTTTCCCATACCCTCGCTATAGAAGGCAGCCGCCAGTGCTCTCCGCCAATTCTCTACGCTGGCCTACGGCTCGTTGTCTTGTGCCGAAATGTTGTCTTCATAACCAGCGGTTCATGTGACCTGAGCTGAAACTCAGAGGGAGACAATTACGGGCTGTAGTGTGGGTAATCTCACATTTCCATTTGAAAACGATGCAGGAGCATCTTCATTGCCCCTGCAGAATGCGGCTGAGAATTGTCTTGAAGACGAAACAGCACGACAGTTATGTAATGTTAGCTGCATAGCTTCAGGGGAAATTTCTCACCAGGCTCCCGTACTTGGCGGCAGACACTATTTTCTAGACATCTTTACGCACTCACTGCGAGCTCAGAAATGAGAAGAGCGACGTGATGCTAACTGGGTTTATACTAGAGACACTACCCAACACATCTGTGCAAAGCTTTATCGAATTTTCATAGTCGTTTCCATTTCGTGACCGATCGGACCTTACTTTCGGAATAGCCCTCGTACTTAAACCTAACTAAGCTAAGGAAAGCACACACGTCCATGCCCGAGGCAGGATTCGAACCTGAGACCGTAGCTGTCGCGCGGTTCCAGATTGTTGCACCTAGAACCGCTCGGCCACTCCGGCCGACTCTTTATCTCAGAGTAGCTCTTGCAGCATTTGTGTTCAGTTATTTTCTGGTAGTATTACAGTCTCTATTTCCCCCTACAGTTTTTGCCCTCTACAGCTCCCTCTAGTATTATGGAAGTTTTTCCATTATAACAGATGTCCTACCATCGTGTCCCTTCTCCTTGCCAGTGTTTCCCACGTATTCCTTTCCTCTCCGATTCTGCGCAGAACCTCCTCGTTCCTTGCCTTACCAGTCCACCAAATTTTCAACATTCAGCTGTAACAGCACATCTCAAATGTTTCGGTTCTCTCCTGTTCTGGTTTTCCCAGAGTCCATGCTTCACTAGCATACAATGATGTGCTCCAAATGGGCACTCTCAGAAATTTCTTCCACAAAAGGTTCAAATGGCTCTCAGCACGATGGGACTTAACATTTGAGGTCATATGTCCCCTAGGCTTGTTGTTGTTGTTGTGGTCTTCAGTCCTGAGACTGGTTTGATGCAGCTCTCCATGCTACTCTATCCTGTGCAACCTACATCCTTCAGAATCTGCTTAGTGTATTCATCTCTTGGTCTCCCTCTACGATTTTTACCCTCCACGCTGCTCTCCAATGCTAAATTTGTGATCCCTTGATGCCTCAAAACATGTCCTACCAACCGATCCCTTCTTCTAGTCAAGTTGTGCAACAAACTTCTCTTCTCCCCAATCGTATTCAGTACCTCCTCATTAGTTATGTGATCTACCCATCTAATCTTCTGTAGCACCACATTTCGAAAGCTTCTATTCTCTTCTTGTCCAAACTGGTTATCGTCCATGTTTCACTTCCATACATGGCTACACTCCATACAAATACGTTCAGAAACGACTTCCTGACACTTAAGTCTATACTCGACGTTAACAAATTTCTCTTCTTCAGAAACGATTTCCTTGCCATTGCCAGTCTACATTTTATATCCTCTCTACTTCGACCATAATCAGTTATTTTACCCCCTAAAAAGCAAAACTCCTTTACTACTTTAAGTGTCTCATTTCCTAATCTAATTCCCTCAGCATCACCCGATTTAATTTGACTACATTCCATTCTCCTCGTTTTGCTTTTGTTGATGTTCATCTTATATCCTCCTTTCAAGACACTGTCCATTCCGTTCAACTGCTATTCCAAGTCCTTTGCTGTCTCTGACAGAATTACAATGTCATCGGCGAACCTCAAAGTTTTTACTTCTTCTCCATGAATTTTAATACCTACTCCGAATTTTTCTTTTGCTTCCTTTACTGCTTGCTCAATATACAGATTGAATAACATCGGGGAGAGGCTACAACCCTGTCTCACTCCTTTCCCAACCACTGCTTCCCTTTCATTCCCCTCGACTCTTATAACTGCCATCTGGTTTCTGTACAAATTGTAAATAGCCTTTCGCTCACTGTATTTTACCCCTACCACCTTCAGAATTTGAAAGAGAGTATTCCAGTTAACGTTGTCAAAAGCTTTCTCTAAGTCTACAAATGCTAGAAACGTAGGTTTGCCTTTCCTTAACCTTTCTTCTAAGATAAGTCGTAAGGTTAGAATTGCCTCACGTGTTCCAACATTTCTGCGGTATCCAAACTGATCTTCCCCGAGGTCCGCTTCTACCAGTTTTTCCATTCGTCTGTAAAGAATTCGCGTTAGTATTTTGCAGCTGTGACTTATTAAACTGATACTTCGGTAATTTTCACATATGTCCACACCTGCTTTCTTTGGGATTGGAATTATTATATTCTTCTTGAAGTCTGAGGGTATTTCGCCTGTCTCATACATCTTGCTCACCAGATGGTAGAGTTTTGTCATGACTGGCTCTCCCAAGGCCATCAGTAGTTCTAATGGAATGTTGTCTACTACCGGGGCCTTGTTTCGACTCAGGTCTTTCAGTGCTCTGTCAAACTCTTCACGCAGTATCTTATCTCCCATTTCGTCTTCATCTACATCCTCTTCCATTTCCATAATATTGTCCTCAAGCACATCGCCCTTGTATAAACCCTCTATATACTCCTTCCACCTTTCTGCCTTCCCTTCTTTGCTTAGAACTGGGTTTCCATCTGAGTTCTTGATGTTCATACAAGTGGTTCTCTTCTCTCCAAAGGTCTCTTTAATTTTCCTGTAGGCAGTATCTATCTTACCCCTAGTGAGACAAGCCTCTACATCCTTACATTTGTCCTCTAGCCATCCCTGCTTAGCCATTTTGCACTTCCTGTCGATCTCATTTTTGAGACGTTTGTATTCCTTTTTGCCTGCTTCATTTACTGCATTTTTATATTTTCTCCTTTCATCAATTAAATTCAATATTTCTTCTGTTACCCAAGGATTTCTATTAGCCCTCGTCTTTTTACCTACTTGATCCTCTGCTGCCTTCACTACTTCATCCCTCAGAGCTACCCATTCTTCTTCTACTGTATTTCTTTCTCCCATTCCTGTCTATTGTTCCCTTATGCTCTCCCTGAAACTCTCTACAACCTCTGGTGTAGTCAGTTTATCCAGGTCCCAACTCCTTAAAATCCCACCTTTTTGCAGTTTCTTCAGTTTCAATCTGCAGTTCATAACCAATAGATTGTGGTCAGAATCCACATCTGCCCCTGGAAATGTCTTACAATTTAAAACCTGGTTCCTAAATCTCTGTCTTACATTATATAATCTATCTGATACCTTTTAGTATCTCCAGGATCCTTCCAGGTATACAACCCTCTTTTATGATTCTTGAACCAAGTGTTAGCTATGATTAAGTCATGACCTGTGCAAAATTCTACAAGGCGGCTTCCTCTTTCATTTCTTCCCCCCAATCCATATTCTCCTACTATGTTTCCTTCTCTCCCTTTTCCTACTGACGAATTCCAGTCACCCATGACTATTAAATTTTCGTCTCCTTTCACTACCTGAATAATTTCTTTTATCTCGTCATACATTTCATCTATTTCTTCATCATCTGCAGAGCTAGTTGGCATATAAACTTGTACTACTGTAGTAGGCAAGGGCTTTGTGTCTATCTTGGCCACAATAATGCGTTCACTATGCTGTTTGTAGTAGCTAACCCGCACTCCTATTTTTTTATTCATTATTAAACCTACTCCTGCATTACCCCTATTTGATTTTGTATTTATAACCCTGTATTCACCTGACCAAAAGTCTTGTTCCTCCTGCCACCGAACTTCACTAATTCCCACTACATCTAACTTTAACCTACCCATTTCCCTTTTTAAATTTTCTAACCTACCTGCCCGATTAAGGGATCTGACATTCCACGCTCCGATCCGTAGAACGCCAGTTTTCTTTCTCCTGATAACGATTTCCTCTTGAGTAGTCCCCGCCCGGAGATCCGAATGGGGGACTATTTTACCTCCGGAATATTTTACCCAAGAGGTCGCCATAATCAGTTAATCATACAGTAAAGCTGCATTTCCTCGGGAAAAATGACGGCTGTAGTTTCCCCTTGCTTTCAGCCGTTCGCAGTACCAGCAGAGCAAGGCCGTTTTGGTTAATGTTACATGGCCAGATCAGTCCATCATCCAGACTGTTGCCCCTGCAACTACTGAAAAGGCTGCTGCCCCTCTTCAGGAACCACATGTTTGTCTGGCCTCTCAACAGATACCCCTCCGTTGTGGTTGCACCTACGGTACGGCCATCTGTATCGCTGAGGCATGCAAGCCTCCCCACCAACGGCAAGGTCCATGGTTCATGGGGGGCCCCTAGGCTTAGAACTACTTAAACCTAACCAACCTAAGGACATCACACACATCCATGCCCGAGGCAGGATTCGAACCTGCGACCGTATCAGCAGCGCGGTTCCGGACTGAAGCGCATAGAACCGCTCGGTCACAGCGGCAGGCTTCTCCCGCAAATTAAGGTCCATTTTTTATACTAGTAGACTTCTCTTGGCCAGGAATGCCCCTTTTGTCATTGACACTCTTCTTTTGATATCCTCCTTGTTCCATCCATCATTTGTTATTTTGCTGCCTAGTTAGCAGAATTACTCAACTTCATCTACTTCGTTGATCACCAGTTGTGACGTTAAGTTTGTCTCTGTTCTCATGTCCTCTACGCCTCATTACTTTCGTCTTTCCTCGGCCTACTGTCGGTCCATACTCCGTAGACTGTTCATTACCTCCGCCAGATACTGTAATTCATTCCTACTTTCACTGAACGAAAAAATGGTTCAAATGGCTCTGAGCACTATGGGACTTAATATCTGAGGTCATCAGTCCCCTAGAACTACTTAAACCTAACTAACCTGCCGGACGGAGTGTCCGAGCGGTTCTAGGCGCTTCAGTCTGGAACCACGTGGCCGCTACGGTCGCAGGTTCGAGTCCTGCCTCGGGCATGGATGTGTGTGTCGTCCTTAGGTTAGTTAGGTTTAAGTAGCTCTAAGTTCTAGGGGACTGATGACCTCAGATGTTAAGTCCCATAGTGCTCAGAGCCATTTGAACCATTTGAACTAACTAACCTAAGGACATCACACACATCCATGCCGAGGCAGGATTCGAACCTGCGCCTAGAACCGCTCGGCCACTCTGGTCGGCACTTTCACTGAAGATAGCAATGTCATCAGCGATTATTACCGTTCGTATCCTTTCATCTTGAATTTTATTCCCGCTCTTGAACCTTTCTTTTATGTCCATCATTGATTCTTCGACTAATAGATTGAAAAGCAGGGGCGAAAAACTACATCCCTTTCTTATACCCTATTCAATCCGTACTTCGTTCTTGCTTTTACAATCCTATTGTTCCTTACTGGTTCTTATACGTACTGGGTATTATCCGTCTTTCCCTACAACTTACCTCCATTTTTCTCAGGATTTCTAAAATCTTCCACTGAATTACACTGTCAAACTCTTTTTCCAGGTCGACAAACCCTATTAACGTATATTGATTTTTCTTCAGACTTGCTTCATTATCAACCGCCACTTCCGACCTTCCTTTCTGGTGCCCTGACCTTACCTCTCCCACATGTTAGCTCTTGCAATATTCGGAACTGTGTGGATGTTGTTTTTCAGAGATTCTTCGATTGTCCTTTAAATACTTTGAGGGAACATTCAAATGTTATATAATGTACAGGTTCCTGCTCTTTGCCACTGTCACACTGAGGACAGGACTTCCATCCCAATAGGAGCAGCCATAGTCAATAACTGCGGAAGTCAGTTCTGATCAGATTCAGTATGCGTCACTGTCACTGGAGTGGATAAACACCTGTTGGTCGCTGACAGGGGAGATTATGTTAGGTGGTGATGCGCCAAGGAAGTTTGCTCCTGCCACGAATTGTTCCACGTTCCTAGCGCGTTTAAATGATTGTTTTCCAGACTGCTATGCATAAGAATATTATTCTAGACTTTAGCCACTTGACATCAAATAATGAACATTCTGAATGAAGAGGTCGTATTCCTTCTTTTTTTTTTTCTATCTCACATGTTCAGCAGTTCTGGTGGAACATTACTATGAACCGGTAGCCAGGAGCCATATTCTTTGTCTTTCCGCCATTTTGCCAATCGGTTCGGTACGCGAAGGAGAGACCCAAAACTATTTTGTAAACATTTCGGAAGCAATGTCGAACGGTTTTAAAGAACCGAAACGCTGTTGTCAGTTCTCGCGCCAATCAATCAAAAGCAATCTCCATCAGAATCGCGCATGTGCACTGCAGCGACACGAACCCGAAGCGGCTAGCAGCCGACAGAGGCACGCTATTCTTCACAGTACCGAGAAGTGTGGTTATAGTACACAATAGTGTTCAAATTTTGTTGACCACGTGCTTCCATGAATGCATGATAGCTATAGAATATTGACTGTGTTCTGGAAAGCGTCATAAATGTCACAATATGTCATTTTATTCTCAATCACATCGACGTCTTGTTTTGGATTTTACGTTTCGGAGTATGCTTCACAAATAAAAGAAGCGAAACGCGTATGGCAATAAACAGACTGCCTTCAATGAGTTGCACATACGGAACACATCTCCATGAACCAGAAAAATTGTTTAAAAGAGTGTCAAAGAATAAGAAGATGCATAAAATGTGGTTGTAACTCGCTCCTAGAGATCCAAATGATGAAGTAGCCTACTTCCCTATACGATGCTTCAACGATTTGGTTCACAGAAACTAAATTTAAAAAACACCTTTTCGAGAGCACGTGGCGAGTGCAGCTATAGAAGTTCGTGGTAGTTTATAACATGCATCTGAATCAAAATGTTTCATATATGGTTGCATAGTCTGAAAATGTTGTTGTTGTTGTGGTCTTCAGTCCTGAGACTGGTTTGATGCAGCTCTCCATGCTACTCTATCCTGTGCAAGCTTCTTCATCTCCCAGTACCTACTGCAACCTACATCCTTCTGAATCTGCTGAGTGTATTCATCTCTTGGTCTCCCTCTACGATTTTTACCCTCCACGCTGCCCTCCAATGCTAAATTTGTGATCCCTTGATGCCTCAGAACATGTCCTACCAACCGATCCCTTCTTGTAGTCAAGTTGTGCCACAAACTTCTCTTCTCACCAATCCTATTCAATACCTCCTCATTAGTTACGTGATCTACCCACCTTACCTTCAGCATTCTTCTGTAGCACCACATTTCGAAAGCTTCTATTCTCTTCTTGTCCAAACTCGTTATCGTCCATGTTTCACATCCATACATGGCTACACTCCATACAAATACTTCCAGAAACGACTTCCTGACACTTAAATCTATACTCGATGTTAACAAATTTCTCTTCTTCAGAAATGATTTCCTTGCCATTGCCAGTCTACATTTTATATCCTCTCTACTTCGACCATCATCAGTTATTTTACTCCCTAAATAGCAAAACTCCTTTACTACTTTAAGTGTCTCATTTCCTAATCTATTCCCCTCAGCATCACCCGATTTAATTTGACTACATTCCATTATCCTCGTTTTGCTTTTGTTGATGTTCATCTTATATCCTCCTTTCAAGACACTGTCCATTCCGTTCAACTGCTATTCCAAGTCCTTTGCTGTCTCTGACAGAATTACAATGTCATCGGCGAACCTCAAAGTTTTTACTTCTTCTCCATGAATTTTAATACCTACTCCAAATTTTTCTTTTGTTTCCTTTACTGCTTGCTCAATATACAGATTGAATAACATCGGGGAGAGGCTACAACCCTGTCTCACTCCTTTCCCAACCACTGCTTCCCTTTCATGCCCCTCGACTCTTATATCTGCCATCTGGTTTCTGTACAAATTGTAAATAGCCTTTCGCTCCCTGTATTTTACCCCTGCCACCTTCATAATTTGAAAGAGAGTATTCCAGTTAATATTGTCAAAAGCTTTCTCTAAGTCTACAAATGCTAGAAATGTAGGTTTGCCTTTTCTTAATTTTTCTTCTAAGATAAGTCGTAAGGTTAGTATTGCCTCACGTGTTCCAACATTTCTACGGAATCCAAACTGATCTTCCCCGAGGTCCGCTTCTACCAGTTTTTCCATTCGTCTGTAAAGAATTCGCGTTAGTATTTTGCAGCTGTGACTTATTAAACTGATACTTCGGTAATTTTCACATCTGTCAACACCTGCTTTCTTTGGTATTGGAATTATTATATTCTTCTTGAAGTCTGTGGGTATTTCGCCTTTCTCATACATCTTGCTCACCAGATGGTAGAGTTTTGTCATGACTGGCTCTCCCAAGGCCATCAGTAGTTCTAATGGAATGTTGTCTACTCCCGGGGCCTTGTTGCGACTCAGGTCTTTCAGTGCTCTGTCAAACTCTTCACGCAGTATCTTATCTCCCATTTCATCTTCATCTACATCCTCTTCCATTTCCATAATACTGTCCTCAAGTACATCGCCCTTGTATAAACCCTCTATATACTCCTTCCACCTTTCTGCCTTCCCTTCTTTGCTTAGAACTGGGTTGCCATCTGAGCTCTTGATATTCATACAAGTGGTTTTCTTCTCTCCAAAGGTCTCTTTAATTTTCCTGTAGGCAGTATCTATCTTACCCCTAGTGAGACAAGCCTCTACATCCTTACATTTGTCCTCTAGCCATCCCTGCTTAGCCATTTTGCACTTCCTGTCGATTTCATTTTTGAGACGTTTGTATTCCCTTTTGCCTGCTTCATTTACTGCATTTTTATATTTTCTCCTTTCATCAGTTAAATTCAATATTTCTTCTGTTACCCAAGGATTTCTATTAGCCCTCGTCTTTTTACCTACTTGATCGTCTGCTGCCTTCACTACTTCATCCCTCAGAGCTACCCATTCTTCTTCTGCTGTATTTCTTTCCCCCATTCCTGTCAATTGTTCCCTTATGCTCTCCCTGAAACTCTCTACAACCTCTGGTTCTTTCAGTTTATCCAGGTCCCATCTCCTTAAATTCCCACCTTTTTGCAGTCTCTACAGTTTCAATCTGCAGTTCATAACCAATAGATTGTGGTCAGAATCCACATCTGCCCCTGGAAATGTCTTACAATTTAAAACCTGGTTCCTAAATCTCTGTCTTACCATTATATAATCTATCTGATAGCTATTAGTATCTCCAGGATTCTTCCAGGTATACAACCTTCTTTTATGATTCTTGAACCAAGTGTTAGCTATGATTAAGTTATGCTCTGTGCAAAATTCTACAAGGCGGCTTCCTCTTTCATTTCTTCTCCCCAATCCACATTCACCTACTATGTTTCCTTCTCTCCCTTTTCCTACTGACGAATTCCAGTCACCCATGACTATTAAATTTTCGTCTCCCTTCCCTACCTGAATAATTTCTTTTATCTCGTCATACATTTCATCTATTTCTTCATCATCTGCAGAGCTAGTTGGCATATAAACTTGTACTACTGTAGTAGGCATGGGCTTTGTGTCTATCTTGGCCACAATAATGCGTTCACTATGCTGTTTGTAGTAGCTAACCCGCACTCCTATTTTTTTATTCATTATTAAACCTACTCCTGCATTACCCCTATCTGATTTTGTATTTATAACCCTGTATTCACCTGACCAAAAGTCTTGTTCCTCATGCCACCGAAGTTCACTAATTCCCACTATATCTAACTTTAACCTATCCATTTCCCTTTTTAAATTTTCTAACCTACCTGCCCGATTAAGGGATCTGACATTCCACGCTCCGATCCGTAGAATGCCAGTTTTCTTTCTCCTGATAACGACATCCTCTTGAGTAGTCCCCGCCCGGAGATCCGAATGGGGGACTATTTTACCTCCGGAATATTTTACCCAAGAGAACGCCATCATCATTTAATCATACAGTAAAGCTGCATGTCCTCGGAAAAATTACGGCTGTAGTTTCCCCTTGCTTTCAGCCGTTCGCAGTACTAGCACAGCAAGGCCGTTTTGGTTAATGCTACAAGGCCAGATCAGTCAATCATCCAGACTGTTGCCCCTGCAACTACTGAAAAGGCTGCTGCCCCTCTTCAGGAACCACATGTTTGTCTGGCCTCTCAACAGATACCCCTCCGTTGTGGTTGCACCTACGGTACGGCCATCTGTATCGCTGAGGCACGCAAGCCTCCCCACCAACGGCAAGGTCCATGGTTCATGGGGGAAGAGTCTGAAAATGTTATGGCGTAAACCTTTCATCTCAGTCTAGTGTTGTTAAGGATTCGACCGCAGGTAAATACTTTTCAGAAGCTAGAGTATTAAGACGCTTGCTGCTATTTTCATTCGTAGTAATTTAAGGTGTGCTCTTAGATTCCTGTCTGACCACACTCTAGGAAATCGCTACACATTCGGAAGAAATGGTGAATTATGTATGATAAGAAAGAGTATAAATGTCACTGTCAGTTGTTTCAAGCTCAGCAATTTCATCTCTGACTTCTTAAACATATGGAAGTCACGAAATCGAAGATACTCGTTACTGAGAAAACGCGCTCTTACGTGAAAATAACAACGAATATTTCAGAAAAATGCGTAAATTTGATGATTAACGAATTCTCAGAATTTGTTACTAACATTAAGAGAAAAAAAAATTTGGTATCACGCAGCAGGCGAACCTATGACCTTCGAGACTGCAGTTCACTGCCATACCAACTTCAATATTACAATTCGCATGCCTTCGGTCCTTTATTCCACACTCACGTGTGACGCACGTTGATTTCATTCCCGAAAGATGCGAGCGTGAGCCGTAAATACATTAAATTTTGGAGGGTTTCCTCTGTAAGGCTTCACAAAATTCCTTTTATTGTTACTTAAACCTGTTTAGATTGTTAAAAAGTAAAGTACATGAAGTCACTAGTAATTTCAGCTAACACTCACGTAATATACATAAGCAGAGACGACCTTTTGAAATTTAATGACATTTTAAACTGTTAACTACCTAAAAATAACCAGTATTTTCTGAGAATATTGAGTGAAACTGTTTTTTTTATGTTATAATGATTCACAGTAACAAGAAAACAAACTATATTTTAACAAAGAAAAATAGTCTGTTATGAACTCGCTTTCCACCTGGATGTGTCCTGGTGATTCTTCAGCAACACAATCACTATATCCGAAGCTAAAACAGCTGAATATGTTTAAAATACCAAATTCTAAATGGAAATAAACCACATCGAACCGAACTGAACGGAAATCCAAAACCTCTCGGTACAATTGTCGAAAAATCGGCAGGACAACCGATCGGTAACAGGTCTCAGAAGCTTACTAATAGCTACTTCGGATAAAGAACCGACAATGACGTCACTGTCGACGTTAACCCAGCTGGTAGAGCCGCTATGAACCATATAGAATAGGGTAGGGCCCCAGTGTGTGTATGTGGGACGAATACACGCTATGATGAGGCACATTACTTGACTGAGTTGTGTGTCGGAACTGTTTAGTCATGTGGAGAAACAGTATTCTGCTATTGGGTATGAAAGAGCTGCAACTGAAGATCTAACGACTGTTACAATGGCAGCCATGTTAATCTCTGGAGTTTATTGTTTCAAGTTTATGTTTTAGCTGCCACATACGGAAGATGGATTTTGTACGTCAATCACCTGTGTAGGGTTCACCTTGGTGTTTGGAGTGTTGCACTACTGGAGAGTCTGATCGTTAAATGTGATGTTAGTTTGTTAGTTTGCTTGTTTATTACGTAGGTATAAATTAATACGACAGTAAAGTTGAAGCAAATGAGCCCTCAGTCACAATTTTTAGTCTTATTAACCAGGTTTTAACACATATAAGACTGTCTTCATCAGAGTTTAGGTGTTCAAAGTGGCCTATAACATAATTAAAAATTTATGGGTAAAGAAAACTTTTTATGTAAAAGTGTAAGTACTGAATAACAATACAAGACAGAGACAGTACTTACATGTCACGTATAAAATCAATAACAGGCCAGAAGGGCTTTTGTCAGAAATTTTATTTTAAAAAAGGAATGCATGAAGTAGAGCCACTATGAGATGCTCATATCTGTAAAGCCACAGGTAGCAACTTTAATTTATGAACGGTCACTGAACCAAGCAGCTATGTTTAAAACATTGCCATATACAACACTCTTTGAAAAATTCAGTCGATGAGAGCCATATCTGAAGTATTCGTTCACCTTCAGATCCAGATTAGCCTCACTTCAGCTACCGTAAAGCTTTGATAATGTGCAATAAGACCAATACTATTTGTGTAAATAAATTTTCTACACTTTGTTTCTGAGAGATTTGTACGTATGCAAATCAAACAGGAGTGGTATGCTTACAGAACCTTGTGGGATAATATCACGTATTGTGTGTACTCTACTTTTGGAGGTCTCTGAAAACTCCTGGTGGTCTCTATTTTTCAGAATGTTGCCAATCAGAGCGATTACTTTCTCATACGGAGTGACACGGATGAATTTCAGCAGGAGCTTATCAAGTCAAACGGTATCACAGGCTGCAGTTAAGAGTAAGAAAACTTCCCTTATTATGTTCTGCTTCTCAAAGACGTTTCCGAAATTAGTTGTTATTGATAGCACTTGTTCTTCACATTCTCTAGCTGGTCTAAACGCAGTTTACACGGTGGCCTCGTGTTTGTTGATGGCTGAGCTGATTCTGTTACGAATGAACCTCTCCGTGAGCTTGAACCTGACACTAATGAGATACATGGGGCAGCAGTTTTCAGCTTTTGAGGGTTCACGCGCTGGTTAACACAGATGTGATTTCTGTAAACGAGTGTTACAGTGGTGCCCCCAAGGATATGGATATAGGGGCACATGATGGTTTCTTTGTGTTCCAAACGTTTTCACCAGCTTATGTCTTGATACAATGGTCCCATTTTGTAACGAGACAGAGCTGTCAACTTTTTCTTAACGATATTGGGAGCTCTTAACTGAGTACTGTAATACTTAACCGCCAGTCAGTGCTCACAGGAGAAATGCTCAGGGCCGGTTTAAGGCACGAGAGACACAAGCCCCCGCCTGGGGCTCCCAGTTGAGAGGGGCGCCAGGGGATCTTAAGAGCAATATTTGTAAACAGGACCTATCACAGTTAGTAGCGAAAACTGACGCGTATGAGAGTGTACAGGATAAAAGGGGAGGAGGTAAGAGAGCCGCCAAATGTTAAGTCGATTGTGTGGGAAAAAGTTTGTGTAACCGGCCCTGGGGATGCTTTGGTCACGAACGATGCTCAGGGCAATGATACGTTCCCACTACATAAAGACAGTGACTTCTTGTCTCACGTTTTAGCCTCGCAACGGTACTGATACAAATAAGTCAGGAGCCCAGACATTCGAATGAATCAGCGGCGTTTACGTAACAAACAAGTGGGTTTGTTTTAGTTCAAATGGTTCAAATGGCTCTGAGCACTATGGGACTTAATATCTATGGTTATCAGTCCCCTAGAACAGAACTACTTGAACCTAAGGACAGCACGCAACACCAAGTCATCACGAGGCAGAGAAAATCCCTGACCCCGCCGGGAATCGAACCTGGGAACCCGGGCGTGGGAAGCGAGAACGCTACCGCACTACCACGAGCTGCGGACTGGTTTGTTTTAGTGTGGCGGCTTCCATGATAACTCATAAATCCAGAAAATCACCTGAACGACTCTCTAGCGAGATTGAAACAGAGCTGGAAACTACCACAAGATTAATCACGTGGGAATAAGACGTTAATTTTTGAGTCGCACCCGCCGTCCACTGAAAGACTGAAAATTCTCACCCTGCCTGAAGACAGGGTGGCATGGTCATGAAACAGGCGTCAGCCAGTGCTTTTTTTTTTTTTTTTTTTTTTTTTGTTTTTTTTTTTTTTTTTTTTTTTTTTTTGATTCATCAGGCTTCTGAGCGGCTTGATACGGCCCGCCACGAATTTCCCTCCTGTGCCAACCTCTTCATCTCAGAGTAGCACTTGCAACCTATGTCCTCCATTATCTGTTGGATGTATTCCAGCCGGCCGGTGTGGCCGAGTGTTCTAGGCGCTTCAGACCGGAACCGCGCTGCCGCTACGGTCGCAGGTTCGAATTATGCCTCGGGCATGGATTTGTGTGATGTCCTTAGGTTAGTTAGGTTTAAGTAGTTCTCAGTTCTAGGGGACTGATGACCTCAGATGTTAAGTCCCTTAGTGCTCAGAGCCATTTGAACCATTTGACGTATTCCAAGCTCTGCCTTCCTCTACAGTTTTTGCCCTCTGCAGCTCCCTCTAGTACCGTGGAAGTCAGTCAACGACGTCCAAACAGATGTCCTATTAACCTGTCCCTTCTCCTCGTAGAGAATCTCCTCATTACTTACCTTACCAGTCCACCAAATTTTCAACATTCGTTTGTAGAACCACGTATCGAATGCTTCTACTCTAGTCTGTTACGGTTTTCCCACAGTCTATGTTTCCCTGCCATACAATTCTGTGCTCCAAACGTACATTCTCAGAAATTTCTTCCTCAGCTAAAGGCCTATGCTTGATACTACACTACTGGCCCTTAAAATTGCTACACCAAGAAGAAATGCAGATGATAAACTGGTATTAATTGGACAAATACTCTACTGGCCATTAAAATTGCTACACCACGAAGATGACGTGTTACAGACGCGAAATTTAACTGACAGCAAGAAGATGCTGTGATATGCAAATGATTAGCTTTTCAGAGGATTCACACAAGGTTGGCGCCGGTGGTTACACCTACAACGTACTGACATGAGGAAAGTTTCCAATCGATTTCTCATACACAAACAGCAGTTGACCGGCGTTGCCTGGTGAAATGTTGTTGTGTTGACCCTTGAAAGAAGGAGAAATGCGTACCATCACGTTTCCGACTTCGATAAAGGTCGGATAGTAGCGTACCGCGATATCGGTTTATCGTATCGCGACATTGCTGCTCGCGTTGGTCGAGATCCAATGACTCTTAACAAAATATGGAATCGGTGAGTTCAGGAGGGTAATACGGAACGCCGTGCTGGATCCCAACGGCCTCGTATCACTAGCAGTCGAGATGACAGGCATCTTAACCACATGGCTGTAACGGATCGTGCAGCCACGTCTCGATCCCTGAGTCAACAGATGGGGACGTTTGCAAGACAACAACCATCTGCACGAACAGTTCGACGACGTTTTCAGCAGCATGGACTATCAGCTCGGAGACCATGGCTGCGGTTACCCTTGACGCTGCATCACAGACAGGAACGTGGGTGCACGAATGCAAAACGTCATTGTTTCGGACATCGCGGTGAACGAACATTGGAAGCGTGTATTCGCCATCGCCATACTGTCGTATCACCCGGCGTGATGGTATGGGGTGCCATTGGTTATACGTCTCGGTCACCTCTTGTTCGAACTGACGGTACTTTGAACAGTGGACGTTACATTTCAGATGTGTTACGACTCGTGGCTCTACCCATCATTCAATCCTTCCGAAACCCTACATTTCAGCAGGAGAATACACGACCGCACGTTGCAGGTCCTGTACGAGCCTTTCTGGATACTGAAAATGTTCGATTGCTGCCCTGGCCAGCACATTCTCCAGATATCCCATCAACTGAAAACGTCTGGTCAATGGTGGCCGAGCAACTGGCTCGTCACAATACGCCAGTCACTACTATTGATGAACTGTGGTATCGTGTTGAAGCTGCATGGGCAGCTGTACCTGTACACGCCATCCAAGCTCTGTTTGACTCAATGCCCAGGCGTACCAAGGCCGTTATTACGGCCAGAGGTGGTTGTCCTGGGTACTGATTATTCAGGAACTATGCACCCACATTGCGTGAAAATGTAATCACATGTCGGTTCTAGTATATTTGTCCAATGAATACCCGTTTATCATCTGCATTTCTTCTTGGTGTAGCAATTTTAATGGCCAGTAGTATATATATACTAGTATTTGAGCGGGGTCTTTACTCTCGTACACGTTCACTGGTCAACGGGGCTCAATTCGGAGCACAACTCATCACTGAAGACAATCTCTATTCCAGTCAGTGTTTTTTAAAAATGATTTTATAATTTCGCTGAATAATTTACTTAGAATCAACGTTAACTTACGAATTTTAACATCACATACCTCAGCAGTTTCTCACAGCTGGACATACAAGACAATATTGTGGCTCAGAGGAATTTTCCATTTCCTGGACGAGCCGGTCATACAGTGAGATATTGCAGCAATAGACCGTTTCCGAAGTTTGGCTCGCTGCAGCTTTATAAACATTAGAATCTCCAAATTATATTTTTTCTTCTAAATACGAATTTGGTGTCATTGGTACTCTTCCACCGCACGACGTAAACTATTTACTGGCATGAAACATGAAGAAATTGAAATAGTTTGACATACTATTTTCATATTAAGTATTATTTACAATATTATACAAATCATAGAATGGCAACGGCCTTGCCGTCGTGGCTACACCGGTTCCCGTCAGATCACCGAACATAAGCGCTGTTGCGCGTGGCCGGCACTTGATTGGGTTACCACCCGGGCCGCCATGCGCTGTTGCCATTTTTCGTGATGCACTCAGCCTCGTGATACCAATTGAGCAGCAGCTCCACCGAATAGTAGCGTCTCCGGTCAAAGAAAACCATCTTAACGACCGGGAGAGCGGTATGTTGACCACACGCCCCTCCTATCCGCGTCCTCAGCTCAGGATTATATGGCGGTCGGATGGTCGCGATGGACCAATTGTGGCCTGAAGACGGAGTGCTTTTCTCATAGCATCTTCAATGGAAACAAAGAGAGAAGGCGTAATGCTACTTTAATATTGCATATTTACAGTATACAGGGTGATTCAAAAAGAATACCACAACCTTAGGAATTTAAAACTCTGCAACGACAAAAGGCAGAGCTAAGCACTATCTGTCGGCGAATTAAGGGAGCTATAAAGTTTCATTTAGTTGTACATTTGTTTGCTTGAGGCGGTGTTGACTAGGCGTCAGCGTCAGTTGATGCTAAGATGGCGACCGCTCAACAGAAAGCTTTTTGTGTTATAGAGTACGGCAGAAGTGAATCGACGACAGTTGTTCAGCGTGCATTTCGAACGAAGTATGGTGTTAAACCTCCTGATAGGTGGTGTATTAAACGTTGGTATAAACAGTTTACAGAGGATGGGTGTTTGTGCAAAGGGAAAAGTTCTGGACGGCCGAGAACGAGTGATGAAAATGTAACACGCATCCAGCAAGCATTTGTTCGCAGCCCAGGAAAATCGACTCGCAGAGCTAGCAGAGAGCTGCAAATTCCACAATCAACTGTATGGAGAGTCATACGAAAAAGGTTAGTTATGAAACCTTATCGTCTGAAATTGGTTCAAGCACTGTCTGCAGCTGATAAGATTAAAAGAATCGATTTATGTGATTTTATCCTTGCTCAAATGGAAACAGATGAATCTTTCGTTTCAAAGATTGTGTTTAGTGATGAAGCAACTTTCCACACTAACGGGAAAGTCAACCGTTACAATGTCTGTATATGGGGCACTGAGAATCCGCGGGAAACAACTCAGTATGAACGTGACTCGCCTAAGGTGAACGTTTTCTGTGCCATTTCAGCCAATGAGTTTTTCTTCGAAGGTGCTACTGTAACTGGACTACAGTATCTGGAGATGTTAGAGAATTGGCTGTTCCCTCAGCTCGAACAAGAAGCACAACAATTCATATTTCAGGAGGATGGAGCGCCACCACATTGGCACTTATCTGTCCGTAACTACCTGAACGTCAACTACCCGAGGTGATGGATCGGCCGCCAGGCAGCCCATGACAGAGCACTTCATCACTGGCCTCCAAGAAGCCCTGATCTTACCCCCTGCGATTTTTTCTTATGGGGGTATGTTAAGGATATGGTGTTTCGGCCACCTCTCCCAGCCACCATTGATGATTTGAAACGAGAAATAACAGCAGCTATCCAAACTGTTACGCCTGATATGCTACAGAGTGTGTGGAACGAGTTGGAGTATCGGGTTGATATTGCTCGTGTGTCTGGAGGGGGCCATATTGAACATCTCTGAACTTGTTTTTGAGTGAAAAAACCTTTTTAAATACTCTTTGTAATGGTGTATAACAGAAGGTTATATTATGTTTCTTTCATTAAATACACATTTTTAAAGTTGTGGTATTCTTTTTGAATCACCCTGTACATCGGCAGATAAACTAATCTTCGAGGCACGCGCCACTCCGGCACTCTCTCGAAGGTCTCAGACGCTGCCATTACATCTGTGTAATCAGTACACCGTGCCAGCACCGGCATCAGTGATTTCAGCTCCTGATGACAATGGTGGAGAAAGCTATCAAATGCTCGACTGTTTTATTCGAAATGACACGGCTTGTAAAGCGAGAAGATTTTATTGAAGCACACTAACGGCGAAGACTTCAAGAACACATTGACCGAAAAAGTTATACAAACACTACTGCAAATTTTGACTGATACAGTGTTAGAGAAATCTTTCATTTCCACCATCCACTTCCTCTCGGAAATTTCTACCTTCTAATATTGAAAGAACAGTCTTAGTAAATAGCAGCTCGTTATTACTGAGAACGCAAATGGTGTATCACGCGTTTCTGTAAGTGAGTGATGGTCCGTGGAGGAGATGTAAACAATAAATCAAAGATTACTGAACACAAAAATAGTAACCAATTTCGGAAACTTGATACAAGTTGCCAATTAGTTTTAACAATTTAGGATTTTATAATAAGAAGGAAAGTTATTATAGACATTGTGGGAAGAGATCAAGAACGTATATCGATGAAATGATATATGCATTACTGTAATATGCGCACTGTGAAATGTGCTGTAGGCTGAATGACCATTTTTTGTCTGGATTGTAGTTTTGTTGCATATGAACGGTAAAACTAATAAGGCAGTAGTGAACAGCTGGATGTAACTCGTAATGATGCAATAAATTTGAAACTACTAAAAATTTTCAACATGGTAATGCTCCGTTTGCTAGTCAAATCTGACAATCGAATTACGTGACAAAACGACAGTGAATTACATGAACTAGACAAACCAGAAATATTAACACAGTTCTGGTACATGTTAGGGCTGCTCTTCAAACGGAATGGATAAGTTTCAAACGAAAATGTAGGAAAGATTTCTAGATAGCTATCGAACAGTTGGATAATTTTACCAGAACATCGGCATTTTCAGCAGTGAACCCACTCATACTGACAACGTAAGATTTAAATAATTTTTAACGGTAAATCAATCACCAGTGGCAACGTAGAACTAGAGTGAAGTAATATTTTGGCAAAGAAAAACCGTCATTTAACGCGAATTATATCATAATGGGTCACCCCTTTTTTTATTCATTCGCGAAGGGAGATCATATTACACTACCACGATTTTAGGACACTTCAAAGCCGCGAACGTTCTTTATAGTGTTAAGAAACGACTGAGAGTGTTTAAGACTCGTACACAGACAAGTTGTGAGTGAATGTTCATTACCACAATATGCAGTTGAATTTGGTGTGATTATAACTTAAATGTATCAAATGTTAATCGTACATCCAACAGTTCAAAGAAATTGTGAAAGTTCGTCGAATACTCTTGTGAATGAATAAGATAAAAGATCTGACTTGTAGCGTTGTAGACCAGTATCGCTGACGTGTGTTTAGTGTCCCAGAATACACTGGAATGTCTATGGCTTATGGGGAGTTTCGCCACACAATGGGACGACGCTCGGTTATTGGGCTCCAGTTTACCAGAAAGCGATTGCAATAGTCGCGCTTGGCTGACTGGGATTGAATGACTCAGACGACCGTGGATGCAGGTGGACCGGTCCAACTACCTCCTCCATATATCTGTCACTAAGAAGGTGCTACACGTGACTGTTTTGAACTACTACCTGAGAAGAGGAAGGTGGAAGAATGGCTGAGAGAAAGCAGGGAAAAAACATTTCTGTGTGTACGCATCCATTACAGCTTTCTTTTGGGTTCTTACAAATATTTTTTCATATTTTTCATATGTAATACATGACACATGAAAAGTAAATGCACTTCATAGACATCAACATCTGTGCTCCGCAGAACATGTGTGTGGAGAAGCTGGTATAGTGTGCCAGTATCACTTCCTGCACTACCTATTGAATTCGTGGATGATAGGTAGGAACAAAAGGTTGTTGGTACTGCCTGTCATAGCTCGAATTTCTTTAGTTTAATCTAAAAGCCGGCTATAGGACGTGGTATATTACATGACTCGCTTAGTGTTGTAATCTCTGGAAATTAGGATTGAGTATGGCTCAATCCTTCGCCTGTAGTTTGTCCATTGGTTCTGCGACACTCACCACTCACTTGTTGACTAAAGAAGCTTGTGACGAATCGTTTAATTCTTCCACGGATCATTTTACACTTTTTATGGACACGTCAATGTCGTCAAATCGGAGCATGCGATCTTATACATGTTCATACGAGGTGTGATCAATTAGTAACCGATTTTTTATTTTCCACGCCCTTATACGTCCGCTTTTCTAAAGCATTTTTATATTCTTCATACTGTTTTGTTCATACTGATGTTTGTTTTCGTTTTCAGCTGTTTTTAGTTTATTGTTGACAGTCGAAAAATTTATGTGTGTTTCCCAGTGCTCGAAAAATTTTTACTTACGAAAATTTTGGATCAAAGAATTTGCATTAAATTTTGCTTGAAAAAAGGAAGAAACTGCAGCACAACAGTCTAAATGCTTACTTGGCTTTTGGAGAATCAATGAGTAGTTGTATAACTGTTTGAAAGAGGACAGATAAGACTTTGCACACGACGACCGCCTGGACGCCATAGCAAATCGACTGCTGACGACATTGTGTAAGAAGTAAATAAATGGTTCTGGAAAATCGCAGGATCATTATCAGAGAGTTTGATGATGATGTTGCCATGTCCTTTGGCTCATGTCAAGCAATTCTTTCTGATGTTTTGGGTACGGAAGTGCGGCAGCAAAGTTTGTTCGGAAACTGTTGAATTTCTACCAAGTACTACGTCGAGTGGTCATCGCTCAGGGATTGCTGAATTAAGTCGACAACGATGCCCCCGATCTTCTATGGACGGTTGTAACAGGTGAAGAAACATGGATATGAAGTCAAAACGAATTCCAGTTGTCCCAGAGGAAACTGCCTAAAGAGCCAGTACAGAAAAAATTCGAGGAGTTTCATCACATGTAAAGGTTCTTCTCACTCTTTTTTTCGATTAAAGTGGGATAGTGCATCATGATTTCCTCCCTTATGATCTGACGGTCGGTAACGAATAATACATGGAAGTTATACGGTGTTTACGTGAAAAAATATTGAAGAGAAGGGCCGGAATTGTGGCAGACGCACTGGTGGAAACTGCATTCCAATAATGCCCCCACTCACACCTCAATGCTTGTTCGTGATTTTTTTGGCAAGAAACAAATCGTTATGTCGCCTCAGCCACTCCATTCGCGGGACTTAGCTCCCTACAATTTCTTTCAATGCTCGAGGCTGGAAAGAATCATGAAAGAACAACGTTTTGCCATAAGATAAAAACAGAATCACTGAAGAAGGTGAGCACCATAACTAAAAGTGAGTTCCAGAAGTGCTTCCAAGAATAGGAAAAGCACTATCATATGGGAATTACATTGAAAGGGGTGGGGATTATTTTGAAGGGAACAAAGTTTATTTTGATCAATACATTAACACTGCTACCAAATACTGCGTCGCGTAGTCATCGCTCAGGAATTGCTGAATGAAGTCGACAACGATGCAACCGCACTTCTAAAGAAGGTTGTAACATGTTTGTCTTTTAATTCATTTACTATATTTTCACTTCATGTAATTACTGTTGTTTTATTTACCTGTTTATTCTCTCATCTGTAAAGATTCCTGAAGAAAAATTAAAATTCTCTTTATCTTCAGATTACACTCGTACATTAATTTATCGAGTTGGTAGAATTTTTTACTTATTTGGAATGAAGAAACATCCAATACTGGTGTAATATTTAACAACATTTATTCTTTTACAAAGTGGTTTACTGCTGTTACACCATCGTCAGGAACAAAGATACATACTTGGGGGGAATTCTTGTCAGTTCAAAGATTTTAAAATAGTGCAACTACAGAGTATCTCAATTGGATTCTATGATGAAAACTACTAACGTTTCGCTAAAACAAGAGGGATTATTGTAGTAAAATTGCGATGTACGATATTTATGTTAGATAAAATATGTAACTTTTAAATACGGCTGTAGATGACAAACTACAACAAGTAATCCCTTAGGAAAAATAAATGCATAATATACAGTAAAATGTTTATGAGATGTTGAATGTGGATGACTGAACAAGATTACCTTTTCCAAAGTCCAATACTATAAATATGTACACTACGACAAGGTGGTCTAAATAGGTAAATAAAACAGCAGTATTTATATAAAGTGAAACTATAGTAACTGAAATAAAAGAAAAAAGACGAACATGATACTCTGTAGTGACACTATTTAAAAATTTTGATCCCACAAACATTTCACAGCCACACATATTTATCTTTGTAGCGGACGATGGTGTAAACGCCGAGAAAGAGTTTGTAAAATAAGAAACATTGTAGGATATTGCACCAGCCTCATATGTATTTTCATTTCTGTTTATTTATCACATCAGGATCGTCTAATTAGTACAAATATTCACATTATCGGTTTAGCGTAATATTTTTATTATAGATGTGATAATCAATACACAAACAGTTTCGTAATTATGTACAAACACTAGTTATATACGTACTGAACATCGTGCAAACAATATAAAATATGTCAATAAAGCAGGCATCATAGATGTCATACCGATACACCCTATGTGATCAAAAGTATACGGACACCACAAAAGACATACGTTCTTCATATTAGGTGCATTGTTCTGCCACCTACAGACCAGATACTCCATATCAGCGACCCCAGTAGCCATTACACACCGTGAGAGAGCAGAATGGGGTGCTCCGCGGAACTCACGGACTACGAACGTGGTTAGGTGATAGGGTGTCACCTGGGTCATACGTCTACAAGCGAAATTTCCACACCCCTAAACATCCCTAGGTCCACTGTTTCCGACGTGATAGTGAAGTGGAAACTTCAAGGGACACGTACAGCACAAAAGCGTACAGGCCGATCTCATCTGTTGACTGTCAGAGATTGCCGACTGTTGAAGAGATGTGTAATAGGCAGACATCTATCCAGACCATCACACAGGAATTTCAAACTGCATCAGGATCCACTCCAAGTACAACGACAGTTAGGCGGGAGGTGTGAAAACTTGGATTTCATGGTCGTGCGGCTGATCATATGCCACACATACGCCGGTAAATGCCAAACCACGCCCCGCTTGGCGTAAGGAGCGTAAACAATGGGCGACTGAGCAGTGGAAAAACGTTGTGTGGAGTGACCTATCACGGTACACAATGAGGCGATCCGATGGCAGAGTGTGGGTATGGCGAATGCCCGGTGAACGTCATCTGCCAGCGTATTTAGTGCCAACAGTAAAATTCGGAGGCGGTGTGGTAGTGTTTTTCATGGAGGGGGCTTGCACCTCTTGATGTTTTGAGTGGCACTATCACAGCACAGGTCTACATTGATGTTTTACGCACCTTCATGCTTCCCAATGTTGAAGAGCAATTCGGCGATGGCGAATGCATCTTTCAACACCATTGAGCAACTAATACACGGCCTGTGGTGGAGTGGTTACACGACAGTGATATTCCTATAATGGACTGGCCTGAACAGCGTCCTGGCTTGAAACCTACATAACACCTTTGGGATGTTTTGGAACGCCGACTTCGTGCGAGGCCTCACCGACCGACATTGATACCTCTCCTCAGCTCAGCACCCCGTGAAGAATGGGCTGCCAGTCCCCAAGAAACCTTCTAGCACCTGAAACTTCCTGGCAGATTAAAACTGTGTGTCCGACCGAAACTCAAACTCGGGACCTTTGCCTTTCCCGGGCAAATGCTCTACCATCTGAGCTACCCAAGCACGACTCACGACCCGTCCCCACAGCTTCATTTCTGATAGTACCTCATCTCCTACATTCCAAACTTCACAGACTCTTCTGCGAACATTGCAGAACTAGCACTCCTGGAAGAAAGGATATTGCGAAGACCTGGCTTTGCCGCAGCCTTGGGGATGTTTCCAGAATGAGATTTTCACTCTGCAGCAGAGTGTACGCTGATATGAAACTTCCTGGAAGATTAAAACTGTGTGCTGGACCTAGACTCGCAACCCCATTAGCGGGACCGTAGAAGACTAGAATAAAGTGGCTTGGTCACATGATTCTCAATTTCAGTTGGTAAGAGCTGGTGATAGCGTTCGAGCGTGGAGCAGACCCCAAGAAGCCATGGATCAAAGTGTCGAATCAAACACCTTTCAGCTGTCTAGTTTCCAAACTCTTTTTATTGGGCTACCAGTTTCATTGATTTACTATGCCATCTTCAGACCCCTGACCAAGGTGTAAGAAGATTCCACAACGGTTCTGGTCAAAACAGGAGCCAGCATTCGAATACTGCTACTATAGATTTCTGCTTGCTTAAGCGATCACTTCATCCATCATCGGCCGACTGTGTAACAGTCGGCTGAAAGGTATTTGATTTGACAACCTGTATCGAACAGCCGAGTCCTGCAGCCATCTCGGAACAGATAGAAATACAGAGAATGGGCCCAAGTTGTCAACACGGGACTGTGCATGCTGGCTTCGTTATGGAGAGGGCTGTGTGGAAAGGACAGGGCTCTTCTGTCCTACTGAACCGATCATGGAATGGAAATGGTTATGCTGGCTAACTTGGAGACCACTTGCTGCCAGTCATGGCCTTGATGTTCAGAAACAACGAAATAATTTTTGTGGATGGGAAAGCGCCATGTCAGCGGGCCACAACTGTTAGCTACAAGTATGGAGAACTTTCTGGACAATGGCGGTGAATGATTTGGCCACCCAGATCGCCCGATACGAATTCCAACTAACAGTTACGGGACCTGATCGAGAGGTCACTTCGTGCACAAAATTCTGCACCGGCTAGACTTTCGCAATTATAGATGGCTTAAGAGGCAGCATGGTTCAATATTTGTGCTGGGGAGTTCCAACAACTTGTGGAGTCCATGTTACATCGAGTCATTGCACTACGCCTAGCAAAAGGAGATCGGACACAATATTAGTAGGTCCTCAGAAGTGGCACGCCACTCTCTCACTTTAACAACATCGTTATTCAGATTTATATTTTAGAACATAATCTCAGTTTTCCTTGGCACTACATTTGCTATTGTTGTTAATGACTTTTTCTTCACGAGGGTTTTGTGAGCAGAACGTCCTTGTAACAGCATGCGTAACCTTTAGTGAGCTTGTTGCAACTCAACCCGTAGCCACATCCTCGGCGCAGGCCTATAAACGGCAGGAGCGCCCGCTTAACGGGGTTCGGTGCCCGGCGGAACGAGCGCAGTTCGTGGCGCGTAGCGCAAGAAGTGCCGATCCGGACCACAATTGTGCTCGAACCAGTAGTACGGAAACATTCCCACATGACTCTGATGACACGAGCCAAAGTTAGAACAGCATTCAGGGATCGGTCGGCCATGAAATCTTGGGTGCACGCACCCTACAAGTTAGAGAATGTCCAGAGGCGCAAAATTGTGAATACGAGGGTTGTCCAGAAAGTAAGTTCCGATCGGTCGCGAAGTGAAAACCACAATGAAAACACGATGAAGCTTTGCACAGATGTGTTGGGTATTGTCTCTAATATGACCATCGATCACATCAAGCCGCTCTTTTCAGTTGTGAGCTCACTGTGAGCGAGTAAAGGTACCTAGAACAATCATGTCTCCCGCCAAGTAGGAGGGTCCACAGAGAGGCTTCGCCTTAATGAATGCAGCCCACCTAACACAAATGCCAGGCACTTCCTTCATCATGGCGATTCTCAGCTGCACTCTGCAGGTGCAGTGAAGACGCTCCTGCAGCCTTTTTGCTGGGAAGTGTTCGATCACCTAATTGGCTCGTCCTGAGTGTCAACTCTGTTCATATGAAACGCTGGATACAAAGACAACACTTGGGCGCAGGCTACGCGCTATATACCAGCATAGAGAATTATTGGAAAGTACAGGCGGCTGCATTCTATGACGATGGTGTTAGAAATTTGGTATAACGCTCCGACAAATATCTAAGTCGGAGCGGCGAGAAGTATCTGGAAAGTGTAGCTAACTCTTGTTCCTGATTTTCACTGTGCTTTCCATTTAGCGACCGATCGGAACTTACTTTCTGGCCAACCCTGGTATTTCAACTTAGCACATTTTCTCTCAACTCAAAATTTTAAGGTTTACAAAGAGAACCACATTTCAGTACATCACAAGTCATTGATTTCTTAGTATGATAGGGTACCATCCGAGTCATGGTCACTAGTACACTAACAGCAGTTTGACTGTGGATACCTGGAAGTTTCAATAGCAGAGCACATGCGAAGCGTTGCAGCCAATTGTCGCAGCTACGGAGATTCAGAAAGGCTTCCCTGAAGTCCTAGTCGTCACAGGACACCCAAGAAAGGATTAAACAGGAGATTATGTTAGAGAAGGATTACGAAGCATCTGGGTGCCGCAGTCGAGTTTTTTCGAGACGCTTGTCAACAGGAACCGTTACCTGAACCAACCATGTAGTGATACAGATATAATACAACAGTGAGACATGAACCTGCCATTGAGGTATCAGGAACTACTTACTGGCCAATGTAATGACACAACAGAGTCATTCAAAAGCGCTCACCGAGCGAGGTGGCCCAATGGTTAGCACACTGGACTCACATTCGGGAGGACGACGGTTCAAACCCGCGTCCAGCCATCCTGATTTAGGTTTTCCGTGATTTCCCTAAATCACTTCACGCGAATACCGGGATGGTTCCTTTGACAGGGCACAGCCGACTTACTTTCCCATCCTTCCCAAATCCGACGGGACAGATGATCTCGCTGTTTGGTCGCTCCTCCCAAATCAACCAACCAACCAACCAACCATCAACAGCGCTCTACGAGAGTTAGAGTTTTTCAAGGGAGCACATAACGCCGGCAACCGAATGAGACAAAATGAACGAAATGCGCAAGGTTCATCTGGTGGAAGAATGACAGGCAAATCACAAATAGAAAGAGGGTGGCAATAAACCATTATCAAGCCCAAAGATTCAATAATGAGCCAGAGCAGAACGATAGATGCTAACGGGAGATTTATGGTTGTAACTTTCAAGAAAATACAAATAGCAACAATAGGGAAACGCTAAATTCTGACAGGTTCATGGAGCCAGTCCCCAACTCCGGGCAACGAAGGAATAACGGCGGGATTGGTAGGTAAATTCCGCAACACGATCATCAGAATCAGGTAGTGGAAATCAGACCCCCAACTCCCCAAACAAAAACCGCAGCAGAAGTCCGGGTAGAAATTGACAGTCGGCCGCTGTGGCCTCAGCCCAAAACAAATCCACACATAATATCGGTACGAGCAAATTTGTACAGTTATATCATTAAGTTAGTGTTAAGAATCATGTGTTTCCTGTTGATTTATGTAGTCATTTAGTGTATTTTTCTTTGTTTGCACTTCCACTTTTTGAATGATTTATTATTACAATTAGCACCTACGATCTTCTCCTGTAACATCTGATCGATGAGTCTGTAGTTCTCTGCACAGAAATTGCACTGTCATAATTTAATGCAAATTTGAGACGTACTGGGATCCTCCCATGTTTCACAAATATAAATTTATTTCTTGGATAGGAATGTGCCGCTTTCTCGGCAGAAACCTCTTACGTTTATAATAAAACTGGTTGCGTTAACATTTGAGCTTTGCTATATCAGTAGCTTGTCATTCCACAGCAAAGGTATGTGCTGGAAAAGCGTAAAAATTGTATTTTTGGAGCAGAAAGAATTGCACAACTCTTGAGACACAATGCTTGTCGTTTGGCTCCTTCCGATCATATTGTGTGCATTGCCAGCGGGGCGAAATTACCGTCTTTTCCATCATTCGTAGGGAGGAGGCGATAGTGGCGCCACAGAAGTTGATCGGCGATCCGATAGTGGATCCTGCGGTGATCTTGACCACGCCACCGATACCGATGGGAGTATCTTGCGAGATGGGCATAGGCTGTCTACATAAGAGGCATTGTGTCATTCATGTAAAGGTTTTTCTTTTTTCGTTTTTTTCTTTACGCTTTGGTTACATTATGGTTATCGCCAATGAGGCGATGTGTTCTCGTTGGTGGTTTTCGAGTGTGTTAAGGCATATGAATAATCGCGTATAGTACAACATTTTTTTCGCTGATGATAATTCTTCGATGTGGTTATCGCTTATGGATTATCCCCAATAGTGCGACGATTTTTGCCTTGTGGTATTTCGATTTTGGATCGGCAGAGCAAGAAGCGCGTCATCGGTGAATTTTTGTCTTACGTGGTGTAGGCACGGAGACTGTCAGTCACGGTAAAACTTTTTCAGATGAATAGGAAATACAGGGTGTTTCAAAAATGACCGGTATATTTGAAACGGCAATAAAAACTAAACGAGCAGCGATAGAAATACACCGTTTGTTGCAATATGCTTGGGACAACAGTACATTTACAGGCGGACGAACTTTCGAAATTACAGTAGTTACAATTTTCAACAACAGATGGCGCTGCGGTCTGGGAAACTCTATAGTACGATATTTTCCACATATCCACCATGCGTAGCAATAATATGGCGTAGTCTCTGAATGAAATTACCCGAAACCTTTGACAACGTGTCTGGCGGAATGGCTTCACATGCAGATGAGATGTACTGCTTCAGCTGTTCAATTGTTTCTGGATTCTGGCGGTACACCTGGTCTTTCAAGTGTCCCCACAGAAAGAAGTCACAGGGGTTCATGTCTGGCGAATAGGGAGGCCAATCCACGCCGCCTCCTGTATGTTTCGGATAGCCCAAAGCAATCACACGATCATCGAAATATTCATTCAGGCAATTAAAGACGTCGGCCGTGCGATGTGGCCGGGCACCATTTTGCATAAACCACGAGGTGTTCGCAGTGTCGTCTAAGGCAGTTTGTACCGCCACAAATTCACGAAGAATGTCCAGATAGCGTGATGCAGTAATCGTTTCGGATCTGAAAAATGGGCCAATGATTCCTTTGGAAGAAATGGCGGCCCAGACCAGTACTTTCTGAGAATGCAGGGACGATGGGACTGCAACATGGGGCTTTTCGGTTCCCCATATGCGCCAGTTCTGTTTATTGACGAAGCCGTCCAGGTAAAAATAAGCTTCGTCAGTAAACCAAATGCTGCCCACATGCATATCGCCGTCATCAATCCTGTGCACTATGCCGTTAGCGAATGTCTCTCGTGCAGCAATGGTAGCGGCGCTGAGGGGTTGCCGCGTTTGAATTTTGTATGGATAGAGGTGTAAACTCTGGCGCATGAGACGATACGTGGACGTTGGCGTCATTTGGACCGCAGCTGCAACACGGCGAACGGAAACCCGAGGCCGCTGTTGGATCACCTGCTGCACTAGCTGCGCGTTACCCTCTGTGGTTGCCGTACGCGGTCGCCCTACCTTTCCAGCACGTTCATCCGTCACGTTCCCAGTCCGTTGGAATTTTTCAAACAGATCCTTTATTGTATCGCTTTTCGGTCCTTTGGTTACATTAAACCTCCGTTGAAAACTTCGTCTTGTTGCAACAACACTGTGTTCTAGGCGGTGGAATTTCAACACCAGAAAAATCCTCTGTTCTAAGGAATAAACCATGTTGTCTACAGCACACGTGCACGTTGTGAACAGCACACGCTTACAGCAGAAGGACGACGTACAGAATGGCGCACCCACAGACTGCGTTGTCTTCTATATCTTTCACATCACTTGTAGCGCCATCTGTTGTTGAAAATTGTAACTACTGTAATTTCGAAAGTTTGTCTGCCTGAAAATGTACTGTTGTCCCAAGCATATTGCAACAAACGGTGTATTTCTATCGCTGCTCGTTAGTTTTTATTGCCGTTTCAAATATACCGGTCATTTTTGAAACACCCTGTATATGGAGAACGGGACCAGATAAAAACGGACTATAATCACAGATCCCTAATCGCTACAAATTACAAAATCTGTTATTTGATGATATCTGTACATCGATTTTTTAAGAGTTGTAGATCATTTATAGAGGGAAAGATGAATTTCTGCCGAAGTCTGATCTATCCTGGCAGCACAGTTACGAGTGTACCGGTATCAGTGAGCTATATTCGACCCAGATTCTGCGCCAGATGGCCGCATCTACAGCACCATCCAATAAGTTGGCATCAGGAGAAGTATTACAAACCTAGATTAGCATACCGAGGAAAGGGCTATTGGTACTTGGGCTGGTAATGGATAGGATAGTTAGAGTAAGTGTTGCATGTTGAGAGATTGGTATGGCCATGCAGACTGTGCCATCTTAGCCCACTGAGGTGCATGAATGGTGTGGGAAACTTACACTACAGCTAGACTTCACCACTAGAAAATGATTAGTGTTTTCGGTAAGTGATTATCACTGTTTATTATAATGTGATAGGTCTGCAAGACATAGCATTTTTAAAAACCTGAGTAGCAACATTGTTTAAATTTTTATTTTTCCTTTTTTTTTAACATGTATAGATCTATAGGACCAAATTGAAGAGCATATCTCCAAGGTCATGGAACGTATCAGTACATAGAATAGCAACATAAAAGTAATAACAGATAAAATGTTTATGGACCCAACAAAGGCAAGCCACAAGTTGAAGTAAACGCAATCAACAACATAACAGGGAATCAGCTTCATTTTTCAAAGAACTCCTCGACAGAATAGAAGGAGTGACCCATGAGCTAACTCTTAAGTTTCGATTTGAAAGGGCGTTCTGAATTCTTGTGGTAGCTTATTGAAGATGGATGCAGCGGTGTACTGCGCACCTATCTGCACAAGAATAAAGGAAGTGTGATCCAAATGAAGATGGGATTACTGCCTTGTATTAACAGAATGACAACTGCTAATTCTTGGGAATAAGCTGATATTGTTAAGAAGAAACGATAGTAAAGATTAAATATATGTATTGAGACGCCAGTGTGAGAACACCCAAATTAGTGAACAGGTATCGACAAGAGGTTCGCGAACATAAATCAGTTATTGTCCGAATTGCCTGTTTCTGAGCCAAAAGTATCCCTCGAGAATGGGAAGAGTTACCCCAAAATATAATAGCATTGAACCGTCAATTAGGGCGGTTCACAAACAACAACACAAGTACAGATGTTAATCGAAAACGTTATCTAGGAAGTAGGGGCCAGGAGGTGCTGGTGAAATAACACACACTGCTCAAGATACGTTTTTATGTTAAAAGACATTCTCAATAATAAAATTTTAAGTCTGGCATTTTAAAAAAAATTCAAAAACAAATTCCGATAGCTGACAAATTTTCTTTATGAAAGGAGATTGCAAGGTATGACGTTAGCAGCTTCCAAATAATAAGATTTTAAACTTATCATATATACAGGGTGGTCCATTGATCGTGACAGGTCCAAATATCTCACGAAATAAGCATCAAACGAAAAAAACTACAAAGAACGAAACTTGTCTAACTTGAAGGGGGAAACCAGATGGCGCTAGATGGTGCTGCCATAGGTCAAACGGATAACAACAGCGATTTTTTAAAATGGGAATCCCCATTTTGTATTACATATTCGTGTAGTACGTAAAGAAATATGAATGTTTTAGTTGGATTACTTTTTTCGCTTTGTGATAGATGGCGCTGTAATAGTCACAAACATGTGGCTCACAATTTTAGACGAACAGGTAGGTTTTCTAAATTAAACAACGGAATGTAGATACGTTTGAACACTTTATTTCGGTTGTTCCAATGTGATACATGTACCTTTGTGAACTTATCATTTTTGAGAACGCATGCTGTTAACAACGTGATTACCTGTAAATATCACATTAATGAAATAAATGCTCAATATGATGTCCGTCAACTTCAATGCATTTGGCAATGCGTGTAACGACATTCCTCTCAACAGCGAGGAGTTCGTCTTCCGTAATGTTCGCACATGCATTGACAATGCGCTGACACATTTTGTCAGGCGTTGTCAGTGGATCACGATAGCAAATATCCTTTAACTTTCGCCACAGGAAGATATCCGGAGACGTCAGATCCGGTGAGCGTACGGGCCATGGTATGGTGCTTCGATGACCAATCCACCTGTCATGAAATATGCTATTCAATACTGCTTCAATCGCACGCGAACTATGTGCCGGACAAATGGCTTCAAATGGCTCTGAGCACTATGGGACTTAACATCTCAGGTCGTCAGTCCCCTAGAACTTAGAACAACTTAAATCTAACTAACCTAAGGACATCACACACATCCATGCCCGAGGCAGGATTCGAACCTGCGACCGTAGCGGTCGCGCGGTTCCAGACTGAAGCGCCTAGAACCGCTCCGCCACCATCGGCCGGCTGTGCCGGACATCCGTCATGTTGAAGTACATCGCCATTCTGTCATGCAGTCAAACATTTTGTAGTAACATCGGTAGAAAATTACGTAGGAAATCGGCAAACATTGCATCATCTAGATTGCCATCGATAAAATGGGAGCCAATTATCCTCCCTCCCATAATGCCGCACCATCCATTAACCCGCCAAGGTCGCTGATGTTCCACTTGTCACAGCCATCGTGGATTTTCCGTTGCCCAGTAGTGTATATTATGTCAGTTTACGTTACCGTTGTTGGTGAATAACGCTTTGTCACTAAATAGAACGCGTGCAAAAAATCTGTCATCGTCCCGTAATTTGTCTTGTGCCCAGTGGCAGAACTGTACACGACGTTCAAAGTCGTCGCCATGCAATTCCTGGTGCATAGAAATATGGTACGGGTGCAATAGATGTTGATGCAGCATTCTCAAAACTGACGTTTTTGAGATTCCCGATTCTCGCTCAATTTGTCTGCTACTGATGTGCGGATTAGCCGCGACAGCAGCTGAAACACCTACTTCGGCATCATCATTTGTTGCAGGTCGTGTTTGACGTTTCACATGTGGCTGAATACTTCCTCTTTCCTTAAATAACGTAACTACGGCTCAAGCATACGATATAAGCGAATGAAAATAAGCAAAGTAGACTAATTTTCCTGTAGAACGATTATTTACTTCAGATGCTGTTCGAATAGTAAAAATGACAGTAATAAGGCTTTGAACAAGATCCTGAACTCCTAGAAATATGAACTGTTCAGTTTCACTAATCAAATTCCCATTCAATCGGCTTTTGTTACATTGTGTGTTAGAAACTGTAAAAATTGTGTCTAACTCTGATTGAACGTTAGTTTATTTGATACAAGCCATGAACTTACGTCATAAAACTGGACTATTTGACACAGAGCCAATGTTGCACACAACAACCTTTACTGCCAAGCTAGTGTCATCAACAAACAGAAATATTCTGGAATCACCTATAATACTAGAGGGAATATCATTTATATAAATAAGGAACAGGAGTGGCCCCATCAGTCATCCCTGGGGCAACCCCCACTTGACTGTACTCCACTCAGACCCCACATCACAGACATTCTCAAAACCGTGAATAATGGCCTTTTGCTGTTTGTTATTAAAGTAAGAGGTGAACCAACTGTCAGGTACTCCCTGTATTTCATAATGGTCCAACTTTTAGAGCTGTATTTTGTGATCAAAACAATCAGAAGCCTTAGGTAAATCAAACAATAGCCCTAGCGTTCGAAACCTTTTGTTTAATCCATCCAGTACCTCACAGAGAAAGAAAAATATAGCATTTTGAGGTGTTAAACCACTTTTAAAGATGAACTGTACGGTTGATAGCATATTTTGTGATATAAAATGATCAATTATCCTTATGTACACAGCCTTATCAATAACTTTAGCAAACACTGACGGGACAGAAATATATCTGAAATTGGCTACATTATCCCTTTCTCTCTTTTTATAAAGCGGCTTTACTGCTAAGTACTTTAATCATTCAGGAAACTGACCATTCGTCGCCGACCGTTGTGGCCGAGCGGTTCTAGGCACTTCAGTCCGGAACAGCGCTGCTGCTACGGTCGCAGGTTCGAATCCTGCCTCGGGCATGGATGTGTGTGATGTCCTTAGTTAGGTTTAACTAGTTCTAAGTCTAGGGGACTGATGACCTCAGATGTTAAGTCCCATAGGGCTCAGAGCCATTTGAACCATTTTGAACCATTCTTAGAGGAAAAACTACAAATATGGCTATATACCGGATTAACAGGTCTAGCACAGTACTTTAATATTTTGCTAGGCACTCCATCATATCAAGGAGAGTCCTTAGTCTTGACACAATCTCCTTCCTATCAGTACCACAGAAGTGTATTTTAGACATCAATTTCGGAAAATCACTTTCCAAGAGCCATATATGATTCCCTGTAGAAACTAAGTTTTTATTTAATTCGCCAGCAATGCTCAGAAAATGATTACTAAATATTGTAAATCTATCTGACTTATCGGAAAAGAAATATTATCATCGACCTTGTACTGTTGACCAGACACTTTCTTCACAACTGATCATATGGGTTTAATTTAGTCCTGTGAATTACCTGTTCTATTCGTACTACATACTTCAATATTTTTTCACTTAAACACCGTATAACTTCCATGTATTATTCGTTACCGACCGTCAGATCATAAGGGAGGAAATCATGATGCACTATCCCACTTTAATCGAAAAAAAAGAGTGAGAAGAACCTTTATATGTGATGAAACTCCTCGAATTTTTAATGTCCTGGCTCTTTAGGCAGTTTCCTCTGGGACCACTGGAATTCGTTTTGACTTCATATCCATGTTTCTTCACCTGTTACAACCGTCTTTAGAAGCTCGTGGGCATCGTTGTCGACTTAATTCAGCAAATCCTGAGCGATGACCTCTCGACGTAGTACTTGGTAGAAATTCATCAGTTTCCGAACAAACTTTGCAGCCGCACTTCCGTACCCAAAACATCAGGAAGAATTGCTTGACATGAGCCAAAGGATATGGCACATTTCCATTTTTATCATTAATCGTATTGTAAAGTTTCAGCCACAAACACTTCTTACATATGTGTTCCTGCAAATATTCATTGTAAAAACACAGTACTAAAATATGTGCTAAAGATTGTGCAGAGGACCACAGAAATTGGAACTGCGAACGAGAAGCAGACACACGGCTGGTGGCACTCGTTGCAATACAGCTTGTGTGGACCGAGCGAGGTGGCGCAGTGGTTAGCACACTGGACTCGCATTCGGGAGGACGACGGTTCAGTCCCGCGTCCGGCCATCCTGATTTAGGTTTTCCGTGATTTCCCTAAAATCGCTCCAGGCAAATGCCGGGATGGTTCCTTTGAAAGGGCACGGCCGACTTCCTTCCCCATCCTTCCCTATTCCGATGAGACCGATGACCTCGCTGTTTGGTCTCTTCCCCCAAACAACCCGACCCCAACCCACAGCTTGTGTGGTGCGACATCACCTGATGGGTGGGCTGGTATCATGTCACCACATGGCCATCAGTGTGTTCGAGAGACCAGCTTATGTGATACCACTGCATGACCACACTGGCTGCTGGCAGCTGTCTCCCTCCCCTGGTGCAACAGGGCAGGCAGCCAGCTGATGTGACTACATTGGGGCAGCTGACAAGCAAAACATGGTCACGAAGAGTCCCACTTGTAACATTCACTCACGCCAATGGGGGGGGGGGGGGGGGGGGGGAGAGGAATTCAAGGTACTGCTGCACATCAGCAGGGAGTCTTCCAGCAGCCAGTAGGTAACGAAGACTCACACCTGATGTCTCATGATCAACGGCTGCCGCCACTGTTTGTCTCAAGAGCCTCAAGGTAGAGGACCTGAAGTAACGCCACTGCCAAAAAAGTTGAGGCTAGAGAGTGCCGAACAAAGTAATTAACATCTCTGTGCTCTCGTCACAACGCTGACAGCAGCTGCTGGACGACTGTCTTTAACAAGAGTGACGGTTTGTCAACTACTGCCCCTTCTCTTGATTATCAAGTGTCCAGATACATACGTGGTGCTGCCATAAACAAGAGGCAGGTCCTGCTGTAGACACCACTGCCACCACTGATAATGTTTGGTACAGGAGTAATCCTTTTCTTAGCACCAACGACCCCCCCCCTCCCCCCCCCCCACCCGCAATTGCTGCCACAACCTGTTAGACACCTCATCAGTGTGTTTATTTCGGTGACTAAAGGAAAGTTAATTTTTGCGCTCCTTAAAGACCCTCGAGAAGGGAGCAGTAGGAGACATAAAATGTATTTGTATTCCTTTTATTCTTATTTTTTTGTACCTTGCTGTATTTATTGTATCATGTTAAACGTAATTTTTCACTTTTCCGTCCCGCTGTGTTTGTCATGAGAGACAATACGATTTTCAGATATGTACTTGGGTAGAGCGTACTCTCATCTAAAATTTAAGATTGACAAAACAACAAATAAACCAATATTCAAACCTCTTTTTGAAACTGACTTACGTTTTTATTTAGTCTTCGTTATTTGTATAAAGTCTCACTATCTTTCACAAGCCATTTAAGTGCTGTTTATTTTGTGTTAACACCACTTAAACTATTGTTCTAAAACTACAGAAAGGAACCTTATTATGACATAAAGTTAACAGATGACACATGTCACAAGAAGGGACACTTGAGTAGCCCGGATTTGCTGAATATTTGGACATAATTTGCCATGTTATTTATCTCTATGAAGGATTTAATTGCTGTGATGCTTGGGCAAGGGTAACAAAACCTCTGGGGCAAAGAATGCTTAATGTTCAATGATATTGTAATTTAGTTAGGAAAACCAATCGTATCTTTTTCGGTATAATGTGTTAATTACATCTATGCATGACTTTTTGACCATTCAGTCATTTTATTTATAAACAGGAATGCATATTAAAGTCATCAGGATCCAAAGGCACAATTCTAACGCTCAGCAAATCCAAAAACTTTTGCTGGCATAGAGCAGTTAGTGTGTGCATGACCCACGTTAGGATGAGGTTTTTTGGCTTTTGGTAGGAAAAGCTATAATGCTCTGGTATGTGATTTTTAAAGACCCTGTCAGATCATCATAATGTCGTCTGCTACATGTCACACTAACCTCTTTATTGAAGTGTGATTATCCCCATGCAGAAATTACTGGATAACGAGGAGATAGTGAGAGTTGGCATGCCACTCTCTCACTTTAACGGCACTGTCAGTCAGATTAATATTCATATTAGGAGATGATTTCGGTGTTACGCAGTACTATATTTGCCGTATGTAGTTAATGACTTTACAAAAGAGAAAATTGTTGGCAGAATTTTCAAATAACAGCATGTGTAGCCTGTAGAGAATTTGTACCCAAGCAACCATAGCGGAGGTGACCGATAACAGGAAAGGAGGGGAATTAAGAGCCATAAATGCTGAACGCAGCGACCTGGAAATGCGAATGATTCTGAAAAATTTTTCAGTGGTTTTTACCTGCACAGGAACTTATGGCCATATACTCTCCTCCTTCTGCTTAAGGTCAGGTAGAACGCCACCAGTTTGCAAAACATTTGGTCTGGGACAGGCAGCAGTCCATCACAGAAGATGGATGGATGGTTGAAAGTGGGAGGAGCAAGGCATTTTTGAGAGACTGCTGTAAACTGAGCTTTTGTGGAAATGGTGGGAAAGCCTGAAAACACAATGGATTCTCACGTTAGAAACTGAGTGTGGTTGGTGTAAGTGTGTAGTGGAGATAGGACTTAACTTCCCCTGATGCCAGGAAGGTACCAGGTTCTTTTAATGAGCGGGGAACGCAAAACAATTCATAGGCATGATTGTCTGGAAGCACACCGCCCGGCGGAAATATATGCAAACGTGTCTTCCAAATGCAACCCCACACTCACATGCTGCCCACTTTGGTCGGGATTTCTGGTATGTATTTCACAAACTCCATCCTACCACCGTATAAAAATTTGTCACGCCATGAACTATTTCCCACATTCGAGCATTTTTGGCCTTCATTGACTGACTCAGTCGAGCTCTTAAAAATTATAAAGTTAACGTTTGTGTAAATTTTACATAGTAATTCTGAGAACTTTAACAGCATAAAATAAAGAATTACACTGTTGTATTCATCAGGACGTCTGACTACGAAACTATTGAGCATATAAGGGTCAAACTTAGATCGAATTGAGAACGTAATTAGTATTAGTGTAACGTTTATAAAAGTCACTTTTTCATTGCCCTCACGGGCAGGTTTAAATTAATAAAGTTAACAATTAAGATGACTATGCAGGTGATGTAACAGCCCAACCACTAGCGACCAAAACACGTCGAATATCGGAAACAGTTCGTGTAGTCGGAAGGTTTTTGTGCCGTGGTAGGAGAGATTGCCACGTACTGAAAATCCTGAGTGGTCAGGGATGAGTGTGGGGCTGTACGTGCGCTTGAAAGTACTTTAGTAGATATTTCTTGAATTATTCGTAAACCGTGGCCTACAGCAAAAACAAATCCCAGTAAAAAAATTAACTTCATTATATTTCCTACAAAAAAAGTTCTTGTCCATTTTTTCTGTAGGACTAATAGTCTGCGCGTAGCGATTGACAGAATATGAAGTCACGCACGTGGTCAGTGAAGGCGAGAGATAACGCTGATGGTTGCATAAAGCGACATCGGTAGGAGTAGCTGAATCACTGTATATTTTACATTCATACACTTGAAACCTTGGGGCACGCTTTACAAATAAATTTACAACGATTTCATTTACTTCTCACAAATGTGCGGTATGCCTTGTATCGGATGCACGAGTACACCAGAATGTCTGTCAGCCCCGTTTCATACATTTGCTGCTGTGTCACAGCATTGGCTGTTGCTGCTATGAGCTATTGTAATAAATCCAAAGTTGTAGTGAGTTGAAACACATAGATGGAGTTTTTCAGAAACTCCAGCAAAGAAATCACATACCGTTAAATCGGGGGGCGGGAGGGGGGGGGCGTGGATGCCAATAATGCAATTAGAGATCCTTACGCTTGTTTATGGTAAACCAAATCAAATTCCTGTTTCCAAAATAATTTCGCTGAGGAATGGGAAACAATTTCGATTCTATGTAGAGCAAGCGAGTGAACTTGCTCCTCTTCTAGAAGCAGTGTATCGTAGATAGCCAGAGGAGCGAGTGTTTTCATGATTGGAAAAACCTGTAGATGATTTTCGTTTTCAAGAGTATGCGCTAAACAATTGGCCAGTGTCGCTGATGTCATGAGATACCTGAGGACCAAAAATCCTGCTAGATCTTTTGATTCACGAGCCACAGAAAGTAGTATATACCGGCGCTCAGGTTAATGGTACGCTTCTTGACTACGGGAAGCCATACCATGAAGCTCTGTACTGTTTCCTAACAAATAAAATACGACTGGATTTATGTGTTCCTTGTTAAAAGAACATAGCGTGTTGTTACGAAGAGACTTCTTCAGAGGCAATGGGAACTTCTGCCGTACCAAAAAGGAATGTAATAAGACCATTAGGTTTCACAATGTGTATAAATGACTTAGCTGATAACGCCGGATATTCCATGAAGCTTATGCGGATGATATTGTTATATGCAGAGAAGTCTAAACCCTGGAATATTGTAGTGAAATGAAAGAAGTCCTGCAGAAGACCTATACTTCGTGTAGGAATTAGCAGTTAACTCTCAGCATAAACAAATATAAAGAATAGTGCATAATTAGGCAGAAAGACTAATTATGGCAAGATTACACGATTATACAACGATGACTGGAAGCAGACGCACCTATAAAATATACTCTAAGACAATTACAACAGCGGCCGAGCGGTTCTAGGCGCTTCAGTCTGGAACCGCGCGACTCCTACGGTCGAAGGTTCGAATCCTGCCTCGGGCATGGATGTGTGTGATGTCCTTAGGTTAGTTAGGTTCAAGTAGTTCTAAGTTCTAGGGGACCGATGACCTCAGATGTTAAGTCCCATAGTGCACAGAGCCATTTGAACCATCTGAACAATTGCAACAACACTCCACGAAGGAATTATCTGAACGAGATGGAAATCGGTAGATGTGACGTACATTTACACGCAAATGGTTACCAATTCAAAACAATCGGAAGATTCATTCAAGAGAAGAAGTTTCACGAAATGAAGAAGTCAGTAAAGCGATGCTTCAAAAAATTTTGTGAGTTCCAAAGGGACCAAACTGCTAAGATCATCGGTCCCTAGACTTACATACTACTTAAACAAACTTATTCTAAGAACAACACACACACCCATGCCCGATGGAGGACTCGAACCTCCGGCAGGATGGGCCGCGCAATCTGTGACATAGCGCTCTAAACCGCAAGGCCACTCCATGCGGCAGCGTTGCTTCACCTCTGTCCCTTACGCATGCAGTTATTCGAATTGGAATTCACTGGAAGAGTTATTGGACGTATTCTTGAGAGATTTCCTGACAAATCCTGTACAGCTGGCGCATTAGATCGTCGGGATCCTGAGCTGATTCGAGGGCCCTAGCCAAAACTCCCCAACGTTCACATTTGGGTGGAGATCCGCCGACCTTGCTGACCAATGTACGGTTTGGGAAGCACGAAGACAGCCAAAAGAAACTCTCGCCGTTTGTAGGCGTTTATTATCTTGCTGTAATGTAAGCACAGGTTGGCTTGCCATGAAGGGCACCCATACAGGGACTAAAATATCGTCGACGTAACGCTGTACTGTAGGGGTGCCGCGGAGGACAACCAAAGGGGTTCTCCTATGAAATGAAATAGCGCTCCAGACGAACACTCATGGTGTCGGTTCGTACAGCGGACGACATTCAGCTTGGTATCCCACCACTTTCCAGGGCGTCTCCACACACTTCTTCGACTTGCAATCTCATTGACTGGAGCAGAGTTGTCTTCAGTGAGGAGCCCCGATTAGAACTGAAGAAATGATCGGAGAAACGGGCTAACCGACAGTATGGAGTTTTGTAAATAAGGCTGAAAAAATATATCAAAATATTTTATTCTCATTTTCGTAACAGATATCCGTACGGTATGGACCAATTAATATTTCTGATCTGTCATATCCTTAATACTGAAACGTAACATGAAAAATAATAATTAATAAATGAGAACAACAATATGTGAAGATTTATTTTATACATTATCAAACCCCCACAACCCCAAATTACCATTAAATGTAGTAAAATGTACTGTAAAAGGGAAAATTTATGATAACTTATAACGTATGGTCCAAGTAGATCGAGCCATGGCCACTATCGTAATCTGATGTCGCAAAACAATGCATCCATTGATGCAAGCAATGGCCATAACAGAGTCATTAGTATTTGAATATTCTGAGTACGTTTTCAGATTTTCGTAGGCAGTTCTAACCTGTTTAACATGGAAATACACTTTTGCGTCTAGTTCTTCATTTCTCTGTCCGCTTTTCTCAGGTAAAATTTCCATCTTAAGGTGTCACTACATAGTTTTGCAAAGCCTGTATTTAAAAACTAATAAAATATTTTACAGTACATGCCGAGGCTTAGAGGTTCCTTGCTGCTGTCTTCGCACTTATTTTGATAAAGACTGTACATCTTGCTAATGCTAGGATCTATACACAAATACGTCATCTTGGAATTTTTTTCTCGAGTAGTGACTTGACTGCGCCAATGCAAATTCCTGGTCCTCCTCATTGCATTTATATCGGCGACTGTTGCGTCTTCCTCGCTTGTCCATCTTAAATAAAACATTTAGCTTCTAATGCCATGTCACATATAAATCTATCATTGTCAGTTTCTGTGTTTTCTTATGTTTTTTCTAACGGGATAGGCGTCCATTGTTTATACTGACGAATGCTACACAAGTTTTCTTACAAGCATGAACGTCTACTTCAACCTTATAGATGTTTGTGTTTGCCGCCCACTCCTCTCTAGTCATCAGTATACTTCCGCTTCACAGGATTCGTTTTTACATATTCACATACATAAGACTTTTGAATATCATTGTTACTTACATTCCAGAAATCATGAAAAAACTTACCCCGTCTAGCTGCAGGTACAATTATCTACCATTGGCACGATCTGAACCTTGTCGTTTTGCTCTTTTCACTACACTCTTATAATTACTGTACTCTGTTTCCCTTCTTCTTCTGAACTTCTTTGCGTTGATTCTGTGGTTTACACTTCCTCTTTCGATAATTTCCACTGATTTTCACAATTTTGGGAGTGTTTCTCATTTCTACATCTACCATCTTCACAATCAATACTGAATATGCCAACTGAACACTTCAAACACTCTAAACTTGGTTCATAAAGTGATTAGTATTACATATTACACAAGGATTATATGTCGTGTTTAAAATTTTATTAATTATAATGTAATCTGCCTCTGCTCTCCAAACCTTTCAAATCATAGTTATTTATCTGTTGTCTTCTTGTCATTATTCATAATATGGGAAGCTTCTCAGCTATTCGGTTTTTTTGCTCCAGAGGGAACACGGGATGTAACGGAAAGTTAGCCTGTTTTTGACGTTACAGAAACCATTTCTAGCGAAACGGAAGAATTTTAGACCAATGCCAATTCTGATAGTTCCCGTGCTAAGCAACAGACAGTAGCACATATCTCTAAGTATTTACATTCGACGGTTAGCCCGTTTGCAACTGAACGCCAAAAACAATGTTACGCAGTTACGTAATTTGGACTCCCTTTTAACATTGCCATATACAAAGTCTGTTCCAGTGAACAGTATTATTTAGGATGTCACACTTGCAACCGGAAATTTTCTTTGACAAAGCAGAACCTGTCTGCGAAAATTTCCCAAAACCCCACGCTCTAAATGCTGCAGGCAATCCTACACTGTTTTGAATTAAGAAAGCGCTAGTCGGAAGTGAATACCTGTGGTGGTAAGAAGTCTTTAAAGATTATTGGAGCCGAGGAATATGTAAATTGAATAAGTTTCCGCATAAATCTGGTATTACAGTGCTTTCTAATAATCAATACACGGCAATCTGTGATGTTTCTATATTTAAATGTCTTTCACAGATGCCTGTAATTTATGTTGATGACTATTTTCGAACTTAGGCTTTCATTTTAAAGCCAGACCTGCACTAATTGTGCTTACCAAAGCAAAATTCCGTTCACATATTTGGGTAATGTCCACACAAGTCTTAGTCAAACAACAGATATGGAGTTTTCTTATTGCAAGTGTGACGAATTCATCAGATAAAACTATAGTTCTATCTTCTGAAAATATCACGCATGTAATAAGATGAATCTGTATATGTTGCATGACTATGTATTTCGTGGACGTTGTCCAAGATACCAGTGTAATTTTGCTTTGATAAGGACTTTTAGCACAGGTCTGGCTTGAAAAAAAACGGCTATATTTGAAATTAGCCACCAGTATACATTACATGTAACTGTGACAGAAATTTTAAAAAAGATTTATCAAGTCTAAGTTCCTTGTCCCTCCTTAACAACATGTTGGAACTGAATACAGTATGTGAAAGGTTTCCAGTTGATTGTTTCCTATGGGGTGAAATAAAGTCGTTAGTGTATGGAAGCCCAACATAAAGTGAAGAGGAACTATTTGTGGGTTATAGCTGTCTGTGTCACTGTACAGTATGGACAGAATAAAACTGGCCCGGAAAGCTCACTTGTCTGCAAAACTTAAGGACAACAGTAACTTTCGCATGACGTGTCACTGTAAAGTAATAAAGTTTTTTAAAACTTCTATAATACATAGGAAGTCCTGTTACAGTGTAGTACAGAAGGTGACTGAAAGGAGTAGGCTGTGAGATGAACAGAAATCACATTTTTATTCAAAGATCATAATCACACCGAAGTCATCGCAATTCATGGCAGACCCCTAGACCAGTGCTTTCCAACTTGCGGGTAATTAACCCCTAAAGGCTAATATCTAGACCTTACTACTCTGTTTCAATTACGAAACAAAATTATTTTCAAAGGATCATTACAATTTTAGCAATTTTAAGTGAAAATGAATTGTCGAAATGGCACTAATGTCTCTTTGTCAACCGGTTTCGCCTTATGTACAAGCCACCTTCAGAATTGTTTGCCCTGCAAGTGTAGGAACAGCAAACTTACAAAATTTACTATTACATATGGCCTTAAATAATACACAGGAAAGCTGTAGTAAAAATTAAACACATAACTATTGAATATGGCGCTAAAAATAGAGGAAGGTTATAGCGTTCACCCCTATGACTGGTGCTGATGGCTCCTCGGATTTCTCGTGATACCGCGATCCTGCACTGACGGATGGCAGTAAAGTCACGGGCTAAATAGTGTGCAATTCGAGTGCTGACTAGGGCTTACGTCATGACCAGACAATGGAAAACTCTTCACAAGAGCTGTATGAAATTTGCACAGTAAGTTCTCGTAGCCCACGAACGAGTATATAAGACGTTAAAAAACTATCAAGCATAAGGCAAGTAGTCATTTATGTTAAAATAAAATAAACAAACTTATAAAACAACAGAAGAAGCAGTGTAATCTATTGACACTGGTGTGAAAGACAGTCACATCGTCCTTTCTAATGTTTTGTTGATAAACGAATAAACAAGAGAGTGGTAATTACAGACACAGAGATATTACATAAAGATATAATGAGAGATAAAAATACAGCCATTCAAATATACACACGCCGTGTATATTTACTAGGCAGTGCGCTCGGTAGGAATTTAAACGACGCCGTTGCCTAGGCAACGTGAAGGTTAAGATGTCCGCCATGACATCACAGAAGTACCGGCCGAAGTGACAATTGAGAAATGAAAGAGGAGTAGTAGAAGTAGTAGTAGTAGCTTTATTCATCCGTAGATCTCTTTTTACAAGTATATAGGACATGTCAAAGTATTTACAAGTTTAGACCAATTTAAAATAAGCTAATTCGTATACACATTTATTTGCAGACTTCTAGTTGGACATAATCATTAGATTTACTCCTGGTGTACAATACTTTCTTTACAAATAAAATATTAAATAATTTAATGCCACACCGTTCACTCATATCTCACTATCAGTCACTGCATGCACTATACACACATTGTTTCATAACACTTCACTCACTACACACACACACACACACACACACACACACACTGATGATCTCTGTGCCATTTTCTCTACCACAACTTCTCATTTGCTATCCTGAAAAACTGAGTCAACATCCCTCCATAATGCGTGATTGTTTAGCTCAGAAAGATGAAGAGATGTTAGAACTATGCTATGCATAGCTTGGGGGTAAGTATTTCTTGAAGGGAAAAAAGAGGGAAAAAACATAAAGTGAAGGTGTTACGTAGAATGTTGGATGCTTTATAATCATTATTATTATTTTTATCCATACAAACTTTTTTTTATCAAACCCCTATATTTTATCTAAGTAATCCTTCAATGTATAAAATGTAGTGCACAACATGTACCTTTTAGCTGCCTTTTTAAATAAGTGTATTTTTGCAATTTCTTTAATCTCTTTTGGTAATTTACTGTACCGTTATATTCCTTGGCAGCAAATGCTGTTTTGAGTTTTATGTTTATTTTTTCTCGGTAAATATAAGTTGAGTCTATTTCTTGTTGCATCGTCATGCTTATTCCTATGGGCGTCGACTACGATAAAGGCATCGATTGAGGTGGATACCATCAAAGACGTTTGTGCCAACGACTCATAAATAAACGCTGTAGGAAAGTTACTTAGTATTTTCCAGCGTCATTATTGAGACTAAATATTGTGACACATCAACCACGGGAGCAACTGCTGTTGTCAAGGTGTCATTTTGAGAGAGTGGCAGCTCTGTGTGGATGTTTACATATCATGGGATTTTAAAAACTTGAATACATATAAGACATTGTGTCGTTGGTAACATGATGATGAAAGGTTATACAGGTTTTAATAGCATTAGAATACATTAATGTTCTGAGGAAGGCTTGTACATAAGCGGAAACCGGTTAATAAAGAAATATTATTGCGATGTCGACTGTTCATTTAACTCAATTATAGCATCAGGTCGCTGCTCTCCACGGACTACGTTGTCAAACTGTATGTATAACAATTCTGTGAGACTCAGTTATCGATTACATAAGTTATCAACAATGACTTCCTCTCAATTAGTAGCAGGTTCCTCATATAGTCCACCCACAACACACATATGTGTTGCTTTCTCCCGTACATCGCTGATTATAGAAGTGGGACATATACGTAATAAATGCTAAATATCTCAAGAAAATCTCTTCATCAAATTGTAGATAGTACATGCAGTAGTCCAGAAATTGGTATTTTACTCGCTTCAAGACTGACAAGTTAATTATTTGTGAGACCTGAGTTTCTCCTGGCGTATACAACTTTCAAATACCTTCCGGGAATTCAGCCAGGTAACACTTTCAGCGACCGCCGATATTTCGGCGGGAGAACACCCCACCACTTTCAAGGCAAACTGCAACGGACAGGCGGCATAAATGCAAATTTAAAACCTCGGTTCTCGGACTGAAGCAGGAAAGATAACACACACACCTAACACTAGTGCCACCAAAGATGACCAAAGTCAGAACTATCGATAGTGAGACTATGAATTCGCAGGTGAAGTAGCATTGACTCTGTCCCTCTGTTTTTTGACAAGGGAGAGAGCCGGATTCCAAACAGAGTTTAAACAGAAACCTCCATCCCTGTTAACGAGGTTGCTCGCTAATTTAATCTCAACTGCCTCCCTAATAACACTGTCCCAATAGCTGGACGTGAATTCCAAAATCTCGGTGTTATTATATAACAATGGGTGACCAGTATCCAAGCAATGTTCGGCAATAGCAGATAAATTTGGCTGCTGTAATCGTGTGTGCCGTTTATGCTCAGTACATCGGTCCTCCACGGTTCTGATAGTTTGACCAATATCTGTCATGCCGCAGCTACAAGGAATACGATATACACCCGCCTTACGCAGTCCAAGATCATCCTTAATGAAACTCAAAAGTGCTCTACTTTTAGATGGAGGTCGGAAAACACATTTCACATCGTATTTCCGTAAAATACGACCTATCTTGTTGGACGTGTTTCCTACGAAGGCAAAAAGGCAATAGACTTAGGTGTTGACTCAGAATTATCATCAATCACCCGATGTACAGTTGGTCGATAGCGCAACGCACGTTCAATCTGTCTATCACTATAACCATTTTCACGAAATGTATCTTCAAGATGTGACAGCTCAGCTGGCAAAGTCTCAGCGTCAGAAACGACATGTGCCCTGTGTACCAAGGTACGAAGTACCCCTTCACGCTGATCCGGATGGTGACAACTATTAGCCTGTAAGTACAAGTCGGTGTGAGCACGTTTCCTGTAGATTGCATGTCCCAATGATCCATCATCCTTCCTCCTAACCAAGACGTCAAGAAAGGGAAGGCTACCATCCTCTTCCACCTCCATCGTAAAACGAATGTTCGGGTGGATCGAGTTCAGCTGTTCTAGAAAGACATTCAGATTCTCCCTACCATGAGGCTAAACAACGAAGGTATCGTCAACGCATCTAAATAAACCGGCGGGTTTCAAAGGCGCCGACTCAAATGGACGTTCCTCGAATTCTTCCATAAACAAGTTGGCGATCACAGGAGACAACGGACTACCCATCGCCACTCCATCTGTCTGCTCGTAATACTGGTCATTACATAAAAAGTAAATGGATGTCAACACATGCCGAAAGAGATTAGTTAATTCAGCACGAAACCTGGCCTCAATTAACCGCAACGAATCAGACAGAGGAACACGAGTGAAGAGAGAGACCACATCGAAACTCACTAAAATGTCAGAGTCATTCAACCTCAGTCCCTCCAAACGACGTAAAAAAATCAGCTGAGTTCCTGATATGATGTTCACACCGACCTACTTGTGGACTCAACAGAGAAGCAAAATGCTTGGCTTCACGATATGTCGGAGCGCCGATGTTACTCACTATAGGACGGAAAGGAACCCCTTCCTTGTGAACCTTCGGAAGCCCATATAACCTAGGAGGAACAGCACTATAGGTGTTAAGCCTCTTGATAGTGTCCTGCGACAAACCACTTTTCTTCAGGAGGCTGTTGGTCTTTCTGTCAACACTTTTTGTGAGGTCAGCATCGATTCTGCGATACGCTGAATCATATAGTAAACCATGCATCTTTTGTACATATTCATGTTTATTTAAAACAACGGTGGCATTGCCCAGGCAAGATAAAAAATACTAGGATCAACTTTGAGGGAGCGTAAAGCAGCCATCTCTGCTGCTGTTACATTACTCTTGGGTGGACGAGCCCTAGTCAAAACACGGCATGCCTCCCTCCTAACCTCCTCTGCAGCGTCAGGAGGTAGTTTGCAAACTGCCTGTTCAATTGAACTAATAAAATCAACTACCGGCAAACTCTTCGGAGTGGGCGCAAAATTTAAACCCTGCCCTAGCACGGATAAGGTTGCGTCGTCAAAAGATTTCTCTGTGAGATTTATCATAGAACGTCGAGATATAACACCCGACTTCGCGCGATGAAAACGTTCAAACTTTGCCAAATGCCGGGCAGTGACGGAGTTGTATTCTCAGTCAGCTTGAATCCACGAGGCACCGTCCAACCAATCCCAAGTGAAATCAGACACTTCAGATGCAACCATTAAATGAAAACAGAATCCAAACGTCGACGAGTAAGACGAATCCTTTCACGAACAAGAGCCAAGCCAGCACGTTGCTTGATACGATTGGCGGCAGAAGAATTAATATGGTGCACAACCTTGGCAAATGTTGGGACATGATTTTCATCACGACACCTCAATAAAAACGACAAAGCACATTGCAGTCTAACTCGACAGCTACGAAATTTATCCAACTTACGTAAACACCGATACATTTCCTCCCCGTGTATACCACCTCGCACCATATGACTGTGCGTCCAGGACTGTCGAACATTACCGTTTGGTAGCCCAGACGGAATAAATACTATAGTCCACTGTCGCGAACTGAAGTGGTTCCTTTCGTAACAGTTCATTATTTTTTTCAGAGCGTAAGTGTCGTATAGTTCCAAACAAAAGGATCCACTCCAAAGGCGATAAAATGGTGGAACTGCAGCCCAGTTGCTGCTGGGTTGATCCGTCACCGGTGCTCGAGTGGGAGGTAACTTGAGGGCACAGTAGGCTGTGAAAGACCAGCCAGGGCCGAACGTAAGGCCTTCCTAGTTAGTCTGACAAACAGGTTCCAGGTACTGTCTATGGCTGACAGTATCCCTCAGCCAGACGCAGTCGCTTGTCAGGTTTCAGAGGAAACGTCTCAGCCAGCGAGATCCGGACAGTCACAGAGGGTGGGATTATTGGTAGCTGGGAGATTCAATCTTAGGAGCGTTATGGGGTCCCTTAGGGACATGGCTGCCAAGAAGGGGAAGAAATCTACTGCACACTCCGTCTGCATACAAGGTGTAGTCATTCCAGACGTGGAAAGGGTCCTCCTGGATGTCATGAAGAGCACAGAGTGCAGCCATTTGCAGGTGGTGGCTCATGTCGGTACCAGTGACGTGTATCGCATTGCACCGGAACAGAGTCTCTCTGGTTTCTAGCGGCTATCTCAAGTGGTAAGGACAGCCAGTCTTGCCTGCGACATGAAAGCAGAGCTCACCATTTGCAGCATAGTCGACAGGACCGACTGTGGACCTCTTGTACAGGGCCGACCGTGGGGTCTGAGTCAGAGGCTCGATTTGAGCCATAGAGTGGTGGAGTTTCAGGTTTTGCTAAATAGGTCAGGAATTTAATACACGCAGGAAGCAGCTGCACGGGTATCACGTTCTGTGTGGCGTGAACTGGGTAGTTTTTTTTAAGTCAGAAGGCTTCGGGGAAACATAGAAAGGGCTTCAGTCTCAAAGGATGCAGGTAGTACAGAGGAAGAACAGATCTAGGAGCTATCAGTATAACAGCTGGATGAAACTTCCTAGCTGATTAAAACTGTGTGCCGGACCGAGACTCGAACTCTGGACCTTTGTCTTTCGCGGGCAAGTGCTCTACCATCTGAGCTACCCAAGCACGACTCACGCCCCGTCCTCACAGCTTTACTTCCACCAGTAGTAGATGGTAGAGCACTTGCCCTCAAAAGGCAAATGTCTCAAGTTCGAGACTCGGTCCGGCACACAGTTTTAATCTGCCAGGAAGTTTCATATCAGCGCACACTCCGCTGCAGAGTGAAAATCTCATTCTGATAACAGCTGTAAACTGTAGCAGCTGTGTGTAGAAAATACCGGAGCTCCAACTGCTAATAGAAAGTACCGATTCTGAAATCTATAGGCACTGAAAGCTTGCTAAAGCCGGAGATAAGTTCAACCGAAATTTTTTACAAGGGCCTAACTATGTTAAGAAAGGATGGGTTAAATACAGATCGCAATGTAGTGTTTGTTGCTGTTAGAAGTATTTTACCTCGTAGCGATTATGAAGTAGAGTTAGTATAGGTAGAGGTCATTCTTGGCCACCAGAATAAAATAATAACTGGATCATTTTACTGATGCCCCAATTCCAATTATATAACTGATGAAAGATTCAAAGAAAACTTGAAAATGATTTCAAACAAGTACCCGACTCATACAATTATAGTTGTGGTGACTTCAGTTTACCCTCGATATGTTGGCGAAAATACATGTTTAAATCTGGAAGTACGCATAAAAAAGTCGTTCGGAATTATGCTAAACGCGTTCACTGAAAATTATTTCGAGCAGTTAGTTCATGAGCCCAATAGAATAGTAAACGGTTGTGAAAACGCACTTTACTTCTTAGTAAAAAATCCTGATGTAACTGATGTAATAACGAACATCAAAACAGATAAAAGGATTAGTGAACACAGGGTTGTCATAGCAAGACTGAATACCGTAATTCCGAAATCCATCAAAAATAAACGAAAAAATACGTATCTATTCAAAAAATTAGATAAAAGTTTCCTTGACACGTTCGCTAGAGACAATCTCCACTCCCTCCAAATTAACATTGTATACCAGATATGGGTTGAATTCGAAGAAATGCTATCGACCGCAGTTGATGGGTTTATCTCAAATAAATTAGCATTAAAGATCAGAGCACTGTAGAATAAACAACGAAAAAAGCATGCCAAATCTAAACGAACCAAACACCACACAAGTTTCGAGAAAACAGAAGCGCGAAATTTAGCGCGGACTTCAGTGCGAGATACGTATGATAGTTTCCACAGTGAAACTTCGTCTCGAAAGCTGCAGAAAGTTCAAAGAGAGTCTGGTCGTAGGTAAAATATGTAATGAAGACGAAATAAATACTCCGAGTTCGAATCAAGAAGAGACGCGAGGAGGCTATTGTTACCTTTGTTGCGTATGAAGTACTATAGGGCTGTTCCCGTCTGACTTGAGTATGCGCTAGGTGGTTTCCTGAAGATGAGGGATTGGGATTGTGTGCATGTTTTTAGTGCGTAAGCTTGTGTCTGGTGTTTTGTATGAGCGTTATTGGCCCCTGAAGTGGCATGTAAGGGTTAATTTTGGGCGTTTGTGAGAAGCTTCTGGTGTTTCGTGACCTAAATTTTGAATGAGGAAGTGAGTTGAAGTTCGTGTTGATCTTTAAAATTTTGTTGATCAGTCCTGAATAAATGTGTAAATGGCGGGCTGGCTTAAAGCGTCTCTTATGTTTGTGTTGGGGACGTATCTGCCAGCACCTGAGATGACACGGATAACTTTGGTCTTGAGACGTTTCATTCGGGTTAGTGCTGCGTTTGACGCCATAGACCATACCTGCGAGCCATACGAGACTACCGGAAGTATGAGCTGGCGCCAGAGGAGACGGTTGCACTGAATGGCTAATTCGTCACCTTTCAGCAGGGGATATAACCTACAGAAGAGTGCGCAGCCTTTGTTTGCTGCGTTGGTGAAATTTCTGTTCCACGTAAGGCGTCGATCTTTCTCAACGCCAAGGTATGTTACTGAATTTCTTCATGTCAGTTCTCTGCCGTCAATGATGAGCTGACGATCAGGAAGCTTGACTTTTAGGAGTGAAATAGATTGCCTGGCTCTTGGTGGGGTTGATTTTTATTTGTCAACGATTACACCACTGTGTTACTTTGTCGAGGTGCTGCCATAGGTGACGATGTATATGGCGGAGGCTGCGACTGTTTCTGTATATGGTGGTGTCAACCGCATAGAGAGCAATCTCTCTGCCGACCTATATAGAAAAGTTATTTGTGTATATAGTATGGAGCACGGGACCTAAAACCGAACCTTGCGGGAACTCTACCGCAATCTGCCATGTCTGGCTCGACTTGTCGCCTTTTCTTACGAAAAACAGACGCCTTTAAGGAATGACTCAATGATCGACATTATGTGAACTGGGCACCCTGTCTGATCTAGCTTATGGATTAGGCCAACCACGCCAGACACGGTCAAATGCCTTTTCTATGTAGAAGAGCATTGCTCCTATTTGGGCTGTCCTTGCCCTGGCTAGACAAATATGTTCTTCCAAGCGAAGGTCCTGTTGGATTGTGAAATGCTCAGCGTGGAACCCAAACTGTTCAGGCATAATGACATCGTTTTCGGCCAGGAGTTGACGGAGGGGTGAAAGGATGATCAAATTTAGGATTTTACTGAGACCAGTTAGGAGAGAGATGGGCCTGTAGCTTTCGGGAAGGTGCAGGTTTTTATTAGGTTTACCACTCTGAGGAGAAGTATGTGAGTTTCAGGAAGGCGTCATAAACCCTTGCTAGGTAGAATATGGCGGGAGGCGGAAGGTGGCTTAGGAGCGGGGTAGGGATTCGGGCGGAACCGGTGGCCTTGTGATTACCCTGACGTGAGTCCGGAATTGTGACTCCAACGATTTTGCCATTATTTCTACCTTTTCTTGCTCGTCGTACGCAAGACCGTTCTCACTGTGGAGTGGCCTGCTTTCTCTAGTGGGAACTTTCCGCTGCCGGGTAATTTTCCAGATTTTGCGTCTGGATAAGTCTGTTTCGGCGGGTCTTAGTTTCTCCTCCCAGCAACGGCTTCTGTTCTCTAGTAATCTATGTCTCACGCGGTCTTCCAGACTCCGCAGCTGACGGGGGCTTTGGGTTTACCCAATGTGTGTGTGGAGAAGTGGTTGTCGATGTCAGACCGACACTGAAAAGGGGAGCTGGTTGTTCATTCTTTGCACCGTCAGGTTTCCCTGAACAGCGCCAACCATGGCATTGTCTACGTGCGGGTAGCCGGGTAGTACCAGGGGCCTTGGGGTAGATATTTCCCTATACTCGGGGGAGCAGAGAAATTGCCTTGCGGCAGTTTCTGACCGGGACACGTTGGTGGCAGATCAGACGGCTCACAACGGAAATAGCCCGACCGCGCTGCCAGTAGACCGGCAGTAGTTACGCCACAAAGGAACCACTTCTAGGTCTTACCACGACAAATTTGCCGCGCACACGCACAGCATGAGCTTTCGTGGCACTACAACTCTGCTGCGCTGTGTACACACAACACACGCGAAAACTTTTGCTTCGCTACGGCAAGCGTAGCGCGCATGAACAGCGACCGCCAACACAGCATCCGCCCGCTAAGTGACTTCGCTCTCGAATTAACAGCTGCCAACATGAGTAACTCAGAAGTAGATATCCTACGAGTAGCGAATCATCTTAAATCACTTAATAAAAGCAAGTCTTCCGGTCACCGCTGATGTCGCTGTTTGGTCTCTTCCCCCAAACCAACCAAGTCTTCCGGTCAAGGATTGGATACCAATTAGGTTCCTTTCAGAGTCCTCGCTCTCGAATTAACAGCTGCCAACATCAGTAAGTCACAAGCAGATATCCTCTGAGTAGCGAATCATCTTAAATCACCTAATAAAAGTAAGTCTTCCGGTCCGGATTGTGTGCCAATTAGGTTCCTTTCAGAGTTTGCTGTCGCAATAGCCGCATATTTAAGGAAGATTTACAATCGCTCGCTCGACGAAAAGCCGGCCGAAGTGGCCGTGCGGTTAAAGGCGCTGCAGTCTGGAACCGCAGGACCGCTACGGTCGCAGGTTCGAATCCTGCCTCGGGCATGGATGTTTGTGCTGTCCTTAGGTTAGTTAGGTTTAACTAGTTCTAAGTTCTAGGGGACTAATGACCTCAGCAGTTGAGTCCCATAGTGCTCAGAGCCATTTGAACCCTTTTTCGCTCGACGAAAGATCCGTCTCCAAAGACCGGAAAGTTGCACAGGTCTCATTAATATTCAAGAAAGGCAATAGAAATAATCCACTAAATTACAGGGCCGTATCATTAACGTCGATATGTAGGAGGGTTTTGGAACACATGTTGTGTTCGAACGTTATAAATTACTTCTAGGAGACGGGTCTGCAGACAATCAACACAGATTTAGAAAACATCCTTCTCATGAAACACAACTAGCTCTTTAATCACACGAAGTGTTGAGTGCTGTTGACAAAGGGTTTCTATAAGGCTTTCGACATCTTACCTCACAAGCGGCTTGTAATCAAATTGCGTTCTTATGGAATATCGTATCAGTCATGCGACTGAATTCGTGATTTCCTGTTAGAGAGCTCACAGTTCATAGTAATTGATGGGAAGTCATCGAGTCAAACACAAGTCATTTCTGGAGTTCCCCAAGGAAGGGTTATAGGTCCTCCGCTGTTTCTGATCCATATAAACGATTTAGGAGACAATCTGAGCGGCCGTCTTTGATTGTCTGCAGATGATGCTGCCGTTTATCATCTAGTAGAGTCATCAGGAGATCATAGCAAAGTGCAAAGGGGCTTGTGAAAGATATTTGTATGCCACGAAAATTGAGAGCTGACCGTATATAATGAAAAGTGTGAGCTCATCCACATGAGTGCTAAAAGGAATCTGTAAACTTCGGTTACCGGATAGATTAGTTAAATATAACGGCCGTAAATTCAATTAAGTATCTACGAATTAGCAATTCACAGAACGTAAACTGGAAAGAACACATATAAAATGTTATGGGGAGGGTGAAACAAATACTGAGTTTTATTGGCAGAACGTTTACTGTCAAACCTCCAAATGTCAGACGCTCATATCGGCGACGTACTTTGTATGTCAATAGAGTATCAACCAAAAATCCAATTCATTTCGGAGTATGTACTGTCGACCAGTAGAATGGGCCGGAATGGTAACTAAAAGTAACACCAGAACTATGAAGCACATGAACAGCATAACTCTGAGTAGCTAACGCATGTTGCTTCCGTAGGGAAGTTTGTACGGCGTGAGATCCGAGACTGTTTTGTGCGTGAGGATGTTATGTGGGACAATGTGTTTATGACACGCAAGAGGGCTGTTTGGAGTTTACAGCAATGTTGTCTTGTCTGCTTTCGCTTCGTTTCTTTGGAGGTAGTAAACCTATAGGATACGTATGTAGTTTCACAAAATATACAATCAGAGGAGAAAAATAAAGAAACGACTGCATCACACATGCAAAGCAACAGTAATAAAAATAATTAAAGAAACAAAATAATTAGGTCAATAATAAGTTCGCAACAAATAATTGCTGGTGTTATTGACTACAGTGTTCTGTATCAGCACTGACCAGCAACGTCAGTTTATTTAGCGTATTTAATTCCAACTTGTATGGCTTTAAGTTCTGCTGTCGACACAAGGGCGTCTGTAGAATGTGTGAATCGTCCACTTTTCCTGTATCCCTTCGTCGTAGTATGTATCATCTACAGGGGTTCGACAAAATCACGGAAACACCAAGAGAAACGCCCGCTTGAACATAACTGCAGATTCTAACCAAACCTGCATGTCGCCCTGTTCTTTTTAACCACGAATGGCACTGTGCAGTGCCCTCAAAGCGTTGCAAATATAATTGGGTCATAACAATATTCTGTGCAGTTGTGAGTGCGTTATGTCGAGTCTATGTGAATTCTAAAGTGGACAAATTGTTGGTGCTCGTATGGTCGGTGCTTCCGTAACCAGGCAAGCCGAAGTATTTGGTGGTTCAAGAGGCGCCGTGTCTAAGACTGACACCGTACACAGGGAAAGCGGAAAACATCATCCGCTAAGTCACAAAGCGGACGAAAATGTGCGTTGAGCGCTCGTGTAAGACGGTTATTGAAGAGATTGTGACACAACGTACAGGGACGACAACAGCTAAGGTCACTGCAGAACTGAATGTCGTACTTGCGAACCCCGTAAGCAATAAAACAACACGAACGGTGCTCTACAGGCAAGGGGTTGCAGGGCGAGTTGCAATTCCAAAACCCCTCATCAGTGTTGCAAACGCCCGTAAGAGGAAAACGTTGTCCCGTAGCGATATAACTTGGATGCTGAGCTATGGAAGAAAGTAATTTGGTTGGATAAGTCTTGTTTCTCACTGTTTCAGTCTTCTAGCAGAGTTTACGTTCCAGGAGTGAAACATGGCGGGGGTTCAGTTATGATTTGGGCAGCCATATCATTGTATTCCAGGGATTCATGCTTGCTCTTCAAAAGAGCATTACTGCAAAGATTATGTGATTAGGTCCATCCCATTGTACCACGTTTGTTTCCTAATGGTGCTGCTGTATCATAGGATGACGGTGCCGCTACTCACACAGCATATGTCGTATGTGACTTGTTTTATGAGTACGAGGATGAATCTTCACACTTGCCCTGGTTACCACACTGACCAGATCTCATTAATATAGAGATTTTCAGCATCGTTATCTGAACATGCCACTGATTTTCTGGAAAGATGTTCCAGGATTCCCCCTCATCCAACTGGAAGTTGTTTCGAATGTCAACGTGTTTCCTACACCGTCATAGAGATAGTAAAGTGCTGTGTTTTTCGCGTTTCCGTTTTTCTGTCCACATCCTATATGCTCCGAGTCGTGTGCGACCCATCTGTACACAAACGCCATCCACTTATCTTTGCTGCGACAGATCTCGATAATTTTGTATTCATGTTACAATGCTATTTTTTCATTTGTTCGAATGTTAAAATCTATTATTGTACTACAATAATCCATTAGAATGTATTAAATCTCAATGAAATGAATACCCTTAGCTGCATACAGGCGTTGATATAAGTCAGCGGCGACAGTTGAAAATGTGTACCCCGACCGGGACTCGAACTCGGTATCTCCTACTTACATGGCAGACGCTCTATCCATCTGAGCGAACGAGGACGCAGAGGATAGTGCAACTGAAGGGACTTAATCCCTGTCTCGTCTCCCGTGAGACTCACATTCACAACTTATTGTCCCGCACTATTATCATAGTGCCCCTGCCCATTATGCTCATTACTCGCGGCTTTACTGCCGATTCCCGTAAGAGTTCGGGCACTGTTCGTGCATCTGCACAGAAGAAGATGGTGAAATGGCCGGTGAACCTTAACTATATATACTGTATATGAAAATGGTAACAGCTCTTTCGGACATGTCCGAAAGAACATATACCATCTTCATATATATATAAGCATTAAATCTTTCAGAACCCTTTTCTTCAGTCTGTTTTGAAACATCTGCAGGGTTGCCCAGGTGGAAAATATGGAGTTTTTGCGAAAGCAGTATAAGTAGAGAGATTGATAACAGCACTCGTAGTATTGGAGCACATTCTCGGAACGTTTTGTGTATTGCGTTTGGGGCCTTTAAAACAAAGTATAATAGCCCACTTTGTGTTGTCCTATATTATCCTATTCACTACACGAGGTTTTCATGTTATAATCTTTCAGACTCCCACAAGCGACGGATTCTTTTCTTCGAAATGGAAGCCATGAACTTTTAGCTCGCTACTCGTAACCGTATCCGTACGTCTATTGTTGACAGCCAACGTTATTGTATTGGAGCGTACACTCCCCTATTCCATTAGCGAATTGTGCGCGGTAGGAATGGCTGCATCTATATCAGGTTCCACTGGCTTTCTCTTTGTGCTCAGTTCGAAACACGCATATGGGGGGGAGTAATATGGGCCCCGCTCTTCTTCTAACGTACTCTCTGGGAATTTAAATCGCAACCTCTACGTGATGCACAGCGCATCTCTTGTATCGTCTGCTGCTGGAGTTTGTTGAACATCTCCGTAACTACCTCCGCCTATTAAATGGACCCTTGACGGAACTTGCCGCTCTTCTTTTAATTTTCCCCATCTCCTTCATTAATACAGCGTAGTAATGGTTCACGATGACAACAAATACTCAAGAACTGGACTAAATACTGTTTGCTAAGCCACTTTTTTCCTCATGGTTCTACCAAGGAATCTTAGCGTGGCAGGTGGATTACTCTTTACGCCATAGACACAGCCAACTTTCCGCCTAAAAACGTACGCTGTAAACTCGAAAACAGAGGCGTCTCGTATCAAAACCAGTCAAGTCACTGAAGGCATATTTTTCAGTATGTATGAATCATCTGCAGGCACAAAACAATGGTGGTCACAAACGTTTATCTTGCGTAGTTACTTCCCTAATGATTTAATATCCAAGTTCGCTAAATCTGACATATCTGATTCTTAATGAACCCCTTTTTTTGTTAATTTAGATTTTGATTTGTCCGTTTTTTTTTTGCAGTTTTACATAATTTTTCTCTTTTTTATAAAACAGTACTCTTGTTACGTTCAAAAATGTTATAAAGAAAGCAGTTAAATGAAAATAAGGTGATGTGGTAACTACTTTTCTTTACAGCAATAAAAACAAGGATTTCAACATAAACTAGACAATGAGATATCAAGAAAACAACGGGAAAACTGTGGACAATACAAAATAGGATTTTCCCACGAAAAAGTTTGTAGCTCGCGTAGAACTTGAACCCTATAAAATGGAAATGATCCACAAAATAACTGAGTATGTGAATAGAATTGTTTTTAAGATAGACACTGTTCACACATACTGGGTAATGATTCCATTACGTAGGACAAGGTATGAAAGTCAGTGTTTCAGTTCATCACTCGGAACAATGTTACGTTACGTTGCACTATAATGACAAAATACAGGCACACAGGAAATAGGCTTGCTTTCACACTCATTACGGTTTGAATCCCCCCGAATACGGAAATCAGTGCAAAGGACTGTAGTCACCAACATACCAAAAAAATACTATGACTTCAAGGAATACCCAATGTTAGCATACGTTTCGCGAATCGATATGGCCACATCGCTGTGTACCCTTAACAATACAAGATTCCAGACAAAACTTCTGTGACATGCAGATCACTGCTCGTCCTTCGACGTGGCCAGTTAAGAATCCACTGCCCGCAATCGTGAACCATTCTGCAGCACGATCATGATACTGTTGAAGCATGAATTTGTTTCCTCTAATAGTGAAATACTTCTACGACAAATTAGTAACTTGCTCTGATTTTCGCAAATTTTGTGACTCAGAAATTTTTGATGACAGACACATTAGGTCCTCAACGGTTGCTCTTTTTTATACAATGAATAAACAACAAGAAAAAGTTTTGTTTCATAATTTTAAAGTTCTTGCCTTTCGTGTGTCAGTCGTCACACTTAGCCTATTCTTTTACTCCGTCACGCTTTCGCTCCCTGCCCTTTCGCCGTTGCTGCCTGTGTTAGCTCCTGACAATACACTGGCAGTGACCCAACAGTCAAAGAAAGATAAAAAGAAGACAAGGGGAAACAACAACAACAGTAGCAGGGGCAGTGAATCCTCTGTAAGACCACGGACATCACAGACAGCGGCCTGCGACAGGAACAGTAGCTCCGATGTCCGGCTACGAGGCCTTGGTAAAAGAAAAAATAAGGTGGGGAACTCGCAAATCAAACGTCCGCGGAAATGAAGCAAAAAGTGCATAAAGGAAACGGGTGGCGTGGCACGCAGTCCTTTCCGCACGACGCCATGCTGACTGGGCACCCAGTTAAGCAACAGCACGATTGATCTCGGTCCAGCGAAAGCTGTTCGCTTGATGTGTCAACACTACAGCATCTCGGTCCAGCGAAAGCTGTTCGCTTGATGTGTCAACACTACAGCATCTCCAGATAACCAATAAGATGTCCTCGGCCTGCTTAATTCCGTTCTCATTGTGTAGTGATTATTACAATGTAAGTAGCTGCAAGACACAATGTAGATTATTTATCAATATACAGGGTGATTCACAAGAAAATGCAAATATTTTAATATGTTATTCTGCAATTAAAACTATAGAGAAAAGTTCATATAAACATAGGTCGGCAAATGTTTCGTTACCTAGTTGCGGCTAATAAAAGATTTTGACTGAAATTTTGGAACTTCTATAATGTGAAGCCATCACAAATCTGTACGAGGTTAAAGTAAAGCACCATTTCCATTTATTTGGTTGTTATTGATCTGGTGAGTCTAATAAAGCATGTCCCAGACGAGTGTCAGCAGTAGTTTTCCAGAACGTCCAGAGGAACAAAGAAGTAACGTCGTAAAATTTGTAATTTATTAACTAGTAGGCACAATTTGTTTTTAAATTCCTGACAATGGCACAAAGTTATCAACAGAGGTACTAGAGAATTTAATTTTTGAAAAATGATGGTAATACCGTTAACTGAACTGTATGAATGTGTCAGGTAATCTGCTTTAATTAATTCCATAGCACACGTGAATTTATGTTAAAGCGGAAAAAACAAAGCTCAGCGTTAAGGAAGCTGTACAGTGTACATACAATTTCACGATACATTCACAATAAACTTTCAAAAATGTCTCCACCGAGTTCAATGCATTTAGCTGCAATGTATGAACGGATTTTGTAGCTCACTTCAGTTTCACAGGGCTGTTTTTAATTTCGTCTATTGCATTCATAATGCGAGCAAGTAATGCCTCACGTGTATTGACTTTGCCCTTATAACCTATGTCTTTCATCCATTCCCATACACAAAAATCCATTGGTGTTAAATCAGGCGATCTGGGTGGATTCTACATTCTTAATGGAAAGTAAACAAATTTACTTCTATAATAATCTGTGCTTCTCTGGATGTTCTGGAAAACTACTGCAGATACATGTCTGGGACATGTTTTATGAGATTCACCAGACCAACAGCAGGAAAATAAGTGGAAGTCTTGCTTTACTTTAACCTCGTACAGTTTTGCGATGGCTTCATGTTAGTGAAGTTGCTAAATATCAGGAAAAATGTTTTATTAGCCGTAACTCCGTAACCAAACATTTGCTGTCCTATGTTTATATGAACTTTTTTCTATAGTTTTGTTTATAGAATGTCATATTAAAATATTTGCATACCTTCGTGACTCACCCTTTGTTAATGCTGATTTCTACTCACTTAGCCGTTTGATGTGGTATTGAATGTTGCGATATTACTGACTTCAGATGAAATGGCTGGCGAGTCGCATGACAGTCCGCATCATCCACCTTCCCAAATGAGCGTAGTATCAAAACGGCGCAATCACTCAAAGAGCGGTATTTTAGAGGGTATCACATAATACCAAAATATTGTTCTAAGCAGGTAAAAATACAAACAAATAGGCAGTCAGCTACTAAAAGAATGTAATTAATTGCATTTTGTATGATTACTCTTGTAATAAGGCACAAAGTATCTACAAATATTTTCAGTCTAAGCTGTTCTATGATGTTTCTCAAGTGTCACGGTGGTGTCTCCTCATCACAAATAGATAAACAGTGCATTTCAGGCTGATGATATTTATCGTTCGTTGGTAGAACGTAGCACTTCAGTTTGGCAATCACTAGTTCCGGGGGATGAAGATAAAACATCACACTGTACGCGAAAAACGTTATCATGTTATCTGCTGCCTGATATTGATTTTCATTTGCACCTAAACTAGGTATGGTAGTAGTAAAGGAACTTTCGAGGAAGGCTTCAGTATTTACAAATTGGAAATAAAGTGTCAAGGTTCTCTAAAGCGAATACATCCTTTATTTGCTTTCTTGTACTACTGAATAACATCAAAAACTAATTAAAACACAAGAGGCAAAAATGACATTATCAGACCACATATCCAAAAGCCAAAAAAGCCGGCACAAAACGATTTTAGGATGGGAAGAAGAAAGTGTTCTCACAGGATGTTTTTGTTTTGATGTGGAACTTCAAGTATTTACTTCCAAAACACATCTATGTTTATAGACATCAAAACGCTACTAAAGTTGGTACTGGGGGAAGACAGAGGCTTAACATTGCCCAATGATGGTCCAAGAAGACAGAGATCTAATTCTGATATATAAAAAATAATATCATGATCAACACCATAAAGTTTTCTGTCTTTATTACCAAGTACAAACCACATTAAGGTTGATTAAACTATCCTGCATGCTATCAGACGACTGAAAACTAATGTGTGAAACTACCTAAATTTTTATACTGATTCCAAATCTGTTTTCACTTTTTTCCTATCACGTGCAGTTTTGTTGCAATATGACTTCAAGGATACATTGTTGTGCCAGTAGGAGGTGAGTATTGTTGGAGGGAAATTTATCAATACGGCGCCCCTGTATATCTTCAGCCTGTGACACATGTTGTTAGTTGTTATAGTGTGACTTTGAAAGTGTTGTTTATCCCACAGGCTTATATTACCAGTGTGTGATTATCCTGTATATATAAGACAGTAGTAACAAAGCAGTTGTAGTTACTACGATGTCACCAAGCAACTGTGTGAACAACTCAAATGTTTACTGTTATTTTTGTGGAAATTATGCAGTATCTAAGCTGAAAATGATTTAACAGTCTTTGCCAAAAAAGTTTATCAGGCTTATTTAGTGACCAGGACAAGGAATGGGCAGAAAAGACAGTTCACCGCTTTTATGCTGAGAGGGACTCAGACAAAATGCATGCCATTTGCGATTCCAGTCGTGTGGAGTGAGCCTAAAACTCACCTTAATGACTGTTACATCGGTTTAGTTCATGTTCAGGGCTGCAATTCGAAAAAATAAGAAACAAATTGCATATCCAAGCGGCATTACACCAGTTGCACATGGAGATGGTTTGATTGTTTCTTTTCCTCTAGTTGTTTTGGAGAAGGTGGCAGAAGACGATAACGAAAATTAAGCTGCTGCAAATACCGAAGACGATAGTGATGTCTACCATCTGAATGCGACTTTACTCGACTACTGTTCTCTCAGAGTGAACTTGACGATTTGATAGGAGATTTGAATTTTCCTATGGAACCTGCCGAATTACGTGGCTCCTGATTAAAAAGTAAGAACCTTCTGGAAGCAGAAACACATTACTAATGGTATAGACAGAGAAAACGTACTGGTTCCTTTATTCTTGTGGAAGAATCCTTGGTCTGTTGCAACAACAAAACACCTTAAAGCATTTCTTTTTGACATGTGATCTTACCCAGTGGAAGCTTTGTCTAGACGTCAAGAAGAACCTGAAAGGCGTGTTACTGCATAATAGGAACATTTAATGGTGTATTCTTGTGGCTCATTGAGTTCAAATACAAAATACGTACGAGAACATAAAGATATTCTTAACAAGTATACGCTAAGAGGAACACAAATAGCTTATCTGCAGTTCCTTCAATGTTCTAGGAATACTATTAGGCCAACAAGCTGGGTTCACAATAATATCTTGCCACGGATATGAATGGGGCAGTAGGAGAAGGCAAAGACATTGGAGGGTAGATATTTAGCCAGAGCGGAGAAACTATGTGCCTGGAACTAATACATCCCGCATGAACCGTTTGTAGAACCGAAAAAATTCTTGCTTCCACCACTAAACATAAAATTGGCCTTGATGAAGCAATTTGTAAAGGCTGTACCACAAAATGGGCCCTGTTGCTAGCACCTTTCCAAGAAATTTCTCTTCATCAGACAAGACAACCTGAAAACTGAAATTTTTGTTGATTCTCAAATAAGGAAATTGTGGAAGGATGAAGATTTTGGTAAGACAATGAAGAAGAGACAAAAATACACATGGGCCACCTTTCGATCAGTTACTGCGAACCTTCCTGGCAGTAACAATAAACCAATTACAAGACCGTTGTTCGAAACATGTTGAAAAATTTCAAGATGATGGGTTGCAATATGAGTGTAAAACTCCACTGTCGACACACACATCTCGAATGTTGATGTTGTTGTGGTCTTCAGTCCGAAGACTGATTTGATTCAGCTCTCCATGCTACTTTATCCTGTGCAACGCTCTTCATCTCCGACTAACTACTGCGACATACATCTTTCTGAATGTGCTTACTGTATTCATCTTTTGGTCTCCCTCTACCATTTTTATCCTCCCACGCTACTATGTAACCTTACAATCTAAAAACAGCCGTTGGAGGACACAGAAAAATGGACTTGCACAGGGTAGTGTCTTGGCTCCAATATTATTTAACATCTATACCAATGATCTTCCCATCAGCCGCCAGACACGAATGTTCATATATGCTGATGATGCAGCAGTGGCCACACAGGATAAAACCTTTGAACAAGTGGAGGAGAATCTCACAGGAGCCTTAACAGAACTCGCTACCTATTACGACGGCAATAATCTCAAACCAAACCCTAGTAAATCTCAAGTATCCGCCTTCCATCTTAGGAACAAACAAGCCAAACGGAAACTCCGAGTCATGTGGCAAGGGGAAGAGTTGAAACATACAAACAGCCCAAAATACCTAGGAGTAACATTGGACAGAGCACTTACTTTTAAGCAGCACTGTCACAACACTAAAAAAAAGGTCTGTGCCAGGAACAACATACTGCGGAAGCTAACAGGTTCATCGTGGGGAGCTCAACCACATGTTTTGCGCACCACGGGTCTGGCGCTGAGTATCTCAGCAGCGGAATATGCGGCGCCAGTTTGGAGGAACTCTGCTCACACTAAGCAAGTTGACGTCGCCGTAAACGAAACTGTACGTGATAAAATTCTTCTCGGGTATGCAGCCGGATCATGACGTCTTCAAGACACAATATTTCTGCGGTCCAACTGGCCGCCATCATCAGGTGAGAGCGCTGGTGCACAATCTCGCCGGAACTGACTTCCCAGCGCAAGCGGCAGCCCATATATAGGCCGCAGAAGGCCCACAACGCGTGCGCGAAAAGGTGCCGTAGCTGCCCTCTAGTGCAGTAAACATGCCGCGCCGCCGGTGGTGGAAAGAGGCGAAATCGAGATATCGCTGTCAAAAATAAAAGAAATTTAAAAAATTCTATTCCGACGTTTGAGACGCAGACCGTTGTTTTTTAATGTCGGATAACACCGGGTCCCAAGTCTTACTTAAAAGATAGCCCTTGTCTCTATTAATAAGATTGTCAGATAAACGAATCTCTATTGATTCTTTTAAAACACAGTCCCAATAGCGAGATGCAGGGGCAACCATTTGTGTCGCATCATATTGCATTCTGTGTCCCTGGGTGAGACAGTGCTCCGCCACTGCGGATTTCTCGGGTTGAAGCAGCCGTGTGTGCCGCTGATGCTCAACACATCGGTCCTGAATGGTCCGGATCGTCTGACCAATGTAAGCCTTCCCACAGTGGCAAGGGATCTTGTACACATCGGGCTTTCTCAAACCCAAGTCATCCTTAACAGAGCCAAGAAACGCTCTAAGCTTGGCGTCACGGTATGAATCATCGCCAATTCAAAGGATTACTGAAAGATATGGAAGCAGAGTATGGGGATATACCTTACCACAGTACAGTTCGTTGACTAAGTCGGGGAAAAGTTCTTGATGTTTTCTTTGCTATTCGTGAGGAAGTATCCCTTTTTCTCGAAATGAAAGGGGAAGAAATGCGTTGTCTGGATATCAGACCTGGCGTTCCTAGCTGACATAGCTATGCATCTGAATAATTTAAATCTGTCATTGCAGGGCAAAGGGCAGCTAATTGTTGACATGCACGACCAGACCAAAGCGTTCATGGGAGAGCAACGTTATTTGAAGAGGTAGATGAGTAATGGACATTTAACGTTCTTCAATAGTCTTGCTTCTTTAAAACTACATGAAGGTACTACTTTTGGTGATTACCAAGCAAAGTTAAAGCAGCTCATCACGTCGTTTGAAACACGATTCCGAGACCTCACTAGTGTGGAAATGGAACTTAAGGTGTTCAGCACTCCTTTTTCAGTTTCCTCGGATGACTTTTCATCGTCAGTTCAATTGGAGATTATTGATTTGCAAAATTCAAGTTTGTTGAAATTGAGGTACTACAACACGTTGCATTTGTCACGATGGTATCGTTCATTACAGCAAAAAACTTTTCCCAAGCTACACAACAATGCGGCTCAGATCATGTGCATGTTTGGATCTACGTATTGTTGTGAGCAGCTTTTCTCAGCAATGAAAAGAGTAAAAAGTAAGGAACGATCGTTTCTTCAGGATGCAACAATGAAGGCTATCCTCCGCATACACGATGCGAACACTTTGACGACTGATAATTCCGATCTTGTAATGAAAAGAAAATTTCAAGCAACAGAGGCCCAATAAATTTAGTATGCAGTTTCTTGTAAAACAGTTGTTTCTTATTTATTTCCTGAACATCGTATTTCCTTACGTAGCATGAAACCACGTCTTAGCAGCTAAGAGTATGAGGTTGTCGATCCTGTAACACGCAGCTGGCACACCAAAACGCTTGCCTTGCCGCCTGCCTCAGCCAGCCGTGCCACGTGCTAGCGTGCCGGCCTACTAGAATGGTCACAGCGAGCGACACGGCTACCTGGAGCAGGGAGCGCTCCGCGGCTCACAATGGAGCCGACGAGCTGGAACAGCCTGATCTACAGCGTGGTCCATTGTTCGTGACCGGGCCAAATATCACACGAAATAAGCGTCAAACAAAAAAACTACAAAGAACAAAATTCGTCTAGCTTGAAGGGGGAAACCAGATGGCGCTTTGGTTGGGCGGCTAGATGGCGCTGCCATAGGTCAAACGGATATCAACTGCGTTTTTTTTAAATAGGGACCTCCATTTTTTATTACATATTCGTGTAGTACGTAAAGAAATATGTATGGCGCTGTAATAGTCACAAACATATGGGTCACAATTTTAGACGAACGGTTGGTGACAGGTAGGTTTTTTTAATTAAAATACAGAACGTAGGTGCGTTTGAACGTTTTATTTAGATTGTTCCAATGTGATACATGTACCTTTGTGAACTTATCATTTCTGAGAACGTATGCTGTTACAGCGTGATTACCTGTAAACACCACATTAATGCAATAAATGCTCAAAATGATGTCCGTCAACCTCAATGCATTTGGCAATACGTGTAACGACATTCCTCTCGACAGCGAGTAAGCTCGCCTTCCGTCATGTTCGAACATGCCTTGACAATGCGCTAACGCATGTTGTCTTGCGTTGTTGATGGATCACGATAGCAAATATCCTTCAACTTTCCCCACATAAAGACATCCGGGAACGTCAGATCCGGAGAACGTGCGGGCCATGGTATGGTGCTTCGACGATCAATCCACCTCCCATGAAATGTGCTATTCAATACCGCTTCAACCGCGCGCGAGCTATGTGCCGGACATCCACCATGTTGGAAGTACTTCGCCATTCTGATATGCAGTGAAACATCTTGTAACAGCGGTAGCATATTACGTAGGAAATCCGCATACATTGCACCATTTAGGTTGTCATCGATAAAATGGGGGCCAATTATCCTTCCTCCCATATTGCCGTACATTAACCCGCCAAGGTCACTGATGTTTCACTTGTCGCAGCCATCGTGGATATTCCGTTGCCCAATAGTGCACATCATGACGGTTTACGTTATCGCTGTTGGTGAATGATGCTTCCTCGCTAAATAGAACGCGTGCAAAAAATCTGTCATCGTCCCTTAATATCTCTTGTGCCCAGTGGCAGAACTGTACACGACGTTCAGAGTCGCCGCTATGCAAATCCCGGTACATAGAAATATGGTACGGGTGCAATCGATGTTGAGCATTCTCTGAGTTTTTGAGATTCCCGATTCTCGCGCAGTTTGTCTGCTACTGATGTGCAGATTAGCCGCGACAGCAGCTAAAACACCTACTGGGGCATCATCGTTTGTTGCAGGTCGTGGTTGACGTTTCTAATGTGGCTGAACGCTTCCTACATCTACATCTACATCTGCATGGATACTCTGCAAATCACATTTAAGTGCCTGGCAGAGGGTTCATCGAACCACCTTCACAATTCTCTATTATTCCAATCTCGTATAGCGCGCGGGAAGAATGAACACCTATATCTTTCCGTACGAGCTCTGATATCCCTTATTTTATCTTGGTGATCGTTCCTCCACATGTACGTCGGTGTCAACAAAATATTTTCGCATTCGGAGGAGAAAGTTAGTGATTGGAATTTCGTGAGAAGATTCCGTCGCAACGAAAAACGCCTTTCTTTTAATGATGTCCATCCCAAATCCTGTATCATTTCTGTGACACTCTCGCCCATATTTCGCGATAACACAAAACGTGCTGCCTTTCTTTGAACTTTTTCGATGTACTAAGTCAGTCCTATCTGGTAAGGATACCACACCGCGCAACAGTATTCTCAAAGTGGACGGACAAGCGTAGTGTAGGCAGTCTCCTTAGTAGGTCTGTTATATTTTGTAAGTGTCCTGCCAATAAAACGCAGTCTGTGGTTAGCCTTCCCCACAACATTTTCTGTGTGTTCCTTCCAATTAAAATGGTTCGCAATTGTAATACCTAGGTATTTAGTTCAACTTACGGCTTTTAGATTAGACTGATTTATCGTGTAACCGAAGTTTAACGCGTTCCTCTTAGCACTCATGTGGATGACCTCACACTTTTGGTTATTTAAGGTAAACTGCCACTTTTCCTACCATTCCGATATTTCTTCTAAATCGTTTTACAGTTTGTTTCGATCTTCTGATGATTTTATTAGTCGATAAACGACAGCGTCATTTGCAAACAACCGAAGACGGCTGCTCAGATTGTCTTCCAAATCGTTTATATAGATAAGGAACAGCTAAGGGCCTATAACACTACCTTGGGGAACGCCAGAAATCACTTCTGTTTTACTCGATGACTTTCCGTCAATTACAACTAACTGTGATCTCTCTGACAGGAGAAATAGACATTTTCTTTTAATTTGTTTCATTGTATCGAGCCCTTAAGGTAGCTGTTTATATATTTATTGAGCATGTAACAAAATCTTTGAATGATAAAACGTCACCAGTTGGGAACTTCTCTGACTTATCTAAGGCATTTATGGTTTCAGTCATTACATTACATTGAATAAGTTTGAATGGCATACTTAGTGCAGCAAATGTCTGGTTTATTTCTTGTGCGAGGGCCGTTCAGAAAGTAACCTCCGGTTGATTTAAAAAAATACACCAAGTTAAATAAAAATATTTTAATATATACATCTTACAACTACATCTTTGCACTATTTTTCTACATAGTCTCCATAGCGATTGAGGCACTTATCGTATCTCTTCACAAGCTTTGAAATTCCTTCTGCATAAAAATCACCCGCTTGTGCCTGGAGCCAGCCTGTGACCACATCTTTGAGCTCTTCGTCGTCATCAAACCGCTGTGACCCGAGCCATTTCTTCAAATGCATGAAGAGGTGATAATCACTTGGCGCCAGGTCTTGGCTGTAAGGTGGATGGTTGATAACATCCCACTTGAAGGACTCAAGAAGGGCCGTTGTTCTGCGAGCAGAGTGAGGACGGGCGTTATCGTGCAAAAACACGATACCGGAAGTCAGCATACCACGGCGTTTGTTCTGTATAGCCCGTCGTAACTTTTTTATTGTTTCACAGTACACGTCTTGATTAATGGTCGTACCACGTTCCATGAATTCAACCAACAACACCCCTTTGGCATCCCAAAGCACCGTTGCCATCAGTTTTCTGGCAGAAAAATCTTGCGAGGCTTTTCTTGGTTTGGTAGGCGAATTTGAATGTGCCCACATCTTTGATTGTTCTTTTGTCTCAGGGTTCACGTACTTAATCCAGGTTTCGTCACCTGTCACGATTCTGTTTAACAATGGTTCTCCTTCGTCCTCATAACGTGACAGAAAGTCTAATGCAGAGGCCATTCTTTGAGTTTTGTGGTGGTCGGTAAGAATTTTGGGCACCCATCGTGCACAGAACTTACGGTAACCCAATCTTGCTGTCACTATCTCGTACAAGAGAGTCTTAGAAATCTGTGGAAAACCAGTAGACAACTCCGACATTGAGAAACGTCGATTTTCACGAACTTTTGCATCAACTGTCTGAACGAGTTCGTCAGTCACCAATGATGGTCTACCACTCCTCTCTTCATCATGAACGTTTTCTCGTCCACTTTTAAATAAACGTACCCATTCAAGGACAACTCCTTCACTCATAACTCTTGGTCCGTACACGGCACAAAGCTCATGATGAATAGCTGCTGCAGAATATCCTTTGGCTGTAAAAAACCTTATGACAGCACGCACTTCACATTTGGCAGGGTTTTCTATTGCAGCACACATTTCAAACTGCCACAAAAACTAAACTAGCGCAGGTACGACGTTCACTCGACCACGGCTTGATGCCGACTGACCTGTTGAGTGCGTGAACGCACAGATGGCGTCGCTACTCCCCCCACAACCCGTACTGTGACCAATCGGAGGTTACTTTCTGAACCGCCCTCGTATAAGAAACAGAATACGGCACGTTACCTTGGCCTGTTCGTGTAATACAAGAGGGAGCCACATCGTCTGCATGGGCTCCATTGTGTGTGCACTACTGTTCTTTCTTTATTTTAATGATTTTCTATTTTATTTGCATCAGGGGGCACAGTTAGTCCTGTATGCAGATGATACACGTAATGTTGTGAAGCCGAGAAAGAAAGAACAAACACAGAAAACAGTAAAAGGTGTTTTTATGAAAGTTGCTGAAGAATTTTGCACCTATAGACTAGCTTCAAACACTGAAAAAACAGCAATTCACACGATTTTGCACTATCAGCAATATGCCATATTTCATTAACCGAGTTTACCGACAAGATACAATAAACAGGGCAGAAAAATGTAGGTTCATTGGTGTGTATATTGAAAAAAAACGTTAACTGGAGCAATCATGTAGTAGGCTTGCTAAAACGTCCAGGTTTGGTTACTTTTTTCACAAGAATAATTGCCAACTTTGGGGTTATGGAACCAGTAAGTTAACATATTATGCATATTTCCATTCACTGACGTTTTACGTGATAATATTCTTGGGCAAAAAGTATTCATTCCACAAAAGGAATTAATTAGAAGTAACTGTCTTATATACACACATACGTCCTGCAGGTATCCCTTTAAAAATATTCTAGTGTTAACTTCGCAGTACATTTATTCACTTATGGAATTTGTTATAAACTATCCATCTATGTTTGAGAATACAAGAGGAATCCACAAACACAGCACTAGAAGGAAAATTATTCGCATTACCCATTAATGAATCTTACTTTGGCGCAAGTGTGAAATATTTTGTTAGAAAAAAGGCTTTTGATAATCTAGCCATGGAAATAAAATGTATCACAGATAACTGTAATGTTTTCTAGTGTAAAGTGCTTCCTCCCTAACATATTTTTTTCTAGCACAGAGGAATACTTGCTTAGAGATAATTAGTTATTTGAAAAGACAGGAAGCCCTATAGATGGTTTACATGCAGCTTTACGAATATTACTTTTTCTTTTATTTAGTTGCGTATATGTGTTCATTGCTTATTTTGCTGACTATGCTCCACATCATAAATATGTCTATGGAGGAAGTAAAACTAGCTAACTAAATCGCCAACAAACTTTCAGCATATATCGACTGAGTCCCCTGCAATAACCTCAGTGCATTGGATCTTGCTAGCTGTGGTTCACAGGATAATGAGACAAAATCTATAGAAGATGTGTTTCGATTATGGCTTGAAGTATACAATAGCTGAAGAACATAAAGTGAAAAACTCAGATGGAGAATGTTAAGTCCCATATGAGACTATTAAATCTTACTTAGAGATATGAAGACCTTAGCCATATCCTTGCTATGTTGCTGATTGAATTAAGACTGGGTAAGACGATAAAACTGGGGAAATGTTGAAAGGCATGTACTGTTGATATTACGCTTTATATGTCCGACCAGAAATTCTCATCTTGTTTCCTTTCGCCCACTGACACCCACGACATCTAGATGGAGCCTTTGCATTTGCCTCTTCAGGTTTTATAGCTTTCTTATTACCCTGAAACTTTTGACATTGCATGCTCTGTCTCTTAGAATGTTATCAAGTCGTTGATTATTCCATCTTTTCCTCGTAGTTACATGTCCATTGGCAATCCCTTTCCGGTGATCCGAATTCTCATTTACAGGCATGTGTGTGGGTATACATAATGTATCTTTAATTGCCTTCTCCATCATCAAGCCATTGAACATTACTGATTCTTCCACCTTGTTAGATCAGTTTCACCCCAAGAGAAGAGAGTGCCCTGAACCTATGTTCCGTCCTGCATGCACTTTAAAGACACCGCTGACAGAGCGAGGGTAACTTCTTAAGTCAGAAATCTTCGACCATCATTGCTGATGTGGTTTATTCGGAATTTAGGCAATGACTGGGTGAGAGTCTGAGACCTGGTGCATTTTGAGTAGTAGTGTAAGACACTATACCTTGACCACGGGTTCTTGCATAGAAAAACTTTACACTTCCATTAAAAAAATCACTGTCAGATTTCGGCGGGTACAAATGCACTAAATTTGTAGAAAGCGTTAGAAATTCGAAACACCTGCCACTCTAACCTAACGATAACTTCTTTGTATTAATCGCTTGGTTATATTTTGAGTAGCTTGCACTAACTGCCTTGCCCTATATGTGAGATAAGTTACTGTTTGCCTATTCTTCTTGGCAGCTATGGTCTCAGAGTATTTCTTTGAACAATTCACTCAAAGTAATACTTCATCAGAAAATCAAGTACATTTCCTTTCTTTGCATTCATCAGGTTTTATAAAACCTTTCACGTACTAGGTTTCCCTCATATTTCTTTTCAGCCACCAGTAATATTACGGTAAATTGTGAAACTCATATACTTAGATGTCTTTATTTCCGTCACACGCACATTTGACTTATATAAGTTCTTTGCTATAATAGGCTTTGACAATGACCCCCATATATAGAGCTATTATTGATCACACTTGAATCGTGTGGACATTTCTCCATAAAATATCAGTTTTATAGAAAATAGTAGTTTTGTTTTCTGTAACTCAGTTCCTAAATATTATTATCGTTCATAACTAAATCGCACTATTTTGATTCGGACTTTACATTAGCCAATTATCTCTCTTTTACAACTTGTTTGTCAACTTTCCACGAATTACAGATACAGAATACAACGTTTCATCTCAGTCTCGAAAAAGAAATGCTGTAGATTTCGAAATCGCAGGCGTCGTACAGTTTACTAAATCGTAGTATGGAATAGTTCATCAATTCCTCAATGCAACACTTACGACGCTAGGGTACGTGATTTCGTCAAGGATGGGCATAGCCTTCCACGAAAAGCGTTCTACGGCACATTTTCAGTTTCCACTGCTGCTGGACTTCTCGTTGTTAGGCAACAGACAGCGTAGTTAGCGCATCTACAAGCCGACATTCCAGAACCGAGCAGTTTCTGCGCGGGAGACAGAGAAACTTCCGTCCCCAAGGGCCTCCCCTCTAGCGCCGTACGCACATACTACACGCCATTCATTCCCTCCCCTCTCTCTCCGTCCCTCTCTTTCTCACCGCTTCTGTCGCTTTCTCCGTCCGCCTCCCGCAGTTCTCCGTCTCCGTCTCCCTCGGTCCGCAGCCCGTCCCGAGTTAACATCACATTAAGGAGACAGAACGCCCGCCCCGAGCAGTGGCTTCTCCCACACAAGCCAGCGCAAGCCGAGCCTTGCCTGCCTGGCGCCAGTGTTACGGGGAGGGGGGCTGGCGACGGCCGCGCTCACCGAAGCAGCGACTCCCCCCACTCCTCCCTCATGGCTCCCCCTCTCTCAGCAGACGTTTATTTACCCCTGGATCTCGAGCAGCAGGACTGCCACCGACGGGGGTGCCGCACACAGTGTCGTGCAAGGCGTAGGGGGAGGTGCGGTAGGGGTACGGCTCTGAGGCTCGTATTTCAGCCGCAAGGTGCGGCAAACGCGGTTCGCCATCCAGCCGGCTCTTCTGGAGCGAATTGTAAACAAGCAGCGGCGCCGCCGCCACCACAGAGTCGCTCGCTTGTCGACTGCAAACCGCGCCCGCACAGTGCCGCGGTCTGTGACGTCACATCGGGGCGGCATTACTGCGCATTACGGAGCCATTACGGCGGGTTGTCATCTCCCACCGCGAATATTTCCTCACTCGTCGCAGCCATCGGGAACCCGCATCGCAGTTTACGACAGGGGAAATTGTCGCTGTTAAGCGGACGTTATCGTCTACCCGCCGTCTGCGCCCGGTGTGGATTACATTCGACGCTCGTTGTCGCTTCGCCAGTCACCTCTTCGAATGGACGTGTTCGTAGACAGCTCTGAGATAATATCATCCGGCAGGAAAACTGCGGCGTCGACGAGAATTTGTCGTAACGAATCAAAATTACATCCGTCATCATGCTGAACCATTCTCGCTGTGGGGAATTCAGGAAAGAAACTCTTGTTGAATTCTCGACCATAGCGGTGCAATTTTATGCTTCTTTCTTCCCCGTAGTTCATTGTGGGTGGAAGAATCAGATGTACTACCTACAGCAATTTAATTTATTCCTCTACCAAACGATATGCACACATAAAAAAAAAGTTTTGCATCACCTTGGTTCCGATAGTTCCGGAACCTGTAGAGAAAACTGGAATAGAGATCAACATAAACATCATTTCCGCCCATTTTATTGCTCATGAAAACCACACATTGCATGCTGTAAGACCATACAGCGATACCTACAGAGGTGGTGGTCAAATTTTCCGTACACACCGATACCTCTAATACCCAGTAGCACGTCCTCTTGCATTGGTGCATGCATGTATTCGTCGTGGCATACTATCCAAAAGTTGATCAAAAAAATGGCTCTGAGCACTACGCGACTTAACTTCTTAGGTCATCAGTCGCCTAGAACTAAGAACTAATTAAGCCTAACTAACCTAAGGACATCACACACATCCATGCCCGAGGCAGGATTCGAACCTGCGACCGTAGCGGTCGCTCGGCTCCAGTCTGTAGCGCTCAGAACCGCACGGCCACAACGGCCGGCGCAAAAGTTGATCAGGACACGGTTAGTCGAGATTGTCCCACTCCTCAACGGTGATTCCGGTCACGTCGTCCATAAACAGCCCCTTTCAAATTATCCCAGGCTTGTTCGATAGCGTTCATGTCTGAAAAACATGCTGGCCACTCTAGTCGAGCGATGCCGTTATATTGAAGGAAGTCCTTCACAAGATGTGCACGATGGGGGAACTAATTATCTTCCATGAAGACGAATGCCTCCTCAATATGCTGCCGATATGGTTGCACTGTCGGTTGGAGGATGGCATTTACTTAGCGTACAGCCGTTCCGGCGCCTTCCATGACCACCAGGGGCGTACGTCGGCCCCACATAATGCCACACCAAAACATCAGGGAGCCTCCACCTTGCTCCACTCGCTAACGGTGTGTCTAAGGGGGTCTGCCTGACCGGATTACCTCCAAACACGTCTCCGACGATTGTCTGGTTGAAGGCATATGCGACACTCATCGGTGAAGAGAACGTGATGCCAATTCTGACCGGTCTATTCGGCATGTTGTTGGGCCCATTTGCATGGTGTCGTGGTTGCAAAGATGGTCCTCACCACCGCCATCGGGAGAGAAGTTGCGTATCATGCATCCTGTGCGCACTGTTTGATTCGTAACACGACGTCCTGTGGCTTCACGAAAAGCATTATTCAACATGGTGGCGTTGCTGTTAGGGTACCTCCGAGCCATAATCTGTAGGTAGCGGTCATCCACTGCAGTAGTAGCCCTTGGGTGGCCTGAGCGAGGCATGTCAACAACAGTTCCTGCCTCTCTGCATCTCCTCCATGTCCGAACAGCATCGCTTTCGTTCCCTCCGCGACGCCTGGACACTTTCCTTGTTGAGAGCGCTTCCTGGCACAAATTAACAATGCGGACGCGATCTAACCGCGGTACTGACCGTCTAGGCATGGCTGACCACAGACAACATGAGCCGCGCCGCACGGGATTAGCCGAGCGGTCACAGGCGCTGCAGTCATGGACTGTGCGGCTGGTCCCGGCGGAGGTTCGAGTCCTCCCTCGGGCATGAGTGTGCGTGTGTTTGTCCTTAGGATAATTTAGGTTAAGTAGTGTGTAAGCTTAGGGACTGATGATCTTAGCAGTTAAGTCCCATAAGGTTTCACACACATTTGAACATTTTGAACATGAGCCGTGTACCTCCTTCCTGGTGGAATGACTGGAAATGGTCGGCTATTGGACCCCCTCCGTCTAATAGGCGCTGTTCAAGCATGGTTGTTTACATCTTTGGGCGGGTTTAGTGACATCTCTGAACAGTCAAAGGGACTGTGTCTGTGATTCAATATCCACAATTAACCTCTATCTTCAGGAGTTGTGGGAACCGGGCTGATGCAAAACTTTTTGATGTCTGTACAAGACAAACACACACACACACTTACGTATGTAAACACGATAGGCCAAAACAATGTGACCGCTGCCCATCGCGACGCTGGATGCGACCTGGTGATTTGCAGGCACATGACGCGGTAGCGAATGTATCTAAGCGGGCCAGACAAGGGCGGGGGATCACCCTAGAAAAGATACGGGCTGAAAGTGCGAAAATCCATTGAGATAAGCGACTTTGAGAAAGTGTAGTTTATTATTAAGCAGAGTTGAGAACGTATATACCGAAAACGGCGAAGCTGGTCGTATTTTGACGTGCTACTGTCGTGAGCATCAACGGAAACAGGTAGAAGGACAATGAAGCTACCACTACGTGCTAAACGCTTGGACATGCATGACTCCTCACAGAACGTGGCGTTCGGAAGCCTTTCTGCTCTTTAAAATAGGGTAGATGGTGATCTGCGGCATCTCTGCCGAAAGTGCACACACAAGTATTTCGGAGCACACCGTTCATTGCACATTGTTGAACATTGCGCTCCGCAGCAGACCACCCCCTACGTATTAACATGTTGACCCAACGACTTCGTCAGTTACGATTCCAATGGGCACGAAACCATGGAGATTCGATTGTCGATCAATAGAGACGTATCAGCTCTTCGGGTAAATAACATTTTTGCTACAATACGCGGATGGTCATCTCCACAAGAGCTGTCATTGAGATGAACGTCGGCTCGAAACATGCAGCGCTTCAGGAACGCAGGCTGGTGGGTGCAGTTTGCATTGGACCTATGGTAGCAGTGGAAGACACGTTGACAACTACTTGATTTCATCCCCGATTAGGATGTCATCTTCCAGCGGTATAATTGGCAATGTATCGGAGGCAGAACCGTGCTACAGCGGTTTGAGGAGCGCTATAGTGAACTCACGTTGATGTTTCCGCATCCAGATTCGCCTGAAGTAAATCCTGTAGAACCCATTTGTGTCGCTATCGGGCGCCATCATGTGCACGCCGTTACTTACGCGAATTTGATGACCTGTACGGAGACATCTAATGCCACGTACCTCTACAAACCTACCAACAAACTGTCAGATCCAAAAATGTCCAAATGTGTGTGAAATCTTATTGGACTTAACTGCTAAGGTCATCAGTCCCTAAGCTTACACACTACTTAACCTAAATTATCCTAAGGACAAACACACACATCCATGCCTGAGGGAGGACTCGAACCTCCGCCGGGACCAGCCGTAACTGTCGGATCCCTGATACGCAGAATCAGTGATGTATTGCGTTACTAAGACATACAAAGAAAATATTAAGCAGGTGGTCATAATGCTTTAGCTCATCAGTGTATGGGCTATGTATGTGTGTGTGTTTGTGTGTGTGTGTGTGTGTGTGTGTGTGTGTGTGTGTGTGATACGGGTCGTAGCTGTGGTTCAGCAACTGTAGAATATTTCAACAAAGATAGTAAGTTAGTCGTCAGCTGCACGAAAAGCTATATCTGAATCACGTAACCAGTTTCAGTACTTTAAACTGTCATCCTCAGACGTGAAATAACCGCAAATCATTGGTAGACCAACGTCAAAATAAGAATCGAACGGTGGCTAGAAATATACAGCGTGCAGGAAAATTTGTGCATTCGAACTTCGTTATTCCTCAGATACTAGCAGTGCAAAAATGCCTCTCACAGAATTTCGTCTTGCGCATATATACGGCAGTAAATTGTCGTTGAAGATTGAAAATCTGGCAAAACTGTAATCACATGTCTGGTAACTACCTCTGTCAGCATATGGGAGTAATGTTGTGCAGTTAGTGCAGCATTTTGGGTTAGGATGCAGACAGTCGAGCTTTCGGTTCTGGGTGGAGGCGTATTTGTTTTTATTTGCTAAATGTAGTCTGCGTGGCACGGTATCTGGTGTCTTAATCGTCATACAGCTATTCTAGTGCGTCTTCTCTAAAACATTTGCACTTACGTACTACGAACACAGAAATGGAAGTACAATCGTTTTCATTGGTCAGTTTTTAAAGAAGCCTTTTGCAACTCTTGGACGCAAATTGTTTCGCACCACAGCATTTGATACATTCTAAACCCGCTTTCTGTGTATCTTCTTTCTATGGTCACATCAGATAGTACCAACTACACTGCTGGCCACCGTAAATGCAACACCCTGAAGGAAGCATCCGAATCGAGTGAAATTTACACCATGGGTTTGCAGCGATGAGATATGCAACTGATTAGAATTTCAGCGCAGACGCACATCACGCGCGCCTGTGGCGCCACCTCATAGCGCCATTTAAGGCTTGGCGATTTCGACGAGTGTACGTTCGGCACGTGTGTTTACCTTGTGGTTGTTTCTCAAGACGATCAGTTATGCCTCGTAGACAACAGCGAACATCGTTTGATCAAGTATCCGAGTTCGACAGAGGAAGGATAGTGGCTTACCGAGATTGTGGATTATCATACAGAGAAATCGCTAGTCGTGTTGGACGAAACCAAACAACTGTAATGCGGATATGTGACCGTTGGATGCAGGAGGGTACGACGGACCGACGTGGTCGATCGCATTCACCTCGGTGCACCACTGCACGTGCTGATAGGCAAATTTTGCGCATGGCAGTGACGGATCGCTCAGTGACATCCCGAACCGTAGCACAGCACATTGCGTCTGTAACGCATCATCCAGTGTCTGCGCGTACCATTCGACGCCGTTTACAGCAGAGTGGTCTGTCCGCGAGACGTCCATTGCTTCGTCTACCGTTGACGCAGAACCACAGACGTCTCCGTCGCCAATGGTGTCATGACAGACGGATGTGGACGGCAGAATGGAATGACGTTGTCTTTACTGACGAGGCACGCTTCTGTCTGCAGCACCACGATGGTCGGATTCGGGCGTGGAGACACCGTGGAGAGAGGATGCTGGACAGCTGCATTATGCACCGCCCCACTGGTCTTGCACCGGGTATTATGGTATGGGGCTGTATTAGATATTACTCTCGCACGCCTCTAGTACGCATTGCCGGTACTTTAAATAGCCGGCGCTACATATCCGAGGTGCTGGACCCAGTTGTCCTTCCTTACCTTAGGGCTCGGCCACAGCCATATTTCAACAGGATAATGCGCGACCACACGTGGCACGCATTGTCCAAAGGTTCTTCGTCAATAACCAGATTGAATTGCTTCCCTGGCCGGCTCGCTCTCCGGATCTTTCGCCGATAGAAAACATGTGGTCCACGGTTGCTCAACGAGTGACCCAGATTACATCCCCAGCTGCCACACCAGATGATCTTTGGCAACGTGTGGAAGCTGCTTGGGCTGCTGTACCCCAGGAACACATCCAACGTCTCTTTGACTCAATGCCGAGACGTGTGGCAGCGGTGATCTCCAACAATGGCGGCTACTCTGGCTACTGATTCTGGCAGGAACCACATGTCACAGACGTCTGTAAACGTAATCATTTGATACTTGGTCAACATGTTATCTACAAAATAAATTTTGTTGTGCTACCTCTTGTCTTTCTTGGTGTTGCATTTACGGTGGCCAGCAGTGTATTATTCTTGCCACTGTCTGATCCATTACATCTCGTCATGGCCTTACGTCATTCGTAGGACTAGCAACGTGCTATGCAAATAATTTTCTAATTAGGTTACTATTTGTATGGAACCTCTAATTGTGTCTTTCAATATTGATTCTGATAAGCGCATACTATATGGTATCTCCATGCGGTAGGCCTATTATTATTAGTAGTAGTAGTAGTATTATCGTCCATGGAAATGTGGAAACATCACGTCCATAGCCCTTAGGAAAACAGTGTAATTCGAAAATGAACATTTCACATTTAGGAGTGTCGCGATGAATCTTGCAGAACAAAAGATGGGAAAGAGTTGATGCGCCTTAGGCAGAACAGCCTGCTGCGACTTATGACTTGTTTATATAGTATGGTGTGTTTACTAAACAGGAGCTAGTTGCTAGCAGCGTAACGCCCCAGTGACAGACTCCACGTACCTTTGTACACATATCGTATTTTTTTTTTTATTTGGCCTTTGAGTGTGTACTCAATTTAGCCATCGGCAACACATAGTGACAATGTACACATAATTGAATAAACAAATACAGAAATGCATATTTACAAGAATAAAAAGCTTAACTGTTACAGTTTTGTACATAATGTTTTAAAAATTGAACTGAATTGAATTAGAAAATAATCAAAAGTGTCTTGGCTTACAATTCACACCAATTCTGAAATATCTTCATCAGCAAGACATATTTATAATTTACGTGCACCATTAAAACCTACAGATTGTGACCAGTACTCTTGATGAAGTTAACTATCACTTTATATAGACGAACGTCTTTAGTACACAAAAGAGAAGAAGCTGATTGAGGAAGATGGTAGCCCATACTCAGCAATGTCTTCAGAAAGACCAACCGTTCACGGTCAAATTTGGGGCACATAAATAAGATGTGGTTGACATCAGCTTCCGACTCAGGATCACACTCACATGCTGGTGAACTGTAAACGTTGATCCGATGTAGATGTTATGGGAAAGAGGCATGATTGAAGCGGAGTCTTATGATGGTAGAAATCGTGGATCAGTCCAGATGTGTCCTCATGAACCACGGCTGTGAAGGAATACGAGGTTGTAGCACTGCGTAATAACCGCCTTTTGTCTGTTGGGAAACGTTCCACATTTCCTGCCATTGTTGTCTTACGTGATCCTTGACTTGACGTAAGAAGTCTGTATAAGGAAGGTGCAGATCCAGGACGGTGCCTAAGGTTGCCGCTTGTTTGGCTAATGCATCAACTTCATAATTTTAGAGGATACCAGAGTGGAAGGTACCCACAACAAATGGATCGTCCGGCCCGTGCGTGTGCTGCGAATATATTCAGATATCACATCCAAGATATAACTGTTGGTTCTTTTGTTCCATCGACTGTACTGAATGTTTTTAAGAACACTTTGCGAGTCAGATACTATCAATATGTTCGGGAAGGAAGTGCTAGAGACAGACTTAAGTGCTTCCAAAACTGCCACTGTCTCCGCCGTAAAAATAGAAGTGCTCGTAGGCAGTTTGAAGGTTTTGCGGATCTGGCTCTGAGGGCAGAAAAAAGCGCATCCTGTACACTCTTCTTACGGAATTTTGGAGTCATCGGTATGTACACAGAGAAAACCCGGCCATTGTGCTTGAACGAGACGATTGAAGCCAACGTTGACATTAGTACTGTCCAGCCAGGTCATACTTAAATATTGGACTGGGATCTGGGAGCAGAGCGTTTGAAGATCGTATTCAAAAACAGGTATATGCGCTGAACGCCGTATAGAATGTATCACAGGTGACCAAGTGTCAAAGCTGGCACAAACGGCTGGCACTTTATTCCTTCTGTGGGATGCAATCCACAGTCGATAAATGCAGTCTCTACTTTGGTAGACGGAACTGTCCATAATGGCCATGCCTTGAATGTAGAATTTGTCCGATAACATTTGGCGCCTAATGCTCAAGGGCATCTCCCCTGCTTCTATTAAAAGGGCGTTGGTGGGCGTCGATCGCATGGCTCCAAGACTGGTACGAATGGCTCTATATTGAAGAGTATCTAATTTGGAGAGTTGAATCTTTGACGCAGTGTGGTAGAATTGACAGCCATAGTCTAATCGAGATCGAATTATCCCTCGGTACATGGTGAGTAAAACACTCTGGTGCGCTCCCCACCAGACACGAGTGAGTGATCTGATCACATTTAAACCTTCTTCACACTTGGCAACGGTGGATCGGATGTGGGGCGCCCAGCTTAATCGAGAATCAAAAGTCATCCCCAGAAATCGAACGTGAGATTTTATTTGGAAGGTGTACTTGCCACAGGTAATGTGATCCCTAGTGCGAGCTGTCGTCGACGTGGAGAAGGGAACGACTGCTGATTTCTCAGCCGAGATCTCCAGCCCATTGATAGAGAGCCACTCATCGATGTGTGCGATGGTTGTGGCTAATACCGTTTTGGCCTGAAGATATGAAGCAGCAGTAGAACAAACACATATATCATCAGAATACTGTAGGATTTTTGTGGGGGGAGTGCGTATACAGGGTGTTACAAAAAGGTACGGCCAAACTTTCAGGAAACATTCCTTACACACAAAGAAAGAAAATTTGTTATGTGGACATGTGTCCGGAAACGCTTACTTTCCATGTTAGAGCTCATTTTGTTACTTCTCTTCAAATCACATTAATCATGGAATGGAAACACACAGCAACAGAACGTACCAGCGTGACGTCAAACACTTTGTTACAGGAAATGTTCAAAATGTCGTCCGTTAGCGAGGATAGATGCATCCACCCTCCGTCGCATGGAATCACTGATGCGCTGATGCAGCCCTGTAGAATGGCGTATTGTATCACAGCCGTCCACAATACGAGCACGAAGAGTCTCTACATTTGGTACCGGGGTTGCGTAGACAAGAACTTTCAAATGCCCTCATAAATGAATGTCAAGAGGGTTGAGGTCAGGTGAGCGTGGATGCCATGGAATTGGTCCGCCTCTACCAATCCATCGGTCACCGAATCTGTTTTTGAGAAGCGTACGAACACTTCGACTGAAATGTGCAGGAGCTCAGTCATGCATGAACCACATGTTGTGTCGTACTTGTAAAGGCACATGTTCTAGCAGCACAGGTAGAGTATTCCGTATGAAATCATGATAACGTGCTCCTTTGAGCGTAGGTGGAAGAACATGGGGCCCAATCAAGACATCACCAACAATGCCTGCCCAAACGTTCACAGATGTCAACACAAGAACCGAAGTCAACATTACCTTCCTTCAATTGGGCCAAATGGCGGTGAGTCGAGGAATTACAGTACATACTGACGAAACTAAAATGAGCTCTAACATGGAAATTAAGCGTTTCCGGACAAATGTCCACATAACATCTTTTCTTTATTTGTGTGTGAGGAATGTTTCCTGAAAGTTTGGCCGTACCTTTTTGTAACACCCTGTATAGAGTATACAGGAGAGGACTTAAAATTGTCATTCGGGAGGACGACGGTTCAATCCCGCGTCCGGCCATCCTGATTTAGGTTTTCCGTGATTTCCCTAAATCGCTCCAGGCAAATGCCGGGATGGTTCCTTTGAAAGGGCACGGCCGACTTCCTTCCCGTCCTTCCCTAATCCGATGAGACCGATGACCTCGCTGTCTGGTCTGCTTCCCCGAAACAACCAACCAACTTAAAATTGTACCTTGCGGCAAGCCCTGGGAGACATAAAAAGGTCCGATCATGGTACTTTTGAAACGGACGTAGATCGTTCTTTGAGCAATCAGGGTACTGATACCGTAGATCATCCGTGAAGGAATTCCGAATCCTGCCAGCTTGTCCAAGAGTATCGGTATTTGTACGTGATCATATGCACCCTTAACGTCAAGAAAAGCTGCCATTACTGTCTCTTTCGTTTGAAAGGCTGACGTGATATCCATATTAAGCAAAAACAGGTTATCCATGGTCCCTTTGCCTTTTCTGAAGCCGTATTGACTCCGAGGCTACAAATTAATTTTTTCAAGCCACCATTCTAGTCTCCTTTTTGCCATTCGTTCCAGTGTTTTTGCAACACACGACGACAAGGCAATAGGTCTATAATTAGTACCGACATTTGGATCTTTACCACTTTTGAGAATTGGAATTATTACTTGCGTCTTCCATGTTGATATGAGGTCTTTCTTCATCCAGTACTGATTAAAAATGCTCAAAAGAAAGTCTTTCGCTTCTATAGGCAGGTGTGCAAGCATAGAGTAGTGTATATGATCAATGCCAGGGCAACTGTCGCTCGATACTTTAATAGCTTCGTTGAGTTCTTCTTTAGAGAAAGGACGAAGGAGAACATGATAGCGGTCTTCTTCAGCAGGGAACCGATGGTTTAAAAATGGCACCGTGGGAGGAGCGATTGTAGCTATGAATTCCTCTAACCAGGCCGTGGTAGCAGGAGGGGAGGAAGACAGTCTTCTTGTTCTAAAAGCTTTTATTTTATGCCAGATGCTTGCCATACTGGTTTCATTATTTAGGGACAGGCAAAATTGATTCCAACTGTCCTTCTTGGTTTTCTTCAGGAATTTGTTAACTCGCGCATTCACTTTTTGCACAGCCAAGAAGTTGGCCAATGAAGGATTCTGACGATAGGTTTTCAAGGCGAGTCGTCGCTTCGCAACTTCCGAGAGCATTCAGAATTCCACCAAGGAGGAGAACGGTGCTTCATTACTGTAAACTCTTTTTTCTTAGGGATGCTGATGCCACCTGCGACGTTCATAGTATTGAGTAAAACTGGGTATGCATCTTCGTCCCGTAAGTCACGTCTCGTATTTGCGAGTGCCCGCCGAATCGTTTTCTTATAAGAGGCCCAATTGGCTTCCTTGATTTTCCACGTACTATTAGAGTAACAGATATGCGTAGTATCGACGTTGATGTTAATGTGAAACTCAATTGGGAGATGATCGGATCCCACTGAATCCTTTTTAACGCACCAATTAGATATTTCAGTAAAGCAGCGGGTGCAAAGAGTTACATCAACTGCGGAGGGTCTACGGAGAGGTGAAGTTATCATAGTAGGAGAGCCATCGTTGAGTATCACTAGGTCATTATCTTCGATAACGCTTATCAAGGTCCTGCCGTTCCTATCTGTCACGTCTCCTCCCCACGCTACATGGTGGGCATTCACGTCTCCAGCTACGATAAAGGGTGGACGAAGCTGACTTATTAATTGTCTTCAGTCATCTTCCACGATTCTGTGGTGGGGAACGTTATACAACAAGACAACTGTAAAGGTTTTGTGGGCAGTTCGTATCTCCACAGCAACTAATGCAAGGTTGGTGACAGCCGGCCGAAGTGGCCGTGCGGTTAAAGGCGCTGCAGCCTGGAACCGCAAGACCGCTACGGTCGCAGGTTCGAATCCTGCCTCGGGCATGGATGTTTGTGATGTCCTTAGGTTAGTTAGGTTTAACTAGTTCTAAGTTCTAGGGGACTAATGACCTCAGCAGTTGAGTCCCATAGTGCTCAGAGCCATTTGAACCATTTTTTTTAAGGTTGGTGACAGGTACGTATAACGGGTGTGGTCGATGCGGCAGCGAAGTTTTTACCAGTATAGCTACGCCGCCCCACCCATCGAGACGGTCTTCCCTTACTATAGAATAATTTTGAAAGCGAACAGTTCGTTCGAATTTGAACCAAGTTTCACATAATAGAACGATATCAGGCTGACTTACGAACAGTTCTCGTTGCAAGCTTTCTCTATTAGAATTAGCCGATCTCGCATTCCACTGCAATACTTTTAAAGCCGCCATAATTTAGGGAGAGAGAGATGGAAATATGCCAGTAACGAGGTCCCGGATATCGGAATTGTTCATAGCACTATTTTGTCTCATGTTTAGCATGACAATATCAATCACATTTATTATCTTATCTATAAGTTCAGCATGACCTTGGGGCTGTCGTTGATTCGGCGCTTGTAGGGTTGCTAATCTGTGAGCAGCAGGCTGGTATAGATTTTGGCTGATAGGAGTGAATGAAGGTTGCGGTACTGAGACCACTCACGAACGTTACTTTGGTTGTTTACTTGCGCCTGCCGCCGGGGAGGCCGGTAAGCGACGTGTGTCTGCTGGGGCACTGTTGCACACTGAGTTGCGTCCCCACTTCCGCGTTGTTGACTCTGCGTGCTTGCGGCGGGCAGCGGTGGGAAGAGTTGTGGGTTTTGATAGTCCGGAGAGGTCAGATTTGTTGGAGCAGGAATGATCGGAGCCGGCAAGTGATGTTGTTGAACCCCGGTGACGGATGCATAGGTTGGCATACGAGCAATAGACAGCGCATCCCTGAAGTCAATGTTGTTGAGCGTAGCTAATTCTTGAGCTCGTCGCCGTATATGGTATTCCGGGTAGGAACGGTCCGTGGATGCGTGTTGTCCCCCGCAGTGAGCGCAAATAGTGATAGGTGAGACACAGGATTCAAACATTATGTGGACCACTACATTTAATGCATCTCATCTGAGATCGACATTGTTTGCTGATGTGCCCGTAACGAAGACAATTAAAGCACTGCCTGACAGTTGGTACATAAAGGTCTACGGGACATCTAGTTCCGTGAATAGACACGGGTTCCGGTAAGGTTTGAGAGTCGAAGGTTAACAAACAGGTCTGCAATTTAACGATTTGGTCTTTAGCATATCTCTTCGTAAACCTCCGAACGCCTACAACAGGGAAGGGCATTGTACGACTTCCAAAATCTCCGCTTCTTCAAGGTTGGTGTCTACTATCCAGATTACTCCCAGCTCAAGGACAACAAACGAAGGAATGTAAGCTTCTATATTTTTTGACTTCAATACCTCACTGGTAACTAGGAAATTAGCCTTATCTGGGGTTTTCAGTTCCACCTTAACTTTTGTTTTTCCTGCTGAAGAGATGTTAAGTATAGAATTCTTCACTTCTGGCAAAGAAATATGCAATAATTTCCACAGTGCCATAGGGTGCAAGCGGCCTAAGTTTTGGTCCAAACATTCCATGTAAACTACGAATGATCCCCTATCTGTACGTTTGTAAAAGTTGATAGACCTCGGAGTAGGTGCAGGTCCCACAGGAGGGGTGTAAGTTGCAGCATGTTGGTTAGGAGTGAGCCCAGAAGCAGTTGCTACAGGGGGGTCAGCTACATTTGAAACGTCAGTTACAGGTAAGAGTTGATTAGCGTCTGCTATGAAGGTTTTGGAATTTCGTAAATCTGGACTGACCTCACTTTGTCGCTTGTTTCTCGTAGTGGAGAAGCTGGAGGAATCCTGTTCCGATAAATCCATATGCTCTTCTGCCGGCTGTATTCCAGATTCTCCCCGAACAACTGCTAACGAGTGTCTGATCACAGCCGCCGTGTTGTCCAATGTAGTTCCTGGAGGAGCTGGTAAGGGTGCTGCATCTGGATGTAGCCGCTGGGCAGGTGGTTGTTGTTGATGTTGTCCCATAGGGGCGTCTAAGTCATCACCCCCTTCTCCATACACCCCACCATACCTGGTGGGGCTTGCCGTCACCGATAGTAATATCAGGTGTTAATGTGCCTAACAGAAAACCGTACTAAACGAATGCTGTTACGCGCGTGCACCAGTAGGTAAACAAAAGCGTCACACGGAAGAGCGACCGCGTAGCACGTCTTAACACTTCCGCGTCTGCAAGCGAACTGCATATCGTATTTCCTTCTTGTGTTATTCTAAAAAGCGTGGCAGACGTATGGCATACACAAACGATGAATTTGTGGATATGCTCCTGGGCGTTGGTGCGACTGATAACCGGGCTAGTGTTGCCGCTAGATATCCTGGTCGACGTCATCCAGATAAAAACGCGTTTCGCTTTCGGGAGACAGGTTCTCTCCCTCCACCATCGCGTGTCCGAGGTCGTCTAAGGACTCCCCATACTGCAGCGACTGAGGAAACTATTCTTCAGGTTATACACCAAGAAACTCAGCGAAGTACACGTAGCGGAGCAAGGCATGGGCGTCACCCCTATCATTAACCTTTAACGCAACATCGGCGTCCTGCAGACCCTTCTTGTTGCCTGACCGGTTAACTGCACGAAGATACCATTCTCAAACTATTTCCCTCCCGCACTGGAAGATGTCCCACTTCGTTTTCGGCAGAGGTTATGGCAAAAACATCTTGGTGCACCTCCACACTTTGGAATCACTTTTGCAACAGTATTTATACAAAACACTTTGAGGGAAAAGACTCGGACGGGGAAGTCCAGTTGTATGACCACCGCGTTCACCGGACTTAAATCAAAATGGTTCTCATGTGTGTGAAATCTTATGGACTTTGAGAGGTGGCATGAGCCTCCTCTCATATTTCTATCTTACGATTCTCCTCTCTAATTGCACGCAGTGGAAAGTTGCTATTCCTTCACACGCGGACTTCCCACGCAGCGTCTCTCGTCACCCGGGTGGTCCGGTGACAGGCGGGCTCTGCTGATTTTGAAAGGGTGTGAGGGAGTCGAGTGAATGCTTTCCAGACGCTGACATTGTCAAAAGACACGCCCGGAGGGCCCTGAAGTAGCGGCTGGGCTAGAGGTTCCGTTACTTCGCAGAAACTTAGCGAAAACACTTTCTGGCGGGCTACCAGCGAGGCGTGGGAATGACTTGTGTACCCAGGCAGTTGTGGCGGGAAAATTCCCGCGCTTTCTGCAAAATAGTAACTGTGATTGGCTTGCTCAGGGCATAGCTCCGTGACGTAGCAAAATCAGCGCAGAAATTGGCGCCAAGAATCTCCAATGGTGGAATGGTAGTGCTCCGGCAATGGAGTGGAATTTTCCGCCGGTTTTCGAGTTGCTGATTGGAACGTTTAACCACGGCAACTGTCGTAGGGGCGGGAATGTTCGGTGTTCGGCATGTACGGGTGCTCTAGGGTAGTCGGCTCTCGCTTTTCGGTCGAGGACGTCGAAGCAACCAGCCATCGCCTCCGGTACGCCAGATCGTGTTCTGGCAGTTAAGAAGACAGTTTGGTAATGTATGTCCGCAGCACCGGCAGATAGGGATTTTCCTAGGTGATAATCAGAGCTCAGCAGAGCGCGCCTGTTCTTTTTCTAATTTTGTTCTGTCTTTGGTAGCAGCAATTAATGTGGGGTTAGCTATGTGTTTTCTCTTAACATTTGAGTTGCAAGGAATTGGCTCCACATACCACTTCGTCATAATCCTCACAATCTAGTTTAGGCACAACTTCACCTTCACAGCGTTTGTTTGAGTATCCAATTTGAGCCAATTTGATGTATGGGAAACGTTTCATATGGTTTTGTTTATTATTTTGCGTTTAGTCTTAATAAATCACATTGTTATTTTGGACAGAACTTTCATTCTGTTAATCGGTAGAGCAACCCATCATTTCTCACTACGTTAATGAAACCTTCCTTTATTTAACTTATTTATCAAATTAAATTATTGCAGGTGCCAAACTCTTTTCTTCTCCACTTGCAGGGTTGATTACAGTCAGTTCGCGTATATTTTTTAATCCATGTGCAACAGCAAAAGTCGGAGTTAGAATAGGGGGGCTAAGAGCATCATTTACATATGTAGATTCTAGAAGAATTTAGTGTTAAATACACTGCTTGCCCCGGCACCTCGCATAAAATGGCGACACTTAGCCTCGGATCTTTCCTGTGAATCGCTGATGAGCAAGTATTATTAGTAGTAGGGACTCTCAGAATTTTTTGCTTAATTTTTTATTGATTAATACCCAATTTTTTTTCTGGTAGTTCCGCGTTTAGTTTTAAGTAGCGGCGCACGATTACAGTTTTTGTTTTCAGTGTATATATTCTTTTGTTCATTGTTTTTGTGTTCCTTTGATGGTGTGTCCGTATCACATCACACTTTGTCGGGTTTGTGTGCGGTTTCTGTACCACAACAAATCGTGCGTACAATTACAGCGTTGGAGAGGCGTTGTTGAAATTTTATGTCTATGTGTAAAAATATATGGAGTAGGTTAATTTTATTGTGCATGTTAGACAAATTTGTAATTCATGAATGATAACGAGAAGTATGGCACGACTATTATCGAGCGAAGCTAAAACAAAAGAGGATATCATAATGGATAATGGGCAGTTTACTGACGGGAATAGGTTCGGAGATGAGATGGGCACATTTTTAGCAGGACAGGACGCCAGGGTCATTGATGAGGAAGGTGATTTGGACGCGATCTCAGAGCAGCGTTGCGGCCGTGATTATGATAGTGAAGTAGAGGATGAAACAGAGACAAGCACACAGGTCGAGACGGTAGCAGAAGTTTATAATCAAACGAACGAGAGCAGACAGGGGCTAGCTCGGCCACGTCAGAGCTCTAGCGCCCAGGTGTCCAGAGTTACATCTCCCACGTTTGAAGAGGATCAAAAAGATGACGTAAACCCAATACTGAGCTTCCTACGATCAATGAAAGAAGAAGCTGACGTACAATGTAAGAAGGAGAAGGAAGAAGCTGACGAACAGCGTAAGAAGGACACTGAGGCAATAATTTCGCATATAGGGGAAATTCGTGGGGAATTACTAACAATAAAGAAAGAATGTGGAGAAGTAAAACAAATGTCAATGGCTGCACAAAAAGTAGCAGGCCTGGCCAAAACGGCAGAAATAGGGGCAATGAAAGTCGCGGAAGCAACTTCTAAACTCGCAGGGCGCTTGTAACGTACAACACAATCCCACTCAAAATCCCTAGCATTCTTAAAAACTCAAGGTAATATCGCGGTTGCGAACACCACGAAACGAATGGAAGAAGTAGAGAGTCGGATAGCAAAACTAGAGCAAAACAGGCACACGAGCACTGCGCGTTCAGATACCAATGATGGAATACACAGAATTGTGTCTCCGAGGAAAAGCCCGCCGTGCTCTAGCCCAATGACCGAGTGCGGAACTAACAATGCACACGCAGAAACGGCGAGTAATAGCTCCAATAATTATAGCCCACTTAGGAGAGTGAATTCTGAGTGCCACTTCCACTGTGATACAAAGGTAGCACATCACAGTCATCAGCAAGATAGAACAGGACACTCAGCAGACGTGCAAGTATCGGAAACGAGTGACAACACCAGTGCGAGGATCAGACAGGATTTTGATCACAATCACTTCCTGTCGATACTAAAATTCCAGAAGTTCAAGAAAATGGAGGGTCGATGCATCCGAAGAGCTGGGTGATGCAGTTTACAAATTCATTACCAGCATCATGGCCAACCCAGGCAAAATTAGAATTCATGTGTGGACACATCGAAAGCCAAGCCGCGGAAAAGATGCGGGGTGTGGCAGTGACGTGTCGGACTTATCAGGAATTTGTTGGTGCATTCCTGCGGACCTACTGGTCAAAGGAAACGCAAGACAGGATTAAAGAGGAAATAATATTTTGTCCTGAACTGGAAGTGGCCGGGCATAGGAGCGCAACCAAATTTCTTGATGATTTACTCAAGAAGAATCAATTTTTAGATAGTCCATATAGCAACGGAGAAATCATTAAATTTTGCTTTTCCAAATTGCCAGTTAGGTACCAACAGACACTTGTCGGGAAGTGTGGATCTGACATAGAAGCATTCAAGAGTCTATTGCGCGAACTCGAAGTAGTCTTTGATAAACAAGACGCAAAGGACAGGAAGAAGGGGCAAAGTAACAAATACCACGGGCCAGGAAGGGAAGACGACAACAGATCGCATAATCGCACTGGTCAGTTAGGAAACCAGGGTTACGGAAGTCAAGGTTACGCTATTCAAGGTTATGGAAACCAAAGACACGGAAACCAGAACGTCAGGGAGCAGGGTCAATCTAGACAAGGAATCTGGGATAGGAGGAATAACGAACGGCAAAGCGACCGTAATTGGAGAGAGCGAAACCAAGGACAACAGTGGAACCAGGAGATTGAAACTAGACCCGCAAATCCTAATGCACGTCAGAGGAGGGGGAGCTTAACAAGGGATTGACGCCAGACTAGTGCGAACACAGGCCGCCGGAATTTCGCACGTAATCTCGGACCTGGCCAACTACGGATGATAAATTACGAAGATTTAACAAAAATCCTGCTCGAGGAACATAAAGCAACTCCTCGACAAGATCGGCAGCCTCTTATCACAGTAGCAATAGCTGAAAAGAGTATGAATGCGATAATAGATAGTGGAAGCTACATAACAGCAATATCTGAGGCAGCATGCAAGAGGTGCTCTCAGGAGATGGACTGGCCTGTCCTATCCGTTAAGAAAACCAAAATAAAAGGGGCATTAGCGGGTAAATGTACGGAGGTCACCCAACAAACAAGACTGGAATTCTCCTGCCAAGGACACAAAGTAGAGTCTAACTTCTGGATCGTGCCAAATCTGGCGATCGACATGATAATAGGAACGAACTTCCTAAATGAACATGAAGCGATAGTTGATCTAGGACGAGGTGAAGTGGTTTTGAGGAAAGGGAATCCCGTCCACATTAAGTTCGACGACCAGCTGATCCCAGCTCAACTACCGTCTAACTGTGTACGGATAAACTATGCGTGTCTGAAAGACAGAAAGGAAGAACAGGTCGACGTTGCGGGTAGGGGAGAGGACACGGATGAGAATGAAGTCGGAATAATGGGAGAAATAAAGGAGAAAATAGGAGAAAAGGTGGAAGCAATATAGAATATAAGGTGCGACCACCAAAAAGAACTTCATAAATTACTAGTAGAACATGCGGAGGTCTTCCTTCCCAAGACAGGATCAATAAAGAACTTCCAATATGAATTTCGTGTACGTCCGCACAACCAGTTTCGTGTGTCACCCTATCCAATCCCCTTGGGATATCGACAGAAAGTAGCAGCTGAAATTACGCGAATGCTGAGTGAAGGAATAATAGAACCTACGGCTTCAGCCTATGATAACCCGTTAAGAGTAGTCGAGAAGGCAGATGGTAGTATTCGTTTAGTCTTGGACTCGTGACAAATTAATACCATAATAGAACCCGAAACAGACAGACCGGAACGATTAGAGGAACTCTTACAAAACTTCCATGGAATATCAATCTTCTCATCAGTTGATCTAAAATCGAGTTTCTGGCAGATCGAGCTCCATCCAAATTGCAGACAGTACACAGCCTTTTTAGCATTTGGAAGATGTTACCGGTTTCGTCGTCTACCATTTGGTTTGAACGATTCATCTGCCGCATTCATTCGGGGGCTGGACGGCATACTAAGCGATAATTTGAAACGTCATGTCACCAGCTATGTGGACGATTTGCTGATCGCGGAGAAATCTTGGGGAGAGCACAATGCGGTCCTCGGTGAACTCCTTGCGACATTCAAGGAATACGGAGTGACTATCAATATCGAAAAATCGAATTTTGGGACGTCCTCTGTCAAATTTCTGGGACATATCATCACGGGTGAGGGCATTGCGCCAAATCCCGAAAAGATCGAAGCGATTGAAAAGTTTCCCATTCCTACGACAAAGAAGCAGTTAAGGGGGTTCTTGGGGATCATAAATTTTTACAACCGCTTTATACATGTCAAAACTCAGAGCAGTCCTAGGTTGCATCAACTTACAGGAAAGAAGATTCCTTGGGAATGGGATGAGGCGGCCGAATCCGAATGGAAAGCATTAAAATTCGCATTATTACAAGCACCCATCCTATCACACCCTAATTTAGCAGAAGAGCTTTGCATAGTAACGGACAGTTCATACTCAGGTCTGGGTGTCATGGTGTTCCAAGACTATGTACATGAAGGAAACAGGGTGTGGAAGACAATTGCGTTTGGTAGCAGAGTACTAGCCAAGAGTGAGAGGAATTACTCAGTAACCGAGTTAGAGGCGCTGGCTATTGTATGGGCGTTTGAAAAATTCAGGTACCTTCTGTTTGGTCGCAAGACGAGGGTCTACACAGACCACAAGGCACTCGAGTTCTTGATGAGTGCAAAGCTTAATCACAGGCGGCTCATTAGGTGGGCATCATATCTGCAGCAGTACAACTTTTCAATAGAATATATCCCCGGCAGTCAGAACGTTATTGCAGACGCCTTATCACGGTCACCGATCGGATTTGAGCACAACATGGAAGAAGATCTGGAGGAAAATCACTACTGCCTTTTCTATATGCAGAAAGTAGCCTTTGAAAATTTTATTACCTGTAGTATGCAGGACATCAAGAAGGAGCAAGACAAGGACCCTGCCGTAGTGTTATTGAAACAGAAATGGATAGACAGAAGACACGCCACCATCAGGCAGTTCTACCTCTTGCGGAAAGGCATAATTTTCCACCGAAATTATGCCAATGACACTGAACGGGGGGTATGCATCCCTGAACACCTAATAAACAAGGTTATATGGCATACTCACCTCAGCTATGGACACTTCGGACCACGCAAGTGCAATCTCAAGCTAAGGACCATGTGTTACTTTCGAAACATGGAGCGTCGATTTCGGAGGGTACTGTCGGTGTGTAAAGACTGCCAAAAGGCTAAGCACACCACTGTGAGCATGCAGGCACCATTATACCCAATCGTACCGACCAAATTAAGACAATTAGCAGCAACAGATTTGATGGGACCTTTGCCAAGAACAAGAAGAGGATATACTTACGTATTAGTGTTTGTTGAACTAACGTCCAAATACGTTACCTTTACGCCACTGAAGAGGGCGACAGGACGAACTGTATCACGAGCCCTAATCCGGGATTTCCTACCACAGGTTGGTCATGTGAGTAAAATTATTTCTGATAACGGGCCACAGTTTAAGTCAAAAACATGGAAGGAGACGTTGCGTGGATGTAAAATTGATCCCATTTTTATATCTTCACACCATCCGAGCTCTAATGCTGCAGAACGGGTTATTAAGGAACTCGGAAACTTGTGCCGGTTGTACTGTAACAAACAGCACACGACATGGGACGTTTTCCTTAAAGACTTCCAGGAGGTGATCAATGAGGCACCCCATGGGATAACAAAATTGGCACCCATTACAGTACTGAAAAACCGGATTCCTAAGGACTTGATAACCGAGGTCGTAAACTTCCCACCAAGGCGCGAACGCAGCACCAAGCCATAGTGGATTTGGCTCTCAAGAGGATACGGGCTGCAGCAGAGGTCAGAAAGAGACGTGCCGACAGGGGAGCTCGTATACGACACTTCCAAATTGGACAAAAGGTGCTCGTGAAGTCTTTCCGACTTTCGAACAAACAAAAAATGAAATGCCAAAAATTCTATTCTGTTTACAACGGCCCGTACTGTATAAGGAGAGCAGCTCACCACAATGCTTATGAATTGGAGACGCTGAAAGGAAAGAAGTCCATAGGACTCCACCACATCTCTCACATAAAGGAGTTCGTGGAATAGTAGTAGTGTAAGTGGTGTACATAGTAGAATGGGCAAATACATGACCCTTGCTATAGTAGTAGTGTAAGTGGTGTACATAGTAGAATAGGCAAATATATGAACCTTTCTTCGGGGAACGATAATCGTTGCATTAATAGGTTAAGATTGCTAAAGTATTAACACGCTGCGTTGTCTCGCATAAGAATTTACTGCTGCTGTCCTTTTTTTGTTTCTGTTCGCGACTTCCAATGTCGGTGGAGTAGGAGACACTATCTTTCCATGAGCAATGTTTTAGTCCTTTCCTGTCTGGTGTCCATGTTGAGGGATAATGATGAGTGAGGAGATGTCGCACAAACGGGCGCATACAAGAACGTGCTCTTAGAAGCGTTCTGAGAAGTCGTGATACGCTCCATAGCGGCCACAACCAGTTCGTGAGACGTTCATACCAATGCTTGCAGGCACGCGTCAGTGCACTGCAAGATTGTGGAATATTGCGTGATTTCGAGGATGAACATGGGCTGTATAGTTTTTACAGTGATGCGCCAGCATCGTTGACTTGCAAGTCGGGGTGAACCTGTGAGCGTTTGACTCCAATGGTGCCCTAGGGCCGAGACGGCAGAAATGCGGGCATAAAGCCTACCATGCCAATGTGCTGGTTGGGGATTTAGCGTGCTTCTTGTGACTGTCACAGATGAATAACCAAGGAATTATACTTGGAAATTCTTGACATACTGTGTAGCTGGTGTGTGGTGGGCGACGGAATCCTCAACAGGAACCAGTCCTGGCTTGGTCATATTACATTGCCTCTGGAAAGGTGTGCTTTGATCGCGAATACTGCATAACATAGAAAAAGAAGTTGCAACTATAAATTTATTGTCTTGTATAGCCATGGCTAACCCAGTCTCTGGAGTTTCAGTGAGGCGTAGTGAGAACTCGGAGGCCATGTCGTACGGCGCGCACATCACTGTCGTCAATAGTGGCGAGCAGAGAGACATCTCAGCGTAACAAGAATTATGTAAGAGTGTTGTATAAGGTAAAAAAAAACAAAAAATAGAGTACCATATACTAGGATAAATTAAACTTTAGGATTTTACAATAACTAGATCCTTAATATTGTGGCGGTTTTCTACCACAAGCGTTTGGCGCGCGCCTGTTGTAATGCTATTTTTCAGGTCACCAAACCACAGACCCGAGATGGAGGGAAGACGGGCGAGCGAAAGTAGAATAGTTGCATGTTCTTTACAGCACAGTAAAACTTAGACCTGCATAACAACATAATTTAATTAAAAGACATAGAATGTAGATCGTTGGCAAATGGTAGTTAATTCTTGAGCATGTCTACTGTCGATCTATATAATTAATAGTAATATTAGTGCGGGCGCGCACATTTCATTGTTCATCCAGTATAGCGTCACACACCACGTACAGTAGTGAGATCGGTCTCTACACAAATATCAAGATAGATTATTTCCATGTCTAGCTTAGATACACCAAGATTTGGTTATAGTGATAGCCGTAGATTGATAACTATAAAATTAAAATAAGAGTGTCTGAAATGACAGACCATCAATGTATCGTTATGTAAATTTATTATAACATAGAAGGTCATGGGAAAAAGTTAGGCATAAGATTTTTCTCAGAACTGTGCAGATGACGAGAATCGTGGCAATGCAGAGGCCAGGCGGAGCAAAAACAAGAGGTCATCGGCTACCTGCAAGGAGAGCGTCAGCGCGCCACCTGACGTGAAGGGCGCGAGAGCATCCGGTCCTACAAGCTGACAGTCACCGGGCCGTATACCTGAGGGATTAGGCGGCAGACAGCCCTCGCCGGGCCACAAGCGAAAGTGAGGCTGGCCGTCGACACTGACACGCGACCCACACGCGACAGCCAGCTAGCTCTCCGGACGCGGCAGCCGTTTGGAGGGGTTCCCTGCGGCAGACCACGTTGTCGTGAGCACACGAAGAAGATAACATATGGTGTCATAACCGGCGTCTCATGTGCCTCAGGACAGAAAGGGACGCTATATACGCACCTGTTTGGGTTTATACAACTCACTAGCATTGGCCGATCTGCATACACAAAGCAGTATCGTGCCACAAACTCTAACAAATGAATTGTCTCATTTCTAACTTCTCCTCTCTATTAGAGAGCAGTTATAGCACTCGTCGCTACTAGTTCGATCCTGTATGGATGACCTCACACACTTGTGGAGTCACTCCACGTGCCATCATCCCTTGTGGAACTGCAATACTGGGAAACGTAAAGTACTGTCCAGCGAGAGAAGAGACCTAGACTAGTGATGTATCCCAACAAGTAGACCTCAGAGACAATTAATCGACGTGAGGAGAGCCTATTCCTGTGTCGTCCTACCGTACCGCCGTGATCATATCCGTGGGTTTTGCTGCAATCTCAACAGAGTACTGCAGATGCTCCAGCACACCCTATTGCTGTTGCAACAACGTAGCAACAACACCCGGCGTTTAGCCCTATGTGATGTCAGTACTGTGGAATTTGTGAAGTGCTTCGAATCATTCTAACACTGTGATTTAGTGCCTCATTCTCAGCACAGTCGTGAACATTGTGCAATGTGCACGCACAACTTGATGCCCCATGAACCTTGTTTTTTTTCTTAAATTTCTTTCTCGAGTGTTGTTTTTGTAATGTATGTTATACCCTGTATGTGTTTGTGTTTTACACTGTAATTTTTATTACAAATTACTGTATTGTTCTCCTCACCATGTTTTTTTTGTATTTTGTATTTATTGTTGTGTGTATGCAAACAGTGTGCCTGAAGTCCCCATAAACTGAAGCAGATACCACCACTGTCATTGTGAATGGACCATCAGTTCAGGGAACATTTTGTAAAGGTTATTCTTGCTGCAGGGAGACAGAATGAATCGGAGGATGTAATTAGATTCTGAAAGCTCACAAAGAGATTGTTAAATAGTATCATGTGTGAGTGAGTTCAGGTTAGTTTAATGATACAAATTGTTCTAACATCTTGGGCATTTAATTGCAGAGCACTCCAACTCTGATTGTAATGAATAAACTGCTCCATATTTGGCTCACATGCCCAGGCCATATTTAGAGCTTGAAAGTCTGTGTGAATCGGTGTTTGGAAGGGGCTCCCTGGGTATGGATGTGTGATGTGAGTGTTAGAGTTCCATATTAAGAAGGTGAAGTTGGCTACATCATAAATAATCCTCCCTCTATGAGCTGCATTTATCAGTTGTAGTTATTTTCTTTATAGAGTGCGGCATGTGGAGTCAGTTTGCAAGATTGTTCTTGGGCGATTGACTCACTACCTTGCTCTTAAGTGAGCCAACCGCTCACCAATTACAATCTAAAATGGCGTAGGGGCAATGAGAGGTGGCATGAGCCCCCTCTCATATTTCTATCTTACGATTCTCCTCTCTAATTGCATGCGGTGGAAAGTTGCTATTCCTTCACACGCGGACTTCTCACGCAGCGTCTCTCGTCACCCGGGTGGTCCGGTGACAGGCGGGTTCTGCTGATTTTGAAAGGGTGTGAGGGAGTCGAGTGAATGCTTTCCAGACGCCGACATTGTCAAAAGACACGCCTGGAGGGCCCTGAAGTAGCGGCTGGGCTAGAGGTTCCGTTACTTCGCAGAAACTTAGCGAAAACACTTTCTGGCGGGCTACCTGCGAGGCGTGGGAATGACTTGTGTACCCAGGCAGTTGTGGCGGGAAAATTCCCGCGCTTTCTGCAAAATAGTAACTGTGATTGGCTTGCTCAGGGCATAGCTCCGTGACGTAGCAAAATCAGCGCAGAAATTGGCGCCAAGAATCTCCATTGGGGGAATGGTAGTGCTCCGGCAATGGAGTGGAATTTTCCGCCGGTTTTCGAGTTGCTGATTGGAACGTTTAACCACGGCCACTGTCGTAGGGGCGGGAATGTTCGGTGTTCGGCATGTACGGGTGCTCTAGGGTAGTCGGCTCTCGCTTTTCGGTCGAGGACGTCGAAGCAACCAGCCATCGCCTCCGGTACGCCAGATCGTGTTCTGGCAGTTAAGAAGACAGTTTGGTAATGTATGTCCGCAGCACCGGCAGATAGGAATTTTCCTAGGTGATAATCAGAGCTCAGCAGAGCGCGCCTGTTCGTCTTTTTCTAATTTTGTTCTGTCTTGGGTAGCAGCAATTAATGTGGGGTTAGCTATGTGTTTTCTCTTAACATTTGAGTTGCAAGGAATTGGCTCAACATACCACTTCGTCATAATCCTCACAATCTAGTTTAGGCACAACTTCACCTTCACAGCGCTTGTTTGAGTATCCAATTTGAGCCAATTCGGTGTATTATAAATGTTTCATGTGTTTTTGTTTATTATTTTATGTTTAGTCTTAATAAATCATATTGTTATTTTGGACAGAACTTTCATTCTGTTAATCGGTAGAGCAACCCATCATTTCTCACGACGTTAATGAAACCTTCCTTTATTTAACTTATTTATCAAATTAAATTATTGCAGGTGCCAAACTCTTTTCTACTCCACTTGCAGGGTTGATTACAGTCAGTTCGCGTATATTTTTTAATCCATGTGCAACATCAAAAGTCGGAGTTAGAATAAGGGGGTCTTAGAGCATCATTTACATATGTAGATTCTAGAAGAATTTTGTGTTAAATACACTGCTTGCCCCGGCACCTCGTAACTTCACTGCGAAGGTCATCAGTCCCTAAGCTTACACACTACTTAACCTAAATTGTCCTAAGGACAAACACACACACACCGGTTGCTAATGTCTTCCATCTGAGCAGACGTTCTGTGTGCCGGCCGCGGTGGTCTCGTGGTTCTAGGCGCGCAGTCAGGAACCGTACGACTGCTACGGTCGCAGGTTCGAATCCTGCCTCGGGCATAGATGTGTGTGATGTCCTTAGGTTAATTAGGTTTAAGTAGTTCTAAGTTCTAGGGGACTGATGACCACAGCAGTTGAGTCCCATAGTGCTCAGAGCCATTTGAACCATTTTTTGAAGAAGTTTTGTGATATAAATGGCTAGTAGATGTTGAGTTATTTAATTGTGAAGTCATATTTAATATTTGTAGTTATCCTGTCCTACTACAGATAACTTGTTTCAGCTGTCTATTTCTATCTTCTCTTACCACGATTTTGCTATGTTCACCGTTAAAAAATACGGCACTCTATAAATTCCGGTTTCGTGTGGCTTAAGAAACGATGTATATTCCAGTACTACATCGTAGAATGAAACTGGCGAACAGAAAACGAATACACCTTGACCCAGAATCGAATCTCGAGCTTCTGCATGCTAACCGAAAACGCTATCCACTGCACCAACTGCACAGCCCTGCTCGTCTATCCCGACAGACGTAGTTACCGTACATGTGATTACAATGTTGCCAGACTGTAAATCGTTAAAGACCACTATCTGACGGAAGTTTGCGCAGGACGAAATTTTGTGACAAGCATTTTTGTACTGATAATGTGTGACGAATCGCACTGCGAAGTCTAAGTACATTTTACGTAGAAAGGATTAAATGAAATTTCCTAAAATTCTATGAGCAAGCAAACTTGGAATGTGTGATCAGATACCCCAAGAGTTGGAACTGAGGTACTTCATTGGAAATCATTTCACAGAGAAACTGTGCAATCAAAAATGTCTATTTCTTGCAATGTGACTTTGTTGATTGATTCTGTAACGAAGACGCATTGTGGTTTTGAAGCTTAACTGTTTTACACTTGTTTTAAAAAACCAGTTTTTATTTCTTCTGTTTAAAATTTGTACGTCTGTTTGTAACGCATTTGTTTCATGCACGTACAGTCATGCTCACAAGTATCCGAACGACCTGAATTGCATTTCGCCTGATTCACCTGCAACCCGCATAACGCAGCTGTCTAGCAGGACCTCTAATCGCTCCTTGGTATAGTCGTTTGACTATTGAAAATGGTTCCAACAAGTCACCACTAGAAAAATCTGCTCTGTATCGCAATAGCTCAAGATGTAATGTAATACCACGATACTACAAATATCAGGAACACCTTATCACAGATAAGACTCTCCTTAAGGCTTGTAAGCCCACTTTTATTGCAATAAATGACATACCTGAAATGTTACCACTCTCATTATTTCGTCAGATAGGTAATGCACGTAGTAATTTCGTCGTATCCATAATTTCCTCTTCAAAGTAACATAACGTACTTGTTATTTAACACAAAATGACATAAAAAATTTAACTTATTAACGAGCAGTTAGTTGAGAATATGTATGAACTTCAAATGACACGACTAACCGTCTCGTTCTGCATATGGATTCAAATCCAGGTCATCAGACTAAGATTTTGTGACTTTCGGAAACTAAGAGTCATTCTTGACTAGGCATACAGAGAGTGATATACCTCCATTTTACACAGTATCAGTTAGCAAATATCAACTTTAAATTACATAGCGTAAACGTTTTTAACGGACGCGAATTATTACCCAGCATGTATTGCCCCTGTTAACGAACTACGAGAGATGTTACATATTGCATCTTCACAAGTAACTTACTTGAAATGCCGTCAGGTAAAGCTTTGTGGTGGTGGTGGTTAGTGTTTAACGTCCCGTCGACAACGAGGTCATTAGAGACGGAGTGCTAGCTCGGGTTAGGGAAGGATTGGGAAGGAAATCGGCCGTGCCCTTTCAAAGGAACCATCCCGGCATTTGCCTGAAACGATTTAGGGAAATCACGGAAAACCTAAATCAGGATGGCCGGAGACGGGATTGAACCGTCGTCCTCCCGAATGCGAGTCCAGTGTGCTAACCACTGCGCCACCTCGCTCGGTAAAGCTTTGTGTTGGACGGGGATTCTAACCCAGAACCTAATCGGATTGTCATCGAAGCACAATCAACTGTGACATATCGGATTTTCTCGGCAGTAGCTAGATGTTTTAACTGAAACGACGAGACGAAACATTAACATTTTCCTTCCCAGGACTCCAACCCGGAACCTATCGCTATTTAATTCTAGAGAAAACGAACGTTAAATATGGATTTGTTACATCAGCAGCGATATGTGAGCATGTTTGAACTAGAAATAATATGAAGAAGAGTTCAGTGCTGACTGGGAATCGAACCCCACACATATCGTTGTTGACTACACACAAAGAGACGTCACCTACCGAATTTTTCTCCACCAGCATCTCGGAATAACATCCTTGAACTTACAGTGATCTCTCAAATAGTTCTGTGTCTCACTGGGAGTCAAAAACGTCACATGTCGTTAGTGCTGACAACGAATGAAAATGCATTAAAAATCAAAAATATTATCCACCAGCAGATAGGTGTTCTCATGCTGGAGCTTGATAATACATAATGAAACCTTTAGTGCCGAGCCAGCTTTCGAACCCATTCAAGCGCAATATGTGGAGATGTTGAGGAATCTGCAGTTTTGAACAAACAACAATTTGCAGTCTAGCTGTATTGTCACGAAGGGATCAAATTCCACGTTAAGGGCGGTCTGAGTTGCATTCTAAGTTCAGAACCAGTTTTATCGAATACAGAAGCTCAAATAAATAATGGAATAAGGGTCCTGTGACCCTACATAGCGTTTGTTTCGTCAGTAGAAATAAATAACTAGTGTAAGGAAGTTCCTGGCAGATTAAAACTGTGTGCCGGACCGAAACTCGAACTCGGTCCCAAGTTCGTGTCTCGTTCCAGCACACAGTTTTAATCTGCCAGGAAGCTTCATATCAGCGCACACGCCGCTGCAGAGTGAAGATCTCATTCTGGAAGTATAAAAAAGGTTACTGGTGATAGAGTTCCCACATTTCGCTAATCCTGACTTTATTCAACCTAACGTCTACTTGGTAGAGAAGGAATATCATGTTTAATTTGAATTTCATACCACAATGCCATTAATACCTTCTTCATGTGGCGTAGCCAGAAGAGATTAGAATCTGTCTCTCCCTATTAAAAATCATCGGCAGAAGGTGGAATCGAACCCAGCCCATCATCACAGGAACCTATCATCAATCCAACAGACCACCAAACCCTCTTCAGGTGGCTCATTTTTCTATCATAACACCATTGCGGCACACTCGATGAGAATTCCGACACACAGGCTCCCCGTAGTGGTTTGCAGCATGTTCAGTACATTCATTTACTTGTTGACCGAATCGCCATGAACTAGCTGCCTCGGCTACCCAGTGCATACATTCGACTCTCTTTTGTAATCACCGAAATAAAATCACGTAACTGCCACCTACTCAGAACTACCAACAGTGTAGGATGTAGAAATTTAAATAGGAAGTGTTTCTTTCCATTTGAGCCACGCTATTGCGCTATCTGTTTGTTGAAAACTTCCTGCAGTGCAAAAGAAAAGCTGTAACTGTCTGTCTCTCAGAAGTCTAGATCCGACCGTATGCATTATCTCACAGCACTGTGGAATGCGGAAATTCTGGAGGAACCGTTGTCGACTTCTGGAGGTGCTGCAGCTAGATGACAGGTAGTAGCGTCACAAATATTGTCGCGCACCGTAGATAAGACGCCGAGAGTTCTATTACATTCACTGCTACATTTCTAACAGCGCAATTCTGCTGTCTGCTGAAGTTACAAATTTAATGGAACTTTGAACATAATTCCCTTCACTTCTCAACCCAAAATAGCCGCATGTGGAAAAAGGGCTAATTTCTGCGACATTTTGTTCTTTTCAGGTTTAATAGACGGCCAGGTAGCAGATGCATCTCGAAGGTTTTTTATTATGTATAGGGAGAGCGCATCGTGCCAAAATAGTCAGAAAAGTATTTTCTACATTAGCTGTCGTCTGGTAGTGGCATTTTATTCTTCATCAAACCTTGTTTGACAGCTTTAACTCAGAACAAGTTTTTTACATGCATGTAATCAATAAACTGCACGTGCATTGTCAGACTGTTATAGATAACGTCAGAAAATTCGCATATATCGTTGATGTTCTCTTATGTTCAGTATTGTTTTAACAACACTAAAAGAAACCTTACGAAAATTGTGCACTATTATAAGAAATGAATTAAAACTATCCACGATAAGCTTACGACGAAAGTCTGTTTCGATAAAGCTGAGTATCTGTACACAAGCGTGCCTCTATCGGTACGAATTAGTAAAATACTACTCACTTAGATTTCGATTCGGTCTGTGTTTAATTGGTATGCTGTGTCATACTCAACAGGTATGCAAATGTGGCAATTCATAAATAATGTTATGGATTCCTAGAAACCCAAAATTTGCTTGTCAGCAGCGGTAAGAGGCGATACCTGTTGTGCAGCATTGTAAGTTTTTCACCATTGCACTATGAGCCGAAGGTATTTTCTTGCGATTTCCTTATCGATGTTTGACCTGGCTGCTTTTAGCTCTTGCACCGAACGGATAAAAACGCTGCATTCAGTGAGACTGGAACTGCGAACCATAATAGACCCTTTTTCACAGGTCAGCACGTTACCACAGAACTGGCGAAGAGGTATGACTCTCACCTTCCTCTTACGAGAACAATAGTGGCTAGAAGTCGTAAACCGCTATTTAAAGGACGAGATTAGTTGCGATTTCCACGTGCAACGACTTTCCTGGGCTGAAAACCGTAAATTTACAATCTTTTGTTACACCTCAAGCGATAATAACTCAGATCATTCAATGGAAATGACAGGAAAAATGAGGTGAACTTTGATGCTTAATTCCGTGCACACCAGGAAGTACTCGTCGATCCCAGAGTTGCCAAATTTACTTTGCCTTGTTGCCAAATCTCATTTACTGTACTAGCAGGAAGACGACGAACCGATGTGATCCTACAGCAGGCTGGGAAGTGACCATAGCTGGCCTCTCAAAGACGCGGCAGCTACGGCCTGGAATACGTAATGCGTCTGATTCGCATTTCTGTAACTACGTTTAGAGACTGGAGCGTAGTTACTAATAATACTCAGAACTGACTGCAAACTAGGCATCGTAAATAAGTAACTCTCATAGTTTTTTCATATTGCTTTCATAACTGTACTCAAAACTAAGAAATTTATTCACGGACGTTTTCTTGCCTCGCTGATAGTCGAGCACACCAAACAAATAAAAATAAAAAAAGATGGTGTGTGTGTGTGGGTGTGTGTGAGAGAGAGAGAGAGAGAGAGAGAGAGAAATAAAGATAAAAAATAATGAGGGAGAGGGTAGAAAAGTATTTTAAGGAAATTGAATGCTGGGACGAAAGAAATCATTCATAAAATTGACACGTTCCACATCATTACGAAAAGTGGTATTCATGATCTATGGAACAGGTATGAATCTAATCTAATCTAATCATATCATATTGCTGATTAGCTGTGAAGAGTCATGAAAATTACCGAAATTTTCGCCAATATCAGTAACCAAATCTAAACTTGAAAATAAAAGACGACAGTTTCTGTAATAAACCGGGACTCCGATCAAGACCCTTTCATCCCTGTTAACTAACCACGTAAGATGTCTAATATAACTCCATTCAGAAGTAACAAAGTGTGTATGCATTTAAAGATGAAGTGCATGATGAGAAGTTCTGTGACGGAGGTACGAACCCAACACGTAATCGGATTGTTAACTAAGTAAAATCAAATATTACGTATCGGTTTTTCATACTAGGTGCTAGGTGTTTGAATCTAAAATAAGGATACAAATTTTTGTGCCTGAGCGACAATCGAACCGCTCTCTCATCGTTCTTCTTTAACGTCCACGAATATAGCTTAAGTGTCAATTGCTTACTCACCAACAGTAAGATGTGTTCGTATTTGACCGGAAATTGTTGGCAACACATGAACAGACACTAATAATACACGTTATTTTTCACTAGCAGGCCGGTGTGCACGTAATAGGGCTTGAAATGAAATTATGAATATTTTTGTACTGGATCAGGAATCGGACCCACATACTTACCTTTGGGGCACACCTAGATACGATTGCAGTCTTGGAAAAAGGAACGAAATGATTGAACTACACTGTTCCGAGGTATTCAGATCCTCGAAAGAGGAGATACGAATTCGAATCACAGTCCAGCACCAAATTTTTCAACGTCTCTAGTTCAATCAAGTTCAAGTAAAATAAGAGCCCTGTTTCTTTAAATGTAATGTAAGTAAGTTTACTGGCGACAATATTTCCGTTTACCATGACCTCCGCATATGTCATTTCCCAAAGAAAACCGGCTCTGTCCAGTTTGAAATGAAGGAAAGTGATGTTTAATGCGGATGCTGGATTATAACGTCTTTCTCTTGAGCTTACCAGAGGTAAAGTAAATCTGTTTGTGCCTCTTAAAAGTAAATGCCTGAACCGACGCATTGCACCTGTGATAGTTCGTTCCACCAGACCATTGTGGCCACATTTCCCAGCCCCAGGAGTGTGCTGTAACGGATGATGTGCTTAGCTTACAAAATTAGTCACGGTGGAAAAGATACGAGTCTATTAAATGGTTAAGTGGAAGCAAGCTTCTGACGCGGAGATTATGCTATTCTCACGTCAGCAGGATGTAAAACTCTTCTAGGTATCATAGCCTCGATGTGAAGCCATTTTGAAATTTTCACTAATTCAGGAAATTTCTTAGTTCGAGAAAATCCACTGTGAAGTGTGAAGTTACCGTATAATTCGATTATTGCCGTCATTATTACTATCATTTTCTTCATTCCGCTGCTGGAACACATGTGCTTGAAGATCATTTAATGCCTTTCGGTCATTATGGAAGTAGTTGCCTAAGAACAGGTGCTTTCCCTGTCTGCGGAATCCTTTTCATGCTAATATCAAACATCAGCAATTACTCGTAGATTACATTAAAACCAAAGTAATTGATGAAGACGTTACTTGATAACTAAAACGCGCTTCCTTTCTTCATTTACTTGCGCCTAGAAATGTCTGTCGGTTACTGGCAACCAAATGCCGAGGGATCTTACTGCCTTGCGATATACGTCGTTGTCAGTGCTTCCATATGATTTGGCCGACGTGACCTGTTTCAAGTTGTGTATGACAGAGAATGTTTTAGAAAATCAGTTATTTTTCTTTACAATAAACAGAAAGATTTTAATTCTAAGCTTTCCAATTTCAAAATTTTCGCAATATTAGTTCAAATTTAATATTCGCTTCTATAATGAAGGAAAAGTAATTCTCAGTTGCAAAAACCCGCAATCCGACTCATTGTCCTTACACTTGGTCGCTGAACAAAATTCTAGCTCAGAGTGACACCAGAGTAAGAAATCTAATGTAGCGAAGTCTGTTTCCCAGTGCTCTTTCTCACCGGAAAATATGCAATTCCTGGTGCTCTCTCTTCCGCTTCCTGTATACACGCCGGACGGAGTGGCAATGCGGTACTGGGCGCTACAGTCTGGAACCGAGCGACCGCTACGGTCGCAGGTTCGAATCCTGCCTCGGGCATGGATGTGTGTGATGTCCTTAGGGTAGTTAGGTTTAATTAGTTTAAGTTCTAGGCTACTGATGACCTCAGAAGTTGAGTCGCATAGTGCTCAGATCCATTTGAACCTGTATACAATATGCCTGACCTAAACGGGCCCTTTTCCTTCTGTGAAATTTCTCAGTAAGCTTTCGGCCTTCCAACCAACGAAATGCGGCAGAGTATGGCCGGTAAACGATTCACAAACCACGATTTAGTGACGTTAAGACGAGGCGTATTTATAATATTGAAGCTAGACTGTGTATCCTTGTCTTCCTTGAGTGGGCATCGGAAGGCCTTTACACACACGTATACGAGGGTAACCTCAAAAGTAAGGTCTCCTAAGGGACACGCATGTGCCAACGCAGGCACAAACGAGAGATCCTTAATTTTAATGCTCATTAGAAACCACTGTAGTAGTTGCATGGTGGCAAAGTGATAAAGAGCGAAAGAAACGATACGAAGGTCTCTGATCAGTCCTTCGTTAGGCCCATGATTTTTATGTGCCATTTTACACTTAATTCCCACCAGTGTTTGTTGATGTGAAAAATGCCGAGATGCACTGTGGTCCGGAAGTCACGTTAAAAATTTGGGTTCCCCTATTAAATGGCTAGGTAAGTCAACTCAAAGGTCCGAGGAAGGCAACGGCATACCACCTCCAACAAGACCGTGCCTATTAAAAGCACTGTGGTGGTTAAACCACTCTTCCGACTGATGACTTCTTTACTTCCTATGGGTTCCAAAGTTAATGATCTTCGGGTCAGTAACATTTTTGTGCTTTCATGCTGTAGCCTTGATACCAGTAAACGTAAGTAACCGGCCGGGCACTGTCACCGTTCGAGTTGTCAAGGTGGTAGACGACGATGCTGTCGACCCCAGTTACAGTCTTGGTCATGGCTATGTTTCAGTTAAATACCTCTATGTGACTTTCTGCGTATTTCAATACTTTTATACACTTGGCATGCATCCAAATTGATATCAGAATTACGCAATAATACACTTGAACCCGGCGGGGTCAGGGATTTTCTCTGCCTCGTGATGGCTAGGTGTTGTGTGCTGTCCTTAGGTTAGTTAGGTTTAAGTAGTTCTAAGTTCTAGGGGACTTATGACCACAGCAGTTGAGTCCCATAGTGCTCAGAGCCATTTGAACCATTTTTTGAGCCACTTGAAAGTTGTATTTTTGCATTATGTATCCCAATGGAAATACCAGTAAACAGCTTTTATGCCTACATGCGTATTATTCGCGCTTCTCGATGCTTTCCTCAAAAAATAAAAACAAAAATAAAAAAAGAGGGACAGAGAGAGAAAACAGAAATGTATTTCAAAAATCAGCTCGGTGACGCCATGTTCGTCTCGTGATGTAAAGCAAAGATAGTTGACAGGTAATATCTCGTTGTACTAGTGATATGTATGGCTACAGAGTTCTTTCCTCTCTCTCTGCAAACAACCAGAACAGAATTCTGTAACAAAGTGGTAAGAACACCTATGCAGTGTGCTAATTAAACACTCAGCTTTCCTTGTTTTTTTTTTTTTTTTAATCGTCTGTAATGCAGTAACATCCTTGATTACTGATTCGTTATTAATACGATTTTTATTGTTATTCGTTACCTCACAACAGCTTCCCTATCACTCATTGCTGCCGATGCGTGTAACGAATGGATTACGATGAATGGAATATAGGATGTTTCATCACGGAGAATATACACATTTCTCTCGGCGTCTTGTTTTCAGGGTAATATGAAAATCTCAATAAGAGAAGACGACACTGCGATGCCGGTGATGCAGGCAATAACACCCAACTATTTCTGTCGACTTAACACCATGACGACAGACAAATTGGCGTCTCACTGTATCTTGATTATATTTCGTTAGCCTTCTTGCGACCTCGTTTTAATACCTCGTGGGAGCAGGCTTAATATTTTGCTTTTTGAACACCGAACAATAACACACAATGATAGGGGATGGAAGGATACAAAGAAACAATCGACTCATAGGTGTGGATCCAGTTCATCACTAGCAGACTAAACAAGATGGAAACATTACGAAAGCGATGAATACCCTGGTTAGTATACATTATTTGTATAGATTTGTAGATGAAAAAGCGCAGATCTGCACAGTGCCTGAATCTGCACTTTAGTTTCTGTCTTGATGGGCATAATTTTTAGTTTATTCTTTTCTGAATTTGCAAATGAATTGATTATTACGTGGTACAGAATAATTAGTTAACTGTGTTTCTTACAGATTCCATTCGCACCAACATTTTTCTACATTCATGAAATTCTACTTGTGTGATCACAAGACTGCACATAGATGCAATCGATTTCGAGGTGCAAAGTGTTTGTTGTCTTACTTTTCGTGACAGGTGGGCAAAGTTGATTTCCAAAGACTTTTTATTGTACTGAAATAATCTTTTGTCATAAAGCAACAAAGTAAGTGGTGGTGGTGGTGGTGGTGGTTAGTGTTTAACGTCCCGTCGACAACGAGGTCATTAGAGACGGAGCGCAAGCTCGGGTTAGGGAAGGATTGGGAAGGAAATCGGCCGTACCCTTTCAAAGGAACCATCCCGGCATTTGCCTGAAACGATTCAGGGAAATCACGGAAAACCTAAATCAGGATGGCCGGAGACGGGATTGAACCGTCGTCCTCCCGAATGCGAGTCCAGTAAGTGTTTTATTCGTATATATTTTGTGGGAAACTGTAATCGTGATGGAAGATTACACATCTGAATGTTTGACACAACTGGTAGGAGAAAACGATGCATATTAACAAAATCCCGCTCCTCCTCTCTGTACCCTCCTATGACACGAGCCCGGGATTCTCCTCCCATAAGGCTACAGAGCCGTTCCGAGCACAGCTGAGAATTGGCAACATCGTCACATACATCTGGCAGCACTGTGACAGTGCAGTCACTTCTGCGTATGGTACCGAAGTGACTCGCTAAATTTACTTGATATTCCCTTTCCATTTGAATGATTCGCTTGTATTATACTCATAGCTTCAGCACCAAGAGGAAAGGGGCGATAAAAATTTTGTCGACGTGTGCTTTTGGTTACCAGACGTCGTATTAGCTAGTCTCGCGTTTTACATGAAGACTACGGTCGTAGACAAGAGTGATGTACTCTGACTGCAGTCAAGAGTTCCTACGGGAAGTGTAGCAGTCTACAATGTTGCCAGGTCGAGAATATTGCCGAACATAGAATTCAGAGGGGAGCACGACTGTATTGTCCATCTTACGTGAACCACTTGGCGATCAGTTTTTTCTCCAAGATTCTATCTACAACACATAATGCACGCATAAGAACCAGAAGAATTAAAAAAACAAAATTAGTTTATGACAGCAACGTTAACGGTGGCGTTCGCAGTATTCCTTGTATTGTATACGTGTGTGTCAACGCCTTCCAATGCCCACTCAAGGAAGACAAGGATACACAGTCTAGCTTCAATATTATAAATACGCCTCAGTTTGTGGATAAACTCAGGTTGATAATCATTTTGAATATTTAGCAGTGCTGTACCCACTGGTGTTAAACTCGTTTTCAACCAATCATTCCCACAGCTACAGCAACACTACTTGTGATACCCCTTAGACAAAATACTTACGCAGTAACATCAGACGAAAAGATCAGCCTGACACATACTACAGGAAGTTTGTTTTACAACCTTCGTACCTGCCTAAAGAGCTTTTCCTATTTGAGATATCTGTGAACGTTGATGCATAATACGATTTAAGAAGAAACTAAATTCCTTCAGCTACGCCAATGTTAAAGAAATCGTCTTAACGGCTCTAAATCGTGGTTTGTTAATCGTTTACCGGCCGTACTCGACTGCATTTCGCTGGTTGGAAGGCAAAAAGCTTACTACCAATTTCACACAAGGAATAGGGGGACGAAATGTCTCCCACTGAAAGGTCTTCTTGTTTTATTTAAATGATTACAAAGTCCGGTAAAACGAACAGTGAGGTTGTCAGTATAAGCACATTACTGTTGTCATTATGATGTTGCAACGCCCAGAGCCTGCAATGATAAAGCGCTCATTTAGGTCAGGCATATTGTATACAGAAGTGGAAGAGAGAGCATCACTAAATTCTACAATTAGTATGCATTGCGTACACACAGAAATTACTGTTACAGTGTACTTATGGAGCCCAATGAGTGAATTGCATATTTTCCGTTGAGAAAGAGCACTGGGAAACAGTCTTCGCTACATTAGGTTAATTAAACTGGTGTCACTCTGAGCTAGAATTTTGATCAGCGACTAAGTGTAAGGACAATGAGTCGGATCCGGGTTTTGCAAATGTGAAATACTTTCCTTCCTTATAGAAGCGAATATTAAATTTGAACTAATATTGCGAAAATTTTGTTCTTGGATAGCGTAGAATGAAAATCTTTCTGTTTATTGTAAAGGAAAACAACTGATTTTCTAAAACATTCTCTGTCATACACAATCTGAAATAGGTCACGTCAGCCAAGCCATATGGAAGAGCTGACAACGACGTAAATCGCAAGGCAGTAAGATCCCTCGGCATTTGGTTGCCAGTAACCGACAGACATTTCTAGGCGCAAGTAAATGAAGAAAGGAAGCGCGTTTTAGTTATCAAGTAACGTCTTCATCAATTACTTTGGTTTTAATGTAATCTACGAGTAATTGCTGATGTTTGATATTAGCATGAAAAGGATTCCGCAGACAGGGAAAGCACCTGTTCTTAGGCAACTACTTCCATAATGACCGAAAGGCATTAAATGATCTTCAAGCACATGTGTTCCAGCAGCGGTATGAAGAAAATGATAGTAATAATGACGGCAATAATCGAATTATACGGTAACTTCACACTTCACAGTGGATTTTCTCGGACTAAGAAATTTCCGGAATTAGTGAAAATTTCAAAATGGCTTCACATCGAGGCTATGATGCCTAGAAGAGTCTTTACATCCTGCTGACGTGAAAATAGCATAATCTCCGCGTCAGAAGCTTGCTTCCACTTAACCATTTAATAGACTCGAATCTTTTCCACCGTGACTAATTTTGTAAGCTAAGCACATCATCCGTTACAGCACACTCCTGGGGCTGGGAAATGTGGCCACAATGGTCTGGTGGAACGAACTATCACAGGTGCAATGCGTCGGTTCAGGCATTTACTTTTAAGAGGCACAAACAGATTTACTTTACCTCTGGTAAGCTCAAGAGAAAGACGTTATAATCCAGCATCCGCATTAAACATCACTTTCCTTCATTTCAAACTGGACAGAGCCGGTTTTTTTTGGGAGATGACATATGCGGAGGTCATGGTAAACAGAAATACTGTCGCCAGTAAACTTACTTACTTTACATTTAAAGGAACAGGGCTCTTATTTTACTTGAACTTGACTGAACTAGAGACGTTGAAAAATTTGGTGCTGGACTGTGATTCGAATTCGTATCTCCTCTTTCGAGGATCTGAATACCTCGGAACAGTGTAGTTCAATCATTTCGTTCCTTTTTCCATGACTGCAGTCGTATCTAGGTGTGCCCCAAAGGTAAGTATGTGGGTCCGATTCCTGATCCAGTACAAAAATATTCATAATTTCATTTCAAGCCCTATTACGTGCACACCGGCCTGCTAGTGAAAAATAACGTGTATTTTTAGTGTCTGTTCATGTGTTGCCAACAATTTCCGGTCAAATACGAACACATCTTACTGTTGGTGAGTAAGCAATTGACACTTAAGCTATATTCGTGGACGTTAAAGAAGAACGATGAGAGAGCGGTTCGATTGTCGCTCAGGCACAAAAATTTGTATCCTTATTTTAGATTCAAACACCTAGCACCTAGTATGAAAAACCGATACGTAATATTTGATTTTACTTAGTTAACAATCCGATTACGTGTTGGGTTCGTACCTCCGTCACAGAACTTCTCATCATGCACTTCATATTTAAATGCATACACACTTTGTTACTTCTGAATGGAGGTATATTAGACATCTTACGTGGTTAGTTAACAGGGATGAAAGGGTCTTGATCGGAGTCTTTTATTTTCAAGTTTAGATTTGGTTACTGATATTGGCGAAAATTTCGGTAATTTTCATGACTCTTCACAGCTAATCAGCAATATGAAATGATTAGATTAGATTAGATTAGATTCATACCTGTTCCATAGATCATGAATACCACTTTTCGTAATGATGTGGAACATGTCAATTTTATGAATGATTTCTTTCGTCCCAGCATTCAATTTCCTTAAAATAATTTTCTACCCTCTCCCTCATTATTTTTTATCTTTATTTCTCTCTCTCTCTCTCTCTCTCTCCCTCTCTCTCTCTCTCTCTCTCTCTCACACACACACACACACACACACACACACACACACACATCTTTTTTATTTTTGTTTGTTTGGTGTGCTCGACTATCAGCGAGGCAAGAAAACGTGTGTGAATAAATTTCTTAGTTTTGAGTACAGTTATGAAAGAAATATAAAAAAAAAACTATGAGAGTTACTGATTTATGATGCTTAGTTTGCAGTCAGTTCTGAGTATTATTAGTAACTACGCTCCAGTCTCTAAACGTAGTTACAGAAATGCGAATCAGACGCATTACGTATTCCAGGCCGTAGCAGCCGCATCTTTGAGAGGCCAGCTATGGTCACTTCCCAGCCTGCTGTAGGATCACATCGGTTCGTCTTCTTCCTGCTCGTACTGTAACTGTGATATGGCAACAAGGCAAGGTATATTTGGCAACTATGGGATCGACGGTTACTTCCTGGTGTGCACGGAATTAAGCCTCAAAGTTCACTCGATTTTTCCTGTCATTTCCATTGAATGATCTGAGTTATTATCGCTTGAGGTGTAACAAAAGATTGTAAATTTACGGTTTTCAGCCCAGGAAAGTCGTAGCATGTGGAAATCGCCACTAATCTCGTCCTTTAAATAGCGGTTTACGAGTTCTAGCCACTATTAGCCTAGTAAGAGAAAAACACATCACATACCTCTTCGCTAGCTCTGTGGTGACGTGCTTACCTGTGAAAAAGTGTCTGTTATGGTGCGCGGTTCCAGTCTCCCTGAATGCAGCTCTTTTATCCCTTCTATGAAAGAGCTACAAGCGGTCAGATCAAACATCGATAGGAAATCGCTAGAAAATACTTTTAGCTCATAGTGCAATGGTGAAAAACTTGCTATGCTGCACAACAGGTAACGTCTCTTTCCGCTGCTGACAAGCAAATTTTGAGTTTCTAGGAATACATAACTTTATGTATAAATTTCCACATTTGCATTTCCTTATAATACAGTGCACAATTTTCGTAAGTTTTTTTTTAGTGTTGTTAAAACAATACTAAACATGAGAGAACATCAACGATGTATGCGAATTCTCTGACGTTATCTACAACAGGTTGACAATGCACATGCAGATTATAGATTACATCCATGTGGTAAACTTGTTCTGAGTTAAAGCTGTCAAACAAGGTTTGAAGAAGAATAAAATGCCACTACCAGACGACAGCTAATGTAGAAAATACTTTTCTGACTATTTTGGCACGATGCGCTCTCCCCATACAGAATACAAGACCTTCGAGATGCATCTGCTGACTGGCCCTCTATTAAACCTGAAATGAACAAAATGTCGCAGAAATTAGCCCTTTTTCCACATGCGGCTATTTTGGGTTGAGAAGTGAAGGGAATTATGTTCAAAGTTCCATTAAATTTGTAACTTCAGCAGACAGCAGAATTGCGCTGTTAGAAATGTAGCAGTGAATGTAATAGAACTCGCGACAATTTTTGTGACGCTACTACCTGTCATCAGAAGTCGACAACGGTTCCTCCAGAATTTCCGCGTTCCACGGTGCTGTGAGATAATGCATACGGTCGGATCTAGACTTCTGAGAGACTGTTACAGCTTTTCTTTTGCACTGCAGGACGTTTTCAACAAACGGATAGCGCAATAGCGTAGTGAAAATGGAAAGAAACACTTCTTATTTAAATTCCTGCATCCTACACTGTTGTCAGTTCTGTGTAGGTGCCAGTTACGTGATTTTATTTCGGTGATTTCGAAATAGAGTCGAATGTATGCACATGAATGTACTGAACATGCTGCAAACCACTACAGGGAGCCTGTGTGTCGAGTGTGCCGTAACGGTGTTATTATAGAAAAAAAGAGTCAAGCAGCAGAGGATCCGGTGGTCTGTTGGATTGATGATAGGTTCCTGTGATGATGGACTGGGTTCGATTCCACCATCTGCCGATGATTTTTAATAGGGAGATTCTAATCCTTTCTGGCTACGCCACGTGAAGAAAGTATAATGGCATTGTGGCCTGAAATTCACGTTAAACATGATATTCCTTCTCTACCAAGTAGACGTTAGGCTGAACCACAATGAGGTCAGGAGTTGCGAAATGTGGTAACTCTATCACCAGTAACCTTTCTTATACTAGTTATTTATTTCTACTGACGAAACAAACGCTATGTAGGGTCACAGGATCCTTATTCAATCTTTTATTTGAGCTTCTGTATGTTGATAAAACTGGTTCTGAACTTGGAATGCAACTCAGACCGCCATTAATGCGGAATTTGATCCATTCGTTACAAAACAGCTAGACTGCAAATTGTTGTTTGTTCAAAACTGCAGATTCCTCAACGTCTCCATATATTGCGCTTCAATGGGTTCGAAAGCTGGCCCGGCACTAAAGGTTTCATTATGTATTATCAAGCTCCAGCATGAGAACACCTATCTGCTGGTGGATAATATTTTTGATTTTTAATGCATTTTCATTCGTTGTCAGCACTAACGATATGTGACGTTTTTGACTCCCAGTGAGACATAGAACTATTTGAGAGATCACTGTAAGTTCAAGGATGTTATTCCGAGCTGCTGGTGGAGAAAAATTCGGTAGCTGACGTGTCTTTGTGTGTAGCCAACAGCGGTATGTGTGGGGTTCGATTCCCAGTCAGCACTGGACTCTTCGTCATATTATTTCTAGTTCAAACATGCTCACATGTCGCTGCTGATGTAACAAATCCATATTTAACGTTCGTTTTCTCTAGAATATAATAGCAATAGGTTCCGGGTTGGAGTCCTGGGAAGGAAAAATTTAATGTTTCGTCTCGTCGTTTCAGTTAAAACATCTAGCTACTGCCGAGAAAATCCGATAGGTAACAGTTGATTGTGCTTCGATAACAATCCGATTAGGTTCTGGGTTAGAATCCCTGTCCAACACAAAGCTTTACCTGACGGCATTTCAAGTAAGTTACTTGTGAAGAAGCAATATGTAACATCTCTCGTAGTTCGTTAACAGGGACAATGGATGCTGGGTAGGAATTCGCGTCCGTTAGAAATGTTTACGTTATGTAATTTAAAGTTGATATTTGCTAACTGATATTGTCTAAAATGGAGGTATATCACTCTCTGTATGCCTAGTCAGGAATGACTGTTAGTTTGTGAGAGTCACGAAATCTTAGTCCGCATGACCTGGGTTTGAATCCATATGCAGAACGAGACGGTTCGTCGTGTCATTTGAAGTTCATACATATTCTCAACTAGCTGCTCGTGAATAAGTTAAGTTTTTAATGTCATTTTGTTTTAAATAGCAAGTACGGTATGTTACTTTGAAGAGGAAATTATGAATACGACGAACTTACTACGTGCATTACCTATCTGACGAAATAATGAGAGTGGTAACATTTCAGATATGTCATTTATTGCAATAAATGTGAGCTTACAAGCCTTAAGGAGAGTCTTATCTGTGATAAGGTGTTCCCTGATATTTGTAGTATCGTGGTATTACTTTACATCTTGAGTTATTGTTATACAGAGCAGAGTTTTCTAGTGGTGACTTGTTGGAGCCGTTTTCAGTAGTCAAACGACTATACCAAGGAGCGATTAGAGGTCCTGCTAGACAGCTGCGTTATGTGGGTTGCATGTGAATCAGGCGAAATGCAATTCAGGTCGTTCGGATACTTTTGAGCGTGACTGTACATGTGACTGCAGAGACCAATCAGACAAAGGTTTTTTGTGTAGCTGACGACTGACGTTTAGCCTATGTTATCCATGGTTTTCAGGTGAATACCCAGTTGTCAATGCCTCAGCCTCGGTCCCAGACTACTGGGATATTTCGCTATAATGGACGATCTCTTACAACAGCCCACTCTGCTCTTGCCAGTTGCAAAAAGAAAAAGACACAAAAATGATGTCAGTACCTCTGTAAAGGTTCGGATGGTACACTGCGAAGTATAAGGTATGCTCAGAAAGAAACGAGCCGGAGACTGTAAAATGTTAAAAGCTGGAAGGATCGTAATACCATTACGGAAGAATCCCTATAACAGCGGCAAGGTCCCAAACTCGCCGCTAGAGAGACATGTGGGACAGAGATAGTATACGCAAACACGTCAGCAATCCCCCGCACTCAGTAGTGTTGTAAACAGTGAAAATGACCACTTGTGATAGAAACTCATTCTCCTCTTAGAAGAACGCTGCAGAAATGCAACTGTGATGGTGGAAGACCGTCAGACACCCAGTGGGAGCACATTTACGAAATTTCATTCGGTCCTTAATGATGGAGTGAAATCCTCCGACGCTCAATCCGACCTCTTGAGGCAACGGCTGCTACCATAGTTCGCCGGTCTTCAATAAAGAATGCATCCACCAGCTGGACAATTGCATCGGCAACGCAGCGTGGCGCTCCAGAACGTGCATCGCCGTCCAACGGCATCCGTCCTTCCCAGCATTGGTGCTAGAACGCTTCGGTCCTTACTGCGGACGTGCAGTGCTTTCCGTACTCCTGTGGCAATCTTCGATGCATTTCCTTTCCCTGATCTCCACCCATGTGCTCTTCTTCTGACGCCACCATTTCACTGTTTTTGACCCCTACTGACTGCAGTGGATAGTCGATATGTGCGCGTAACTCGCTCTGTCGTCACGTGGATGTGTGCGCATGCCCTTTCAGCGGCGATGTAGGGACCTCAGTGCTCGTACATGGACGATGCTTTCAGCGTTTTTCATTTTACAACCTCCGGTTTCTTTTGTTCTTGACGCGCCTTATAATATCAAACGATACAGTGGCTGCTGTAGATGGAATGTGAAATTAAATTCTTTTAATATGTTTCTCAGCCGCTTGTCTTTCGACTTCTTAGTAAGTCATTATACGATTTGGTAAATGAGAGAGCTGAACTACTAGAAGACTAAATTACAAGTAAAACAGTCACTTCATTGGATAATGATGGGTGCTAACAGTATGAACGTACCGGCCAGTTAAAAAGTCCATCTACCCGCTGAGGTCGACTGTGGTCTGTAATTATTGTTGTGGCTGTGCTCTCTTTTGTACTGTTTTGTGGTTCCTGGCTGGATGAGGAGAGAGTGCTACGATAGGTGAGTGCCTAGTTGCCTCTCACTAAAACACAAAATGCACGCATCGCTAAAATACAATTTATTACAGGAAACAATTGAGTACTTAATTTCAACTATGTCCCATTTGATGTTTTGTAGTTAACAGCAACCACATAACATGTACTAAATCTTGAAACTTGTCCGTGTCCATTTCACAACTATACAGGGTGTTACAAAAAGGTACGGCCAAACTTTCAGGAAACATTCCTCACACACAAATAAAGAAAAGATGTTATGTGGACATGTGTCCGCAAACGCTTAATTTCCATGTTAGAGCTCATTTTAGTTGTTTCCGTACCATGTAGAGCGTATGCAGGCACTATCAGCAGCTGATTGGCCTCCACGGGTACACTTCTGCGAATGGTTCATCCAACAATGTGTCAATCCTCATTTCAGTGCAAATGTTCTCTTTACGGATGAGGCTTCAATCCAACGTGATCAAATTGTAAATTTTCACAATCAGCATGTGTGGGCTGACGAGAATCCGCACGCAATTGTGCAATCACGTCATCAACACAGATTTTCTGTGAACGTTTGGGCAGATATTGTTGGTGATGTCTTGATTGGGCCCCATGTTCTCCACCTACGCTCAATGGAGCACGTTATCATGATTTCATACGGGATACTCTACCTGTGCTGCTAGAACATGTGCCTCTACAAGTACGACACAACATGTGGTTCATGCACGATGGAGCTCCTGCACATTTCAGTCGAAGTGCTCGTACGCTTCTCAACAACAGATTTGGTGACCGATGGATTGGTAGAGGTGGACCAATTCCATGGCCTCCGCGCTCTCCTGACCTCAACCCTCTTGACTTTCATTTATGGGGGCATTTGAAAGTTCTTGTCTACGCGACCCCGGTACCAAATGTAAAGACTCTTCGTGCTCGTACTGTGCACGGCTGTGATACAATACGCCATTCTCCAGGGCTGCATCAGCGCATCAGAGATTCCATGCGGCGGAGGGTGGATGCATGTATCCTCGCTAACGGAGGACATTTCGAACATTTCCTGTAACAAAGTGTTTGAAGTCACGCTGGTACGTTCTGTTGCTGTGTGTTTCCATTCCATGATTAATGTGATTTGAAGAGAAGTAATAAAATGAGCATAACATGGAAAGTAAGCGTTTCCGGACACATGTGCACATAACATATTTTCTTTCTTTGTGTGTGAGGAATGTTTCCTGAAATTTTGGCCGTACCTTTTTGTAACACCCTGTATACAATGACCAGCGTTCCTTTACAGCTAGCTAAGGTGCGTGGCGACGACTATCACTTCGGAAGACTAGGGCACAGTGTGCCGTATTGAGATTCAGTGGCTACTGAGTCCCGATGGGACGTACCTGAGGTAGAGAGATTGAGACAGCTAGGTCGTCGGCGGCGGCCTTTATGCTCGCAACCCAGGGGGCGTCATCGGCGCGTAGCCTTGTGGCGTTTTCACAGGCGCGCTTAGTTCAGCGCCTACTATACAATGTTTCCTAGTGCTGACGGGTGTGCTGGCGAAGGCGCAAGCCAGCACAGTTATCGTATGGGTGCGGCAGTTGTTAGTTATGATAAAGCGTTAATTTGGAACCTATTTACGCTCCAGAACACATTAGTTCCAATTTTTGGCCACCAGATGCGATTCTGTGCGTGCGAATGCGAGAAAAACAATATGAAAATGTTTCCATTTGTAACGGATCACGAAGAAGACCTGTGGAGAGAAGGTCAAACAAGTGAGAAAGACATAATACTAATAACAAAATCAACATTATGCCTTTTTCAAAATTTGTTCAATATGAGGACCGGAGACGTCGATGAGATGCTGCATCCTTAACACGACGTGATCCACAGTTGCTCGCAACAGATCCGGCGGAATCTGAGCAACGTGTTCCTGTGTACTAGCCTTCAAATCAGGTAGAGAGCGAGCGTGTACCCGGTAAACGGGTCCTTTTACGTATCACCATAGCCCAAAATCACGTGGATTCAGATCAGGTGATCTTACAGGCCAAGCATCTGAAAATCCTCTTAAGATGACACATTCGTGGAACGTGACATTAAGGCGAGTCGTACGGGCCAAAACGATTTCACATTTTTACTGTTAGCAGATTAAGCAAATGTGGACATTTATCCATAATTTGGTATTCGTTTTATTGAAATATTCGAATATTTACTATTTAAAATAAATATTTCAAAATAATCGTGCACTGGCTTTTCTGAGAATTTTGTTTTGTATCATTGGTCGAGGATAACATTATCATGACTTGCCAATTACAAAACCAGATTGCATTAATCATGTGCGGAGGAGGATAGGCACTAGACTGCGTAGACTAAAAAAGCAGCTGGGAAGTACTAAGTTATCAGATGGTCTAACTATAAGGTGTCGTGTGACTGATAAACTGATCATATCACACAATGTTACGGTACGGCTATTAGAAGTAACAGGGATAACTTAGAAGATTTGAAGAGAGCTGTTTGGGCGGTTTGTTTCCAAAAGATGTCTACAGATGCTGAACCCATCAACAACCTGTGTTCCACATCCTGTCTAAATACCTGAAGGCAAAAGAGTAAGATAAATTAGACACTTTTTCACACAAAATTGCTTTACCGTGAAACCTGTGTTTCACCTTCTTGCTCATGCAGAGCTATTGAATAAATGACTGAGCAGCAAAACACAAACTGCCAACGAATCTTTTTACTATGTTGTATGGACAAGGATACCAAAAAATGTTTTTGTAGGAAGATCATTCTTCGAACATGGTGTTTTTTTACTCTTCTGTTACTTTTAATAATGAGTATTCCGGTAGACTACAGATTCTGGAGAGTCTTGGAGCTCATGAAGGTTAAAACATCACTAAATGTCTGGTGGACTGGAACCAACTGCGGACCATGAAGGCAGAGGCTGCAGCAAACAGCATATCAAAAGAAACCAGATCCAAGGAAAAGAGGGCAGATGGAAAATGAAGGAGAGGAGGACTACCAGCCACCAGGATTCTATTTGACATGTATCAATTGGTTGTGCATTAAATTTGTTTTACTCAAAATGCAATTTTCTCACAATAATATATTTCAGTATAAATACCCCTTTTCCTCGAAAATATTCACTACACAACATGCATGATACCATGATGTTGTAGATCTACTTTAGTATCATTTAATCTAATAGCTAAAATTCAAGAAATTACAATTATAAAAATTTACAAAAAATGTGTATAGGGAAAAAATTGTAACTTTTTCTCCTAACTGTAATTGTAAAGTAATTGTAGAGCAATACGTTCACAAAACGTGAGAGAACATGAAGTAAAATTGTATGTACTCAACAGTTGCTGAGAAGATGGGGCATTTATATAGCCAGTTTATCATTGTCAAGATAGGGTGACACGACTCGCTTTGGTTTTACGCAGATCTTTCACTGGGCAAGTGACATGAGGTGATGGCCGTATCTTCATGAAAACGGTTTTTTCCACACGGGTGTGCTCTTCCAAAGTAGGAATCAAATGTTGTGCAATGACATTTCTGTAACGTGCTGAAGTCGCGGTATACCTGGTAGGCCCACTGAGTGTATTCTCTTCAAAAAATAACGGACCGAGAATAAATATGCTTGTGAATCCACATCACAAAATCATATACGGCGTGTCCAATGGCTCTTCGTGCAGAACATGCGTTTTAACAGTATCCTAAATTCGGCAGTTCAGTGTATTCGTCACTCCACAGAACACTGCCCAACATCATAACATCAATTCGATCAGTGCCTGAAACCGAAGAACAAATTCAGAACATTGTTGGGGATCCTGAGGTTTCAGTTTCTGCGCCATCAGATCTTGTACGGTTAGCAGTGTAAAATACACCGCAAAGCTTTCCGTACTGTCGACTATGGGATGGAGAATTCTTGCGACACTACACGTGCTCTAGCAGTACCCGGGGCACTTGCTGCTTGGTCAGTTACAGTTACAGAAACCTCGTCAATAATTTATATCGGGATAGGACACCTTCCTCTTCCACGTGCCACACCAAGCACACCCTTGTTTTCGAAATTCACTATCATCTTCTTTAAATCATTTAATGACGTCGGTCCTTGCCCCCGGCTTTTCAGTAAGCGATTCTCTCCAAATAAAACTACTGCCGTTCACATAAAACAGTTTACTAACAGCACGTGGTCTCGCTTCTCGATGGCTATACTGTTCATTCACGTTATTGCTTCTCTAATGACAGACTGGATGACATGCCGTCATAAAAACAGTGTACAACGCCAGATCTGTACCTGGTGGCCACAGGTGGAACTGCTTTGTTTTTCATTAACGCATTAGCATATCTAGCAAAATTCTCCACTATATGATAATTTCAGTCCACTCAGGACCTCAGTGAGTAGCTGCACTTTAATTGTAACCACCCAGTACCTACACTGTGACGGGTGGAACTGCAGGCCACAGGTGACTATGTAATGATATAAAGTTGTTAAATCTTGATTATCAAATATAGGATTAAAAATACTCACAGCAACAAACTGTGAGAGGGACCTTTCCCATTGTGAAGACTTCTACGTACTCCGCAACCATCGTTGGAGGTAAGCCAGGCGGACACTAGAGACAGGATAGATGACTCCGGCCTGCAGACGCTGTCTGCGAGTAACGAACAGGTAGATGACGGTCACGGATGCAAGTGCACACAAAACAACTAGAATTAAAGAACTACTTAATCAAGGTGCTGTAAGACAAGTGGGGCCAGCAAGAAAAGAACAAGAACAAATGAACGCAGCCTCTGACAGCGAATATTTGATGCTTTATCAGTTTTGTTTGGTGACCACCGGAGGCTGTTTTCAGTTTTTTTGGTTATGGTCGCTGGCGGCTCATGCGATTTAACAGTATAATACCTTTTATGTGATTGCGTCAGAGAAAAGGTAAATATCACTTTCCAGAAAAAGGATCTCCAAGGTCAATAAACGGACAGAAACAAAATAAACAAGAAAATACTTTGAAAAGGCTTCATAAAGGAAACTGTGATTACCTTGTTGTCGGGCCTGGTAGTATAGTGATGAATCACGTGCTTCGAATTCGGAGGGTCGCGTGATTGAATCCCGGCCTAGGTACTCCTTTAATGTAGTCTTTACCTGTCAATGATGTGAAGATTTTCCAGGAACCCGTGGTTCGTATTAAACTGTAGAAGCCCCTTACTTAGTAGGATTACTGATCAATTGTAATGCTAACTATAATGTATGATGTTATAAGATTGCTATGCATTAATGTGACAGTACGAGACAGAGAGAAAAAGATATTCTTTATAACTCTGTGGCGTAGTGCGCTTAATTATTCTTAGATAGTATGCTTTTGTTCTTGTTAAGATTTAATTTCATAAGAGAGGACACTGTTCCTTACTGTGTAGTACAAATCGGCGCCATTGCGAGATTCTGATAGAAATTCGTGTATACATTTGTACATATGATAGAGAATCGCTTATTCATGTGCGAGAAGAATTTCATTGGCACTAAGGTCAATAAAACTTCGTTCATTTCAAAATGGTACGTGTTATTTAGACGTGTGATCTATTAATGAATACCAGCTAGAGAACAATTCCGACGGGAGCGTTCAGTTATAATTAATTTTTTTTTTTTTTTTTTTTTTTTTTTGCCACCAATGTTTCTATGAACTGAAGGAAAATCTTATTGCTATGCAACAGAGCCCCGACGAATATTTCTCCGCAACTTTAACACTTTCAGCTTCAATAAAGCATCTACAGCAGCTGGAGCAGATTGCCGTAACAACAGGAACGTATAGAGTGAAACCAGTTTCACCCATCGACATGTGTCCCAACAACTGTGTATGTATTCACTACAACAGAACACACACACAGACAATCACTCATACGTATAAAGCCACAACACAAGGTGGTGTGGAGAACATCTCAGTATAAAAGCCTCAGTATAGGCAAAATACAAATAACAGTAAGTGAAGACAGCTGTGATCTTATATAACACCAAGTCGGTGAGGCACATTTATACATTATTCATATTTTGTTGTGAATAGCCAGCACAAGCTAGTCTCTCTTCTGCAACTAGTTCAGCCATGAGCTCGTCACGTGGCGAAACTGCTAAAATTCTGTATGGCGACTACCGCACGACTGCCACTGTAAAGTGTAATGCACAATTACTTCTCGCTGTGCGTATATGTGGACCCCACTTATGGTGCGACACCGTGACTTTACGATGTCGTAAATACAGTGATTGGTGGAATGGCACCTCGCACCTCTGAGGACTGCATCAGGAGAGGAATTTCGGATATCACTGAAATAATCGGTTTACGGTTACGCTGGGTCTTTTCATCTCCGGTTTAATGTATTAACACCTTTCAAAATAACGGTTTTCCGAAATAACCGATTTCGGTTTTTATTGCTATTACTTCCAGGCAATTAATAAACATAGACTTCAAAAGTGTATAAAAATTATAAATAAGCTGAAGTAGTAGCAGATCACGATCGATATGCGACTGAGGCTGCGGCAGAAATAGATCTCACTGTCTCCAGCAAGAAGGGGAAGGAAAGGGCGAGGCAACAGCGATAGTGTAAGGACCTAGGTTGATGAATTCGTTGCATCGTCACTTTTTTCCTTATATTAGTTTTTCGGCCTAAAGCAATCACCAAATTAAGGGCTCCTCCTTTGATGTCGCTCTAGTTTGTTGTGCCTCCTCCAGTTTTTAATATTTTAAAGCAGATGGAGTATTGTGCTTCACTGCTACCGCACTTCGTAAAATACTTTCAAACTTGGGACGGCGCCACCCTGCAGTGCAACTGAAGCACCGTGTAATAGGCACCACACATGGCGACAGGGACATTATTGTGTCTGAAATGTATAACCGGTGAATATCGCGCTTCCCAATTCCTATTATAATCCAATTCTTCTAAACGAAGAAAACTTTACGAAAAAATACCGCTCGTTTTAAAGAAAGTTTTATTAAAAAGGAAATATTTAGCACTGCTGCTAGTGGCAAATTGATATACCGTTTCTTCTTTTGTCTGGTTATTAGTAAAACGTGAACATAACACTGTATAACCGAGACCAAACTAATAGCGAAAAACACAATTATTCACAACTGATATAGTGGATCGGTTTTAACCGGTCGGTTTTCCCCATCGCTAAATAAGGGTTGCTTACACTCTGTCAGCGTTCGAGGCTGCACAGACCGATGTGGTAGTATTAGAATAGCAATAGTGCAATGTACTTTCCATACTTGAGGTTTACATGGTGCACGCATTAAGTGACATGAGAATATACTACTTATAGACAGCATACATAGTAATATCAACTATATCAGTATGACTGTACTCAATTTTCTTTTTTCTAATGTATTTATCAGTAAAAATCTCACTATGATATATTTATGTCACAAGAAACATTAAGAGCCGGGTGCACCAATGTTCAGATATAACTAACTGCATAATTTAGCACAGTAGTAAATAGTTTCACATAATATGTAAATCTTACATAATTCTGACGATCGTTTTCAAAGAAACTTTAAATCTCGTCTTTATTTCTCGTACGCATCTCCTGTTCCGGTTACTATATTTCAGTAATAATCAGTAATATAGACAAAATTCTTGTTTTGAAATATTGTTGCTCTTTATTAGTGTTGATTATTTAATTCCACTATTTCAGTCATAGGAATGCTGACAATCAGAATTCCTTTGATATTCTCTGTGGAAGCCTAATAATTACTGTACAGTATTTTAGGAACGTTGCGTGAGAATGAGCCTGAAGCTTGAAACTAACTGAACATAAAGGAGTTACGAGTTCTACATAAAGGAGTTTCACATAGCAGAGACAGAATTTGTCATATAATTACTGCATATAAGTGTGGTACGTGAACTAAGATACGACGTACCACAAATTTATCCCACAATTGTCTAATGACTTTGGACGGCTGTTTAAATATCTACTACGTATCCCTACACCATTAATTTCCTAACAGGCTACGGCATGGTCTCCACATAAGGCGAGGACCGCTTTCTGTTTGTCATTTGGTAAAAGAAGGTAGAACTACCTCTCCCAACTTAATGTGTACTGTTCTTCCACAAATACATTTCAAGAACTATTAGAAGTTTTAGCCTTGAATTTAATTTGTCACTCACTGAAGCCCACTTGCCGTGATAAAACTACCTCATCCAGAAGTTACACCTGTGTCCACTTAACGACATGATTGCTACACTCTAGTTACACACAGAGGACGTCATTAAGATGAAGGTCTGGAAGCTCGTCTGTAACCATAAATAATGTAACATTAATCGTTTCCTATTCCGCTCCCCGTCCACACGCACTGTCCTGTTTTGACGAAATGGCGGCTGGGTCAAGCATAACAGCAATGACGTGTTATTCTTAAGAGACTGAAGATAGGAATAAATTTAAAGGATTTCACATGTCGTCTCGTATATTATAATGGAAAGCTGTACAGGTGGATCACACCAAATTTAGCGATCAAAACCTTTCTCAGGAAATTAACACCATTTCTTAACATTACGTTCCTGTACACTTATTTTAGTGAAACCGCTGTAGACTACAGTAAATATTCGTGTGTCATTTTTAATGTACCTCAGTAATTGTGTTAACAGTATATTTGTATGACTCTCGTAATGTTCGTCCGCTGTCGATGTATAGGCCTTTCTGACTGTATCTTGTATGGCAACATTGCAATCGTATCGAGGGAGAAGTACGTATGTAAAAACTTCCCTGCTACTATTGTTGCAATTTTGTATACCTGGGAAAAGACGAATGTGGTTTCGAATCTTCACTTATGGTAAGAAATAAAATGAAACTCACTTTACTAAGGAAAGCTGAGCGTAAGACAAAAAAGGAGAAAAATTAATCCAACTTCATTAACTCATTCTGTCTAGATGATAGAAAGTCTGTACGTTTTCCGGTGCTGAATAAAGACGATGGTTCCCTTTTCACGGAATAAAATAGCCCTCCTGCTACATGAAACGGCATATTATATGTCTTTCAGGTAATGCGCTCGATTATAAGACTGAATTAATGGACTAGTTTCAAAAGCTATGTAGAATCGGTTGAAAAGTTAGCTGCGTGATGTACAGAGCGACGAATATGAACTAGCATAGGTAATCGCAATATCCTTTAGCTGTAACTATGATCTTTCCTTTCAGAAAAATTCAGAATGGAGCATTCACGAAGTTTCATATAAAAATCGTAGTACCTCCTTAACGTTAGTGTAGGAAATGAACGTATACTGCGGTGTACGTTGCTTGATTGGTTCGTTGATTTGGGGGAGGGTACCAAACAGCGCTGGGGTGCACATGTAGTCTGCTACATGAAACGGCATTTTAGATGTCTTCCAGGTAATATGCTCGATTATAAGACTGAATTAATGAGCTTTCTGTTTGATGGCTCCTTCTACCGACTGAATAACTTCTCCAAAGAAATTCGTAAAATTTATGTTTTAGATGATAACATAACTAATATTATTACTAATGGATTTATATGTGAAATAACTTTTCTGCTACCAGTCACTATTTTCTTTCTATTTATATTTTACGTGACACGTATCCATAAATGAGTCAATTGTGTTTAAGCTGTATCACTATTGAAAAATATCTTTTCGAGGTAATGAGAAACGATGTTAAACAGCCATGTAAAAAGTCGTGGATCACTAGAAAGATTAAAGTACCCTGTGAAGGGAAAAAGATAATGTTTCTGTTGCCAAGAACAACTAGAAATTATGCAGCAACTGCATACTAAAAACTACTCAAAATAACTAATAGTAGTTACTAAAAAATCAAGAAATAGTCACATTATAACACAAATCAATAATTCCGACACCAGACTTTAGGCTATATGGAATGTAGTAAGAGACAGGACAACCGGTGAAAGAACAGTATAAAGTTACTATTGAATGAAAGGGCTATAAATGATGAGTCACTAGTAGCAAATTTATTGAACCATCATTTCTTAAACATAGTAGAAAATACAGAGACAAACAGGTCACAAAACAATCACAGCATTATTATGAAAAATCATCTCTTATGAAATTAAGTCCTATGAATGTATCCCCAAGATCTCCTTCTGACATTAAGAACATTATATATACACCCAAAAATTAAAGTCTATCTGCATTTGATGGTATTTCTGATACAGTACTAAAGATATAATGAGCCCTATCTTACGTGAAATGTGTAATGCATCACTAACTCGAGGCAATTTTCCAGGAAGATTGAAATACGTCGTTGTTAAACCACTTTATAAGGAAGGTGTTAGGAAGAAACAGCAACAACTATAGACCTGTTCCACTACAGACCATTTTCAAAATTTGTGAGAAGGTGATGTGTTCTAGAACAGTATCATAACTGAGCAACAATAACATCCGCACTAAAACTCAGTCTGCATTTCAGAAGAGTAGCCTTATGAAAATGTCATTTACACGCTGACTCAACAGAATTTACAAACATTAAATGACAAAACAGTGTTGGGTGGTATTTTCTGTAACCTATCTAAGGAACAGCAGATAAGCTAAGATTTCATGGACTCGATAGTAGTCTTTAAGCAAACAATGGATAATGTCGTATCCAACCAAAAGATTTAATTAGTAACTCAACCAGTTCTTCTCCTGGTTGCGGAGAAATCACTTACAGGATCCCCAAGGCGCGGTATTCGGTCCGCCATTGTTCCCTACATACAAATATTGTATTCCGTCTCTTAACACAACAAGCAAAACTCGTTCTTTTTGCATATGACACTAGTACCATAATCAGTCCAAGGTAACATAAAGCAACAGAAGAAACGGTAAACAATATTCTTAAAAGTGAGATTGACTGGTTTCCTAAGAATAGTCTCTCAATTTCAAAAAGGCGCAACATATTCAGTTCTGCACATCTTAAGATATTACACCAATGATAAGTGCAACACATGGTGAGGAAATAATAAATAGAATAAAAATTTCAAATCTTTATGGGTGTACATATGTGATGAGAAATAAAACAGGAATTCCTAAAACTGAAATTCCTAAATCAACTTAGTTCAGACAGATTTGCGCTTAGAATCTTAGCAATCTTGTTGAGGGACAAATCGGTAAGTTGTCACAATATGTACATTTTCGTTAAATAATGTCATATGGAATAATGATATGGGATAACTCCTATTTATGAAAGAAAGTGTACATTGCCCAAAAGCGCACTGAAAGAATGATACGTGTTGCTCACCAACGATCATCTTGTAGACATCCGTTTAAGGAGCTGGGCATTTTGACTAATGGTTCACAGTGTATTTATTGCCTCATGAAGTTTGTTGTAATTAATCCAGTGCAGTTCAAAAGCAACAATGATGTACATAATTACAACAAAACAACGAAAAATGACATTCATTGCGCCACATTAAGGTTTTTTAGCACAAAAAGCGAAAAAGTTAAGTTGCAGTGTGAATGCAAAATGACTCATTCCACGTCATTACGATTTATCGTGCACAAGAAAGTAATGAACTAAAGAATCGTGTGCTATGCAGAGATGCAAGCAGCGATACTGCTTCGAATGTTATTTAGTTTTTAAGCAGAATGAAATAATACACTTCAAATCTCCCACAATACGCTCCATAGGCGACTAGACGAAAACCGCTACACGTTATCGTTTTTAGCTAACGTACTATTGTAATTAAAAACAAGAATGATGAAAATTCTTGACTTAACCACACGGTAATTTTTCTGAATAAGCTGTGTGTAACGTAAGAGAGTATTGAAGGATTCACAGAGTAGTTAAAAATTGAAGCCACTGTATCACTTAGTCAGTCGCCCGGTAATCTCTTAGCTCCTTTCTTACCCGAATCCGAGAAATACATTTCAGTTCTGGAAGTGTCACCTGCTACGTTGATAACGAGCCTATCAATAACTGAATCTACTAAGCATAACAGTCGCAGCATTTTCTCTTCTTCTTTGATGAAGAGCCGCTCTATATCCTGTCAGCGTTCAGCGGTGATGTGTGAAAAAGCTGCATGCGTTATTTAGTTAATGATGATGAGTTTTATAATGATGAGATGTAGGTATTTCAAATTGAACGGGAAATAATATGCCGGGCAGATCTGAACCAACGCACGAACAACGGCGAGTCGTTCACGTTCCTATACGCTAGCGACTCCGCTACACATCTATTGTGGCACATTATATCCACCGTAGTATATACAGCACTGGTAAAACTTCAAAGACGATTATCTCCGTAAATTTATGAAAAACATTAAGAAAAGCCTATTTCTCGGCACTTTTTAAACGTGTTCCACGAGCGCGTTTCACTACGGAACAGATAGCAGTCTCAGTCATTTTTTTACTTCGCTTTAACAGCACAACGCTGCAGAGGCTGTGACTGTACACGATTTTTGAAAAAAAAACTACGTACCTAAAGTGTGATTAAGAAAACCGTTGATGGCTGTTAATACATTTGAATATCTTAAAATTTCATTTAACGTAGCTTAGTAATAAGATATCTAATACATAAATAGGGCCTACTTTCAACAGCGTAACAGCACCAGTATACGTGTGCTATGGCTTCTGACCAATTACCGCGTTTGTGTTTGTCTACATCAAGTTTATTCTTATGATGAACGGATTATGCATAAACAAATTTTTCTCTGCCTCGTGATGACTGGGTGTTGTGTGCTGTCCATAGGTTAGTTAGATTTAAGTAGTTCTAAGTTCTAGGGGACTGATGACCACAGATGTTAAGTCCCATAGTGCTCAGAGCCATAAACAAATAGTTACAAATATGATGTGTAGTCAATATACCTACAGCGTTTTACATATCGTCAACAGACCTATAGCATTACTTTTATTGACTACATGTAAAAAAGCTTTGAAAGCATTTACGTCTGTTTGCTAATTTCGCTGTGTACTGTATACATAAAATTGAGTCTGATGTTTAATATGTACGAGTTTCTACCAAAGGGGAGCACAAGAAAACCGTAAGTAGAATTTCTTTCCAAATTTCCACATTAATTCTGTATGAATTTCGATCATTAATTATGAAAGGCGGGTGTTTTATACGTTACAGTAAAGACGACACAACAGTCGAGCACCTGACACATCGAAAACATTACGAATAAGTATCACAGCACACAGGAAACGCAAGTGAAGATGGGAATTTTTATCCTAAATGCGTCGTGCAAAATATATGGTAAATAAAAGGTTACTTCACGAACCACGTCACTGTTTTTACAATTGGAGGTTCTCACCAGCCAACTATGTCCAAGGGATCGAATTAAAATGTTGTTACTGTAACACAATAAAACTAAATGATTTTAAGGTGTTTCACTTTGTTACACAAATAAGACACGCACCTTTGACTTTGTTCCATGTATCAGAGGGATCTGTGGAGAATAACTAATTAAGCGTCTGTTGATGGAGAGTGGTGAATGATGGAGAAAAGAGCAGGCGGATATACGCCTCCGGGTCACAGCTGCTTTGAAACTACCGACAGGACGGCGCCACACGTCATCCTTAATCTCTGGCAACGTTTCAGCACGTTCCGGCCGCGTCATGCTCAGGACCATCAGTCAGCGTATCCCCTGGGGGACACACCGGTGACGTCTCTGGAGACGTCGGCCCCTTTCCTCGGCCAAAGAAGCGCAGCCGACTGCCAAACGCCTGACGACATTAGGACCCCACGCTGTGGCCATCATTCACCAAGAAGCAGGGGGCGGCGCATCCGATAGGTGAGTCCCGTACGACTGGCGACTATGACAAGGGGCAGGTCCACAATGTCTTCTGACATATCTCAGGAGGCAAGTAATGGAAATTAAAGGAGGTGAGCAATAAGCGCACTTAGCCGTCAAAATTGCTCTACAAATAACAAATTCTTTGTGAAAGACTGAAAACAATTTTTTGGAAATATACACAGTGAAAGTCCCTGCAACTGCCTTATTTGTGAGCTTATAGGTAAAATCTTTATATATTAACAAACCAGTAGTAGATACTGTGGGCGTAATATTGTTTCTTATATGTGTAACCTGGTCGAATTTTGCTTGTGGGCGAGTTGTTTGAAATGGGAAATTTCATGAACAACGTGTCGGGGTCGCTTAGGCTTACCATTCTCGTCTGTGGAGCGTTTCGAACAACAGGCATTAGGCAACGTGGAACCAAAACCATCTCGCTATTTGGATAACATATTTATTGTATGGCCATACAACAAGTAAGAGCGGCCGGCCGGAGTGGCCGTGCGGTTCTGGGCGCTACAGTCTGGAGCCGAGCGACCGCTACGGTCGCAGGTTCGAATCCTGCCTCGGGCATGGATGTGTGTGATGTCCTTAGGTTAGTTAGGTTTAATTAGTTCTAAGTTCTAGGCGACTGATGACCTCAGCAGTTAAGTCGCTTAGTGCTCAGAGCCATTTGAATCAAGTAAGAGCGACATAAATTCCACGATAATGTGAACAACATTTATCCGATAAGCGGTTTCACCAAGGAGACTGAGTTCACCCTCTCGTTCTTATATTCATTGATGCACAGAATCCCTGATAACACTCCAGGAAATAGGGTATGTAGAGAGCCTACAAACACAAATAGGTATTCAGATGCCGCTTTGCACCACCACATAGCCCAGAAGCAAGCCGCTCTGAACGCATTGTTTCCGCCTGCAATCCGCGTCAGCAGCATTTACGGCTTGCGGCCAGAGCTAGATTTCCTTAGCGAACCATTGATGACTAACGGCTGTAAAGGCCTATCCATAAACAGGGCTTTCGGACGAATCGTAGATAATAATAATATCAACTAAAAGAACGAGGAACTAACCCGCACATACTATAAGGTTACTGTTGTTTAACTAGAATAAAGGACAGTTCATGCGGAATCCTTCGAAAGAGCGATAAAAGTGCTATATTTTCCAATCAATAAAAGATAAAAGACTTCTTCTGAATTACAACGGACATGCCTGTCCCAATCCATACTACGGTAGTCTTTCAGGTGTAGCGTCGTTTTGCCAAAGTATAAGAGGATATATCGGCGAAACTGGATCGACAGTTATAAAACCCGACCGCCACACACTTATGAAACTACTGAGATGAAAACTTGTAATTCAAAACTATGTGACTTTTAAATTCGGATTACATTGTCACCCATGTATTCTGACACAAAATAGCCTTTGCTGTCCTACTTTTGAACACAAAATTAAGTGTGTAAATTACTTTCGATGTGCGTAGTGCCCCTTACTCTAAACTGAACTGACCGTCTGTAAATGAAACTAAATACGAGTAATGGCTATCAACAGTACACAGAATTCCTTCCTTATCAAGCAGTCACAAAACTGTCGCGTATTGAAACTGTGCCCTGTTACAAAATGCACCTCCTGAATTATGTAAAACATTTGAAAATAAATACTATTTCCGAACTTCAGCTCACAAAGTTTGATTACACCCTACAATTGATTGCTACCCGCAACGGAGCACTTAGCCCTGCTCTGTCTGGTTAGCTGCGTAATATGAGTTGTGGAACTGCGTGTTACTAAAATAAATCACTGCGCGAGTAGTAGCTTTATCATTTACTTAAAGTATCTTTGCGAAATGAAAATTTGTTACCTTTCCAAAATTGCAGCTAACTGTCCATGCCATAGTGTCACTAGTGACACTGCAGTAATATTGGGATTTCCATTCAAACATCGAAGATACACTTAGTGAAATCTTTCCTAATGAATGGAAAGGTTGCTTTAAATTGAAATTATACTATGATCCCTATAATGACACCAAAGTGAATCGTAGTAACATGAAACAATGATTTCCCTTTGCATTATCGTAAACAATGTACACTGATTCTGACAAACAGTGTTAAAGTTAAGAAGTTAACTCCACGATTTCCTTATAAAATACTTTTAGCTGAAAATGAAGGGAGACGAATAGTTAGAATTCTGAACACGTAGCTGATTCTGACAAACAGCGCTTAAGTTAAGAAGTTTACTCTTCGATTTCCTTATAAAATACTTTTAGCTGAAAATGGAGACGAATAGTTAGAATTCTGAACATGTAGCTTATAATTTGCCCTGGATACTAAAGCATTCGTGTTGGTTAACAAACACTTCCAGCAAATAAGAATGTTTTTGTTACCTTCTTCCAGATGTGCCGCCTTTCAATAAAACCATCAGAAAATCATGCTCTAACATCAGTGATTCCAGAAAGCATCTCAAATAAAATTCATTCTCTATTCTGCACAACTCAAAGCCCCTCAATGGCCGCTCAACGCTCTCTCTCGTAACGGACTCTCTCTGGCATCGTCTACTCTTAACATAAACTCTGGTATCCAGAGAGTAACGTATTACACATGTGTTCAGGCATCCAAAAACACTCATAATGGCAAGCATTCCAAACAGAACTGTCATTTCTCCTGATATATAACGATGGTTCAAATGGCTCTGAGCACTATGGGACTCAACTGCTGAGGTCATTAGTCCCCTAGAACTTAGAACTAGTTAAACCTAACTAACCTAAGGACATCAAACACATCCATGCCCGAGGCAGGATTCGAACCTGCGACCGTAGCGGTCCTGCGGTTCCAGACTGCAGCGCCTTTAACCGCACGGCCACTTTGGCCGGCGCGATATATAACGTTTAAGCTATTGAAACAAAATGTAAAATGGACAGTGGCGGAGTACAAAGCTAAATGAGATCAGATTATGGATTTTAATATTATATGAGGGATAGACAAATAACAAAATAGTACGATTTCCATAGAAAGATAACAGCTGGAGGCTTCCGTTTTCCTGGCTATCCACAACTAGTGTGAGCGAGGGAAATAAATTACTAGAAAACAGTCGAAGCGGCATCATAACAATAATAATTTAAATTCCCCCTCTCTTTCAGTATTGCTTCCAGGCTTTATCCAATGACGATGGGCTACCAACAATAGTAGGAAAATTTTTAACATTATAAGTATACTTCTCCGAAAAAAGGGGCAAAAACAACCTTTTATGAGCAACAAGACTCTGACTTTCGAAACTGTCCAGCCATTCATGGACACCGATGAATCCTGTAGAATATTCCAGCAGAGAAATGGAAACGTTTAACACGGAAGAATTGTGAAGGGGAATAAAACACGGCTTAACGACTGAGAAATTTCAACATCAGTAGCAAACATCGACGAAAGCTTGCAGACTTATGTATAATTATTGTACTCATATAATTACGGATAACTGTTTAAAACTGGCGTGTAATTCAAACATAACAAAAGGCAGTAAGTTAAAACTGACACCTTCTAGCAGTGTCTGCGCCATTGTTGCAAGCAAAGTGCAGTCCTTAGATGAAGTTTACAAGGATGGCAATGGCAGGTCAGAATCTGGGCCTCGTTTTGCGTGGTAGAATATTCGGAGAGCTGCGGATACATGTGATTATCCGTCTTCATTACAGCAAAGTATAGGCTACTGCACTCGGGACGCAGTTGTCATGTGATGTGGACCGGCTAACTTTCTCGGAAGCTGTCGTATCACGGCCAGTCGCTGAGCATTAACTAAGACGCAGTGCGAATAAAGCTTACCTTTATTTACAGGACGGGCTTAAAATGACGTGGCCTTGCGGTGAGAGCAGTCTGTGTACCTGCCACAAGGCAGGCTAGGCTGAGCCACGCAGTCTTGGCGACGTCGCAGAAACCGACCTGAGCTGAGTTTACACGCCTTTGGTCGATGAAGCTGTCGATTTTACGTCTTTGTGCCTGGAGGCATTGTAAGGGCACAACAGACTTGAGATTAACCGCTGTAAACTCCCTCTGATCGTAGCACAGTTATGCTCAACCTGGCAGCACTCTTCGCAACGACAAGGCCACAGAGGTCTCAGCAACCGACGCCGGTCTGTGCAGCCATGTCAGCAGGACCATGCCACGCGGTTAATTCCGCGACTGTGGACTTGGAGTAGTACAACTGACAAACCGTCTCCATTCTCTATAACAGCAGCCGAACTTCTACCCCGGAGCACAACAGTTCGCGACCATGGCAGTACCACCACCAACAACCCGAACCTAAGACAGCTTCGTTTCCTGTGGTGGGCGGACGTTCGCATGACTGGCACTCCTCGCTCGCGGCTGCACAGTGCAAGTGGGACATGCACTGCCGAGTGAGCAAACGTTACCATCAAAGCGCGACACGGACGTCATCCTCCCACCACACAGCCTCACCCATAAGCAGCTAACAGGGGCGTGTCCATGGCATCACAACGCTTCCTTCATTGTGACACAAGATTGAATATAAGATGCTTTACTTTGCAGCCGACATTCCCAAGCCATCATTGGCTACCGCCACCGCTACGACACACCTCCGCTCTGCCATCTCTACATCGTAGCGGCTCTGCTCGCCCTGAGTGACTACAAAACCCACTCTCAAGCACATATACACTCCTCGAATTTCAGATGCCGAAACTCTTAAAATCTCATGTCGGACACTGTCTTCTAATTCGTCGAGTATTTTGGTGTTGTTTAGCTACATCCTTATCTTGAAGATACTTCAGACATAAGGTGTGGGAAAGAAGGGGAGAGGGGCAGTGAACTATACTATCCTGAAAAGCACCTGAACAGCACCTGTTACTACTGTCATCACCCGCCTCTGTAGCCAAGGTAGTTAACGCACATCTGCCTGGTGCAGTTCGAATCTTAGTGGTGGAAAATTTGCTCTGTCACTATCTGACTGGAAATGTGAGTAGAGGTAGTGGCGTAAATCTTCTGATCGCAAGTCTTTGCGTCAGTGACCTGAATCAAATTCCAAACCTCTCCGCAGTGTCTCATGAAGTGAGGGCTTGTGTCGCTGATTATTTTGGTTCGTCCGTTGGAGGTCCCATTGATGCTGTCCAAGTGCTGTATACTATGTGCTGGCACAGAGTGTTCATCCTCTCCCTTCTTCACACAAATCTAAGACAACAATGCACAGTCACTCATCACAGTCTTCTACCAGACCCCGGTACACACTTAGCACTTCATACTTGGTCGGAGGAAGGCAACGACAAACGTTCTCCATTAGGAGGTTGCCCAGAATGGCGACGCAGGATTCCTGCCTTTGCTCTCCTAGGCTCATTCCCTTTTTAATACTGTCATACACACAGAGTTGGTGAGTGGTATTGTGGTGCCCCACATGGACAATCGCAGGCCATTTCGTTAGTTGTCAGTTAGAGAAGTGGCTAACCATCCAGCTGGCCACATGTCTCCCATTAAGTAGTGATGGAATGGATTAGTACGGTGGTAACAATTAAAAGCACGAACTACACCTAGAATTATAACGCGGAATACGGAAGTGATTACAGTGCAATCCTAACACTCTGTGTTTCTCTATTCTCATGTGATTTATTTAGTGAATAAAATGATGTGTAAAGGTGGGCAAGGTGCCATAAGAGATGAGTCAGTTCTGGGGAGAGGGATGGCCGCAACAGAGGTAGTTCCCTTGGGATGTGGTGGTGTCGTGCTTTGCAAGCTGGACAGTGAATCCACGGCTGAGAGAAAGCGGAACAGCACTTTTTGCTAACAGCTGGGCAATCTCCAGGCTAGCATCAGGCCCCGACTGCCAGGACCAAGGACAACAAATAGGTATGCAGTTACGATGTTAACCCTCTCCCCACCCCCAAATGCCCCTCCCTCCAGTCTAACCCCCGGGCCATATAAAGTGCCTTTAGGTTAACGAGAAAAACTTGTCCAATGGTGAGAGGGATTTCAAAGAAAAACTCTTGGCTTCTATGTATGTGGAAAAGCTTAGCCTCTGGCCACGGATAATAGCTACAGAGAGTGTGCTAACTGCACTGCGTAGCTGGCGGGCCCTCAAGCCGACGCTGAGAATGTATAACACTTTCTTTTTAGTTTTGGTTTCCCACGTCGGCAGCCGGCCGAAGTGGCCGAGCGGTCGCAGGTTCGAATCCTGCCTCGGGCATGGATGTGTTTGATGTCCTTAGGTTAGTTAGGTTTAAGTAGTTCTACGTTGTAGGGGACTGATGACCTCAGCAGTTGAGTCCCATAGTGTTTAGAGCCATTTGAACCATTTTGAACCCACGACGGCAAAAATACTCCTGTGGGAAAAGCACAGTCCCACTTTGGGAGACAGCCTATGATGCGGGAACTGAGCTACAACTTTTAGAGGGGAGGTAAAGACGTTTTATGGGACCGCTGGAGACAGGATGAAAAATATTTTAAAATTATACTATTGGCAGTGTTGGTTGAAAATATGGGTTGGTTGGAAATTTTAGACATGAACGAAATAGTCACCAGGCCAGGAGGACTGCGTGGTCACAGTTTGGGGTGAGAAACTCGGTAGACATATTGGGTCCTTGATATTGGAGTACAGCAACTTGTACACGGACATTCAGCGTGGATTCGGGACTAGATTCAGAGGTGGACGGACTCAAAGTAGTGCACACCCAACCAACGGAAACAGAGCGCCCTATCGAGCAATGTCACTACTGTTTGGCGCTGACAACCACTGATTCAGGTGAGAACAGTTTGCAGCAACAGCATGACAGGGGCGGATAGACACGATAAATTGTTAGCCTTCATATGAAGCGGGAACCCTCTATCCGTCACCCTGTCCTAGTAATACGCTTCGCCTCATTTGCTGTCATCATTACGCCATTCAATCACAGTGTAATTCCCATAAAAAATTTTCATTTACTAACAACAATAATTGAATAGTCGTAATCAAACTGCTAAATTCACCCATCTCAGAACCTTTCCAACAATTAGTTACTATCATTATCGTGAAAGAAATTATAAGTGTATTTTACTCAACGGTTTTACTTTCGTAGTTAATGAATCTCGTGTCTACAGGTAGGAGTAATAGAAAGTTAGTTGAGACCCACTCAGGAGACAGTGCTCAGAGCTCTGTAACTGATAGCGTTTTATTAAATTCCGTTACGTTAGTTAACTGATCAACACTGTCTCCTGAGGCGTGATCTGTTTCCGTAGCTGCATCGATCACTTCATTTGGGAGAAAAACCTCTCTATTTGTGGGTTCTCGCACTTTCTCTGAAAAAAAGCTGGCAATATCAGAGAATGCGGGTTTTGTAAAGGAAAATAGATCAATAAGTCGTTTTCCTGTAATTGCACGCCGTACTTCCATTGTCACATCTTGTAAAGACTGTTGCGACAACTGATAATGTTCTCCATAATTTACGACGTCGATTTTTGAGAGTTCTCAAAAAAATGGCTCTCAGCACTATGGGACTCAACTTCTGAGGTCATTAGTCCCCTAGAACTTAGAGCTAGTTAAACCTAACTAACCTAAGGACATCACAAACATCCATGCCCGAGGCAGGATTCGAACCTGCGACCGTAGCGGTCTTGCGGTTCCAGACTGCAGCGCCTTTAACCGCACGGCCACTTCGGCCGGCCTGTGAGTTCTCATACCGCAAAAATTACTCGCACGCTTCATCAGAAAAAAAAGTTGTTCACTACCGGCGTTGACATAATGCATAGACTGCAATACCAAGCTGCATTACAGACGTTAAGCAACACTGTCAGAAACTACCAGTTGATACACTACTGTTACTTTGTAAGGCTGAAGTCTAAAATTTCTTCTCAGTTCTCTGGGCAAAAGCTATTGATACAGTGGTGGAAACACTAGACGATGCGACGATATTCTTGAACTTCTCTCCGAGACTGCTCCTAATTCGTATAGTTTGTTTTTCGGCTAAGACAGATCATCCACCCTGTATGCCGCCTAACCAACTGGTCGCAGTGTCACGCACTGGTGGCGGCCTACCTATTGCTTGCGAGTATTGACTAAAAGAGCTTATGAATTTTATTTTGTATTATTATATAAGGCCCTGCTTTCTAATCTGACCTAAACGTAATGCTTGTCTTGTTGATATGCTCATTTATCGTGTATCATAGCAGACGCGTTCGGATTTCGCATGCCGAATATCTGTGGAAGGATGCAATCGGGCGAGATATGGGAGAGATATGAAAAGTAGCCGACCTCGCAGAGAGTAACGTTTTTTTCATATAGTTTTATTTTTAACAGTTTAATTAAGGCACTAAAATTGTTTGTGCAATATTTATACAATGAGTAGGTTCCTGCATTACCTGCCCGTATAACGTAGCGGGCAGCATGAAAGCTTTGGACGCAGGAAATAGAGCCAGACGCATGTCGAACCCGTGCTGTTTAGTCTAACCTGCTCCACCCGGGATAGACTAAGTGTGGTGTTTACGTGGTTTCCCATGTTCGTTTAGCCAAATGCTGGACTGGTCACCACTTTCCGCCTTAGACAACACGTTACACAAAAAGTCAAAGTACTGTCAGACACAGAACGAAGCGTACGGTGGTTGGAAAAAGAGGTCGCACACGTCTTAGGTCAGTGACTGCCACAGCAGAACGAAGGGCATCCGGCCATGATGGTAAATTTAATAATTATAAATAAAAGCAGAGTACAGGGGAGCCATTATCTAAGATATGATAGAGTCAAAAAAAGGATGGAAAGAAAGTAGATTTTATCAAAGCTTCAACCCTTGGTTGGTCTCACGTTCTCTTGCTACACACTCGCTCAAAAGTGGAAATAGATGTAGGGTGCCACGTCTAGTGGGGATGTAAGAAGTTACACACTGACAGAAATAATTCGTTAACACTAAGAAGGAGTTGTGTGACATGAACGAAATTTGGTAGGCGTCTTTCTACATTTAAAATCTTATGTTTATTCAAATCTCAGGCTAGTCTCATAAAAATAGCGCTAGTAATGCCACTATGAGGATGCAAATATTGTTTGCCTGAAGTACACGCTGTAACGGTCGTGATTCTTAGTTAATTTTGAGACTGGACATTATGAGTTGGTGTTAATCAAGAGTGCCATTAAAGCAAAAAAGATGCCATTGTCAACATGTCACTGAGTTAGAACGAAGTCGTGTATTAGGGCTACAAGAAACTGGATGTTCCTTCTTCTGCAATAAGACTAGGCGGGAATGTAGCCACTGTACATGATTGCTGGCAGCGGTGGTCATAGGAATGGACGGTCGTAACGAGACAGGTCTCCGGGCGACCACGTGGCTCTAAGGAGAGGGAACACCATCGTGTTCGGCGTATGACTCTAGCACATCGTACTCCATCTGCAGCAGCAGTCTGAGCAGTATCTGGCATTTCCGTCGTGCGATCATAAACACGTCGGAAACCTTTTCGCATGAATCACCTGAGTACAAATGATAACTCCGCCAATGCGCTGCCCTGTAATATCTTCTGTACGCGATACTACTGTCATCTGTATGTGTACATAGTCCTGTCCCATGACTTTTGTCACCTCAGCGTGCTTTCCTAACCACGTTACGTGCCTGCAAAGCCATCACACGACACTTAGTTTCGCAGTGGGCTGGAGCCACAATGCCAGGGCTGATGAGTGTGTTTTGTTCGCTAACGCTTAGGATGTTTAAATGACGCATCAATCACTAGTTATCTCAAAAACTGTCTTATTGTTCCGGTCAGAACAATGAGTAGGCTATTGGACTTCGTTTTAGTTAAGATACGAAGTCGGATTGCTTATTATAATATCTGTTTGTGCAAAGTAAAAGCCACCGATGGCACAAAAGTCAGCTGTAACACTCTATTCTCACCGTGTAAAAGTTGTACAGCAGCCTGTCAACAGGCTGTGCAGCAATCTACTCCACTTTCATTCTCAGCAAGCCTCTCTTGCTCTTTGTCACAATTGCCCGTAGCAGATTCATCACAAGGCAAAACACGCTACATTCATCACCGAACATAATGCATTTGGCCAACAACGCTGAAAGGAAACTCTTGACTTAAAAAAAGATTTAAAAAAAACAGCCGACCAGTTGCAAAGGATAAAGTAATCTTTACCTAGGTTTCAATAGATATAAATCTATCTTCTTCAGAAGACGGCCTGGGGACAATGAACATCATAATTTATATTCAAAGTAAGATACATGAGTCAAGTTTTTTTTTTTTTTTTTTTTCCTTTATTGTATTTCAATTCCCCATCGGGGCGGGCTGGCAGCAGCATAGGCGCTGCTCTTCAGCCGAAAGACATAGAACAAAACAATAGAAGACATTTAAAAACAGCAAAGGAGAGAATAAGGTGAACGTAGATATAAAAAAGGGGAACATCATGGAAGGCAATAGACAAAAAAAACGGGGTGACTGTAAAATGGAGATAAAAAACTGTTTAAAAGTAGCACACACAAAAAGCCACACACTGCGACGGTTAAAAGAAAACGAGGCACAGTATGACTGCAGCATAAAGGTAGCGACGTATGGCATAGCACATAATGTAACACTGGCGGCGAACCTCAAGGCAGGACACAATTAAAATCACACCTCTTCACGCACACGAGAAACAGCACTAAACAACACTGATGTGGCACACTGATGAAGAGCAACACAGAGGATCTGCCAGGCGCTAGGAGATGAGGGAGACCTGAAGAAGGGAGGGAGGGGAAGAGATGGGGGAGGTGACCGGGGGGCGTGTGGAGGAGGGCCAGGGAGGGAGGGATGTGGGAAGGAGAGAGGCAAGTATGGGGTGCAGGGTCTCAGGGGAGGGGGGGACGGAGGAAAATCCGCTCTGGGAGAAGTAGGAAAGAGGGAAAGGGGCCCTGGGGAGTGGGGGAGGGGGGGAACAAGGCCAGGTTATAGTTGGAAGGAAGGGTAGATGTCACGGCGAAGTTCGTCATCCGGGAGGGGGAGGCGTTGGAAATTGCCCTGACGAAGGAGATGGAGGGTGTGGAGGTGGAGAGAGGGAGGGATACAGCGATAGAGGCGCGGCAACGGGCGGGGGGTGGAGAGGAAGGAGGAAACCAGAGGGTGGGGGGGATCAAGCCTGCGAACAATGTAAAGGATGCGGAGATGTTGGAGGAACAAGAGGAGGTGGGGGAAGGGGATCAGTTCATACAGGAGCCGTGTGGGGGAAGGAAGGCGGATACGGAAGGCAAGGCGGAGCGCATGGCGTTCAAGGATTTGGAGGGCCTTGTAAAAGCGGGTGGGGGCGGAGATCCAGGCAACGCTGGCATAACAGAGGATAGGACGGATGAGGGATTTGTAGGTGTGGAGGATGGTAGAAGGATGCAAGCCCCATGTCCGGCCAGACAGGAGTTTCAGAAGGCGGAGGCGGGAATGGGCTTTCTGCTGGATGGTCAGGAGATGAGGGGTCCAGGTGAGGTGGCGGTCAAGGGTGAGGCCAAGGTATTTCAGGGTGGGGGTGAGTTGGATAGGACGACCATAAAGGGTGAGGTAGAAATCATGGAGGCGGAAGGAGCGAGTGGTGCGGCCTATGATGATTGCCTGGGTTTTGGAGGGGTTGAGACGGAGGAACCACTGGTTACACCAAGTGGTGAACTGGTTAAGGTGGGTTTGGAGGGTACGTTGAGACCGTTGAAGGGTAGGATAGAGAGCCAGGAAGGCGGTGTCATCAGCATACTGGAGAAGGTGGACTGGTGGGGGTGGCTTGGGCATATCAGCTGTATATAAGAGATAGAGGAGAGGGGAGAGGACAGAACCCTGGGGGACGCCAGCCGTGGGATAAAAGATACGGGAGTTGGTGTTGTGGAGGGTGACATAGGAAGGACGGTGCGAGAGGAAGGAAGCGATCAGACAACAAAATTGATAGGCAGGGCGTAGGTTTGGAGTTTAAAGAGGAGACCGGTCATAGGCATTTTGGAGGTCAAGGGAAACAAAAATGGCGGAGCGACGGGAGTTGAGCTGGAGGGACAGAAGGTGAACAAGGTTGAGGAGTTGGTCGTCAGCAGAGAAGGAGGGTCGGAAGCCACACTGGGTAAGGGGGGGGAGGTGGTGTTGAGCAAGGTGCTGATGGATACGGCGGGAGAGGATGGATTCAAAGACCTTACTGAAGACGGAGGTGAGGCAGATGGGACGATAGGAAGAGGCGGCAGAAGGGGGTTTGTTGGGTTTGAGGAATAAGAGGACGCGGGAGGTCTTCCACAGGTCAGGGTAGAAGCCAGTAGAGAGGACGACATTATAGAGATGGGCGAGGACAGTCAGGAAGGAATAGGGGCTTTCGCGAAGGTGACGGTAGGTGACACAGTCGTGACCAGGGGCCGTGTTGCGTTTGGACCGGAGGATAAGTTTAATGTCTTGTGCTGTGATGGGAGTGTTTATGTCGGAGGGGGGCAACTGCCCCAAGTACTGGAGACTAGGAGCAAGAGGAGCGACCGAGGTATCGGCACGTTCCATGACCGTGGGGAAAAGAGAATAATCAAAGTGGGGATCATCGGGGATGGAGAAGACCTCGGAAAGGTGGGAAGCGAAGTGGTTGGCCTTACTGAGGTTGTCAGGAAGTGGGCGATCGTTATGGAGAAGGGGGTAGTGGGGAGCGGAAAGGGAACCAGTAAGACGATGGAAAGCGGATCAGTACTTGGAGGAGTTGATAGGGAGGGTGGCGTTGAGTCGTGTGCAGGTCCGGCGCCAGTCTCGGCGTTTCGATGCTGTAATAAGGTTCCGTACGTGTCGCTGTATTTGCCGGTGGCGTTGGAGTGTATCCCTGTCACGAGTGCGCAGGAAGGAGCGATAGAGGCGGCGGGATTCACGGAGGAGGAGGACAGCCCGCGGAGGGAGAGTGGGACGGTGTGGGTGGATGGTTTTAGTAGGAACATGGGCCTCCACGGCGTCAGTAATTACCTGCTGAAGGAAGGACGAGGCGTGGTTGATGTCATCAGGATGGTGATAGATAAGAGGGTGGCTTTCGACCTGGGCAGAGATGGAGTCCTGGTAGGCATCCCAGTTGGCACGGCGATAGTCATGGACGACCTTGGGAGGGGGTGCAGGGTGCGGAGCCGGAGGGGGGCGGTTTGCAGATGTGATGGTGAGGAGGACAGGGAGGTGATCGCTACCTGTGGGGTCAAGGACGGCGACAGTGATACGCCCAAGGAGGTTGGCAGAGGCAATGACAACATCGGGGGTGGTGTTACTTTCAGGTCGGGTGGGCTGGGGAAGAGGAACAAGGTCACCTTGAAGTGTGGAGAGGAACTGATGCCACCGCCGAAGGGCAGCAGGAGTGCGGCTATGGATGTCGAGGTCGGCGGCAATCACATAGGTGGAGAAGGTGTGGTCAATGTGTGAGATGAAGTCATAAGGAAGAGGAGCAGTGGGACGGACATAGATGGTGGCACAGGTAATGGTGAGGGAGGGGAAGAAGACGCTAAGGATAAGGTGTTCAGTGGGGTCATTGAGGAGAGGTTGTGGCCGGACAGGGATATGCTTAAGGTGGCCAATCGCGACTCCACCCTGCGCACGAGGACCAGGAGCGTCAGTGCGGTGGAGGATATAGGGGGAGGTGCGGATAGAATGGTGGGGCTGGAGAAAGGTTTCGTTCAAGAGGAAGGTGTCGACCTGGTGGTGGGAGAGGGTGTGCATGAGGAGGTATTTGTTGGAGCGGAAGGAGCGAATGTTCTGGAAGAGGATGCGAGACTCGTGCCGCGCCATGACGGGAAGGAGGGGGGGAAGAGAGGGAAGGGAAGAGACTTAAACTAGGGTGTCGAGGCGGGTGAAGGTGAAGTGGGCTTGGTTGTGGGAGTAAGTGGCGAAGGCGTTCAGGTGGAAAACAGAGCGAGCAGCAAGGGATATTTGTTGGAAGGTGTGGGGGCGCTGAAAAGGGTGAATGTTTTGGAGGACAACGGTAATGAACCGGATGATGTCCTCGGCCGTGGGGGGTGGACGGAGGGAATTGTTGGGATGGACAGGGGGATCGACGGGACGAACTGGGACCGTAAGTTCAGGGGTGGCTGGAGGGGGTTTAGCTTTACATTTGTGGGAGTATGTGGGATGGGGGCCATTGCAGGTATTCCAGGAAGGAGGAGCAGCGAGGTTGGGGCAGTTTTTAAGAAAGTGGGAGGCCTTGCAATGGGGACAGGTGGGGGGGTTTTTGCAGTTGGGAGTCAGGTGGTCATTGTACATCAAGCACCGCTGGCAACGGTAGGATTGGGGAGGGGATTTGGAGGATTCAACAGGGTGGCGACGGTGGTATATCAGGGCACCCTTGGTGAGGAGATGGTCTATGGATGGGGCGGATTCAGAGAATACCCGCATGAGGTAGGTGGGACCAGAGGCATTGTGGATACGGCGGGCAGAGCGGATTTCCAAGTCTGGGTGGGAGTTCAGTTCTACCAACACTTCATCCTCTGTGATCACTGGGCTGAGCTTGGTGATCACAGCGGTGTAGGTGGGGGGGCGACGGGGAGGCTGGGGCTGACGAGGAGTGGAAGCGGAAAGGAAGGGTGTCAGAGAGGCGTGGGGGCCAAACATAACTCGTGGGAGTTTTCGCAGGAGGTCTGTGTGAAAGGATGGGGACGGGGACTTGATAAGGACTGAGTCCCTGCGGGGAATGAGTTGGGAAATGGGAGCACCAGGTAAGTACTTTCGTATTTCCTTGGTGAGGGTACGAGCGTCGAGAAACTTAGGATCGGGAGTTGACAGGACGAAGGTGTGGAGGGTGGGGGCCAAGGTATGGGTGGCAGGAGGAGGGGTGGTGTCCATGGTGACGGCAGGGGGAGGGGGAGGGGGAGGTGGTGTTGATTTTTTGTGGGAAGTCTCGGGAGCAGAGTCGGTAAGGACGCGCTTTTGGGGTTTTTTGGAGACTGGAGGCTAGGAGGAGGGAAGAGGGACGGGGAGGAGAGGGAGGTGGCGGGTGGCAGATCCCTGTGGCGTAGCGGAGGCACCGGGAGAAGCAGCTGGTTCAGTGGTGGCGATGGTGGCTCGGCGCGACGTGATGCGTGCGGGAGATGCAGAAGACGAAGCGACGGGGTCGGTGAGAGAGGGGAAGCCGACGACATGAGGGGCGGCAGCAGAGGCGGCAACAGAGGCGTACGTGAGGGCGGGGGTAGGAGTGGGAGCTGTTGAGGGCGTGGAAGCTGGAGGAAGGGTGTAGAGGTGTGGGTATACAGCAGGGGAGGATATAGGGGGATGTGTGAGCGGGGGAAGGGAAGGGGAGGTGGAAGGAGGGAGGCCAGGGGCGGCACTCCAGGAAGTGACTGTGGGAAAGGGGGAGGGGGAGGTGTAGATGACGGTGGAGGTGGGAGTACTCATTGCAGACGAACGGCGACGGACAGACGGACGTGCAGCAGGCAGCGGCGGCGTCGGCGGCGAACAGCAGGCGGCGGTGGCGGCGGCGGTTACGACGACGGCGATGGACAGCGAGCAGGCAGGCAGGCAGGCAGGCGGACGGACGGACGGACGGACGAACGAACGAACAGCGACAGCAACAAGCGGCGGGCACACAGACAAACACACACAATCTTCGAATACGGAGATTCCACCCTGAGAGTAGCCCAGGCTTTGCAATCTGACGCTTTCGAAGGAGGGGATCCAACCCTCTAGATGCGATGAGTCAAGAATAAAGTATAACATATATTAGGAGAATCTTGTATTACAACATGTGAGAAGGATTGCTGATACTTACAATATTACAGTAACATGGAGTGAAGTATCCTAGTCATTTTTGCAAACATTTACATAACTCAGTTGATCCAAATAAAACATAGCCCTGAGAACAGGGTTTGTCAGACATATAAAAATTAAGAACATAGTAGTTGAAGAGAGCATGGGCGACTGAGTAAAATCGGCCAGTGTAGTAGCACTGCGGCCAGGGCAGGTGGCGCTCAGGTCGCGAACTATTTGCCGATTGGCGTACTGAAGTAACATGTGAAGTATCAATATTAAATGCATCCTTAGATAGAGTTACAAAAATAAATAAAATCATTAACCACTCCCGTTTATTTATTTTTGTAACTCTATATAAGGATGCATTTAATATTTATACTTCACATGTTACTTCAGTACGCCAATCGGCAAATAGTTTGCGACCTGAGCGCCACCGTCCCTGGCCGCAGTGCTACTACGCTGGCCGATTTTACTCAGTCGCCCATGCGCTCTTCAACTACTATGTTCTTAATTTTTATATATCTGACAAACCCTGTTCTCAGGGCTATGTTTTATTTGGATCAACTGAGTTATGTAAATGTTCGCAAAAATGACTAGGATACTTCACTCCATGTTACTGTAATATTGTAAGTATCAGCAATCCTTCTCACATGTTGTAATACAAGATTCTCCTAATATATGTTATACTTTATTCTTGACTCATCGCATCTAGAGGGTTGGATCCCCTCCTTCGAAAGCGTCAGATTGCAAAGCCTGGGCTACTCTCAGGGTGGAATCTCCGTCTTCGAAGATTGTGTTTGTCTGTCTGTCTGTGTGCCCGCCACTTGCTGTTCGTCCGTCCGTCCGTCCGTCCGTCCGTCCGTCCGCCTGCCTGCCTGCCTGCTCGCTGTCCATCGCCGTCGTCGTACCCGCTGCCGCTGCCGCCGCCGCCGCCGCCGCCTGCTGTTCGTCCTTCCGTCCGTTCGCCGCCGACCATCGCCGACGCCGACGCCGCCGCTGCCTGCTGCACGTCCGTCTGTCCGTCGCCGTTCGTCTGCAATGAGTACTCCCACCTCCACCGTCATCTACACCTCCCCCTCCCCTTCTCCCACAGTCACTTCCTGGAGTGCCGCCCCTGGCCTCCCTCCTTCCGCCTCCCCTTCCCTTCCCCCGCTCACACATCCCCCTATATCCTCCCCTGCTGTATACCCACACCTCTACACCCTTCCTCCAGCTTCCACACCCTCAACGGCTCCCACTCCTACCCCCGCCCTCACGTACGCCTCTGTTGCCGCCTCTGCTGCCGCCCCTCAGGTGGTTGGCTTCCCCTCTCTCACCGACCCCGTCGCTTCGTCTTCTGCATCTCCCGCACGCATCACGTCGCGCCGAGCCACCATCGCCACCACTGAACCAGCTGCTTCTCCCGGTGCCTCCGCTACGCCACAGGGATCTGCCACCCGCCACCTCCCTCTCCTCCTCGTCCCTCTCCCCTCCTCCCAGCCTCCAGTCTCCAAAAAACCCCAAAAGCGCGTCCTTACCGACTCTGCTCCCGCCACTTCCCACAAAAAATCAACACCACCTCCCCTCCCCCTCCCCCTGCCGTCACCATGGACACCACCCCTCCTCCTGCCACCCATAGCTTGGCCCCCACACTCCACACCTTTGTCCTGTCAACTCCTGATCCTAAGTTCCTCGACGCTCGTACCCTCACCAAGGAAATACGAAAGTACTTACCTGGTGCTCCCATTTCCCAACTCATTCCCCGCAGGGACTCAGTCCTTATCAAGTCCCCGTCCCCATCCTTTCACACAGACCTCCTGCGAAAACTCCCACGAGTTATGTTTGGCCCCCACGCCTCTCTGACACCCTTCCTTTCCGCTTCCACTCCTCGTCAGCCCCAGCCTCCCCGTCGCCCCCCCACCTACACCGCTGTGATCACCAAGCTCAGCCCGGTGATCACGGAGGATGAAGTGTTGGTAGAACTGAACTCCCACACGGACTTGGAAATCTGCTCTGCCCGCCGTATCCACAATGCCTCTGGTTCCACCTACCTCATGCGGGTATTCTCTGAATCCGCCCCATCCATAGACCATCTCCTCACCCAGGGTGCCCTGATATACCACCGTCGCCACCCTGTTGAATCCTCCAAATCCCCTCCCCAATCCTACCGTTGCCAGCGGTGCCTGATGTACAATGACCACCTGACTCCCAACTGCAAAAACCCCCCCACCTGTCCCCATTGCAAGGCCTCCCACTTTCTTAAGAACTGCCCCAACCTCGCTGCTCCTCCTTCCTGTAATACCTACAATGGCCCCCATCCCACATACTCCCACAAATGTAAAGCTAAACCCCCTCCAGCCACCCCTGAACTTACGGTCCCAGTTCGTCCCGTCGATCCCCCTGTCCATCCCAACAATTCCCTCCGTCCACCCCCTACGGCCGAGGACATCATCCGGTTCATTACCGTTGTCCTCCAAAACATTCACCCTTTTCAGCGCCCCCACACCTTCCAACAAATATCCCTTGCTGCTCGCTCTGTTTTCCATCTGAACGCCTTCGCCACTTACTCCCACAACCAAGCCCACTTCACCTTCACCCGCCTCGACACCCTAGTTTAAGTCTCTTCCCTTCCCTCTCTTCCCCCCCTCCTTCCCGTCATGGCGCGGCACGAGTCTCGCATCCTCTTCCAGAACATTCGCTCCTTCCGCTCCAACAAATACCTCCTCATGCACACCCTCTCCCACCACCAGGTCGACACCTTCCTCTTGAACGAAACCTTTCTCCAGCCCCACCATTCTATCCGCACCTCTCCCTATATCCTCCACCGCACTGACGCTCCTGGTCCTCGTGCGCAGGGTGGAGTCGCGATTGGCCACCTTAAGCATATCCCTGTCCGGACACAACCTCTCCTCAATGACCCCACTGAACACCTTATCCTTAGCGTCTTCTTCCCCTCCCTCACCATTACCTGTGCCACCATCTATGTCCGCTCCACTGCTCCTCTTCCTTATGACTTCATCTCACACATTGACCACACCTTCTCCACCTATGTGATTGCCGCCGACCTCGACATCCATAGCCGCACTCCTGCTGCCCTTCGGCGGTGGCATCAGTTCCTCTCCACACTTCAAGGTGACCTTGTTCCTCTTCCCCAGCCCACCCGACCTGAAAGTAACACCACCCCCGATGTTGTCATTGCCTCCGCCAACCTCCTTGGGCGTATCACTGTCGCCGCCCTTGACCCCACAGGTAGCGATCACCTCCCTGTCCTTCTCACCATCACATCTGCAAACCGCCCCCCTCCGACTCCGCACCCTGCACCCGCTCCCAAGGTCGTCCATGACTATCGCCGTGCCAACTGGAATGCCTACCGGGACTCCATCTCCGCCCAGGTCGAAAGCCACCCTCTTACCTATCGCCATCCTGACGACATCAACCACGCCTCGTCCTTCCTTCAGCAGGTAATTACTGACGCCGTGGGGGCCCATGTTCCTACTAAAACCACCCACCCACACCGTCCCACTCTCCCTCCGTGGGCTGTCCTCCTCCTCCGTGAATCCCGCCGCCTCTATCGCTCCTTCTTGCGCACTCATGACAGGGATACACTCCAACGCCACCGGCAAATACAGCGACACGTATGGAACCTTATTACAGCAACGAAACGCCGAGACTGGCGCCAGACCTGCACACGACTCAACGCCACCCTCCCTATCAACTCCTCCAAGTACTGGTCCGCCTTCCATCGTCTTACTGGTTCCCTTTCCGCTCCCCACTACCCCCTTCTCCATAACGATCGCCCCCTACCTGACAACCTCAGTAAGGCCAACCACTTCGCTTCCCACCTTTCCGAGGTCTTCTCCATCCCCGATGATCCCCACTTTGATTATTCTCTTTTCCCCACGGTCATGGAACGTGCCGATACCTCGGTCGCTCCTCTTGCTCCTAGTCTCCAGTACTTGGGGCAGTTGCCCCCCTCCGACATAAACACTCCCATCACAGCACAAGACATTAAACTTATCCTCCGGTCCAAACGCAACACGGCCCCTGGTCACGACTGTGTCACCTACCGTCACCTTTGCGAAAGCCCCTATTCCTTCCTGACTGTCCTCGCCCATCTCTATAATGTCGTCCTCTCTACTGGCTTCTACCCTGACCTGTGGAAGACCTCCCGCGTCCTCTTATTCCTCAAACCCAACAAACCCCCTTCTGCCACCTCTTCCTATCGTCCCATCTGCCTCACCTCCATTTTCAGTAAGGTCTTTGAATCCATCCTCTCCCGCCGTGTCCATCAGCACCTTGCTCAACACCACCTCCTCCCCCTTACCCAGTGTGGCTTCCGACCCTCCTTCTCTGCTGACGACCAACTCCTCAACCTTGTTCACCTTCTGTCCCTCCAGCTCAACTCCCGTCGCTCCGCCATTTTTGTTTCCCTTGACCTCCAAAATGCCTATGACCGTGTATGGCATCCCGGTCTCCTCTTTAAGCTCCAAACCTACGCCCTGCCTATTAATTTTGTCCATCTGGTCGCTTCCTTCCTGTCGCACCGTCCTTCCTATGTCACCCTCCACAACACCAACTCCCGTATCTTTTATCCCACGGCTGGCGTCCCCCAGGGTTCTGTCCTCTCCCCTCTCCTTTATCTCTTGTATACAGCTGATATGCCCAAGCCACCACCACCAGTCCACCTTCTCCAGTATGCTGATGACACCGCCTTCCTGGCTCTCTACCCTACCCTTCAACGGTCTCAACGTACCCTCCAAATCCACCTTAACCAGTTCATCACTTGGTGTAACCAGTGGTTCCTCCGTCTCAACCCCTCCAAAACCCAGGCAATCATCATAGGCCGCACCACTCGCTCCTTCCGCCTCCATGATTTCTACCTCACCCTTTATGGTCGTCCTATCCAACTCACCCCCACCCTGAAATACCTTGGCCTCACCCTTGACCGCCACCTCACCTGGACCCCTCATCTCCTGACCATCCAGCAGAAAGCCCATTCCCGCCTCCGCCTTCTGGAACTCCTGTCTGGCCGGACATGGGGCTTTCATCCTTCTACCATCCTCCACACCTACAAATCCCTCATTCATCCTATCCTCTGTTATGCCAGCGTTGCCTGGATCTCCGCCCCCACCCGCTTTTACAAGGCCCTCCAAATCCTTGAACGCCATGCGCTCCGCCTTGCCTTCCGTATCCGCCTTCCTTCCCCCACACGGCTCCTGTATGAACTGATCCCCTTCCCCCACCTCCTCCTGTTCCTCCAACATCTCCGCATCCTTTACATTGTTCGCAGGCTTGATCCCCCCCACCCTCTGGTTTCCTCCTTCCTCTCCACCCCCCGCCCATTGCCGCGCCTCTATCGCTGTATCCCTCCCTCTCTCCACCTCCACACCCTCCATCTCCTTCATCAGGGCAATTTCCACTGCCTCCCCCTCCCGGTTGACGAACTTCGCCGTGACATCTACCCTTCCTTCCAACTATAGCCTGGCCTTTTCCCCCCCCCCCTCCCCAGGGCCCCCTTTTCCTCTTTCCTCCTTCTCCCAGAGCGGATTTTCCTCCGTCCCCCCCTCCCCTGAGACCCTGCAGCCTATACTTCCCTCTCTCCTTCCCACATCCCTCCCTACCTGGCCCTCTTCCGCGCGCCCCCCGCTCACCTCCCCAATCTCTTCCCCTCCCTCCCTTCTCCAGGTCTCCCTCATCTCCTAGCGCCTGGCAGATCCTCTGTGTTGCTCTTCATCAGTGTGCCACATCAGTGTTGTTTAGTGCTGTTTCTCGTGTGCGTCAAGAGGTGTGTTTTAATTGTGTCCTGCCTTGCGGTTCGCCGCCAGTGTTACGTTATGTGCTATGCCGTCCGTCGCTACCTTTATGCTCCAGTCTTACTGTGCCTTGTGTTCTTTTAACCATCGCAGTGTGTGGCTTTTTATGTGTGCTACTTTTAAACAGTTTTTTCTCTCCATTTTACAGTCACCCCGTTTTTTGTCTATTGCCTTCCATGATGTTCCCCTTTTTTATATCTATGTTCACCTTATTCTCTCCTTTGCTGTTTTTAAATGTCTTCTATTGTTTTGTTCTATGTCTTTCGGCTGAAGAGCAGCGCCTATGCTGCTGCCAGCCCGCCCCGATGGGGAATTGAAATACAATAAAGGAAAAAAAAATCTTGACTCATGTATCTTACTTTGAATATAAATTATGATGTTCATTGTCCCCAGGCCGTCTTCTGAAGAAGATAGATTTATATCTATTGAAACCTAGGTAAAGATTACTTTATCCGTTGCAACTGGTCGGCTGATTTTTAATCTTTTGACGTGGAACCGTTGCTGTAGCGCAGCTATGTTTAAAATACTCTTGACTTACGTAAGAAGCTGAATCATATGACAAAGAGATGAATGACATGACAAATGAAAGTACCTTATTCATTTTACTACTGAAATATTATGGAAGGAAATTAATAATTAACGTTCCAGTCGAAGCATACTGTCCATTGCAATTCCACTTAAATTCATGGAGTTTTATCGAGGAATTATTTTTCCTTTATTAAAGATCTTTTACAGCTCAGTGTATTTGTTATATTAGACATTTTGTCACTGGCGCGAGGCCACATACCAGTGCTTGTTTCACGAGTTATTCTGTCCTTTGTCATTCTGGGTTGCAATCAGCTAGTGGGTAGTACGAACTTTTGGTACTGCTGTGATTGCTCTTATTTTGCTAACAAAAGAATGAATTGTCAATTCAGGACTTGAGCTTTGGATACCTTTATGTATATAGAAGACTCAACACCAAGCCATTATAAAGCTAATTTATGGTTGTTAAGATACCTCAAGTGGTGCAGAGACCGCTGGCGCCGCGAGAGATTTATTGTATAGTTATCCTCACATCACGGACCAGCTCAGTTATATTTAGAAATGAAGTAGTGACAATGCTGCTGATTGTTTGTCGTCCTTCTACACTGATAAAAGAGAATTTCTCTTAATATTACTATATACCTAGCATATACGAGGGCTTCTCAGGAAGAAGGAAACGTTTTGGCATTAAAAAATCTATGTACAAGAAATACATTTTATTATATACATCTGGAAGAGCGACAGACATACTACTTTTCCACATAGTCACCAAATACATTGAAGTACTTATCTTAGCTGTGGACAAAATTTGAAACACCTTCGTCGTAAAATTCTGCTGTCTGGAACTTCGGCCAGTGAGTCACGCCCGCCTGGAGCTCCGTGTCCTCATCAAAGTGCTGCGTTTCAGGTCAGTTCTTCATCTTGGGAAACAAGTGGAAGTCGCTTGGTGGAAGATCGGGGCTGTAGGGCGGATGAGGAAAAATTTCCCCTTTGAATGAATTAAGGAGTTATTTAGTGCGGTTGGCCCTGTGAGGTCGGGCATTGTCGTGCAAAATCAAATACGAGGTGCATTCAAGTTGTAAGGCCTCCGATTTATTTTCTCCGGACTGTAAACAGATAGTAACATGCACATTGTTTTAAAATGAGGCCGCGTTCATTGTCAATACGTCCCAGAGATAGCAGCACCGTACAGCAGATGGAATTTTACCATCAGCGGCGAGAATGAGAACTGTTTTAAATACACTCCTGGAAATGGAAAAAAGAACACATTGACACCGGTGTGTCAGACCCACCATACTTGCTCCGGACACTGCGAGAGGGCTGCACAAGCAATGATCACATGCACGGCACAGCGGACACACCAGGAACCGCGGTGTTGGCCGTCGAATAGCGCTAGCTGCGCAGCATTTGTGCACCGCCGCCGTCAGTGTCAGCCAGTTTGCCGTGACATACGGAGCTCCATCGCAGTCTTTAACACTGGTAGCATGCCGCGACAGCGTGGACGTGAACCGTATGAGCAGTTGACGGACTTTGAGCGAGGGCGTATAGTGGGCATGCGGGAGGCCGGGTGGACGTACCGCCGAATTGCTCAACACGTGGGGCGTGAGGTCTCCACAGTACATCGATGGTGTCGCCAGTGGTCGGCGGAAGGTGCACGTGCCCGTCGACCTGGGACCGGACCGCAGCGACGCACGGATGCACGCCAAGACCGTAGGATCCTACGCAGTGCCGTAGGGGACCGCACCGCCACTTCCCAGCAAATTAGGGACACTGTTGCTCCTGGGGTATCGGCGAGGACCATTCGCAACCGTCTCCATGAAGCTGGGCTACGGTCCCGCACACCGTTAGGCCGTCTTCCGCTCACGCCCCAACATCGTGCAGCCCGCCTCCAGTGGTGTCGCGACAGGCGTGAATGGAGGGACGAATGGAGACGTGTCGTCTTCAGCGATGAGAGTCGCTTCTGCCTTGGTGCCAAAGATGGTCGTATGCGTGTTTGGCGCCGTGCAGGTGAGCGCCACAATCAGGACTGCATACGACCGAGGCACACAGGGCCAACACCCGGCATCATGGTGTGGGGAGCGATCTCCTACACTGGCCGTACACCACTGGTGATCGTCGAGGGGACACTGAATAGTGCACGGTACATCCAAACCGACATCGAACCCATCGTTCTACCATTCCTAGACCGGCAAGGGAACTTGCTGTTCCAACAGGACAATGCACGTCCGCATGTTTCCCGTGCCACCCAACGTGCTCTAGAAGGTGTAAGTCAACTACCCTGGCCAGCAATATCTCCGGATCTGTCCCCCATTGAGCATGTTTGGGACTGGATGAAGCGTCGTCTCACGCGGTCTGCACGTCCAGCACGAACGCTGGTCCAACTGAGGCGCCAGGTGGAAATGGCATGGCAAGCCGTTCCACAGGACTACATCCAGCATCTCTACGATCGTCTCCATGGGAGAATAGCAGCCTGCATTGCTGCGAAAGGTGGATATACACTGTACTAGTGCCGACATTGTGCATGCTCTGTTGCCTGTGTCTATGTGCCTGTGGTTCTGTCAGTGTGATCATGTGATGTATCTGACCCCAGGAATGTGTCAATAAAGTTTCCCCTTCCTGGGACAATGAATTCACGGTGTTCTTATTTTAATTTCCAGGAGTGTACTTAAAATGGCGACGTTTTCCTTAACAGCGTGCAATCATTCGTTTTCTGAATTTGCGTGGTGTGAAACCAATTGAAATTCATCGACAGTTGAAGGAGACATGTGGTGACGGAGTTATGGATGTGTCGAAAGTGCGTTCGTGGGTGCGACAGTTTAATGAAGGCAGAACATCGTGTGACAACAAACCAAAACAACCTGAGGCTCGCACAAACCGGTCTGACGACATGATCGAGAAAGTGGAGAAAACTGTTTTGGGGGATCGCCGAAAGACTGTTGAACAGATCGCCTCCAGAGTTGGCATTTCTGTGGGTTCTGTGCACACAATCGTGCACGACGACCAGAAAATGCGAAAAGTGTCATCCAGGTGGGTGCCACGAATGCTGACGGACGACCACATGGCTGCCCGTGTGGGATGTTGCCAAGCAATGTTGACGTGCAACGACAGCATGAATAGGTCTTTCTTTACGTCGGTTGTGACAATGGATGAGACGTGGAGGCCATTTTTCAATCCATAAACAATGCGCCAGGCAGCTCAACGGAAGCACACAGATCCACCGCCACCAAAAAAATTTCGGGTAACCGCCAGTGCTGAAAAAATTATGGTGTCCATGTTCTGGGACAGCGAGGGCATAATCCTTACCCATTGCGTTCCAAAGGCACTACGGTAACAGATGCATCCTGCAGAAATGTTTTGAAGAACAAATTCCTTCCTGCACTGCAACAAAAACGTCCGGGAAGGGCTGCGCGTGTGCTGTATCACCAAGACAACGCACCCGCACATCGAGCTAACGTTACGCAACAGTTTCTTCGTGATAACAACTTTGAAGTGATTCCTCATGCTCCCTACTCACCTGACCTGGCTCCTAGTGACTTTTGGCTTTTTCCAACAATGAAAGACACTCTCCGTGGCCGCACATTCACCAGCCGTGCTGCTATTGCCTCAGCGATTTTCCAGTGGTCAAAACAGACTCCTAAAGAAGCCTTCGACGCTGCCATGGAATCATGGCGTCAGCGTTGTGAAAAATGTGTACGTCTACAGGGCGATTACGTGGAGAAGTAACGCCAGTTTCATCGATTTCGGGTGAGTAGTTAATTAGAAAAAAATCGGAGGCCTTAGAACTTGAATGCACCTCGTATTAGAACACCATCTTTCCTCGTCGTTTGTTTTGAACTGCTCTTCTAAGGCTGTGCAAAGTATGACAGTACTGGCAAGAATTTATGGTTGCTCCACGTTCGAGAAAATCCATAAGAAGCACACCTTGCCTATCACAAATCGCTGTCGCCATCGGCTTTCTTGCTGACACAGTTTGCAAACATTTTCTTGGCTACTGCGGGGACCTTGTGAGCCTCCACTCCATGGACTGTAATTTTGTCTCGCAAGTGACGTGTTTCACCCAAGTCTCGTCACCGGTTACGATTCGTTCCAGTAATGTATCACCATGTTTGTTGTCGGTATCCAGAATTGTCAACGTTGATACCATTCGCTGTTCTTAATGGTGCTCTGAAGCATTTTGGGCACCCATCGTGCACAAAATTGTGGTAGGCTAGCTTTTGACTGACAATTTCAAACAACAAAGTCGGGGAAACTTGTGGAGAAGAAAGCGAAAGCTCCGCTATTGTGATACGACGGTAAACGCGAATCGTTTTATCAACTTCAGTCACAGTGCTCGGGCGTTCACTCTTCTCTTCACCATGAACGTTGGTTCTGCCATTTTTAAACCGAATGTACCACATCCGGACGGAACATTCACTCGTTACGTTGTTTCCGTACACTTCGCACAGTTCACGACAAATTTCTACACGTTTTAGATTTTTTGCCAACAAAAACCTTATCATAGACCGCACCTCACAACTGGCGGGATTTTCGATTGGAGAGCACATTTCAAATTCAAATATCGAAAATAATCAGACGCGCAGAGACGTTCTCGCTGTCACGGATGGATGCCGATTGAGCTGCCGAGCACTCACATACCAAAACATACCCGATCGGCGCGCTCCTAGTGGTGTCAGACGGAAACGTTCCCTACTTTCTGAATAGCCCTCGTAGGTATATTATACGGGGTTTTTCACAAATAGTGTTACACCCTTCTAGAGGTTGTAGAGGGGATTTAGCAGATCGAGTTCAACCTAGGAGGCCATGACCGGAAACGTCATCCAACGACGTCATAGGGCGTCAATGCAATAGGCGCAGGCGCCTATGAATAAGTGTGTGCACGGGATGATTTTACAAACTTTCTAGGATGATAGAGAAGAATATTTTTATCAATTTGAGGTACCGGCAAAGAACCAGTCAAAGTTATATGCGAAAACCGTTCTAGGCGCTTCAGTCCGGAACCGCGCCACTGCTACGGTCGCAGGTTCGAATCCTGCCTCGGGCAGTTAGGTTAGTTAGGCTTAAGTAGTTCTAAGTTCTAGGGCAGTGATGACCTCAGATGTTAAGTCCCATAGTGCTCAGAGCCATTTGAAAACCGTTCTGTTAACTCTGACAGTGGAATACATATAATGGCACTATTTTTTCTTAGACTGTACGTTAGGCAACTTTCAGAGATGGTAGTATAGACCAAAACAGGGAAAAAATTTCCAGTAAACATGGGTTCTAAAATGCCTACATTAAGAGCTGTAAGCCCTCGTTCAATAGAGGAGATGTGTTTCACACTAGCGAACATGAACAATTGCTCATAGCTCAAAAGATATGAATTTTAGAGCCAACGTTTACTGGACATTTTTTTCCTTCTTTTGGTACATACTACCACTTCTGAAAGTTGCTTATAACTTTCGGCTAGTCCGTTTCCTCCTCCATCATCCTTCACAGTTTCTAATATAATGACGGAATCGGCCTGTATATACATACATTTACAGGCATCGGCGCCTATAACTTTGACGCTGTCTAGCTTCATTGGGTAACATTTCCGGACGTGGTTTCCTAAGTAAAACTTCATCTACTAATTCCCCTCACGACTTCTAGAAGTGTGTAACATGAATTACGGAACACCCTGTATATTTTATCTAATTACGGCACCTCACAAGCCAAATCAGAGACCGTGTTTGTTCTGGCGTAACCACAAGCGCCGGAACGAATACGAGAAACTCAAGACCAGAGAAAGCGGTGAAACGACGTCGGCCAATGGTGCGCTGATTAGGACTGCGCCCCGACAGGAGCGACACATGCAGGAAGTGAATATAAGCTTCTGCCAGACTCTGCCGGACATTTAGTGCTCAGATGGGTTCAGTATATGGACATTAGTGGACAAGATTCGCCGAGCAGTATTAGTGACGTGTGTCAGCCGGCCGCGGTGGTCTAGCGGTTCAAGGCGCTCAGTCCGGAACCGCGCGACTGCTACGGTCGCAGGTTCGAATCCTGCCTCGGGCATGGATGTGTGTGATGTCCTTAGGTTAGTTAGGTTTAAGTAGTTCTAAGTTCTAGGGGACTGATGACCCAAGATGTTAAGTCCCATAGTGCTCAGAGCCATTTGAACCATTTGTTGACGTGTGTCAAACTTGCAGGAACATTTCATAGCCCAGAATATTATTGTTTGCTTGTCGCCGGATACCGACTTCTTCTTGTAAATCCCCAAGTTAAGTACTGTCAAATCTACTTTATAGAAATAAAATTACTAATGTTATTTGCTTGAATTGTTGTATAGCATACCAAGAACGACACATCCAGTAGGTACCCTATACGAGACGAGTGGAGAAGACCCAACAGAAATAATCAAGGTAAAGGTACTTGAGGCAATCGAGTCTATTGTCTTCAGTTATAGAGATCATGTTTTCATGTTAAACTGTAAGTCTACTCACCTGCGATGACTTCACTGCACTGATCTTAGCGAGATGATGCCAGACAGCTCCCTGTCTGCTCTGATACAATTAGCCAGATTTTTTACGGAAGAAATTTTGTAATGGTCAGAGTAAGTAATTTACAATATATCATTGAGTTAAAAAAAACCTATTTTTCTAATTTTTGTTGTGAATTATGTATTCCAAGGAGCATGATAGGGTTCGTAAATGCGGTTATGAACCATCACTGTATCGTTAAGGTCGGTTAATTAAATGACATTTTACCAAGTTATTCAAACTACAAGGTCGTTTCAGAAGATGGTGGCAGTCCCTTACTACCATGTGACGCAGTAAATGGGAGCCATCTCTGATTGTCAGACTCGTAGTACCCATCTAATCCACGCAGACTAGGTATTACGAGCTTCGTTACCACGTAATTATGGATGAAGTTAGTTAACCCCAAATTACACATCCTTCCTGAATTGGGGATGAATGTACGACATTACAGTAACTTCTATTTTGTGGAACGTGACTCTTTATGTACTACATGTATTAAAACATATTATACGAAAAGTATTTAGTTTTTTGCTTAATGATACCTGGTTTACGATTTTTTAACATGCTCGTTATTATTCTCTGTTGTATCATTCAGATGTAGATGTGCTTGTGGTATGCTTTAGGTTCTTTGATCTATAAACATCGATTTTACCTAAGTGAAGTGCTTTAGAGATGAATGACGTTGGCGGATTGGTATACGCGGATCTCCGTATTTTGTATGTTGGCCAGCCGTTTGAGGTTGGGTACCTCCCTTGTCAGTTATGGTTGCTGTACGACGAACCGAAACTGGACAAAAGAGTGTTTTCTAAATGACGTCGTTTTTGATAAGTTACACTTATTTTTGGATTCTCCCACCTGCCTTCCCCAAATTTATATTTATGCAATCTGTCCACAACAGTAAATCTCGTATTTTTACGATATCAGCTGAAGTAAATCGTTTTCTTTTTTTTTTTTTTTTTTAGCATTTCACTCATTATTTACAACGCCTGGGATCAACGGCTGGTAGTTTAAGTCTTACGGACAAACTGTAATCTTTTTTCATCTTATACACTCGTCTCCCATGTGACTGTAAGTGATGAACTGAACAAGTATGTTTGAAAAGTGTTTCTTCCCCCTCTCCATACGATATTGGAAAGGGAAGGGACTCTAACATACCGTACAGTGCTGCATGCCTCCGCAATGGTTCACAGAAGACGTGTGTAGATGTAAATGTAGATATTTTTATTTTAAGATTTTAATTTACTATCAGGTTCCGTCATAATGCAGTTGTAATAATGAGATAAATGCAAAGGGTGTGGATACAACCATCGTCACTTGCTGACTACTTAGGTTAAGCGTCATCCCTTGTTAGAGTGTTTCTTTTTTCTTTTTCTTCATAGACTTAACCCTCTCAGAAGAGAAAACTTGTTGAAAATATTATTAATGTCTCATTCAACTCACGATAAGGGCATGTACAATGATTCTACGATTTTGCTGCTCCTAAGACATTCCATGGATGACGTTTTACAACAAACGTTTTATTAATGAATTTTGGTTTTGTCTAAGTTTTATTGCTGATTATAAACTTTGCTTGTTTCTTCGTCAAATTCGATTTTCATTTGAACTATTCACTTCCAAGCTTAGTTTAAAAATACTTTCATGCTTCAAAAATATTTCACTGCTTATGTCGTCTTAGGTGAAACGAAAACTCGAAAGTCATTCATTAATATTCTTATTTTTCTTGAAACATTATAGTTTCCAACATGTATTTCACTCGGAGTATATAATAAAATATTCTTATGAATCATCTTTGTAAAGTTCACTATTGATCACACACAGAATACAATAAAACTTTCAACCGTAATGAATTGTGGTAACCTATTTTGAAAGCCGCCACTATGTTGGCAGATAAAACTTAGCAGATCGGTAGACGGGCATTGGCTGACTCTTTGGGAATCCCACACCATTTTATGCATTTGAAATACTTAGTTTCTTTCAGTTTTAACAATGTACGATATTTCAACATCCGTGACCCAGCTGAATGCAGCGATTTCTCTTGTTGTCTGGTGGTCGGCTGGTTAGTTCTCCTTTTCAGACTATTCGCAAAGCTATGCGACCATTGTCTCATCCACTCTGACGGGTTGACACGAAAGAGAAAACGTAAACGAAGTTACGTAGTTTAATTTACTGCTTTGAACATACAGTATCGAATACATTGTTTAATAAGAACAAAAAGTCCCCTGAAGTCTTTCACCGCTCCAGGAACACTGTGCTGCTGAAAGTTTGACACACAGCGATATACACTGAAGGTATCGTTTACCTCCTTTCTACTTTAGTGCTGTAAAGTAATTGATAACCTGTAGAGAAATACACTGTTGTGCAAAACTCATTGAGGCATGAGGTGTCCCTGCCACTGCAGGTAGGTAGCTCGATGGAACTTCGGCAATACGTAGGATGAATCCTACAGTACGGTTCAGAAGCTAACTAACTGTAAGGCATATGCAATCTGACAAGCAGATATGACACTAGAAGGAAATTTCCATGACACTAGAAGGAAATTTCCACTCTGCAACGGAGTGTGCGCTGATATGAAACTTCCTGGCAGATTAAAACTATGTGCCGGACCGTGGTGATCACAAACACACACATACAACACACACACACACACATATTTAGAACAAGCCACCCCCCCCCCTCCCCCCGTCCAAGTGTTTTATAATGATGAGAGGGCCCTCATAAATTTCGGTGACTTCAATATGATTATTGTCTTTGAATAAAAGTGTCATATCTATGTGCCCGACCGAGACTCGAACTCGGGACCTTTGCCTTTCGCGGGAAAGTGCTCTAACATCTGAGCTACCCAAGCACGACTCATGGTCCGTCATTCCAGCCCTATTTCCGCCAGTACCTCGTCTCCTACTTTCCAAACTTCACGGAAACTCGTGCTTGGGTAGCTCAGATGATAGAGCACTTGTCCGCGAAAGGCAATGGTCCCGAGTTTGAGTCTACGTTCGGCACACAGTTTTCATATGCCAGAAAGTTTCATATCAGCGCACACTCCGCTGCAGAGTGAAAATATTATTCTAGAAACATCCCCAGGCTGTGGCTAAGCCATGTCTCCGCGATATCCTTTCTTCCACGAGTGCTAGTTCTGCAAGGTTCGCAGAAGAGCTTCTGTGAAGTTTGGAAAGTAAGAGACGAGTTACTGGCGGAAATAGGGATGTGAGGACGGGGCGTGAGTCATGTTTGGGTAGCTCAGATGGTAGAGTACTTTCCCGCGAAAGGCAGAGGTCCCGAGTTCGAGCCTCGGTCCGGCACATAGATATGACACTTTTATTCAAAGACAATAATCATATTGAAGTCACCGAAATTTATGACGGCGCGCTCATCACCATAAAACACGTGGACGGGGGGACAGGGGGTGGCTTGGTTCTAAATGTGTGTGTGTGTGTGTGTGTGTGTGTGTTTGTGATCACCACGCACTTCAGTGCACGCTCCGCAGCGTGCTGCGCAAGGGTGGTACGGAGTTCTTGTGGTAAGACGTTCTATTCTCCCACCAGCGCGGTCAACAACAGCTCGATGGTCGTTGGTGCACATGGATATCTTGCAATAAGTCTTGAAAGGTGGCTACACTGAGTCACAGCGCCAGAGATTGCGCCAAAGATTATTATTCCGCCGCCTCCACTGGGTGCAGTAGTAGTTCAGAGGATGTCGAGAGCAGTCGTTGTTCTGTTGGGCGAGAGAGCAGACGATCTGAGTGTTGACTGAAATGTTGTACTGTTCGGTTGGTGTAATGTACAGATGCAAGAAGATGCAATTGTCAGAATATATTTGAGAAAGGAGATGGGCTTTTGATTTATGATGCTGGAGTATTGGAATATTTTCGTCAATATATAACGGGGTAAAAAGATATTACAGTTTTACTAAATGACAATCCCTCTTGCTCACAGGTACGGTCAACAAAGCGTCTGGCTTGTGTTCATTTATTAGACTTGTAATTCTGGTTTCTATGTGCAACTATAGAATTTCTGGTTTTTCAATTAGTTCATTGTAAATGGTGTTTAAAATATTTTGTCGTATTGAGAAAGAACCGAGCCAGATACATGTACGTTGAGTCACACTACCACACACAGAACTGTTACACTTGTGCTTTGTTGTTTCGCAGCTTTTATAGTTGCAGGGGACTTAATTAATCAATTGTGTTAATGGAAATTCCTTGTCATTCTTTATTTTTATTTTATGCAGTCAGTTTGCGTGCTAATACTAGTCGGGGCCAACCGGTTACGAGACTTCGTAACCGGCCACACAGCTAGTAAAATTATTGAATTTATTCATTAATATTAGTCTTTTCTTTTAAACTAAGCCCCCTTGCAGTCTTGGGGTCTAAACCGGGAACAGGTGGGCTTATCAGTTTACCGAATATCCTCTCCCTCCAAGAACGCCTTTATCAGCGCTGTTCAGTCCGATCGCACATTGTCATCCACAAAAATGAAGGTAGGACAAAATGCACCGCTGAAAATGCACAAATTGGGAAGGAGTACAGTGTCACAATCTTGTTGGCTGGTGAGTGTACCGTGTCCGTAGATTTGGAGATCAGAACGCTTATGCGACATTATGGCTCCCCACACCAGGTGAGCCACCAAAACGATTATGTTCGAGAATGTTCCTGGGTGCTTTATATATTCCCACGTCTCGCCTTAATAGGATACGTCGAGATTCACCACTCAGAATTATTTTTCTCTAATCCGTGAAGAGCACACGACCCCACACCTCGTTGGTCCGGTCCGTCTGTTCTTGGAGCCGTGGGAAACATTGCCGCCGGTTGACGGGTACCAACGGAAGTAACGTGCTGCTCGTCGTGCCTGTGGAGCGTTATAATGCGTCCCTTGCAGTCCTGTTAAATATTGTTGCAAATCCACCCGCTGTTTTACGTGGAATCCTTCTCGCCCGTCACACAATGTAGCGCTCATCTCGTGCTCTATTTGACCGTGGTCGACCACCTTCTCTCCTTGGGGCAGCAATGCTTGTAGTTAGCAACACTGCCCACGCAGGTATAACAATGTTATTAGCAATACCCAACCGCTCTCTTCACACTGCCCTTCTTGCAGTTACCGTAAGAAGACACCAAGGCATTGTCTCCGTGCTACGTTTTAGTGAGAAACATCACCACAGTGCACCACAACTACTCGCTGATTGACACAGTCTTTTCCTATTGCTTGAATCGCCTCGTGTTGAGTGGCCAGCCAGATTTTCGGCTATAGTCACAGTTGCCCCATGCCATGTGCCGACCAGCTTTTTGTGGACGACAGGGAGTCCTACACTTCCATCCATTTCCACCGAGTAGTTAATATATTACGGTACGGTCGTCCTCAAGTTTGGCACAGCAGTGAATTTGGACTAGTATGGCAACGCCCTAGGCGACCAGAAAAAGCATCATTCCTCAGGAACAGTAGAGGGAAGTGCAATGGGAGCATTAGCAGTCCATTAGGAAGGTGTTCCTTGATATACGTGCGACAACACTGCTAGGAAACGCGTACGAAAGGTGGAGTCGTGTCGACACCAGTTCTATTGTCAACGACCCTTGTGTGACACACAACAAACACTGTGCGTACAGCAGTTAAAGCGTCCAAAACTCGTCGGAAGCTTCTGGGTCCGAACTCTGTCGTTACTAACAATTTGCCGCACGAGCAGCGGGGATTCCGGACCGAAGTCCACGGCGAGCAGCCGCATTGCGGAAGAGCTGGGGGTGTGAGGGCGAGGCTGAGTCTGAGGGAGGAGGGCTGCAGATCGCCGCCCGACAGCGCAGCTCGGAGCGCCGCCTATTGTTCCGGGCTGGCAGCCGCAGCCGACACTGAGAACTGCCTCCACGCCACGGTATGCCGGCTTCCGAGGAGCGCAGCACCGGCTGCCGCCAGCACTTGCTGACCACGGAACTGGAACCTGCTAAGCTATAAGTGCTCTACTTGTATAGGTCACTTTATATAACTACATTCGCTGTTTCAGTGAGTGGTTTATCTTTCCGATCTCAAGCCATACACCTCTTGCATGGTATTCTAGGATCTCGTTTTCCCTGTGATTTCGATCAGTACTTTGTGTCGTGGCGAGCGTGACAGAACCTCCATCCCGCAGAACCAGTGATCAGCCGTGGGGTTGGGAGTGCAGAAAGCTAGTGAGGCACTGCTTAGACTGGATTCCAGACGTCGGTCAGCGGTAGTCCGATATGCACCGAGGCGGCGCACCGAGCCGACAAACCACGGAGCGGCGCTGTTAGGTTGTTACATCAGGGAGCGAAGGACAACACTATGGCCAGATGCGTCTGCAGAGTGGAGTCTTCGCTGCCTGATAAAAGGTATCCAGGCACCCTTACGTAATGCGGAACTGATCGCTAGATGTCACTAGAGGCGGACTCACAAGTGCAAAAAAGAATGCGGCGATAGTTGCGATAACAGTAGAGAAGCAGTAACAACTCGGTCTGTGTCTTGGAACGTGGACTGCTGATAGAAGTCATGTCAGGAATGGATCCGTAAGGAACGCTTCAACCCTTCCAAAGCCGCTGTGTCGAATTTGGTTTTTGTTGTATTCTCCAACAGTTTATTGAACGTAACGTCTACTACAATACAATAGCTGGCTGTACAATAGAGGTAGACGTCCGTCGATCTAGCCGGAGATGTGGTTCCTCTCGATCGGCTGGCACTTCGATCGGCGGTGCAGTACAGCGGCTTCGGTGATATCTTCTCAGAGACTCTGCTATAGCGGTTGCCATTAACAGCGGACGAAGACTGGTCTGCCTTCGACCGGCCGGGCCTATATAGTGAGCTGGAGCCAATATAAACCCGGCGTAGGAATCCGTGGCCGGATATGTCGCGGTGACCTCTGCAAGGAAAGGTTCCTATTAATCGACTGGAATCTTCGGCGTGTTCACCTGATGTCTTCGCCTGTTTGGCTGTTGGTCTGTTTCCGTCATAGCGCGCCTGTTATGCGGTGCTGCCTGCTATTTAGGCGAATCCGATGGCAGACAGTACAGTTATGTGATTGCGAGCTGGAAATGCCATGGAAAAATAACCAACCAAAACTAGAAACAGATGGACAAGGACCGTGTAGCATCGTGGAGGGTGGCTCTACAAAAACGCATGAAATCAGTGGAAGGAGTCACTCCTGAGCTCCACTATGAGTAAGCGGGAGGCAATTAAAAAGAATGGATTATACTGGTCAAGCAGCTCCACATAATCCACACAGTTCTGTAGCCCATGCTAAGCGACGCTTTAGGTGGTGTAGAGAGAGAGTGACACGACTGCACTGGACAGTGAACGGCTGGAACGAGTGATCTCTAGTGATAATTTGTGCCATACCCTGTGATAGCTACATCATGTGGTATTAACAACAGATAAGTACAAAGGACTGAGAGGAGAGGTGGAGAGGATCCAACGATGAGCCGTGTTTTTCGTTTAGTCGGGGCGATAGTGTTACTGAGATGCTCAACAAAGAACGCTGGCAGGCGTTCTGCGTCACGGAATCGTTTCCTACTGAAATTTAGAGAGAGTTCTTTTCGGTAAGTGTCCACGCATACATGTCGCGTAATGACGACGACGAGAAGGCTTACCGACAATCGTTCTTCCCACGTCCGTTCCGGAGTGGATCAGAGTAGGGGGGGGGGGGGAGGCGGGCGAGGGGGAATCAGTGGCACTAGAAATACCCTCTGCCAAACTCTATGAAACATGATAAACGTTGAAACTTCCTGGCAGATTAAAACTGTGTGCCGGACCGAGACTTGAACTCGGGACCTTTGCCTTTCGCGGGCAAGTGCTCTACCATCTGAGCTACCCAAGCACGACTCACGCTCCGTCCTCACAGCTTTACTTCTGCCAGTACCAAGTCTCCTACCTTCCAAACTTCACAGAGTATGATAAACGTTCTCCATCACGTTTCTTTATGAGGTTTTAAGGTTTATGTCGACATGTTTTCCCCCAGCCCAACATTTTACTCGTTGAATGCCCTACAGACATTATGATTTTAAATATAAACGTTGGAACCTCTGTATTCTTCACCATGTTGTTTACCATGTTTACATGCATCTGATGGTGTGGCTATAGGCTACGAAGCCAGTAGTGCCTTAGTAAAATTGGTTCAAAATACATTTGTTTGCCCAATTTTTTCTACAAAATATACCACCACAGCCGTGGACGCTATGACCATAGAGTCGTGTGTTCAACAAGTCCGTTTGGAGAGCGTCATCAAGATCGTGAGCTGCTGTCATTCCTCTGGCTAATGAAGCTGTCGCAAATGACCGTTTGCATTCGGATTATTGCACACAAGACTACAATTCCTTGATAGCCCTTGTAACCACGCCACTTTTATGATTGTTCGTTGACCTTGTGTGAAAGTTGAAGAACTTATGTCTAGCTGCCACTATATGCATGTGAGTACAAAATATTCAAGTAAACTGGATTTGATCGTAACATATGGGAGGATAAGTGGTTGTAGGAAATGGTATATCTCAGGTCCTGTGTAAGGTAACAAAAAAGCTTGTTCGTGCTGCTTACTGGAGATCATGTGAACCAGGAAGCGCTGCTCCATCCCGCCGACATAGTTAGGCCGTGGTTCGACCTTGCGGTCGAATGACTGGTAGTATGGGTCTGTCGTGCGCAACACCTTGACCATGGTGTCGCTTCTGAAGAGACGGTTGGATACCTCCGGCGTTGAGTAGGAAACTTTGGCTACTCTGTCTGCCATGGCAGAAATAGCTCTTAGTGTATCCTGGAGCATCAGGAAAATCTTTGTTATCATATCCATCTTTGTAGTCATATCCACTGTCTCTGCCATTCTGAAAAAAAAAAAAAAACATGGCACAGAGTGAGAGCACACGCAGTTCCTTAAGGGGACCACACCCTGTCTATCTAACCCATGTTAATTGAGACAAGTATTTGACCAATTTCTGAAAAAACTATTTGATGCAGGACCTTAATATTTTTACTGTATGTTACGTGATGCTAACAGAGTCAACTGTACTAAAATCTACTATATCCATCTTATAGTTTTTAGAAATACTTTTTTAAAATTACTAACAAAATATATTAAGTTTTTTCTGCAGGAAATACATTTTTGTGAACTTCCTAATGGGGGAATATTAATGAATGTAATAGCAGAGTTGGCTTTTTATGTTAAGCAGAATCTCTGAAAATTTCATTCATTTATCTATGATAGTTTCTAATATAATGGGGCATATATACTGAAAATTTTAGTTTCCGGGAAATTGACGCTAAATAAAAAACTTTTGAAATTTGTTACTAACAGTTAATTAAAACTGTTCTGGTGCATATTATTGCGCTTCTTTGGCCTCTAGAAGGTCCTCCAGATTCTTTTTCACCTTCCTGGATGTTTGTCATGCTTTCTTCGCCATATTAGATGCAGACCTGTCTGCATCGGCTATCCTCATTTTATTGCAATGTTGCAGCCCAGTGATCATATTTTCACCAGGATTTATTCCGTTTTTTCAGTATCCAACAATTTCCAATATTACCACAACTGAATGTAATAACAGCATCATGAGCTCCTAGGCATGCCTACAAATACAGTTTTAAAAAGGCAGTTCCAAATTATGCTGTTGAAACATTAATTTGGGTTCCGTGTCTGCTCATGCAGACATTTCCTTATAAGGTCAGGATGAGCCAAGTCTCTGAAAGTAGGTTTAATTGCTGTAATAACAGTAGCAGGAAGAGAATGCTGGTGAGAATAAGATTCTCCAGTTGCCTGAGCCCTATTGTATTTGCATCGCGAATTTTCTCCTGATGGACACAATCCATGACATGGCTTATCATCAGTGGAGGACTTACGGAAGAACATGGCCCCAACATCTCTCTTCATTGCCTCCATATTTTCTTTATTTCTCGTAATTGCCTGCCCATAGTATACCTGCAAGTTTTCTATTTCAGTTTTAGTTAACTGACCCTGTCCGGTCGACAATTTTCCATCTTCTAATTTTTTTCCTCTCATATCAACTGTTAGTTTTCTCAGCCTTGTTCCCAAACGTGTTTGAACATGGCCTACACATTCTATTTTGCTAATAATGGGATCTCCATACGGCTTAGAACTGAGAGTAGGTGGGTTGACAATGTACGACAGAAAAGTGGGTGTGGCACATAAACACACATGGTAGGAAAATGCTCTTTAAATGCCAGAAAAAAAATTTTCAGCAAAATCCTCTTCAGGGTACTTGAATAAAACCTTAATCAATCGAAATATGATGAAAACAGAAAATCGATTTTTTTCGACCTGAACCACGGTGTGGTCCTCTTAAACGCTGCTGTTGGTGCACGTGCGAAACTTGTAATAATCCGCCGGAGGCAACACAAATAATGCCAAAAATTCTTCAGAAAATGTACTACCAAAATAAAGAATCACTTTCCATCTATAACAAACAAGTTGGTCACAAATTCAGTCTGTCTTGAAGCAAAGTTCAACTAACGGTTCAGTTGAAACTTCCTGGCAGATTAAAACTCTGTGCCCTACCGAGACTCGAACTCGGGACCTTTGCCTTTCGCAGGCAAGTGCTCTACTATCTGAGCTACCGAAGCACGACTCACGCCCGGTCCTCAAAGCTTTACTTCTGCCGAGTTCGAGTCTCGGTCGGGCACGCAGTTTTAATCTGCCAGGAAGTTTCATATCAGCGCACACTCCGCTGCAGAGTGAAAATTTCATTCTGGTAACGGTTCAGTTAAAGATCCACAAAAATTCAGGCCACGTTCTGGTGTCTAGGCACGAAGACCTGTCAGCGGCGTCACGGTGACCCAGGGCGTTGTCTGTAACAGCGGCGGCTGATCGCAGGCGGAAACAGCAGCGTCGGCATGGTCTGGGTGTTCGAACTGGAGCCCTGGCTCGGAATCAGCTGACGATGGACGGCCGTGCCCTCGCCTAAATGTTGTCTGGCGGCAGGATATCTTGGGATCTACTTTCGGTCACGCATGTTGCGGAAGCAAGTAGGTGCCCGGAACCCACGACTCTGGCGGTGCCTCTACGGCCCCCTAGTGAAAGCCCAAGAAATCTACTTTTCTTCTAAATCTGGTTGTCAGGAAATCCGACGCAGAGACGTACGACGTGTTGTCGATCTGGTGACGTATCAACATGCATCAACAATCACACATTGACGCTCGCTTGCCAATCCACTCATCCTTTCGACCATTACCTGCCATTGTAGCTTGGCTTGTTAATGTTCCCTCTAGCATCGAGTCAGTGTGTTCTAGCCATTTTACTACGTTATGTTTTATTAATTCGTTAGCACACTCCAATCTTCAGTGTGTCTCACAAACGTCTTTTGAGTGGTTTGCAGTCCGCTCGTTTAGCTGTGCATGGCCAGCGCGTCTGACTCCCGTACAGATTATCCAGGTTTGATTCCCAAACGGGTCGGAGATTGCCTCTGCTTCGGGACTGTGTGTTGTGTAGTCCTCCTCATTAATTCATCATCATCAACACGAATGTCACTCAGTGTGGCGTCAACAGAAAAGCAACTCGGCAGGCGAACTTCCCCAAGCTTGGACTCGCGGCTATCAATGCCAAATGATCATTCTTTTTCTTCGAGTCGCCTGTATATGTGTTTCCTCTTTCTTACATCTTTTTTCACGACTCTGAGTCGGCAGCTGAAACCGGTTTAACCATTATCTTACATAGTTTTATTTTTGTTTCTTTGAGTGTGCAGTCGTCTGATTTTCTATGTACTGTAGCATAATCATTTGTTATTTCAGTAATTTCGTTCAAGCTGCTATCATATGTCGTAAAGTAAGAATTTAAAATGAGAGCCCCATTCGCCATCTAGCACTGTTCTCTTACGTACTGGGACAAATTTAAAAACGATCATCTGAGTCGTTCTGTGAGAAACTTTAAAGTTGTAGTCACTGCATATCTGGACGTCACAAATTATTGCTATCGCAGATCGTTCTGACTCTCAGTTTAAATTATTTGGTCGTCAGCGAACATGATGGTCATTACCAAGTTATCTGTTCCTATTTCAGTGCCTCTGTTGACCTTGGTTTTCATTGACTCACACCGTTGTCAATACAAATACTAAAAATGTGGACGCTTTTCTATAGCGTTGTCTCACAAGTCTGTTGTGGTTCCAGTATTCTGTCTATCCGTGTGTATTATGACTTTTCTTTCCTGTTACTGGCTGTTAATAACTTGTATTAAGTTACTGGTTAACCATTTTCTTTCTGAATGAAAAATGAAATACACAACTACTGGTACAAATTATTTTCACCCTTAGACCTTGCATTGGTTTGTGGACTAGCTACGTACACGTAGACATAGCTAACATTTTACATGGTCTAGATGGCAATAGCTCAGTCAGCCTGGGTATTGTGTTGATACTGATTCTTGTCAAGTAATTACCATACCTTGGACGTGAAATGTATCATAATAAAATAAAACATGTCACATTTTGTGTAACTTTTGGAGAACAGTCACACAATACATAATGAGAAAAATATTTACGTATATGAACCAGTAATGTATTCAAATGACAAAGAATATACTGTAGTGCATAGACATTGTAAGGAAGTAGCTAGACTAACTCTGTGTCACTTTCAAGTTTCCAAAAATAAAATATGGTGTTATCCAGAATTTCAACTAGTATGTCTTACTTCTACTGAGAAGAGGTAAGTTCATGAGCTCCCTGTTTTTTGTAATCCTTAGTTAATAATGATTCATATTTTGGTAAAACCTGTCTGCAAGTCATTTGTAGGATATTTTAGTTGGTCACAATAATACGTATGTCAGCTTCTTTATGTTTCAGAGGAACAGGTATCACGATTGTGTATTCATTGTTTGAGAGAAGGACGACCGAGTGCTATATCACGTTGTGTTTTCCAAATACTGTCTACATACAAAACCGTACCAGCAATTCTTTTCTTGGAGTCCGATTTAATAGTTGTAACCACATTACCGCGGCCATAAAAGCTTTCAAGAAGATGTGCAATAGCCGTCATGGTCTGATACATTCCGCGATGGCATTGTATTGGTAAGAAGCAACAATACAAAACGATGTATGTATGTGACATACTTTATTCTGATAAATGGATCGCGTCATTGCAGCTGCAACGTACCTTTTCCTTACCGGCAGAATAAAATTTGGGAAAAATATTTAGATATTACAAAATAGTATGCAGTTCATTAAATAATGGTTTGCCTGGAGAAAAGTACGTCAGTGCGATGGTTTTCGCTCGGGAAACGTCACGTTACTACTGGTGAAGCGCAACTGCACGAATTGTACGTACAGGCTTCTCAAATATTTTTTTTGTTACATGTGCTATGCTTAATACAACGACTGAGGAAACGAAAATACAAAATCAAATCTAGAGAGAAAGAGGAAAACCGCAATCTTGTACTGTGTCTCCTGAGATGATCATGAATTTTAAATTTGTAAATGCACTGTAGTGATAATTATTTTATGAATAGTTGTCGATGTACACCAAAGAATAAGCAGACGCATTGTGTTGCTATATATTCCAGGGAAATTCGAGATTATATGCCTGATTTTTCTTTTCTTTTTGTCTTCTTCTGTTCTTAGACTCGAAGAGAAAAGAACGATTGTTTGAGGTTCATCTTTCTGTAACAGTCTATGTAAGTAGTAAACGAAACTAAAATATAGTTGTTCATGGCTTAAAATGTGTGGACGGTACGTAATTAATTGCAAACCTAAACTTTGCTTGTCCTAAGTAGACGTGGCCTTAACGGAACATTGACCATTGTTAGACGCCATACTAGAAAGTATTCAGTAATTCTCTTTCAGCTCATCTTCGAGACGTGCCGCCGGTTCGGGTACTAAATTTTCTTTCAGATTCCACGAGCTATGCGACTTCTAAGAATAATTTAATATACACTCCTGGAAATTGAAATAAGAACACCGTGAATTCACTGTCCCAGGAAGGGGAAACTTTATTGACACATTCCTGGGGTCAGATACATCACATGATCACACTGACAGAACCACAGGCACATAGACACAGGCAACAGAGCATGCACAATGTCGGCACTAGTACAGTGTATATCCACCTTTCGCAGCAATGCAGGCTGCTATTCTCCCATGGAGACGATCGTAGAGATGCTGGATGTAGTCCTGTGGAACGGCTTGCCATGCCATTTCCACCTGGCGCCTCAGTTGGACCAGCGTTCGTGCTGGACGTGCAGACCACGTGAGACGACGCTTCATCCAGTCCCAAACATGCTCAATGGGGGACAGATCCGGAGATCTTGCTGGCCAGGGTAGTTGACTTACACCTTCTAGAGCACGTTGGGTGGCACGGGATACATGCGGACGTGCATTGTCCTGTTGGAACAGCAAGTTCCCTTGCCGGTCTAGGAATGGTAGAACGATGGGTTCGATGACGGTTTGGATGTACCGTGCACTATTCAGTGTCCCCTCGACGATCACCAGTGGTGTATGGCCAGTGTAGGAGACCGCTCCCCACACCATGATGCCGGGTGTTGGCCCTGTGTGCCTCGGTCGTATGCAGTCCTGATTGTGGCGCTCACCTGCACGGCGCCAAACACGCATACGACCATCATTGGCACCAAGGCAGAAGCGACTCTCATCGCTGAAGACGACACGTCTCCATTCGTCCCTCCATTCACGCCTGTCGCGACACCACTGGAGGCGGGCTGCACGATGTTGGGGCGTGAGCGGAAGACGGCCTAACGGTGTGCGGGACCGTAGCCCAGCTTCATGGAGACGGTTGCGAATGGTCCTCGCCGATACCCCAGGAGCAACAGTGTCCCTAATTTGCTGGGAAGTGGCGGTGCGGTCCCCTACGGCACTGCGTAGGATCCTACGGTCTTGGCGTGCATCCGTGCGTCGCTGCGGTCCGGTCCCAGGTCGACGGGCACGTGCACCTTCCGCCGACCACTGGCGACAACATCGATGTACTGTGGAGACCTCACGCCCCACGTGTTGAGCAATTCGGCTGTACGTCCACCCGGCCTCCCGCATGCCCACTATACGCCCTCGCTCAAAGTCCGTCAACTGCACATACGGTTCACGTCCACGCTGTCGCGGCATGCTACCAGTGTTAAAGACTGCGATGGAGCTCCGTATGCCACGGCAAACTGGCTGACACTGACGGCGGCGGTGCACAAATGCTGCGCAGCTAGCGCCATTCGACGGCCAACACCGCGGTTCCTGGTGTGTCCGCTGTGCCGTGCGTGTGATCATTGCTTGTACAGCCCTCTCGCAGTGTCCGGAGCAAGTATGGTGGGCCTGACACACCGGTGTCAATGTGTTCTTTTTTCCATTTCCAGGAGTGTAATTCACTTTAAGATTTTCCCCAGGTTACGAGTCAACATCCCAGGCAGAAACGCCTGGTAACAGGATTCTATTTCAAGATTTCATCTGCAAAAGGTTATGCTTGTTATCTTATATTGGTATTCGACACGAAAGAACGATATGGAGTTTACGGGTTTTATTACTTCACATTGAACTGACCTACGAAATATAAACTGCTGCTTTAAGCACATGAGTTTTAACTACACTTTTGACATATGTATTGAGGAATATCTGTGACGATTCAAGAGAGAGAGAAATCATTTATCATCCCGTTACCACCCTGAGTACTGAGCTAGTTTGCTGACTGCTGATCCGCGTCGGGGTAAATTAAATTTCATTACACTGTTCGTAGTATTATTAGAGTTATTTCTCTTTTGTTTTGATATCACTTTATTAAAAGCTATCAAGGCATATATAAATTAAATTAAATTACACTACATTGGCGCCCACCGTGGGGCTAAATTAATTTACATTACACTGGCGCCGTTAGTAAGTGTTAACTGAATTTTCAAAGATAATCTGTATCACTACAGAGTTTGTTTTCGTGAACACAAGAATTGTTTATGTTTTGCATTTAAACAGCTCGGTTCCTATACGCCAACAGCTGACTGCACTGAACACTTACTCGTGGGGCCGAAATCGAAACTAGAAACCTGAGACCTAATTTCATTGTTGTCATTGATTAAATGTATCTATAAAAGCGTATAGGGATTCGTAATTAATGAATAAAACCTTTCCGTTACATGTATTATATTCACGGGAAGGACGACAAGTTGACTAAGAATCTGACTGAGTGATCGCAGACCCAAGCTGTTCCTTACATCCAAGATGGACTGTGAGGTAAGGAATGGAATGCATACGACCATGTTTCTAATTGATGCTAGTCTGTAGTACCTGGGCGCATTAAATTAATAACAAACTTTCCACGTAGTTGCCTTCTATCATTTCGATTGTAACAGTGTAGAAAATGTTGTTTATTTATTGTCTGATTTTTTCGTGTGACGCTGTTTACACCAGTTAGCACCATGGTTAGACCGAGTACAAGACGTAACCGTTTGGAACTTGACTATTATGAACTCGAAAATTATGAAACCGACGACCAGGTGAAGAACATTCCTGGATAGCTGACAGGAGTGACTGTAATTAGTGAAACTGAACGAACTACGACCCCACCTGAGAGTGTAGAATCGCAGACGGATATTTGTCAACAGAATTTACAATCGCTCCGGGCACAAGAGGCTGTCGGACCCGCGGTTGAAAATAAATGGTTCAAATGGCTCTGAGCACTATGGGACTTAACATCCATGGTCATCAGTCCCCTAGAACTTAGAACTACGTAAACATAACTAACCTAAGGACAGCACACAACACCCAGCCATCACGAGGCAGAAATAATCCCTGACCCCGCCGGGAATCGAACACGGGAACCCGGGCGTAGGAAGCGAGAACGCTACCGCACGACCACGAGATGTGGGCCCCGCGGTTGAAACCAGCTGCGAGAGAGCAGCCGAAAGTGAACGAACTCAGGCAGAGCTAGCAAATCCAAGCGATATGCTTGCGTTACTGTTCCAGAAATTGGAAGTAATGGAACAACAGAGAAACAAAGAGAGCGAGGAAGATATTCAACGGCAAAATGAGTTTTTAGGGAACGTTAGTATAGAAGCTCAATCGTGCTATAGATGACAGGGATATTTGAAAACATTAATAACGAAGTAGAAAAGATAGAATCAGATTATCTCAAGTTAACAAAAGTTTGAAAGATTTACCAGACAAAGTAAATAATTTGGCTGGAGAAGTATCCGAGATCAAAGAGGTATACGAATCTCTCGATGCCAAAGTCAAACAACTAACCATGGGCACCGAGGAGATTTCTTTAAACGTAGAACAAAAGGTAGAAGCTGAACAGATGTTAGTAATGCTTGACCATGTTGGACATAAGAGTCATGAAGGTACAAGCATAAACCACGAACCTTTAAGGTCAGAAATTATCGGAAAAGCATTGTTTGACTGATAATAGAATCATGAACCATGCCGCAGCTAGTCCAAGGTGCAGTTTCATTTAATGTACAGCAGGGTGGAAATAATGTGTCAAATCGGGACACGCACGGAAATTCACCAGTAAATAACGTGACTGTTAGTCCATACGCAGTGAAAGCATGTAGAAATAATCCTATAGATACGCTCAATGATTTACCGACTCTTGCTACACTGAAACATGGAGAGTCATTGTTGAAACACAGACAATTTCAGATTTTTTCCGAAGAAAAGAAATGTATTCATCCAGTAATATTCATAAAGAGTTTGAAGAATATGTTACCTGCATCTTCGCAGGAAAGGCAAAAGATGTAGTTTGTTATCTCATATATTACTGGAGATGCCGCATTATGGGCGTTAGAGGTGGCAGAGAACTGTAATAGTTTTAGCTGGTTCGAGCAACATTTTTTGGAAAGGTTTTGGACAGTTAGTATTCAAGAAAGACTACGGAAAGGGATATATAACCCAGAGAGGTACACTTACATGCTAGGAACGCTCAGAAAATATTTTGAGAAGTGTATCAACAAAACTAGATGATACAATATCCACAGTCAACATCTATCTTCAGGAGTTTTTTTTATGTGTGTATGTTCTCGTATAGAGAAAGTAACTGCATGGCATAAAGTTTAGAACCGCGCTATGTAAGGGATGATGTGAACATAAGCATGAATTACACACATGCAACTGAGTCCTGGTCTTCGGGCAAGCGGTTCCTCACTTAAAATTTTAAATAGTTAAAAGTGTGGTTCGGTGAGAAGTGATTAACAACACATATGTAACTGCCTGAGGATCGGTAGTCCAGATGGCCGAAGGTCTGTTTTCGGCACGAAAGGTTAAGGGAAGTCTATGACATGAAATTTATGCAAATAATATTATATCCTAATGGGGACTAAATGTTAATGTCATCACTTGTAAAACTGAAAGATGTAATGTCAACGACAAAGACAATATATGTAGCAACATAGGAACAATACGTAAAGCAATTTAATTTACAGAATCATCTGTGGATGCTACGAAAGTGAAAAAAAAGGGGGGGGGGGCTAGGAAACGCATAGAGAAGTGAAAGGGTGTCTCAATGTGCACTTTTAGTTAAAAGCTTAAGGAGAAAATGACTCTGAAATCTGAGTATGAAGGTTGGCATAGTAATTTATTCATGTAAAAATTTGACATTTAGTATATTAAGATTACGGCCGTGCTGCAATGAGGACTTCACGGAATAATATGAGTATTAATATCATGTGAAGCTAAAATGTGTTACAGCTAGCGAACTCTGTGAACACTATATTGAGTGTGGACAAACGTAAATCTACCTTTTGGAACCAACCACAGTCACAGGTAGATAAACTCAGTGAGTGTTATACGACTGCGTACGCACGTGTTGTGAACAACGGTGCAGAGTTAGGATTTTATGTGAAGAGTCTACATCAGTTTACAGGACACTCTAAAAGTGAGAAACTTTGCTATTCATGAACCAACAGACTGTAATTCTCAAAGGCATTAAACAGAGAATAAATCGGGTTCCGAAAACTGGCCTAAAGGATGCTCGGAAAATTAAATACATTATATATATGCCACTAAAATAAATAAATGTCGTGTGACTAGGGCCTACCGTTGGGTAAACCATTAGCTGGGTGGCAAGACTTTCCATTTGACGCCACTGCGGCGACTTGCGCGTCGATGGGGATGAGATGATGATGATTAGGGCAACACAACACCCAGTCCCTGAGCGGAGAAAAATCTCCGACCCAGCCGGGAATGGGACCCAGGCCCTTAGGATTGACATTCTGTCGCGCTGACCCCCTCAGCTACCGGGGACGGACAATGTACCACTAAATAATGATCTTTCCCCACTAACCAGTAACATCTGTTACGTAAATAGTTAAAATTAATGCTAGCCTGGGTTATTTCATGTTCACGTGCCTGCAACTGGCATGATACTGAGACGACGCGAGAGCAGAGGCGAATGAGCTGATCGCAGAGCCAATGGCCGCCGCCCAACAATCTCCTGTCCGCGCGGGGGGGGGGGGGGGGGGCATGGAAGCTCCATCACTTGCAGTATCGCCGCACCACCGTCTTCGTCACACCGGCGTCACAACGGCTAAAAATCATCGATCTACGACGTGTGTTACGTGTCATGATTACACGCGTGTTGTGGTAAAAAGTTTCAGTAGTATCATTCGAAGTGTGTGTTCCAATATAAGTGAAAAATTCTTAACTTATCACCTACAAGAAGATTTTTTTTATTTCCATTTATGTGATCATAATTTCACCGTTTTCTCATGCTGTATTCTTTGATGTGGCTCACTTGGGGAACATTCGATCAACATGACCTTGAGTAGAAGCAAAATCTAAACTCGGATTTCTGGAGACACTGCATGAATATGGCCATACACTTCGAAGACACTGAGCAGGTTTTTAACACCCGGTTCATCCATGCCCGCGAACCTAAATAGGGCAGTTAACTCAAGCTTTTTCCGGTGAGATTTGTTAATAACTTTCCGGACTGAAAAAATCTGCCACAGACGTAGGGAAGTCGCTTACAATTAGGCACAGCAAATATTTTAATTAGTATTGTGTGCAAAAAAAGGTCATTTAAATAATATGCACGTACACTGTCGTGAAATTTGAAACTATAATCGAACAGGACCGTAGTCTGACCGGTACACATATATAATTTGGTTCCTGCCATCCCAAGGAGCAATTGTACTGTATCTCCTGAGGTGGTCACGAACTTGAAATTTTTAAATACCCTGTAGTGTTAATTATTGCATGAATCGCTGGCGATGTACACCAAAGAATAAGCAGATGCATTGTGCTGCGGTATATTCCATGGACATTCCAGATTCTGAGACTGAACTTTCTTTTATTTTTGGTCTTCTTCTGTTCTTAGACTTTAAGAGAAAAGAACGATTGTCTGAGGTTCGTCTTGCTGTAACAGTCTATGTAAGTTGTAAACGAAATTAAAAATAGTTGTTCATCACTTAAAATTTGTGTACGGTACGTAATTATTTGTAAACCTAAACCTTGCTTGTCCTGAGTAGAGGTGGCCTTAACGGAATATTGACCATTGTTAGGCGCCATACTAGAAAATAATTGGTAATTTTCTTTCATCTCATCTTTGATTCGTGCCGCCGGTTACGACACTAAACTTTCTTTCAGATTCCACGAGCTGTGCGGGCGCTACGAACAATTTAAAATATTTCACTTTCACGTATTTCCAAGGATGCGAGATAATATCCCAGGCAAAATCGCCTGGTCACAGGATTCTATTTCTAGTATATCATCTGCAAAAGATTATGCTTGCTGTCTTATATCGGTATTCGAGACGAAACCACGTTCTGGAGATAGGAGTTTTATTACTTCACATTTAATTGACCAACGAAATATTAACTGGTGCTAGAAGCACGTGAGCTTTAACTATACTGGCCATTAAAACTGCTACACCAAGAAGAAATGCAGATGATAAACGGGTATTCATTGGACAAATATATTATACCAGAACTGACATGTGATTACATTTTCATGCAATTTGGGTGCATAGATCTTGAGAAATCAGTACCCACAACCACCTCTGGCCGTAATAACAGCCTTGATACGCCTGGGCTTTGAGTCAAACAGAGCTTGGATGGCGTGTACAGGTACAGCTGCCCATGCAGCTTCAACACGATACCATAGTTCATCAAGAGTACTGACTGGCGCATTGTCACGAGCCAGTTCCTCGGCCACCATTGACCAGACGTTTTCAATTGGTGAGAGATCTGGAGAATGTGCTGGCCAGGGCAGCAGTCGAACATTTTCTGTATCCAGAAAGGCCCGTACAGAACCTGCAATATGCGGTCGTGCATTATCCTGCTGAAATGTAGGGTTTCGCAGGGATCACGTGTAACCAATGGCAACCCATACCATCACGCCGGGTGATACGCCAGTATGGCGATGACGAATACACGCTTCCAATGTGCGTTCACCGCTTTGTCGCCTAACACGGATACGATCATCATGATGCTGTAAACAGAACCTGGATTCATGCGAAAAAATGACGTTTTGCCATTCGTGTACCCACGTTCGTCGTTGAGTACACCATCGCAGGCGCTCCTGTCTATGATGCAGCGTCAAAGGTAACCGCAACCATGGTCTCCGAGGTGATAGTCCCTGCCGCTGCGAACGTCGTCGAACTGTTCGTGCAGATGGTTGTTGTCTTGCAGACGTCCCCTTCTGTTGACTCAGGAATCGAGACGTGGCTGCACGATCCGTTACAGCCATTTGGATAAGATGCCTGTCATCTCGATTGCTAGTGATACTAGGCCGTTGGGATCCAGCACGGCGTTCCGTATACCCTCCTGAACCCACCGATTCCATATTCTGCTAACAGTCATTGGATCTCGACCAACGCGAGCAGCAATGTAGCGATACGATAAACCGCTATCACGACAGGCTACAATCCGACCTTTATCAAAGTCAGGAATGTGATGGTACGCATTTCTCCTCCTTACACGAGGCATCACAAAAACGTTTCACCAGGCAAGGCCAGCAACTGCTGTTTGTGCATGAGACATCGGTTGGAAACTTTCCTCATGTCTGCACGTTGTAGGTGTCGCCACCGGCGCCAGCCTTGTCTGAATCCTCTGAAAAGCTAATCATTGGCATATCACAGCATCCCAGATCACATAAGAAACAGATTGACCGTCCTTATGGCGGAACAGGCCACCGTAAAAATAGTTTTCCCGTCGGTCAACAGATGTCGCAGGCGACGCTACAATGCTAACTGTCCTGTCCATGTCACGGAATTGGCAACGCTGTACCTTCACTGACGTGAATGAGGCTGATTTGTGTTCGGCTAGAGCGCTGCACGCGAAATGCATTCGTCACACAGCTGACTGTAGCTTATGATCAGCTGTGGTTTTTCCCGAGTTTTCAATCGAAGAATGTAGATTAGCTCCTGTAATTCTTCAAACCAAGTTTATTTCTACTGTAGGGATACTTCTCACAATCATATGCGAAATAAAATAAATGAAAAGTAACACACAAACATTTCTCGCGAGTTACTGTTTAAAGGCAGACTGTATTTCAGTCGCATAGGCTTTACACTCGCCTTCCATGCCGTCTATTTCCTCTTTGTTATACAGCTCTTCTGATACAGATTATGGTGGTAAAAAGATCTCCACGTGCAGGTTAACACTAGAAAGCTTTCAAAATCTTCTCAACGTCTTTGAAATATAATCAGTTAATTTAATGACAAATATTGCAACGAGCAGTGGGTTTCGCGTCCAGACATTACCGACATAATTATTTATTTTGCATAGAGTATGTATAGGGATTAGGTTAGTTATAACGACAATATATTTTTCACATTGAGACTGTAAATAAGTTTAAGAAACAGATTTTGCTTCCTTTCTAAGTATTTCTGTAAGCGTTCTTAAGTATAACCACATTTGGCATTTGATTACTGTTAGTTGTAAACAAATATAATTTCATGTACGCACTTAACAACGATATCTTTGAAAAAAACAAATATTGTGAAACTTCAAATATCGCGAGTAAAAATAATTCTGTGATGGTAAACATCTTAACTTTGCAGTCAGCACATCTACTATTGTCACAAGCAGTACTGTTTTGCTCAGATTTAACACATTACCTCTCTCTAGTTAAATGTGGTAGAGTGATCAAGGATACTTGTACAGGAAGGGCTGCCACATTATATCAGAATATAAGATCGACAAAATTTAGATAGGATTGAATGCTTAGGGCTGTTTATTAATTCTTACTCGTAACTAATTTATAGATTTACCTGAATTTAAAATCCATTTCCGTAACCTTTATTTATCTTTGACAGGAAATCTGAACATTTTTAGTTCAGGATTTGTCCGTCTACTCGTTCCACAGTTGATATAATCGCAGGCACTCGGCATGACGACTCGATCCACCACCACCGGTATGTCAGAAACAGCTGTACTTCACAGACGCCAAACAGTGGAAAGCTGCCACATATTTCACAGAACGGAGTGCCATCTAGTGGTTGGTGCCACAAGTAAGGGTGTGAAGCTGTCGCTGCCTGGTGGCCGTTCCCTGACAAGGGTTGCCTGCTAGACCAAGCGATCGGGCAATCTGTTTCTTACGTGATCTGGGATAGCATTTTCTTCCTGTCGGTTAAATTTCGCGTCTGTAGCACGTCATCGTTGTGGTGTAGCAATTTTAATGGACAGTAGTGTATGAACCACCCTGAGTTCTGAGCTAGATTGCTGATTACTGATCCGCATCGGGCTAAATTAAATTACATTACACTGTTCATAGTATTACTAGAGTTATTTCTCTTTTCTTTGGAAGTCAATTTATTAAAAGCTATCAAAGCATATATAAATTAAATTAAATTGCATTCCAATCTGTACGTATGCTAAACATCAGATATCAAAATAACATATTGCAGCCGTCGCAAAAATCAGCAAAGATACTAGGTGAGGGCATCGTCGATCATCACTGACATTTTAATGTGTCGAATCTTGAGATTCTACTGTGGACGTATCATATTAACAACCCATCGGGAATTTTCACATTTCTATGTACAGTACATTAAAAGCTCGTAATTATACTAACTGCTGTATACCCAAGGATCATGGCACTAAGATGACCGCTTTTGCAACTCGCGTAGTTTGCATATCGGCATGACATTGCTCTGTTTTGTAATGTGGCGTGGATTCGCTTGGAAATTTCTGTGAGAAATTCCGTTATTGATAAGAGTACTGCTCACAAGCAGGCAAACTTTTGCAAAGCAGTTTGACATTAAAATTTCAAGTATTCAGTCTTGTTATGATGAATATCGGAAAAATGTAAAAAAGTAGAGAATGTGCAGGAAATTCCACCCCAGAAAAGGTAAGTTTGGCTCCAGGAAAGAGGCAAATCTGTCGTTGCAGTTGATAATGGAAGCCAAACTAAAGAAAATTCAAGACTCGTTCACAGGATTCGTCGACCTGGAAAAAGCATCCGAAATGTAAAATGGTGCTAGATGTTCGAAATACTGAGTACAATAGGGATACGTTATAGGGAGAGACGCATAGTATACAGTAATATACAATATGTACAAGAGCCAAGAGGGAATAATAAGACTGGACAACCAATAACGAAGCACTTCAATTAAAAAGAGTGTAAGACAGCTTCTGAAATTTTCCCGGCGTATTTCTTCTTCTAATAACTTCCGGGTATGCAGCCGGATCCCGTCGACATTCTGCCACGATATTTCTGCCCAGAGACGTCCGGCCATCATCAGGTGAGTACACAACTACTGAAGAGCCCAGGTGCAGTCGCGGTATTTATGCCGCATCTCGCGCATGTGAAATGTGCTGGCATCCTACAGTGCATGCGTCAGGTGTTGACATGCGCAGCATAGCCGACTTGTACGTGCTGCCCTCGGTGGTGAAAATAAAGGTTCATCTAGTCATTGAGTATCGAATGACACTGTCGATACTCAATGACTAGATGAACCTTTATTTTCACCACCGAGGGCAGCACGTACAACTCGGCTATGCTGCGCATGTCAACACCTGGCGCATGCGCTGTAGGATGCCAGTACATTTCACATGGGCGAGATTCGGCATAAATACCGCGACTGCACCTGGGCTCTTCAGTAGTTGTGTACTCAGCTGATGATGGCCGGACGTCTCTGGGCCGAAATATCGTGGCAGAATGTCGACGGGATCCGGCTGCATACCCGGAAATTATTAGAAGTGTAAGACAGGATTGTAGTCTTTCCCCCCTACTGTACGGTCTGTGCCACGAAGAAGAGATAATGGAAATGAAAAAAATTATCCGGAGTGGAATCAAAATTCAAAGTGAAAGGATATCAATCATACGATTCGCTTATGTCTGAGTTAAATTTAAGTTGAATTACATGATCTGTTGAATGGAACGAACAGTCTAACAAGTACAGAATATGGATTGAGATCAAATCGAAGAAAAGCAAAAGTAATGAGAAGTAGCAGAAATGAGAACAATGAGAAACTTAACATCAAGACTGATGGTCACGAAGTAGATGAAGATAAGGAAAACTGCTACCTAGGCAGCAAAATAATCGATGACGGACGGAGCAAGGAGGACATCCAAAGCAGATTAGCACTGGCTAAAGTGTATTCCTGTCCAAGAGAAGTCTACTACTATCAAAGAGAGGCTTTAATTTGAGGAAGAAATTTCTGAGAATGTACGTTTGGTGGACAGCCTCGTATTGTAGTGAAACATAGACTGTGGGAAACGCAGCAGAAGAGAAACGAAGCATTTGAGATATGGTGCTACAGACGAATGTTGAAAATTTGGTGGACTGATAATGTAAGGAATGAGGAGGTTCTGCGCAGAATCTGAGAGGAAAGGACTATGCGGAAAGGACATCTGTTAAGACGTCAAAAATTGATTTCCATGATACCTGAGATAGATGTAGAGGTCAAAAACTGTAGAGGAAGATAGAGAGTTGAATACATCCAACAAATATCAGAGGACTTAGGTTGCAAGGGCTACTCTGAGTTGAAAAGGTTGGCACAGGAGAGGAATTCGTGGCGGGCCTCATCAAACCAGTCCGCAATACTTTTCTATTTAAAAATGATAGAGGTATTGAACCACGACAGAAGTAGGATGGCCAGCGGTGCCTTTGCACTTTGGTTGGTAGGCCACTGCTTAACATGTGGTGACAACTCCTCATGGTATGAAATGCGTTTAAGACGTTATCCACATCACAGACACCAACATACCCGATTGTTGTTGGTCTACCAATGAAAAACAAGTTTAATCAATGACAGTGAGTAACGAGGACTAGGATTCAAATGGACTGCCTTTTAGATACATGTATGCCAGATTTTAAAGTTTAACGCCAAAGTTTGAGAAGATCTCAACCTTGGCACCTAAATAAGCCCAGAACTATTTCATATTTGTCAAATTATACTATATATATAGTGTTGCAAGAAAGACTGGAGTACGGATTACTGGTTTATAACATTATAGCTAGGCATCACGCTTTTAAAACAGCGTATACTACTATGAGTCAAAGCAAGGAGACTTCCTATTAATGGCATGCGAGTAGATGAGTCTTGAAAGTAAAAATCTTCTTGTTTTTTCCTATCCCCTTAGTACACTATTAGCACTTCAATAAATGTACACAGTAGAGGTAGAGAAACAAACGTTTTATTTTAATCTCCTCCTGCTTCTTGAGGAATTAGGGATACCAAGGCATGTGGGAGTCTGAGGAAGAGAGCATGCGGACGAAGCAACGAAGGAGGCCTGAAGGGGACGCATTGTCAATTGTGGGAGGAGGAGTGGTGATCAATGGGGGTCGACAGACTGCTATCCAGCAGTGGCGTAACTCATATGCAATGAAGTAACCCTGACCCGCCTCCGAAAAGGGAACTGCTCCTAAGACATGGTTTCAAACTTCGGTGAGACGATCCGCCAGTCTGTGAGGTTTGTGGCGCGCAAATTACTGCAGACGCATTTTAAGTGAGTGCATTATGTACTGTGGTGGAAGGGCAGCGGAAGAATTTAGGTTGGTGTCTATTCTCTATTTTAGCTAATGAAGAGACTGGTAAAGCTTATAAAGTGTAGTTGGCTACGCATCAGCTTAGGGCATTAGGGTGGAGAAGTTAGTGTATCGAAGAATAAGTTGACTCGTTCTTTTCATTCCAGTGATCAGCCAGCCACAACGTCTGCTTGACAACTTCACTGCTTTCCAATACTTCTGAACCGCTGCGCAATCGATAGCTCGGGCCACGTCTCCAGGAACAGAATCTTTGGCGTGAAGGTGGCATGGCACGGTGTCCGCGAGTGCTGTTGAGACTGTCAACCGGTTAGAGTCAGTGACTGTGGGAGCACAGGCAGCGAGGTACGCGAGGCAGTGGGCCAGCTGCTTGTTCTACCGCCCGTGTGACTTCCAAGTTGGTCTCGCTGAGCATCTTCCGGACACGAGGGACTGTGGGGTGGAGGGTGGGGGTGGGGGTGGGGGGGGCATATTGCTTCTTTGGCCGACCAAATCTGGCGAGTCGTCGTCATCCACACATCTCCAGGCGGGTCTAAGTTTTCCCACCGTTTGTCATTCCACGTCGGTTCGTTGCTTCGGTGCCGGGACCCCACAGACTGATCTTCCTCCACGCTCTGAGAGTGACAATTGGGCTGGCTCGCTTCTTGTGCGTGTTTGTGTCCTGATGCTTCTGTATTGGACTTGGTTTAGCTTCCTGTGTCTAGCAAGGCGACTTGAGGAGCCTGCTGATCGTATCAAAACATAACAGCTTCCAGTTGGAAATTCTCACACAGTTATAATTTGATAGTGTTTCTTTTTGGTCAGTGTCATTAATAGGAACGGTTGAAGCAGTTTTTTGCCTAGTACTTTCTGTACTAAATTGGCAAGTCGTTAGTTATTTAGAGTCCAAGAGCTCAGGCGTTTCACCGGGGCAAATCCCGTTGCTCGTATTTTGGTGGGTTACACTTCCAAGTCAAGCTTGTGTTTACGTAGGTTAGGTTCATCAGCCAAACTTTCGCGTCTTCCTTCCATGTTTTTCATTTCGCACTACGGTTAAGCACTTACCGTCTGCGCCTTATGGCGTGATTTGAAGCTAAGTCTCGGTTGGCCGCTGAACATCTTTGCTACGGGGTGTAGGTGCTTTGGCCAGTTTTCTTAACTTTTATCGATTTTTCACAAATATTTTGTCTACGCTGCGAGCGTGTAATCTTATGACTTCGGTTTTATTTATTTTACTAAAAAATTATTTCTTCCTTCATCAGGGTACCGTTATATGTTTGTGACGTGGGGTGAGTTCTCACTAGTTCCTTAGAAAAGAAAAGTGGCGAGCAGCGTCTCCGGCTTGCTGTAACTAAATTCGGGTCCATTCGACCGGACCACATTAACCGGCGTGAGATGGCTTCGTATGAAGCAGCTTTAATCGTTTTCGTTTTCATTTCATGAACTGCTATTTAGGTAAACTTGAATTATTTGTTGTATTTTAATCAAACTCTTTCGAGATAGGGTTGTGGCTTACCTATTTGAAGAGAGTTTTCGTAGAACCTTTGAAGAGATTGTTATATAAGTCCAGCTGATGAAATATTATCTTGCTTCTCGTATTAAAATTTGCTTTAAATATTTCAACGATAGTAACTAGTGTCATTCCAGATTTGTATATTTTTGAAAGGGAATAGCATTTGGTGTAAATTTAAATTTTCATACTTCATGATCCCATAAACGACTTTTGAGAGGTTGAGAGGAAATATATGAATTAACACTGCAACCTTTAGTTATCCGATCGCACATTTTTGATAATATTGTGAACCATTATCAATAACTGTTCTTAAATAATCTTATCTAATTGAACAGTTTTGTCTTAATACTGTGTGTCATGGTCTTGTTCGCCTAACTGATAAAGTTATTTTCCTGACAAGTATTAATAAAAATCTTGACAAAAAGAATGTTCAACTCTTACTTGGTCTATCCTTCCACTCCCAGGCAACCTCACACAACAAGGGTTCATCAACTTAATCCTTTTTTTTATTGTTCAAAATGGTCAAATGTGTGTGAATTCCTAAGGGACCAAACTGCTGAGGTCATCGGTCCCTAGACTTACACACTACTTAAACTATCTTATGCTAAGAACAACATACACACCCATGCCCGAGGGGGGAATCGAACCTCCGCCGGGAGGGGTCGCACAGTCCGTGACATGGCGTCTCAAACCACGCGGCAACTCCGCGCGCCTTTTTTTATTGTAGTATTAGATGTGACACAATACACGATTTTCAGGTGTCTGTGTGGGTCTGTGTCTGTGTCTGTGTCTGTGTCTGTGTCTGTGTGTGTGTGTGTGTGTGTGCGCGCGCGCGCTTGCTTGTGTGTGTGTGTGTGTGTGTGTGTGTGTGTGTGTATTTCACGCACCTTTTATGGTGTATTATAATTTTTAATTACCGCTCAAAATTTTTGAAATCTGCTACTTTTACCCACACCCGCCTCACAAAATTTTTGTATGGGCACCAAACACCTCTATGTTGCGCTTCCAAAACACATTATTGTCATTATTACCATCGTCGACGTCATCATCATCATAAACAACAACAACGACATCACCGTACTAATAGATGGAAAGAGACAATAAATCAACACCGCCGAACGGAAGCAAAGTAATACCGAGGAATATTAAGCTGAATATAAATTTAAATTACACCTTCACCTTACTTCGTGACAACACAGTCGTGCACACGCGTATGCATACGGTGAGCAGGTTGATAACACAGTATTTGTAGCTTCATTAATAATAGTTATTTCATATGTCATTAATTTTGCTGAGCCACTATAGTGCTACCACGGTGAAGATTTCTAACGCAGATATTGTGTGCTACAATGAAACTGGATTACTGGAAGCATCGCACACCGTAGGTATGCTATCATGGTTCATTACAATTACATGACGAATGGTAGCAGCAAACAGAAATAACACTGCGGTATTGTGATACTATAAGCTCGACACACGTACTGGAAGTCAGTGGAGTATACTGGTTCATCTTCTTTTTTCCTCTAGTACAGTTCACAATATTTTAGACAGTTCTGCGACACATATAAATACTGCACAGACTACCTTCAGATAATCACAGTATGTTTTGCATCATCTACCTTGCAGTTGTAGACCCACCCGGCAGTATCACATACGGTTGCAGGCTTTTTCTGATATACTCCAATGAACAACGTCGATCTGAAAGGATCGCTTTGTGGCTCGCGCGATTGATTCATACTACGGCATTTCAGTAACGAATAATGCCCTACTCTGATACTCACGCTAATACAGTGTTTTACGTGTTACAAACAATTTCAGGCATCTGCCATGCTTAACCTTCTGCCAGAAAATTAATTACTTTAATGTCATGCAACTGCCGTAAGTGAGTAATATGACACACTAGGGCTATGTTGTCGCGTTGGAGCTTCACTCAGACTACAATCAAGCTTCAGAAAGCGTCGGCAGGTGGTAATGCTAGCTGCAAAACGATCATTGCGTCACGTACCGAAATGGTAATCAATAAAACGAACTGTAGCTTTAGATGTGGATTGCATTATTTCCACGTAACCTATTCATGTAAAGTAGTTTACTGGCGAAGGACTGTTCGAGTCTGACCATGAGGTTACAGTATATGTGGATTTTCAAGACTATCTACATCGGCTGGTCCCGGCGGAGGTTCGAGTCCTCCCTCGGGTATGGGTGTGTGTGTTTGTCGTTAGAATAATTTAGGTTAAGTAGTGTGTAAGCTTAGGGACTGATGACCTTAGAAGTTAAGTCCCATAAGATTTCACACACATTTGAACATTTTGACTATCTACAATGGCACTTCAGGTATAGAATTTGTTCTTTGTAAAACCAGTATGCGAGGAAAATGCCTTAAAAGAATGGTTGGTCATTTTTAAGGTGTAGCACGATGATGTACCAGTCCGAAATATCTGAAACGTTACGGAGATGTTCCTCACGTATCGAGTATTATATGATTAACGATTATCCATTTCGGAACGGATCGCCATTATCATCGATATGGGGTATGACCACCCAGACTTTTACTAGCGCAAACAGCTGCAGGAATTTCTTGTCATGACTGTAACACATACTGCGTCTCTTCATGAAGATTACTGGCCGGAAGCCGCTTTGAGTGTATACTTCCCATCGCGTCCCAGACGTGCTCTATTAGAGCCAAATCAGGAAACTGTGCCAAATTGAGTCAAAATCCGTACATTTTTCAAGGCGTTTGTGGTTTGTTATCTGGGGTTTTGCGTTATCTGCCTGGAGTAAATCAACTGGCACTCACATCATGTATGGTATGAGAATAGGTTTTACGATTTATAGGTTGACAATGACACATAAGATTACAGCAACCAGACACTTTTTACAAAGCTGTTTATTTATTTAAACAGCGCCATTACCGGTTTCGAACCGATAGGTTCATCTTCAGCCGGCTAGTTCACGTTTTATATTATATTTCGTGTTTTGTTTCCCCACCCCTAGGAGGTTTTGTCTGGTGGGGAAACAAAACATAAGATGTAATGTAAAATGCGAACTAGCCGTCTGAAAATGAACCTATCGGTTCGAAATCGGTAACGGCGCTGTTTAAATAAAGAAATAGCACTGTAAAAAGTGGTTGGTTGCCGCAATTTTCTGTGTAAGAGAGAAACTATATTTTATGCACAGCCACGGGTTCAGTATGTCACTTGTTGACAAAATAGGTTTTACCATTCTTGCCACATTACGGCTTGCTTTCAGCCTCCATTCAATAAATATCAAGTTAGTCCTATCGTCATATTCAGCAGCTCTCCACACGATGATTTCTGTGATCCTCTTCCTGTGTCCTTTCACGACCACCACCAACAATAGCGAAACTCATCGCCAGACTCCACGCTGTGCCACATTATGTCCCATGACACGTTGGCTCTACACTAACCTTTGTTGTATGCGGCACGGTGTTAATGTTAAACGAAGCACGGAAACTCGAGAGTCAAGGTAGCCTCCAACAACGCGTTCCTAACTCTTAATAATCGGATTTCGGCTGTTGTCATCCGTCTGTTCGTCCTAGTTAGTCGACCAAACAGACAATCTTCTCGTGACGAAGTCCTTTTGAATTGACCCCTGTGCCTAATCTCTTTTCCATTCTGGATATACAATCATTGCACTACAAATTGTGTATACTACCTGTCGGTATGATAGACACATGTCCCTCATGCCAATGATTCAACATTTCTCAGAATCCGAAATATTGCAACTAGCTGCATTTGCGCGTCTCCTGGGCGTGCTGTGTTGTGAGCTCTGCCTGAATAGCACCAGTAACGCTGGATAAATTCAATAACCATCATGTATGCATCCTATTCTCCACCTGCAGGAGCGTCTTCTTACCGTGCCGAAAATAAAGAAAATAAGTTAGCACAAGGCTTAATTTTTAACATGTTTCAGATAAACTGAAACTGTGGTGTACCAGATTGGAGGTGTTAGTTCGAGGTGTTCATAGTGAATCACTTTCCTTTTTCCTGAGTGTATGTACACTGGAAGAACAAAACTAAATTCCTGTTCACTTTCGACGACTGGTCTTTGTCATCAGTAAACTGTATCATGCTTATGAGCTGTCAGTGATAATCAATTAAAACTTTGAATTTTTTAAATGCCGCTCGGTAGCAGTACTCTCTACCGTAGTGATCACACCAATCCAATATGACTAGTTGGTGCTGTTCGTATTTTTATCCACTCCATAGTACTTTATAAAGAAACATACAACGACTATGCTCACCAATTTTTGTTTGCTTTGTTAGATTTGTAGAGATTTATTTAACTGGTGCGTCCTGTCACCGGTTTACTATGCACCTTCTGGCGGCGGGAGTAAGTTGGTCGTTTAGGTGAGCGACATTTGAAAACATTATGTCCACTGATTGTCATCATCGTTACTAATTTTACCACGAACGTAGCAAGAAAAATTATCAAGTTGTCTTTGTGGTGCCTTGCTGTATTTAAAACCGATCTTGGATTAACTACATTACCTGAAAAGAGAGAGAGAGAGAGAGAGAGAGAGAGAGAGAGAAGCATTCTGAAGGGAAGCAGAAATGGAAATGAAACTTCACGAACTGGGAGGCTATGTCATATTATTTGAATGATTAAACACAGAGTCAAATTTGGCAGTCAGAGCCCACTTAGTACGCCGTTGCACACCCTGGCCGGGACGCATGCACTGATGAAAAAAAAAAAAAAAGTGCCATAAAACCGTTGCGTCCTTTCCTGAGGCAAGTCGACTCGCAATTGTATTTCGACCCTGAAATTCTGAGAACTGAAACTGGTACAGAGTTGATGTCCCTGCTTGCCCCACACATGTTCTATTGGGGACATATCTTGTGATCTTGCTGGCTGCGGGAATACCTCAATATCACGCAGACATTTCTTAGAAACACGTGACATATGTGGACGAGCTATGCCCTCTTGAAAAATGTCCCACGGTCCAGTCGCATGAGACGTAACACATGAGGGCGCCAACTGCCCGTGATGTAGCTGTGTGGCATCAGAGTTGCCTCAATCGTCTCCAGCCGCGACCTGAGGTCATACGCACTGGCTTCCCACAGCATGACGCCAGAAGTAGCGCCGCTGAGCTTCTAGAAGACACTGGATGAATGAGACCTCTTCACAGGTCACCTTCAAACTCGCCGACGATAGTCATTCAGGGTAGTACAGAACCGCGTTGCTATCTGAACACAATGCGACGCCGTTCATCAGCAGCACATGCTTTCCAGTCGCGACACCACGCGTTGTGGCACGGAACTGGCTGCTGCTAATCTCAGACCAATGGTACGGTACGGCACAGAATGTTGCAGTCGACCCATTACCTGTTCTCTGGTGGTAGGCGCAGATGTGAAGGAGTTACGGTGCACGATAAAGCGATCGTTCCTTACTGTGGTCTAATGTGGTCAGACGGAACCATGACGACGAAAATGTTTACTCTTACGTTCTCATGCAGTCCAATATTGGGCCGCTGTCACATCCGAATATCCCGCAGATCTGGATAGAGATGATCGATGGCAAGAGGCAGGAACTGTGGTGTCACCCATTGATGTCGACATGAGTTGCTGTTGATCTCAGTTTGATCCGTGCCATCGTCTCTACTTGTAATCACCGGAGTACAGTCTGAATACGATCCACATGGGTCAAAACCAGTCACCAATTACCAACCGTCTCTAATGACCTCGTTGTCGACGGGACGTTAAACACTAACCACCACCACCACCAATTACCAATAAAATTGTTTTAATGCGAGCAAGACTGTTCTATACAGCAGTTTATTACAGTTCAATGTGACCGATTCTATGCCCAGTATGTTTACAAAGTTTATCAAAAATAGAAGTTTTACTAAAGTAACAAATAATAAGTCCAACTTACGTAAGGAAACTGTAAATCCTAAAAGAAGGTTGACAGATTGAAGAGAATGCAATGGGGAAGACAAAAATGCCACTTAGGAGCTACACATGGTGCAGTTCAACAACTGGTGATCTCTAATTCTTCTCAGTCTAAGTGGGGAGTTATTTCTTTCTTCGCGTGCAGAACTCACAGGGGCTATCTTAGAGTCGATCGCGACAGACAGGGAGACGAGGAATAGCTTCCATAATAACTTCAGCGTAAGTAAACTTTCCAAATCAATGTAAGTATAACTAAAGCTCACTGTCACTAACCCTTTAGTTTACACATACTACAGTCTAAATTTCATAGATACGTGTGTACCAACGGTCAATGCTCAATAGTAGTAGACTTATATTGAGAAATCGCGTTCTCTTCGGTTATTATGTCTTACTTTTATATTGTTTCCTATACAACAGAGTTCCATTACTTCATCTACATAGTCGTCCTCAATTCGGATGCTAAATTTATAGCTCATGTCAATTCTGCTACTTTTTATTACTTCCGTCTACCTATGCCTTACATTCGATACATACTACACTCCCAATATGTTGTTCATTCCATTCAACAGATCATGCTCTTCCTCCACACTTTAACTGAAAATGGCAATGTCACTAGCAAGTCTTGTCATTGCTATTCTTTCATCCAGAATTTAAATCTCACTTTGTACAAAACTGGTGAAAAACGACATCTCTGTCCGACACCCTGTCTAATACTAGTACTTCTTTCTTGGTCTTACATTACTATTATTCATATTCTAAATCACTCAGTTTTCCTATAGTTTACAGTCACTTCCCAACGAATTTGGAACAACTTGCACCATTTTACATTGTCTGACGGTTTCGCTATGTTGGCAGATCGTATGTACGTGTCTTGAATAAAAAATATATATTGTTTCCATTATCAAGTACGACGTCAGAATTGCCTCTGTGATGCCTTTAGGTTTCCGAAGATCTTAGTCCATTGTCTTCTAATCTTCAGTCTTCTTTACCACTCTTCTGTACACTATTCTTGATACTAGCTGGATCGCATGACATGTTAACCCTTTCAGACCTGGCGTCCAGTATATTGGACACTGATTTTTTTATACACATTTTGTAACAGTAAACGATTTCATTCACCATTGAAACCCAGTTGCCTATTTACTGGACATCTCTCACGTTAAGTTCCATGCATCTTGCTGCCCTCTGTTGCTGGAGCTGTGTACTGCATCGAAAAACAATCAATATGGCGGACTCGTTGCGAAATGCTCCAGGTAACTCATATTTACGTGTTAAATACTGCAATATACACATTTTCTGGTGCTCAAAAAAATATATTGGGTAAGAGCCATCTGTAGAGATTGCGTTTATCGTAAGAGATGTGAGATTATGAAAATAATTGAGCTTTTATGACACTAAATTACGTCGTCCATAATTCTGGAGATCAGGATTCGGCGGTAATATTTTTTTCCTAATAAGCTGCAGTGAAGGCATTGATTTAATGGTGGTTTTCAACGTACTACTGTCTTATAATATTCTTTCAATTAACGTTGGGTTTCTCCTTGGATTCATAGCATAATATATTAGCTAATAAATTAATTTATCTGTGGTATCGAGTAAATAGATTTGTCTTTTATGACGTTTTCGTCTGAAACATACATGGTAGTTTGCTAAAACTCGGTTTTTGTTTGTAGATGAGAGGAAGGTATACGACACAACAAATCGACTGATTAGAATATCGAAAACACTGTTCAATGACAAAAATTCAAGACAACATAGTACTCGAATTACTGCATTTTCGAATGAGTGTAGCTGAAAGTCTTGTGAGAGCAGGGACAAACAGAGAGAGAGGAAGAGGTAGGCCAAGCAGTGAAGAAGTTGGAAAAGAGACTCAACAGAAAAGATCCAGAGCAGAGAGACGATCTCAATCAAATGTACAATACGATGGTATTAACCATCTCCCAGTGGAACACCATGTCAAGGGAAACCCTTTATTGAAATTTTTTCACTGGTATCGACAGTAATTCATGCAAGGGCCAAACCACAGGTTTATCATCATGTGTGGTTGACAACATCTAGATTTATTTACTGAAAAAATTTTCCTTTACAATGGAAAGAAGAGAAAAGGCAGTTAACAACAACCAATAATCACATGCGCTGGAAGGGCTTAAAAACTTGCTATAAAATTTATCCCTTTTCAAAAAAAAATTCAACAAGGTCAACATCAATAATCACAGAGCACAAGAAGCCTTGGAATTTAATTTAAAATTCTCTCTTAAAACATGTAAATCCAGATGAAAATCAATAATCCCCAAGCACCAGAAGGCTTAGCAATTGCCTTGAAATTTTAAGTAACACGATAAGATCGAGATCAGTAATGAGCCTCAGAAGCCTTAGAGAAATTGCCTTGTAAAAAATTAAAGAAGACACTTAAATAGAAATAGATAAATATATTTTATAATTGTTCCAAATAATTTAGGAGAGTAAATGCCCCACTTCAAAACAACTAGGCCATGGTGGTGACTAAACCAGTAACAGCAAGCAGTCCTGTAGGGGCTTAAAAGTTTATACAGGGTGTTTCAAAAATGACCGGTATATTTGAAACGGCAATAAAAACTAAACGAGCAGCGATAGAAATACACCGTGTGTTGCAATATGCTTGGGACAACAGTACATTTTCAGGCGGACAAACTTTCGAAATTACAGTAGTTACAATTTTCAACAACAGATGGCGCTGCAAGCGATGTGAAAGATATAGAAGACAACGCAGTCTGTGGGTGCGCCATTCTGTACGTCGTATTTCTGCTGTAAGCGTGTGCTGTTCACAACGTGCAAGTGTGCTGTAGACAACATGGTTTATTCCTTAGAACAGAGGATTTTTCTGGTGTTGGAATTCCACCGCCTGGAACACAGTGTTGTTGCAACAAGACGAAGTTTTCAACGGAGGTTTAATGTAACCAAAGGACCGAAAAGCGATACAATAAAGGATCTGTTTGAAAAATTTCAACGGACTGGGAATGTGACGGATGAACGTGCTGGAAAGGTAGGGCGACCGCGTACGGCAACCACAGAGGGCAACGCGCAGCTAGTGCAGCAGGTGATCCAACAGCGGCCTCGGGTTTCCGTTCGCCGTGTTGCAGCTGCGGTCCAAATGACGCCAACGTCCACGTATCGTCTCATGCGCCAGAGTTTACACCTCTATCCATACAAAATTCAAACGCGGCAACCCCTCAGCGCCGCTGCCATTGCTGCACGAGAGACATTCGCTAACGATATAGTGCACAGGATTGATGACGGCGATATGCATGTGGGCAGCATTTGGTTTACTGACGAAGCTTATTTTTACCTGGACGGCTTCGTCAATAAACAGAACTGGCGCATATGGGGAACCGAAAAGCCCCATGTTGCAGTCCCATCGTCCCTGCATCCTCAAAAAGTACTGGTCTGGGCCGCCATTTCTTCCAAAGGAATCATTGGCCCATTTTTCAGATCCGAAACGATTACTGCATCACGCTATCTGGACATTCTTCGTGAATTTGTGGCGGTACAAACTGCCTTAGACGACACTGCGAACACCTCGTGGTTTATGCAAGATGGTGCCCCCCCACATCGCACGGCCGACGTCTTTAATTTCCTGAATGAATATTTCGATGATCGTGTGATTGCTTTGGGCTATCCGAAACATACAGGAGGCGGCGTGGATTGGCCTCCCTATTCGCCAGACATTAACCCCTGTGACTTCTTTCTGTGGGGACACTTGAAAGACCAGGTGTACCGCCAGAATCCAGAAACAATTGAACAGCTGAAGCAGTACATCTCATCTGCATGTGAAGCCATTCCGCCAGACACGTTGTCAAAGGTTTCGGGTAATTTCATTCAGAGAGTACGCCATATTATTGCTACGCATGGTGGATATGTGGAAAATATCGTACTATAGAGTTTCCCAGACCGCAGCGCCATCTGTTGTTGAAAATTGTAACTACTGTAATTTCGAAAGTTTGTCCGCCTGAAAATGTACTGTTGTCCCAAGCATATTGCAACAAACGGTGTATTTCTATCGCTGTCGTTTAGTTTTTATTGCCGTTTCAAATATACCGGTCATTTTTGAAACACCCTGTATATATATATATATATATATGTCTTGAAACCTTCCTATTTGCTTAATTTTGAGACTTGATTGAGAGAGGGGAAGAGAGGCAAGTGCAAATTTACCGAGGAACGGAAAAATAAGAAGATCCCCAGGACTGAGTGTCGCAGTAAGCATAATAACTGAAGTGACCAACGATCCGCCACAGCAACGACATCCCGGAAAAGCGGTTTCTTATAGAGCCTAGTACCAGCCTCCGCCCAGAACGGCACCCGCTTCCTCTCCCGTCGTCATGTCCCCCAGTTGGTGAAGCACTCTAGCACAATCTGTTGGCTGGTCGGGCAACCAGCAGCTGGGTCAGCATACAATGTGGCCAACTAGCGCAGCCTGCAAGACTGGCAACCTGATATCAATGTTAGATAAAGTTAGTAACCAAGTAAAACACAACAATGATTCACCACTTGAACCGTCTGCAAATCTGTTGCTTTTTTTAAAAAAAATGACGAACACATTTAAAAAGAGAGGGTAATAATAAAACACTCGATTAATCCAATTTCAACGAGTTGCCTTCACAAATCTAGTACTCGGACAATATTAAGATTGAGTGCTGACTCAAAAATTTCACTAGATATACAGGGTGTTACAAACAGGTACGGCCAAATTTTCAGGAAACATGCCTCACACACAAATAAAGAAAAATTGTAATGTGGACATGTGTCCGGAAATGCTTAATTTCCATGTTAGAGCTCATTTTAGTTTCGTCAGTATGTACTGTACTTCGTCGATTCACCGCCAGTTGGCCTAATTGAAGGAAGGTAATGTAGACTTCGGTGCTTGTGTTGACATGCAACTCATTGCTCTACAGTACTAGCATCAAGCACATCAGTGCGTAGCATCAACAGGTTAGTGTTCATCACGAACGTGGTTTTGCAGTCAGTGCAATGTTAACAAATGCGGAGTTGGCAGATGCCCATTTGATGTATGGATTAGCACGGGGCAATAGCCGTGGCGCGGTACGTTTGTATCGAGACAGATTTCCAGAACGAAGGTGTCCCGACAGGAAGACGTACGAAGCAATTTATCGGCGTCTTAGGGAGCACGGAACATTCCAGCCTATGAATCGCGTCTGGGGAAGACCTAGAACGACGAGGACACCTGCAATGGACGAGGCAATTCTTCGTGCAGTTGACGATAACCCTAATGTCAGCGTCAGAGAAGTTGCTGCTGTACAACGTAATGTTGACCACGTCACTGTATGGAGCGTGCTACGGGAGAACCTGTTGTTTCCGTACCATGTACAGCGTGTGCATGCACTATCAGCAGCTGATTGGCCTCCACGGGTACACTTCTGCGAATGGTTCATCCAACAATGTGTCAATCCTCATTTCAGTGCAAATGTTCTCTTTACGGATAAGGCTTCATTCCAACGTGATCAAATTCTCACAATCAACATGTGTGGGCTGACGATAATCCGCGCACAATTGTGCAATCACGTCATCAAGGCAGACTTTGTGTGAACATTTGGGCAGGCATTGTTGGTGATGTCTTCATTGGGCCCCATGTTCTTCCACCTACGCTCAATGGAGCACGTTATCATGATTTCATACGGGATACCCTACCTGTGCTGCTAGAACATGTGCCTCTACAAGTACGACACAACATGTGGTTCATGCACGATGGAGCTCCAGCACATTTCAGTCGAAGTGTTCGTACGCTTCTCAACAACAGATTCGGTGACCGATGGATTGGTATGGGCGGACCAATTCCATGGCCTCCACGCTCTCCTGACCTCAATCCTCTTGACTTTCATATAGGGGAGCATTTGAAATCTCTTGTCTACGCAACCCCGATACCAAATGTAGAGACTCTTCGTGCTCGTATTGTGGACGGCTGTGATACAATACGCCACTCTCCAGGGCTGCATCAGCGCATCAGGGATTCCATGCGACGGAGGGTGGACGCATGTATCATCGCTAACGGAGGATATTTTGAACATTTCCTGTAACAAAGTGTTTGAAGTCACGCTGGTACGTTCTGTTGCTGTGTGTTCCCATTCCACGATTAATGTGATTTGAAGAGAAGTAATAAAATGATCTCTAACATGGAGAGTAAGCGTTTCCGGACACATGTCCTCATAACATATTTTATTTCTTTGTGTGTGAGGAATGTTTCCTGAAAGTTTGGCCGTACCTTTTTGTATCACCCTGTATTTACTACACCTCAGAAATATAGGGCATTCGTCAATAATCCACAGTGCCTGCTGAATGGCAGCAGTCTCCCTGTGTGGCTAGGGCTAACGGACACCCCACCGGATGGCTATTGTATTCTAAAACACAATTTAAGAAAGGAGTTTAAGAACTCGGCGCATTAGTTGCCCAGTCTGTTCCAGTATGACTCCTATTAGTAGGCCCCTTCACAGGTCTACCAAAAACCAGTACCACAAGCAACTCAAACAACACTAAACCTAATCACTGTGCAGCAAAGCGACGAAGTGCAAGTCATCAAGGGCACACAGAACCCAGAAGCTGCAAGAAGACCCAACACACGTTGCCCGCCGAGACGACCGACCGACCAAACAGCGGTCGTTCCCGATGACATCACAGGCAAGGGGAAAGGTTGCAAGTGAATCGCCAGCTGACAACTTCTTACTAATAGGTCACCTCGACGGACGGCAACACAGTGGGCGGCAGCGGCAACACACTTTCGATGGAAAACCAATAGCCACCAGCCTCTCGCGGAACGGAGTCTTTGGTCACTTCCGCACAATCGCCCAACCGTGGTCCCGACCGCTTCAGCTCAGAGCCCCAACTGCCTCCCAGCACTGTCCAAACGAGACACGCACTACGAGAAAAATTCTGTCCCCGACCGCTGCGCGGCGGCAGCGCCACCTGTCGACTTGAGGGGAAACCACATATAGGAAGTCACCCGGAAGAGATATGAATGCGAGCCAACACGGCTCACTTATGGTGTCACATAGCTACTCATGTAACGAAGATGCTACTTTTCAGGACTGTGATTGCCGCTATTGCTACACGTTCTGTGTGTAGTTGACCACGACTCTTGCCCTGTTTATGGTGTGTGTTTTGATATAGAGAATGGGTAGAAATATCGTTATCTTGGTCCGCTGTGTTTTCAAATTTTGTTTCTACACTTCTGTACATTATTTCGGTCAGGACTTGCTTGTGAGAGTTATCGGCCGATAATTTTCACACATAGTTTCCGAAATCTTAACGTGCCAGTTGGCACGATTATGCGAATCGACTGGGATTTTGCTATCGAGTAGTGGTTACCGTCTCGTTTTCTCAGGGACGGCGTCACGAGGCGGCGAGTGACAACACCAGGAAGTGTGTCCGCCGCTACCGACACTAAAGTGCGCGTCATATATCTTGGCGGCCGAGTTTAGGTTCGTTCTGCGCATTTGACGTCACAAAACACAGTCTGCCAATGAACAGAGAACGACGTTGCCAGATCTCGACTGCAGTGCAGAGCACGGACGTGTGCCTTCAGTTTTAGAAACGTTCAGTCATAAATAAAGTAATAGAACAAAAGCAATGTCTTGATAGCAGACTTTCTTTTATAGAAAGTTTGGAAAAAGCATTCTTTATACCAATTGCTTCATATTCTATTAATTAATTAAACCAAACAAGCAATAAGACTCCTAATTCAGGCGATAGCAAGGAAAGGTGTTTGTTTCAATTTCACGAACTGCTTTTTCGCAATAAAGAACAGCGGTAACTGTTTATTTCCTATTGTACTTCGACGAAGCGTGAGTAATTCATAGTCATACCAACAGTGTTTATAAGTAGTTGCGTGAGGTGTTAAAGTCCTTATTGAGTTACATTGTTTCATGAGCTGAGGTAGCGTAACGGTTAAGGTGTTGGGCTGCCAAGTGAGTGGTTATGAGTTCAAACCTTATGCGGTGCTTAATATTTACTTTATTTAAAAACAATATTGGAGTGCCTTACTTCACTAATTTTATTCGTTTGAATGAAATTTCTAGTGCTTTGCCTCTTCATTAACTTTTACGCTGCTGCAGAACGTGCTCCCCGCATTCCGCGCTGTGCGCGATTTTGTAATCACTGCACTTCTCGCCTGTCCAGACAAATGGTGTTCCCACTGCTTTGACACACTTATCATTCGATTTCACAAAAACTATTTGGCCAAAAAATTTTATTTTTACACGTCTTCTTGACTGATACCTTTCCCCCATATATGACTTAATTTTGTTTTGATGCGCAGCATTAAATGTGGTAAACCATTGCACGAAATTTTGAAGAGTTTGCAGAGGTAAAAGTCCATAGCGTATACTTTCCGTATGGTCGATTTTAGTTGCCACAATGTTGAGAATGAAATGTGGACAAGATACCTAAATTTCATATAATATTTACTGTTTAACAATATCTCATTTAATTTAAGTACTACATAGGTGTCGTATATAATATTGAGAAATATTCCGTCTTTCGCGACTGTAATAAAAGTTTTATTTACACAGGGCGCGTTTGGCTTTATTTTAAAGCACTTCCATCGGTGAAAGGTATGGCACATACACAATGGTATTCATGTTGTATTTCTTGTTTTTGTTCCACAGTCGCAGTTTTACTAATGGTATTGAAATATATCCCTCTTCTTCAATTGTAATAAGCGACTTATTTATACCAGACGCGTTTCTCTCTTTTGAAGCATCATAAGAGGACTGTATTTTGTGTCCTCCATCGCCAAGTCACGTTTCGTAGTTTTGTGCTGCGGTAGCACAATATTCAACGTTTGTGTTGGCTCATCAGTGTTTTAGCAAATAAATGCTGTTTGTGTGTGCCACACACAAAATTGTATTTGACATAGCTCTGAGCACTTCACTGACAGACGGTATATTCAAGTCCTAATGTTTTTGTAAGTCCACAGTTTTGTTTAATGTATATTGTCTACTTCCTTTTGATTGATTGAAGTGCTTTAAAATAAAGCCAAACGTGCCCAGTGTAAGTAAAACTTTTGTTACAGTCGCGAAAGGTGGAATATTTCTCAATATTACATACGACACTTATGTGGTACTTGAATTAAATGAAATATATAGGTATCTTGTCCACATTTCATTCTCAACATTGTGGCAACTAAAATCGACCATCCGGAAAGTATACTCTATGATCTTTACCTCTGCAAACTCTTCAAAATTTCGTGCAATGGTTTACTATATTTAATGTTGCATAATAACTGCGTTGAACATCGAAACAAAATTAAGTCATTTATGGGGGGAAGGTATCAGTCAAGAAGATAGGTAAAAATCTAATTTTTGAGCCAAATAGTTTTTGTGGAATCGAATGATAAAGAGTGTCAAAGCAGTCGGAACACAATGTGTCTGCACAGGCGAGCAGTGCAGTGACAAAATCGCCCACAGCGCGGAATGCAGGGAGCACGTCTTTGTAGCAGCGAAAGGGTTAATGCGGCCGTGGTGGCTTTACTTCATGAACTGCGCGCTCCCCCCTAAACGTAAGCTTGCGAACTATGCTATACTATGGCGCTGCTTCTCTTGGCGCGTGCGTCGTGTGCAACTGGCAACGCAGCAATCTCCCGCGTCTAGGCGGGCATGCGCGAGCCGCCAATATAAAAGAATTGAACTATAGTAAGTGTGAGTAGGATCGGACTGCGGGAAGGTACTGGGTTCGTTAAGTAAAATGATGACGTTGTACTGCCGTAAGACGTTGAGCCTGAAGGTATGTTCTGAGGCTGCACAGCCGAAATTGTAGGACATCATACGATAGGTGGATTTTAGAAAAGTAACAAAAAGGTTAATTGGCACTAGCATGGGCACTTTTGGTTGTGGTCAATAGTAGAGCCAACTAAACCATGGATTGTTAAGGAATTCTTGAATTAACCAGGAAGAAGGTTCAGAGTGGCATTAATTTATTTAGCTTAAACCACAAATTAATATGATGACGCCCAAATATTATCAGAACCTGTTGTGAAAATTTAAGGTACTTTTGAATTAAGCAGGAAGGAAGTTCACAATACCATTCACTTAAGTAATTGGAAACACATATTGAAATCATAACACGCAAATATCATCAGAAGTTCACTCTTAGGCTAATCTTTTCTGCCATAGTAACGAGCAGCCCATTAAGTGACAAGATAATGATACACTTGCATTTCTGAGAGTAGCTGATCCAGGATACTAAAACCAAAAACATATAATATTCTCCATTCCCTAAATTCGGAGATCCCCGACTTAAAATTAATGAACTGCCAGAGGTGACTCTGCCGTAAAATAACCAACCTTATTTCACACTACTAAAACATCTATTAACGAATGTTTACAATTACATCCAAAGGCACCAATATAACTGACTGTGATAATATTCTTCTCGGGTATGCAGCCGGATCATGACATGACACAATATTTCCGAGGTCCAACTGGCCGCCATCTTCAGGTGAGAGCGCTGGTGCACAATCTCGCCGGAACTGACTTCCCAGCGCAAGCGGAAGCCCCTATATAGACCACAGAAGACCCACAACGCGTGCGCGAGAAGGTGTCGTAGCTGCCCTCTAGCGCAGTAAACATGCCGCGCCGCCAGTGGTGGAAAGAGGCGAAATCGAGATATCGCTGTCAAAAATAAAAGAAATTTTAAAAATTTTTATTCCGACGATTGAAACACAGACCGTTGTTTTTTAATGTCAAATAACACCGGGTCCCAAGTCTTACTTAAAAGATAACCCTTGTCTGTATTAATAAGATTGTCAGATAAACGAATCTCTATGGATTCTTTTAAAACACAGTCCCAATAGCGAGATGCAGGGGCAACCATTTGTGTCGCATCATATAGCATTCTGTGTCCCTCGGTGAGATAGTGCTCCGCCACTGCGGATTTCTCAGGATGAAGCAGCCGCGTGTGCCGCTGATGCTCAACACATCGGTCCTGAATGGTCCGGATTGTCTGACCAATATAAGCCTTCCCACAGTGGCAAGGGATCTTGTACACACCGGGCTTCCTCAAACCCAAGTCATCCTTAACAGAGCCAAGAAGCGCTCTAATCTTGGCTGGCGGACGAAAAATACTTTTGATATGATATCGTTTTAGAATTCTTATCTTCGAGGAAATTCTCCCAGCAAAAGGCAGAAAAGCCACCGATTTGCAGGTATCTTCTGGTGGTTCAGGCGATGGTCCAAACTGGAAAGCACGACGGATCTGTTTATCTGTATAGCGGTCCTGCTTGAACACAACCTTAAGGTGGATAATTCTTGTGTCAAGCTTTCTCCATCTGAAATGGCATAAGCTCTTCTCGCCAACGTCCGTAGGACCCCCGTACTCTGGAACGATGGATGACAGCTAGAAGCATGCAGGTAACGGTCCGTGTGCTTAGGGTTTCGATAAACACTGTGTCCCAGTGTCCCATCATCCTTTCTGTACACCAGAACATCCAGAAACGGAAGCTTTCCATCACTTTCAACCTCCATGGTAAACTTGATGCTAGGATGCAGTGAATTAAAATGATCTAGGAGGCGGTCAAGAGCTTCTCTCCCATGAGGCCACACCATAAACGTGTCGTCAACGTACCTACAGAAACAGGTTGGTTTTAAGGACGCCGTCTTCAGTGCCATGTCCTCCAAATCTTCCATAAAAAGATTGGCGACTATTGGGGACAATGGGCTCCCCATAGCCACTCCGTCAGTCTGTTCAAAATATTTGTTATTGAATAAAAAGTACGTCGACGTCAGCACGTGGCGACAAAGCCTGGTTGTTTCCTCATCCAGTTTCTCACCAATTAATTGCAAGGATTCTTCCAGAGGAACCCGGGTAAAAAGCGATACGACATCAAAGCTCACAAGCAAATCGCAGGGACTAAGAGACAAGGACTTCAATCTCTGAATAAACACCATAGAATTGGGAATGTGATGTTCGCATTTACCGACGTGAGGGCCAAGAACAGATGCTAAGTACTTGGCTATATTGTAGGTAGGAGCACCCAAGTTACTCACGATCGGACGAAGCGGGACCCCTTTCTTATGAATCTTGGGTAGGTCGTATAGTCTCGGTGGCACGGCAGCACCAGGACGAAGTTTTTTGAGAACGTCGTCAGGTAAAGAACTCTTCTTCAGCAGTGAAAGCGTCTTCCGTTTTATCCGTTCAGTTGGGTCGTCCTGCAATGTTCTGTATGCTGAGTCCTCAAGTAAGAGATCCATCTTTCCAGATAGTCATCACGTGACAGAAGAACCGTTGCGTTGCCTTTGTCCGCTGGTAGAACTATCAGACCCTCGTCTTCTCTAATGGACCGGACGGCTGCCCTTTCGAGAGAGGAGATGTTACTCTGTGAAGGCGGCGCCCTCCGCAATGTATGTGAGACCTCTTGCCTAATCTCTTCAGCTTGGCCCTCCGAAAAGTTGGACACTGCTTGTTCGACTGCACAGATGAATTCGGTGATAGGCACATTCCTCGGTGTAGGGGCAAAATTCAGGCCTTTCTCCAACACTGACAGCGTAGCGTCGTCCAGTTCTTTACACGTGAGGTTAATCACTGTCCGTCGACGGGTGTCGTCATCAGATATCATAGGTTGAGAACAAAGCCGATGAAACTTCGAAGACTGTTTCCTCACGGCGCTCCTATTGTAAGTAGGCTGTTTATGTTTTCTTATTGGCAACGTTACGTAGCGCACTGTATGAAAATCACTGGCTGTGCTGTGTGCAGTCGGTGGCTAGTTTGCATTGTTGTCTGCCATTGTAGTGTTAGGCAGCTGGCTGTGAACAGCGCGTAGCGTTGCGCAGTTGGAGGTGAGCCGCCAGCAGTGGTGGATGTGGGGAGAGAGATGGCGGAGTTTTGTAATTTGTCATGAACTGCTATATATATTATGACTATTAAGGTAAATACATTGTTTGTTCTCTATTAAAATCCTTCATTTGCTAACTAAGCCTATCAGTAGTTAGTACCTTCAGTAGTTTGAATCTTTTATTTAGCTGGCAGTAGTGGCGCTTGCTTTATTGCAGTAGCTCGAGTAACCAAGATTTTTGTGAGGTAAGTGATTTGTGAAACGTATAGGTTAATGTTAGTCAGGGCCATTCTTTTGTATGGATTTTTGAAAGTTAGATTGCGTTGCGCTAAAAAATATTGTGTTTCAGCTTAAGCACCCATTCCCAGGAGGCATCCGACAGCAGCGACGATAACTCCAAGTGCAAGAAAAGTAAATCCTTGGATATGAAATCCAGTTGTCTTCGAGTGAAGCGAATGCGCTCCTTGGCTAAGGCGAAACTGGCACGCTTCTTGAGGTTGTTGGCCGTTTTCGTATCAATAAAATGCACAAATCTAGCAAACTTAGGTATTACTCTTCCATCGCGGCATCTCAGCAAAAAGGCGAGGGCACTCAGCAACTTGCCCTCCTTCTTACGAAGTTTATCAAACTTCTTCACAAGTTCCACCGTCTCCTCCCGGTAGAGGTTGAAATGGCTCTGAGCACTATGGGAGTCAACTGCTGAGGTCATTAGCCCCTAGAACTTAGAAGTAGTTAAACCTAACTAAACTAAGGACATCACAAACATCCATGCCCGAGGCAGGATTCGAACCTGCGACCGTAGCGGTCTTGCGGTTCCAGGCTGAAGCGCCCTTAACCGCACGGCCACTTCGGCCGGCTCCCCGTAGAGGCTTCTGATGTGACTACGAAGGCTTTCCCGGCGTAATAATTGATAATATTCTTCTCGGGTATGCAGCCGTATCATGACATGACACAATATTTCCGGGGTCCAACTGGCCGCCATCTTCAGGTGAGAGCACTGGTGCACAATCTCGCCGGAACTGACTTCCCAGCGCAAGCGGCAGCCCCTATATAGGCCGCAGAAGACCCACAACGTGTGCGCGAGAAGGTGCCGTAGCTGCCCTCTAGCGCAGTAAACATGCCGCGCCGCCAGTGGTGGAAAGAGGCGAAATCGAGATATCGCTGTCAAAAATAAAAGAAATTTTAAAAATTTTTATTCCGACGATTGAAACACAGAGCGTTGTTTTTTAATGTCAGATAACACCGGGTCCCAAGTTTTATTTAAAAGATAACCCTTAAGATTGTCAGATAAACGAATCTCTATGGCTATACACATAAACAGATCCGTCGTGGTTTCCAGTTTGGACCATCGCCTGAACCACCAGAAGATACCTGCAAATCGGTGGCTTTTCTGCCTTTTGCTGGGAGCATTTCCTCGAAGATAGGAAGAATTCTGAAACGATATCATATCAAAAGTATTTTTCGTCCGCCAGCCAAGATTAGAGCGCTTCTTGGCTCTGTTAAGGATGACTTGGGTTTTAGGAAGCCCGGTGTGTACAAGATCCCTTGCCACTGTGGGAAAGCTTATATTGGTCAGACGATCCGGATCATTCAGGACCGATGTGTTGGGCATCAGCGGCACACACGGCTGCTTCAACCTGAGAAATCCGCAGCGGCGGAGCACTATCTCATCGAGGGACACAGAATGCTATATGATGCGACACAAATGGTTGCCCCTGCATCTCGCTATTGGGACTGTGTTTTAAAAGAATCCATAGAGATTCGTTTATCTGACAACCTTATTAATAGAGACAAGGGTTATCTTTTAAGTAAGACTTGGGACCCGGTGTTATCTGACATTAAAAAACAACGGTCTGTGTTTCAATCGCCGGAATATTATCAATTATTACGCCGGGAAAGCCTTCGTAGTCACATTACTGTGATTTACTTAACTTAATTATTCTTTAATTGATGAGACGATGCTTCCGGTAGAATTTCATAATCGTGTCTCTAAATGAGAACATTTCAAAACATGCCACGCATCCAGTTGATAAAGAACCAGTCCTTGACTCGTAATACTGAGACCTTCGTCCTGCAAACTCCCTGTTCGAACAGAGCAGATCGAAGAATCAAACACGAGAAATCATATGACGAGTGCTCGGTACGGCACTCAACTACAGCGCGTCACTTGTAACGTCGTTACCAGAGCTTCAGAAACCGTGCAACAGCCCGGCAATACCCTTCCGGACAGTGTTCTGAGAACAAGTGACAACAAGATGCTCGTCAGCACAACTCGTATCAGCCTCCGACCAAAACCAAAAGTATCCATGTTAGTGACAATTCACCCTCGTATCTAAAATCTACATACGATTTCATACAGTTTCGGTTCTGTATCACCAGAACATACGGTGATGCTCAAGATTTCACTTAGCGAACTGAAGAGATTCCCTAGATCGACCATTACCTGCCACAGCGGCAGACATGCTTTGTGCTGCTGTCATTCGCCGGCTCTTTACTCAACTGCCCCGTCGTCTCGCTCCTCCGTCCCTGAGCAAAAAGGCACTAGACACAAATCGATAGCAAAACCCCAGTCGATTCGCAGAATCGTGCCAACTGGCTCAGTAATAATGTTTTTTTTATTCTGGAAATAGGAAAGAAAGCCGTAATAGTATTATTGTCGGTAGCTTAATTTATCATCAAATCGATCGACACAGTGTGTTTGGTGGAGTGTTATATATGTGCGGCGAAAATAATGTTAGTGTAATGTATTGGCTACAGGCAGTCCTGTTTGTGATACAGCTTAACATGGTTCTTTAGGCAGTACTGTATAAAACATAATGGTTAGAGCAGCTATTATGAAAGCAGCCACCCTGCGATGCCTTCCAGATCGTTGTCTACGCCCAACCGTTCTCAACGGCTAACGCGGAATTCACCTGGTCGGCTGGACATGGCATCGAGCACGAACGCCCCTCCTCCCCGCCGCCGGACGCGGTCCTGATTCACAGCTTGTGGCCTCGGAGGGGGCGGTCGCAGCAGAGGACTACTAAAAGCCGAGACCCGTGCCGACTTACTTCTGCACTTTATGTACAACGAGGAGCGAGCGCCGAGAGGGGGAGAAAGAGCGCGGAGCACTGCGAAAAGGAAAGGCGGAAGAGAAGGGAAAAATATGTTCCCGAGACGGCGGGCCGCGCCGGCTTCTAGACGTGCTGAAAAGTTTTTTATAGTGCCGCCTCCGTTCCTGCTCGCCCTCAAGGCTAGAGCGAGGATAATTCCAACTAGAGAGGGGGGAGGGTCGGCTACTTACGCTCCGCGCCAGCAAGGTTCCGGACTCTGTGTCTGAGCGCACACCTGCTGGCTGCCCGAGGCTTAAAACAGCAGCCGACGCCACCGCCGCCGCCGCCGTCTGCACACAGCAGCTCTCGGAGACCTGGCTGCGCTTATAGAAGTTGCAACGGTTACAGGTGCACCATCACGAGGATTTTAGCGACTCCATATCAGAGACAGAGCACAACAGTTATGGGATATTGCGCTGTACGCTGTACGGTCACTCACGTGTCTCAGAACGGTTGTGAAAACATGTAATCTCCGTTCACACATGTCACCCAGCCGCAGTTCGCAACGGACCAGGATTCAGACAGGAAGCTTTGACTTAGGTTCACTAGTATGAGAATTATTGTGGAGAAAAAAGAAATACTGTGGCCGAGCGGTTCTAGGCTCCTCAGTCCGGAACCGCGCAGCTGTTATTGTCGCGGGTTCGAATCCTGCCTCGGCATGGGTGTGTCTGATGTCCTTAGGTTGGTTAGGTTTAAGTAGTTCTAACTCTAGGGGACTGATGACCCCAGATGTTAAGTCCCATATTGCTTACAGCCATTTGAGTTCTAAACCAAAAGAAAAATAAGTAGAGTGAGAGATATCTAACTTATAGCACTTACCAGGTCTTTTTTATTATAGCCTATGCAGTAAGTTAAGAATTATTTAAACAATGACATAATCAAGTGCTAGATGTTTCTTTCTACACTCCTGGAAATGGAAAAAAGAACACATTGACACCGGTGTGTCAGACCCACCATACTTGCTCCAGACACTGCGAGAGGGCTGTACAAGCAATGATCACACGCACGGCACAGCGGACACACCAGGAACCGCGGTGTTGGCCGTCGAATGGCGCTAGCTGCGCAGCATTTGTGCACCGCCGCCGTCAGTGTCAGCCAGTTTGCCGTGGCATACGGAGCTCCATCGCAGTCTTTAACACTGGTAGCATGCCGCGACAGCGTGGACGTGAACCGTATGTGCAGTTGACGGACTTTGAGCGAGGGCGTATAGTGGGCATGCGGGAGGCCGGGTGGACGTACCGCCGAATTGCTCAATACGTGGGGCGTGAGGTCTCCACAGTACATCGATGTTGTCGCCAGTGGTCGGCGGAAGGTGCACGTGCCCGTCGACCTGGGACCGGACCGCAGCGACGCACGGATGCACGCCAAGACCGTAGGATCCTACGCAGTGCCGTAGGGGACCGCACCGCCACTTCCCAGCAAATTAGGGACACTGTTGCTCCTGGGGTATCGGCGAGGACCATTCGCAACCGTCTCCATGAAGCTGGGCTACGGTCCCGCACACCGTTAGGCCGTCTTCCGCTCACGCCCCAACATCGTGCAGCCCGCCTCCAGTGGTGTCGCGACAGGCGTGAATGGAGGGACGAATGGAGACGTGTCGTCTTCAGCGAAGAGAGTCGCTTCTGCCTTGGTGCCAATGATGGTCGTATGCGTGTTTGGCGCCGTGCAGGTGAGCGCCACAATCAGGACTGCATACGACCGAGGCACACAGGGCCAACACCCGGCATCATGGTGTGGGGAGCGATCTCCTACACTGGCCGTACACCACTGGTGATCGTCGAGGGGACACTGAATAGTGCACGGTACATCCAAACCGTCATCGAACCCATCGTTCTACCATTCCTAGAACGGCAAGGGAACTTGCTGTTCCAACAGGACAATGCACGTCCGCATGTATCCCGTGCCACCCAACGTGCTCTAGAAGGTGTAAGTCAACTACCCTGGCCAGCAAGATCTCCGGATCTGTCCCCCATTGAGCATGTTTGGGACTGGATGAAGCGTCGTCTCACGCGGTCTGCACGTCCAGCACGAACGCTGGTCCAACTGAGGCGCCAGGTGGAAATGGCATGGCAAGCCGTTCCACAGGACTACATCCAGCATCTCTACGATCGTCTCCATGGGAGAATAGCAGCCTGCATTGCTGCGAAAGGTGGATATACACTGTACTAGTGCCGACATTGTACATGCTCTGTTGCCTGTGTCTATGTGCCTGTGGTTCTGTCAGTGTGATCATGTGATGTACCTGACCCCAGGAATGTGTCAATAAAGTTTCCCCTTCCTGGGACAATGAATTCACGGTGTTCTTATTTCAATTCCCAGGAGTGTATATGCGATTTAAAGTAGGAAATTATAAGAACAATAAGTAAGCTACACTTAAATTTTTCCAGATCTGAAGGTGGTAGAAATTACGAATCAGGTTTCCTAATTTGTACCAGTGGCAGCGTAAATTTTACCTTCGTCATATATGACGTCCCTGAACCCAACAAGAGGCACGTTCAGTAACAAATGCAACTAACTTTTCTTGTGATAGTAGGTTTGTTTTATTCAGAATTCAACTACACCATATTATCCCCTAATATTTTGGCTACAAATTCTTATTTTTCAAGATAATCTCCCTTCAGTACAGGGCCCTTTCACCACTTCTCGAGGACGGCCTGTATGCCCTCAAGGTACCAGTCTGCTGGTTGACTTCAGAGCCAATGCGTTGCTGGATCAATAACCTCCCCATCGTACACGTACTGCTTCCCGTGAAGTGCATCCTTCCTTGGGCCAAACAGATGCAAGTCAGAAGGTGGGCGTAGCGTGGATGAGGAAGCGGTTTTATGAACTCTTCTCGGATGCGCAGACTTGTGTAAGGCCTTGCCTATAACGTAGAAGTTCAATTGCAATACGTTGATCACCTCGAATGAGAGTGTCTATACGTTCCAGTGCTGCAGGAGTCATAGTTGTATGCTGCCGGCATAGATCGGACAGGCTTGCGCGACCTTGTCGCGATGATGACTGTCACCCTGCCCAACGACTCACCGTGCTTTTATTCACTGCTAGATCCCCTTAGACATTCTACAAGCGCCTATGAATATCTTTGTTGCTCTGGTTTTCTGTCAAAAGAAATTCAATGACAGCTCTCTGCTTTGAATGCACCTCCGTTACAAATACCACTTTGAAGACTACGTGGAGCGCCGCCGCCTATCGCAACTTGCCCGCCCGGCTGCCCGCGCGGTCTACCGCTGTGCTTCCCGCGTGGGAAGGCGTGCCGGTCCCCGGCATGAATCCACCCGGCCGATTTGTGTCGAGGTCCGCTGTGCAGGCCAGACTGTGGATGGTTTTTAAGGCGCTTTTCCATCTACCTCGGCGAATGCAGGCTGGTTCCCCTATGCCGCATTATTCCGTCGGCAATTGCTGTGCAAACACCTTTGCACGTACGCGTACACCTTAATTACTCTATCACGCAAACATTTGGGATTACACTCCCTGCAATGAGACGTTCCCATGGGGGTCCACAGGGGGCCGAACCGCACAGTAACATTGGGTTCCGTGTGGGGCGGCGGTGGGGTGGGTTTACTGCATTGGTCTGTTTGGCTTGTTGTGGGGTTGTGAACCACTGAGGGCTACGGCGGGACGAAGCCTCTCCGTCGTTTCTAGGTCCCCGATTTAATACAATAAAATCGGAACTTCATGAAACTATAGGAGCTAGAGAGGGAATATTACACGAGGTACCACAACAAATTCCTTGTTTTTCAATAACCAGATCTTGGAGGGATGTAACATAAAATGCCAGAGGCTCCTAAAACCGTCGGACAAAAACACTGACAGAGGCACCAGAGTGGCGATGGTCGTATATAGCGATAACGCTGTAACCTACGAAAACTGGGCTGATATAACCGCTGTCATTGAGTGGAGGATAAAGTGAGAGTCTTCGGAAGGGGCACCTATCCTCATGAAGAGCTTATAGCAGGCCCAAGACATGATTTGACATCAAACGCCACCCTCCCCGCACACAGTCTCCGAAGGATAGTGCACAAATAGAGCCAATGTGATGGCGAATACCCTTAGACAACACGCCATGTCCGGCACTGGCATGCGCCAAGTGGAAAACTGAATAAAATTCTTAGGCTTTGCGTTCCGGCTTATTGCAGTGTAGGAGGTTGCTAGTAGTGTCAGAGAGGTAGCCGAAGGAGTAGCGGAGCAGCGCTAAGCAGAGTTATGTGCGGTAGCTGTGGTGCACATGATGGGATCCTAGTCGCTTAGCTATGGACTTCCGTGTCTCACGTTGTGGACTCAGTCAGTACTGACAGATTCATTTGAAATAGACGGAACGGTGCTAGCTTGTGATCATCTCTTGTTAAGACCTAGTCTTTCCGTGGGTAAAGTTCCTTTATAGCAAGTGTATCGGGAGTTAATGCTGTTTTCTGAACAACTCAGAAGTTTTAAAGCACAGTGTTCGTCATTTCAGAAATTATTCCAAGTATTGACTACTGTAATAAGGAAGTTCGACCAACATTGTAAAGTCAGGACTCTTTCTCACTTAGGCCAACCGACTATTTCCCTTCTTCGCAAACCCGGTCCCAACACTCACGTCTGGAATACGACAATGTGTACTTGAAAAGCTGGAGGAGAGGTCCCATATTTCAGTTCTAACATATTTTAGTTCTAACGCAGGAATTGCAATGTAACTTCTTCACTCCTTTCCCGCCCCTGCTTTTTTTATGACTCCATATTTACATTTCATCCGTTTAATCATTTTTCCCAGTCGACCTTCCTCGAATTATCCGCTATACGATTCGTATATTTTACGAATGAGTTTCTGCGGTGATTTTCCAGCAGTCTCCAACACAATTCTCTTTCATAGTAGCATGTGAAGCTCTAAATTTCTTCTCCTTTCCTTCTATTAGGTTATCTTTACATAATCGCCTCGTCAGCTCACAGGCTCTGTGGTTAGCTTGGATTCCTTGGAAATTTTATTACTTCCCTCAGATTCCGCGATACTTTTTTGATGGGCACATTCATCCCACTTTTTGATTGCCATGGCTTAATCTCCATTGATATTATGAGGCAATACGTTCGGTTCTGTAATATGTAACGCATGTTCTCTTGCGTCCGTTATGCTTAAACTGAACATCTTCTATTCAAATGTAAGACTATGCTCTCCCAGTTCGTTCACGAATTCGTTAAAGAAACGTTTTAGACTGTCAAAAAACTTTGATATCGCTGACAGAATTTTTTTAAATTTTCAGCAGGATTATTAATTGTTGGCCTGGGCTCATTTCGTATTTTGCACTTAAACGAAGTTAAATCCTGCTCCACTTTCCGAAACAGTTTTCTGTTGCCACACTGCAATTCAAAATAATTATTTAACTAATGACTTATGATAATGAACGCATTAGAAAATTCACCACATCATTCTAAACAATACAGGGTGGTCCACTGATCGTGACCGGGCCAAATATCTTACGAGAAAACCATTAAGACGGAAACTTGTCTAGCTTGAAGAGGGAAACCAGATGGCGCTATGTTTGGCCCGCTAGATGGCGCTGCCATACGTCGAACGGATATTAATTGTTTTTTTTTTTAAATAGGAACCCCCATATTCGTGTAGTACGTGAAGAAATAGGAATGTTTTAGTTGGACCACTTTTTTCGCTTTGTGATAGATGGCGCTGTAATAGTCACAAACAAATGGCTCACAATTTTAGACGAACAATTGGTTCAAAAATGGTTCAAAGTGCTCTGAGCACTATGGGACTTAACTTCTGTGGTCATCGGTCCCCTAGAACTTAGAACTACTTAAACCTAACTAACCTAAGGACACCATACACATCCATGCCCGAGGCAGGATTTGAATCTGCGACCGCAGCGGTCCCGCGTTTCCAGACTGTAGCGCCTAGAAGCGCTCGGCCACCCCGGCTGGCGAACAGTTGGTAACAGGTAGGTTTTTTAAATTAAAATACAGAACGTAGGTACGTTTCAACATTTTATTTCGGTTGTTCCAATGTGATACACGTACCTTTGTGAACTTATCATTTCTGAGAACGCATGCTGTTACAGCGTGTTACCTGTAAATACCACATTAATGTAGTAAATGCTCAAAATAATGTCCGTCAACCTCAATGCATTTGGCAATACGTGTAACGACATTCCTCTCAACAGCGAGTAGTTCGTCTTCCGTAATGTTCGCACATGCATTGACAATGCGCTGAGGCATGCTGACTGTCGTTGCCGGTGGATCACGATAGCAAATATCCGTCAACTTTCCCCACGGAAAGAAATCCGGGGATGTCAGATCCGGTGAACGTGCGGGCCATGGTATTGTGCTTCGATGACCAAACCACCTGTCATGAAATATGCTATTCAATACCACTATGTGCTGGACATCCATCATGTTGGAAGTACATCGACATTCTGTCATGCAGTGAAACATCTTGTAGTAACATCGGTAGAACATTACGTAGGAAATCACCATACATTGCACCATTTAGATTGCAATCGATAAAATGTTGACCAATTATCCTTCCTCCTACAATGCCGCACCATACATTAACCAGCCAAGGTCACTGATGTTCCACTTGTCGCAGCCATCGTGGGTTTTCCGTTGCCCAATAGAGCATATTATGCCGGTTTACGTTACCGCTGTTGGTGAATGACGCTTCGTCGCTAAATAGAACGCGTGCAAAAAATCTGTCATCGTCCCGTAATTTCTCCTGTGCCCGGTGGGGGATACCACGTACTTATACGTTTGTGACTATTACAGCGCCATCTATCACAAAGCGAAAAAAGTGGTCCAACTAAAACATTCATATTTCTTTACGTACTACACAAAAATGTAATAAAAATGGGGGATCCTTTTTAAAAAAAACGCAGTTGATATCCGTTTGACCTATATAACAGCGCCATCTAGCGGGCCAACCATAGCGCCATCTGGTTTCCCCCTTCAAGCTAGACGAGTTACGTTCTTTGTAGTTTTTTCGTTTTATGCTTATTACGTGAGATATTTGGCCAAGTCACTCTCAATGGACGACCCTGTATATTGCACCAACGAGACTGAATCCAGTTTTGAAACTCACTATACCAGTCAGCTTTTTAAATGGTTCTGGTACAATATCGGAAAATTATTGTGGTACATTATAAGCAGCCTCGCAATTTTCTCTTCATCAGATTTCCACAAACGTACAACAATGAATATTGATTCATGGCTGCTTGAAAACAGGGTTATTTTAAGAATATGCAAAAATAAATATAATATTACACTATGTGACCAAAAATAGTCGGACACCCCCAAAAACATACGTTTATCATATTAGGTTCACTGTGCTGCCACCTACTGCCAGGTACTTCATATCAGCGGCCTCAGTAGTCATTAGACATCGTGAGAGAGCAGAATGGGGCGCTCCGAGGAACTCACTGACTTCGAACTTGCTGAGGTCATTCTGCGCCACTTGTGTCATACGCCTGTACGCGAGATTTTCACGTTCCTAAACATCCCTAGGTCCACTGTTTCCAAAGTGATATGGAAGTGGAAACGTGAAGGGACACGTACAGGACAAAAGCGTCGGTTCTAGGCGCTCAGTCCGGAGCCGCGCGACTGCTACGGTCGCAGGTTCGAATCCTGCCTCGGGCATGGATGCGTGTGATGTCCTTAGGTTGGTTAGGTTTAAGTAGTTCTAAGTTCTAGGGGACTGATGACCATACATGTTAAGTCCCATAGTGCTCAGAGCCATTTGAACCATTTAGGACAAAAGCGTACAGGCCGACCTCGTCTGTTGATTGACAGAGACCACCGACATTTGAAGAGGCTCGTAATGTGTACTACACAGACAAACATCCAGATCATTACACAGGAATTCCAAACTGCAACAGGATCCACTGTAAGTACTATGACAGTTAGGCGGGAGGTGAGAAAACTTAAATTTAATAATCAGGCGGCTGCTCATAAGCCACATATCACACCGGAAAATGCCAAACGTCGCCTGGCTTGGTGTAAGGAGCGTAAACATTGGACGATTGAACAGTGGAAAAACGTTGCGTGGTCTGGTGAATCAGGGTATACAAAGCGCCGATCCGAAGGCAAGGTGGGGTTATGGCGAATGCCCAGTGAACGTCATCTGCCAAAGTGTGTAGTGCCAACAGTAAAATTCGGAGGCAGTGGTGTTATTGTGTGGTCGTGTTTTTCATGGAGGGGGGTTGCACACCACACAGCAGAGGCCTACATTGATGTTTTAAGCACCTTCTTGCTTTCCACTGTTCAAGGGAAATTCGGGGATGGCGACTGCATGTTTCAACACGATCGAGCACCTGTTGGTAATGCACGGCCTGTGTCGGAGTGGTTAAACAACAATAACATCCCTGTAATAGACTAGCCTTCACAGAGTAGAGACCTGAATCCTATAGAACACCTTTGAGATGTTTTGGAACGTCGACTTCCTGCCAGGCCTCACCTACCGACATCGTTACTTCTCCTCAGTGCAGCACTTCGTGAAGAATGGGCTGCCGTTCCCCAGGAAACCTTCCAGCACCTGACTGAAAGTATGCCTGCGAGAGTGGAAACCGTCATCAAGGCTGAGGGTGGGCCAACACCATACTGAATTCCCGCATTAAGTTATTTTCAGTCAGGTGTCCGGATACTTTTGTTCGCATAGTGTATGTTGCAATAACAAAAGTCAACGCGGTCTTCAGACGATCTTTTACTCGAAAGACAGAACTCGTAGCTGACAAGAGCTCCGAATTACATAACAATGGTGCAAATTAGGAGCCGATACAAAATACGCACTCCTTGATTTGTGACTTAGAACATCCGAAGGCTTATGTGGGTAAGATGGCATATAAAATAAGAGATATGTTTTTATGTTGTGTGCGAATACCTAAGGGACCAAACTGCTGAGGTCATCGGTTCCTAGACTTACACACTACTTACACTAACTTATGCTAAGAACAACACACCCAACTATGGCCGAGGGAGGACTGGCACCTCCGGCGAGAGGGGCCGCGCAATCGACAACATTGCGCCTCAGACCGCACGGCCACTCCGCGCTGCAGATACGTTTTTAAACTAAGTACGGTTTTAAAACACTGAAAGCTGGCCGTTGCGTACGCAGTTTCCTATATTTAATTGACAACACTCAATATTCAGTTATTTAGCGTAGTAGTTTACGCAGGTCTCCTGTAAACATTTTGTTTTGTACCTAGTTTTCAATTGTAAATACGCTAGTTTATTTTTGAGTCAGTTTGTGATGTGTTCATTAAGTATTCTTTGAGTTTCTGCTGAGCTGTGCAATCAGGTAACATCCTGCCCCTGTGCGAATTCTGGGTCGCGTGTATATGGCGACACTCTCGTGTTTTCTGACGATTTAGCGTGATGAATTTGTTATTTGTTCACGGAAATCATGCATTTCATGCGTAATTATTTTCTTAGCTAGTGTCTCATTTCATTAAATTGTCATGGTTTAGCATCGCGTGTCCCATGTGGAGATCTGTTCTTTGTGCCTTTGCAAATAGAGTGGGTTCAGATACGTTCCACAGAATTTGTTTCCAGTTCATCCGAATGGTAGACCATTAAATTTCGTCACGATCCATGTCAATAGAGATATGTCAGTATCTTGTGAACTGTATTGATTTTGCTTTGTTTGGTGTTTTCACGTGTTGGAACTCTGTTCAAATGGTTCCGATGGCTCTGAGCACTATGGGATTTAACTGCTGTGGTAATCAGTCTCCTAGAACTTAGAACTACTTAAACCTAACTAACCTAAGGACATCACACACATCCATGCCCAAGGCAGGATTCGAACCTGCGACCGTAGCGGTCACGCGGTTCCAGGCTGTAGCGCCTAGACCGCACGGCCACTCTGGCCGGCTGGAGCTCTGTGTGCCGCGTGTTTTCTCAGCATTAATGGTACATGTGCTATTGTGGTTTAGCTATCTTCGGAGACAATTATATGGCTTTGTACAGAAACGTCATTTCAAATCAGTTTCAACTTGCCAATCACTTTCCTCTTAGGCGATTGTATGCCGCCTCGCACTCAGCAGTCTGCATATGATCTCTTGACGCTAAAACGTGCTACTTACCTCCTAAACTCAGTAGAAATTTTGAGTATTTCTTACTGCAATTAATATCCGAACCAAATTACACTTCACGTTTCTAAGAATGACTATTTCCCAGTAATGGTAGGTGTTGTAGACGACGAAGCTAGCAGAGTGGCAGACTTCAATTCCATAAACGTGCAGTTGATTGATGTCTTATGCGGGACATGAAGTGTGATTATTTGATGTCCAGTGAGTGTGAGATTTAAAATAAACTGTGTCCACAGGTTCGTCTCACTGGTTGCTGCTATAAGCCATTTTGCCTTACACATTTTTAAGGCGTGGTAACATGTTTGTTACGATTGCTGGGGTTCGCGGAAAATCTTTTCTTTGGCTGTGGCGATTGCAAATTATTGTGCATAGTGCTTCCTACTTAGGTTATATTCTGTAAGTTCTTTGCAGACATATCGCTGTACTAGTTTGAGTCATGGGTGTAATTATTGTCTATGAGAGAACATATCTTTCAATTCAGGTCACTTCCAGGAACCATACAATAGGGCACTGGAAATTTTTGGTCGCCGTACTACCCATGCTTGCGAAGTACCTTCAACTGATCGCTATCCGTAAAACGACATTACGGTATCTTTCGCTTGGATGAATATTTATTTAGGTGCATTTAAAATGGGTCAGCGGACTGAAAATGTCACGGATTGTGAAATACTTGCTGTTACTCGGCGTGAAGATGACCGAAATTTATCGACACGTTTGTGAAGTGTAGGGAGAGAACGATATCAGTGCTAAGAATGTAGGAAATGGGGCAGTTCATTTAAAGATGGTCGCACAAATGTATACCATGAGACACGAAGAGGGTGACCACCCATCATTACTTATAACCTGGTGCAAAAGTGGATAAAAACTCGAGAAGACAGACATCATTTTCATCATTATCTCATGCCTTTCCTCACTTTTCAAAATGTATTCTGGATGTTGCAATAGCATGTCTGCAGGATCTTAAGTTGTGTACACAATGCATTCGAAAATTGCTGCTATTAAATTTTTGTTTTTCAGTTAATTTTGAAACGGCATTTACTTTAAACTCACGTAATTATCTTAGAAATCGGCAAGTTGTTTAAATATTCTTAATCTGAGACCAAGACAGTATTATTTTTAAACACGAGATGTTGACGTAGAACTTTCATAGAATGTGTAAGTAAGCCTTCACTTCGTTCCACATGCAGCAACAGAAGCACAAAAAGAGTAGAGAAATCTTTTAATAATAATACTATTTGGCAAGTAAATACATGAGAAAAATTTGAATGGCTCTACTGACGTGAAAATATGCACCAGGAATATTGTTTTTCTTCGTTCAGTCCCAATCACACTCAGTTTCTAAGATTCAGTAATTTGTTTTTATGATGAAATAGCGATCAGACGTACCAGCTTAGAGGTGTGACGAATGTCTGCTGTGTATAAGGTGCTGAAGTCGTTTGTGACATTTCTTCGGGCTGGAATCTCACTGACGAATAGAATTGTCTTTAGTGATGATAACCACTTCAAATTGAGCCCCGATGATCAGCGAGGATGTTACTGCAGACTCCAATGACAGCGGGGGAATATTGACGTGACCGTCGTCCACCAAATGGCCCGACAAAAAGGGGTAATCGTTTCGGTTGTCATTTCATTTTGTAATAAGATCTCTTCGGTTGCTATCTGCGGTAAATTTACAGAAGAGCGGTACATGACGACATTCTACGCTCGGTTTTTTGCTGTTCATAGTAAGCATTCCTGGGGATACGTTTCAGCAAGATAATGCCCGTCATCACATGGCGAGAATCTTCATGCCTCATGCCTACCGAATACTAACCTGGCCTACAAAATCGCTCGATCCCTTCACAACAGAGTTTTGGGACATTATGAACAGAACTCTCTTACCAGCTCGGGATTTCGAGGATCCAACGCATCAATTGGGCAGAATTTGACACGGTATCTATCAGGAGGGTATCCAAGAACTGTATCAATCAATTTGAAGCCAAATAACTGCTTGCAGAAGAGCCAGGGGTGCACCAACGCGTTGCTGACTTGCTCATTTTGTGAATCTTACTCTCTGGAACAAATCATCCATTTGTTTTAAATTGTAGTCATTTGTTCATCTGTACATGTAAATCACATTTACAGATGTCGGTCCCATTGAGAAAAGTTTTTCGTCGTGCGTCTTTTTATTTGTCTTAAAGTGTACTTCGGCACCTTAGAAAATGACCGTCCTCGTGTATTCGTTTTTTAGGTCGTTTCTGTAGGTTTTTCTTAGCACAGTACAGCGTAAGTTCTCAGATACAGGCAATTTTTTTCATATGGTGAGTAGGCGTTATTGGTTTCGTGCGTTCTTGGCATTTCTCCAGAAAGGGTGGTAACAAACTAAATGGTCATGCAAGCTAGCTTTCCATGCAACCCTTCGACCTCTAAACAGTCGTACCAGTAATGACGTAGCAGCCCATTTTAACAGTTCCCATCCAGAAACCAGGTGCTACAAAAGTTAAGATATGATCTTGAAGCTAAAAATGTTTCTTGCGTACTGATATGACGTAAAGGTTTCAGTGACCAAAGCACATGATTCTCTGAACAAAACTCGAGCGTTTCTCTCTCCAGTATCAATCCACACCAACCACACTCAGGAAGTGAAGTGAAATGTGTATTTCCGTTAACCAGCAAAGGAATGTCTCCTTAAGCACTGATAAGATGTTTGAGTTAATTTGTTCCTTACACAACATGTTTCGGAATGTATTTTCCATTTTCAAGTACTTTTATGTGAATCCTATGAATTCATTGCTGACGCCTGTCACCAATGACAATGGACAACTTTGCAATGTTGTCAGTGGTGACATATGGAGGCAATGATTTCATGGAAATAATCTAAATACTCTACCTAAACATCATTGAAGATAGACTACATCTTCTGAAACGTGCAGTGCCAGAACTAAATTAACTCATGGTTAAACACCGAACATTTCCTAACTGCTTATCCACGTTGCGCGGTTGTCACCATTCCATCTACGGAAATGGAGAAGTGTATAAAGTTCTCGTTATTATCGTAAATAAGTTAGTTAAATTTGTTTCACTGCAGAGTAAAATATTTTTATTGAAGTTAGCATTTTCCTTGATTTTTCATCTCCTGTTCAGATATTCAAGTGTAGTAAGCTATCAGTAGGCAGCATTAATTTCACAGTTCAAAGTTTATTCCCGTGAAATACACATTTATAGAGTATTTTTTAACTGCTCCTACGAACGGGCTGGAATATTGAGGCCATACCTTGCACTGAACGGCGACGACTTACTGCAACTCGCACGACGATAGCGTTCTCAGCAGCAAGTACAGACGGCGTACCATCGTCCGCCTTTCTCTTCAAATCTGAGCCAGTCTTCAAAATTGCGAACCCACATTTTGATTTCCTGTAACGAGGAAACTTTATGGGGGGATCTACTATTGGTGACTAGCGCGCGTGGTGTAGCTGTCGTACTATTGCAATGTGGTATAAAATACAAATGGTAACGGCACCCCTACACTACACGATATTACCGAAATGATATAGCAGAATAGCTACGCAACCTCTGGTATTCCGAGTTAAAAATTTTACAACTAATTATCATCTCTTCATATGAGTTTTATTTCATTTCAGAATATGATACCGCAAGACCCAATACGACTACAGGTAACAGTTATAGACCCCTGCGAATCGGCAACCTGTTTGACATTAACGCTACACACTCACTCGGAAGTTCCAGGCGCGTTCAGAAGGTGATAATACTACGACACATTTTAGCTTCGAGATCGAGTTACCAGATGCGCTGCTACCCAGTAAATGGATGGATATGCGACAATTCTCCCGGGAGTTTAGAGAAGAAGCGACGATACGTCCTTGCATAATACTGATGCTAATAATGTCGCTTAAATAACACAATCTTTCAGCGCTGACAACTTAATAGCGCTGTTTATATTAGTTGAAGATATTGGCAACATCAGCCCTTATCTATGGACAGTTGTTATTGAAAGCTCCAGAACATACTCTTATGTAATGGTTTACATAACATCTTACTGTCCTCAAGCTTTGACGATCTGCATGGCATGTATATGTGTGTCTAAAACATTTTCATTTTGTGCAAGAGACTTGGGATCAGATGCACCTGGATCTTGTGGGAGTAATGAAGATAAGAAGTGGGTAGAGGTGCGAATATATTTTCGTCTCCTACAGTATGGAAACTATAGGAACGTTGTTTTCGTTGCGCAATATATTAAGATTGTGTATTTCTTTTAGCAATTGTACGTTTCAGTAAGGCCTTTAAACGTTCTTCAGATATCAGCTGTATTATCAAAGCTAGTTCCCAAAACCCTTCTTGCGACCACTATTTGACTACTGGGGTCTGCCTCCGGCCACTTAGCATATAGGACAGAGAGATGAAATCTAGTGGTAGCTTCTTTGACAGGAAACCGAAACGTCATGGGTGTCGGTCCAAAACAGCCACTGGGTACATTTTGAACAGAATAATTAGAATGGAGGCCGAAGACTTCCAGCATAAGAAGTCATGGCCTTGTCAATGAGGGCGGCGGAGTGGACAAAAGTTCAATGAACTCTGTTTCCCTTGGGATGAGAAACTGTCCCTAAAAGTCGACAGACTCAACAATGATCAACTGCATGAGCGTGCAGAAACAAATCGAAATCACTTAATTGAAGACACATAACGTGTATACACAGGACATCCGGCACGTAACTGAGAGAAAGTCATGTTGATCTCCCCACAGGCAAAAGATTCCTGACTAGGCCCCCATTCGGATCTCTGGGACTACCAAGATAGGGGACAGTGGGAGGTGCAAATGGCTCTAAGCACTATGGGACTTAACATTTAAGGTCATCAGTCCCCTAGACTTACAACAACTTAAACCTAACTAACCTAAGGACAGCACACACATTCATGCCCGAGGCAGGATTCGAACCTGCGACGGTAGCAGCCGCATGGTTCTGGACTGAAGGACAGTGGGAGGGGGAGTGACCATGAGAAAAAGAAATTTATAACCAACGAGAGGATAACATTGCGAGAGACGATGGGTTGAATGTCACAAATTTGAATGACGCTGGGAAGCAAGGAAACCTGAAAAAGGTAGTGCAAAGGCTCAATCTAGATATAGTAGGGGGTCAGTGAAGCGAAACGAAAAGGCAACATAGATTTCTGGTCAGACCAGTATAGGGTAATATCAACAGCAGCAGAAAATGTTATAACGGGAGTTGGATGCCTTATGAAGAATAAGTAGATAGAGCAGAGAGTGTTACTGTGAACATTTCACTGACAGAGTTCTTCCCATCAGAATCGACAACAAACCGACACCGACAACAATGGTTCAGATATATATGTAGACGCCGTTAGCAGAGATGAAGAGCTAGAGAAAGTATATGAGGATACTGAACGGGTAATTCGGTACGTAAAGGTAGTTAAAAATCTAATTGTTATGGGCGACAGGAATGCGGTAGTAGGGGAAGAAGCAGAAGGAAGGATTTCGGGAGAATATCGTCTTGGTAGTCGGAATGAGAGAAGAGAATGACTAATTTGTTTTGCAATTACTTTCATGTAATAACAACGAATATCCCATTCAAGAATCACAACAGGAGGAGGCTACCTTGCAAACAGCTGGGAGATGCCGTATGATTTCAGTGCGATTAAATCTTGCTCAGGCAGATCCTAAAATTACATACTTGATTGTAAGGCGTACCCAGGAGCCGATATAGACTCAGATCACAATTAGTAATAATAAAAAGTAGACTGCCATTCAAAAGCCTGGTGAGGAACTACTAGTGTGCAAAGAAGTGGGGTACAGAAGTAGTAAGGAATGAAGAGATATGCTTGAAAATCCCTTGGGCTATAGATACTGCGATAATGAATAGCTCAGTTGTTACTTTAGTTCGAGAGGTATGGAAATCTCTAAAACTGGTAGTTACTAAAGTCGGAGACAAGAGCGTAGGTACAAGAGGGACAACAGAAATAAAAGCAGGGACAATAGGAAGAGTACTTCAGGTACCGACGAAAGGAAGTACATAAATGCTCAGACAAATTGAGGAATACAGAAATATAAGTCAGGAATGAGATAATTATGAAATTCAGGGAAGCCAAATTTGCAAGGAAAATGAGAAAATATCGAAAAGGAAATGACATCGGGAACACTGACTCAGCATATAGAAAAGCCAAAACAGCCTTCGATGAAATTACAACCAAGGATCATGAGAGTTTCAATGTTAAATGCAGTGGAGAGACCGAATTGTGGAAATAGTACACTGAAGGCCTCTAAGAGGGAGAGGACTTATCTGATGACGTGATACAAGAAGAAACAAGGGTCGATTAGGAAGATATGGGTGATCCAGAATTACAATGAGAAACTGAAAGAGCTTTGGAAGACTTAAAATCAAATAAGGCAGAAGGGATGCATAGCATTCCATAGGAATTTCCGGAATAATTGGTGCCGGTGGCAACAAAATAACTATTCACATCGGTGCGAAGCTTGTGTGACACTAACGATATACTAGAACACTTTAGGAAAAACACCATCCACGCAGCTTCGAATTTAGCAGGAGCCGACAAGTGCGATAATTATCGCACAATCGACTTAACAGCTAAAGCATCAGGCATCCTACCAAGCAAAATAAGCAAAAGAATGGAAAAGGAAGTTGTGGAATTGTTAGATGACGATCAGTTTGACTTTATGAAAGGTAAAGGCACTAGACAGGCAGTTCCGGTAGGTAATGGAAGCGGGACTGAAGAAAAATCAAGACACTTTCATATAATTTGTCGACCTGGGAGAACCGTTCGACAACGTAAACTGGTGCAAGATGTTCGAAGGTCTGAGAAAAATAGAGGTAGGCTCTAAGGAGAGACGTTAATATACAATCTGTAAAAGAACCAAAAGAGAAGAGTGGAAGACTAAGAACGGAGCGCTCGGATTAAAAATGGTGTAAGACAGGGTTGTAGTTTTTCACCTCACTGTTCTACAAATACTTGTAAATCGAAGAAGCAATGACAGAAATAAAAGATAGGTTCAAGAGTGAAATTAAAATTTAGGGTCAGAGGATATAAATGACACGATCTCCTGATGACATTGCTATCCTCAGTGAAAGCGAAAAAGAATTACTGAATCTGTTGAATGAAATGGTCTAGTGAGTAGAGAATAAGGATTGAGAGTAAACCGAAGAAAGATGGTAGAAATGAGAAGTAGCAGAAATGAGAACATTGAGAAATTTAACATCAGAGATGGTGACCACGAAGAAGGCGAAGTTAAGGAATTGTGTTACATGGGCAGTTAAATAACCCAGACGGAAGAAGGAGGACATAAAAAAAAAAGACAGACTAACACACGCAGAAAGAGAATTCCTGGCCGAGAAAAGTCTGTTAGTCTGAAATAGAGCCTTTAATTTCAGGAGGAAATTTCTGAGAATGTACGTTTAGAGCAAAGCATTTTGTGGTAGTGAAATATGAACTGTGAGAAAACCAGAACAGAACAGAACCGAAGCATTTGGGACGTGGTGCTAAAGAAGAATGTATTAAATTATGTTGGCTGGTAAGGAAAGGAAAGAGGATGTTCTCCGCAGCATCGGTGAGGAAAGGAAAGGAAAGGAATACTTGGAAAAGACTGACAAGAAGGAGGGACAAGATGATAGAACATCTGTTAAGACTTCAGGGACTGACTTCCATGGTGCTAGAGAAAGCTGTATACTCTAAAAACCGTAGAGGAAGACAGAGGTTGAAATACATTCAGCATTTAGGGCGTACATTGCAAGTGCTACTCTGAAATGAAAAGTTTTGTCCAGGTGAGGAACTCGTAGCGCGACGTACTAATCCGGCAAGAAAACCGATTGCTTGAAAAAAAGAATTGTTCCACAGTCTGCTTTACTCAGCACGAAAACAAGAGGAGCCGGCCGAAGTGGCCTTGCGGTTAAAGGCGCTGCAGTCTGGAACCGCAAGACCGCTACGGTCGCAGGTTCGAATCCTGCCTCGGGCATGGATGTTTGTGATGTCCTTAGGTTAGTTAGGTTTAACTAGTTCTAAGTTCTAGGGGACTAATAACCTCAGCAGTTGAGTCCCATAGTGCTCAGAGCCATTTTTGAAAACAAGAGGAGGGATGGTTTCTTCTACGCGTATTTTGCCGTAACACCATGGTGGCGAAGTCAGAGAGTTTCGAGCTCGCACGAAGGATCACCAACAATTGCTCCTTTCGCACACCATTGGCAGCTTGGACATGAAAGTTGACAACTGACACTGGTACGCAAAGTACCCTCTATCACACACCATTAGATGACTCACGGGGTATAGACGAAGATTTTAATGTTCTTCAGATTTCATGAAGTTTCTTAAAGGTTTTCACTGCCCTAGAATTTCCTGACATGCTTTCCTAGAATGATGAAAATTCTGTAACCTTTTCATCCTGTGCCGTGATATCGCAGCACCGGAGAGGTTCTGGTCCGCTCAGCAGGTTGTTTGCGCCGAAACTGCAGGCAGTTTTCCCGCTGCGGGTGAGAGGGCACTGTTGTAGTTCGTTAGTCATTCTGGAACCCCATATGATCCCTTTGTGCGCAGCGATCGTCAAAGATATAGACAATGTTGAAAAACCAGCAATCAATCGCGAAATACGTCGATTCATTACAGCAGATCTAGATTTAAACTATCACATAGGCATGTTCAGTACATATAAGAACAGGTGACATTTGTACAAAATGTCACGTAATAAACAAAATTTGTCGCTATAGAGCGTACAGGAGTGTAATACGTGAGATCATGTTAGACTCCTGTATGTTGCACAGGAATCAATATCTATTACATGACGATTTGGACTAAATGCACTGAAAGTGTCTAGATCTGCTGTTATAAGAACACGGATTTTTAGTTGTTACGCTCGCTCGCGTTTGTGTGTGTATGTGTGTGTTTGTGTGTGTGTGTGTGTGTGTGTGTGTGTGTGTGTGTGTGTGTGTGTGTGACCATTGATTCCAGCCACTTCACTCCACTCCTGTAATTAGGAAAGTAATGTTTCAGAGAGAAGTCGAATCCCCTCGACTGACCCAATTTTCAGAAACTGGAAGTACTCATCGTTATGTTTCAGAATTTTCGGTCTGAAAGTGTATGATTCTGCTTGATTGTTTTAATGAGAATAGTAAATATCATACGTTATTAGTTTCTTATTTACAAGCTTTAAGGCTACTTAACTTACACAATATCCGGTGAAAAGCATAAACAGAAAAGACGTCTGGAAAAAATGAAGTAGAAGAAGTATATAAACACAACTTCCTTCTGCACAGGGCTACCATCAATGAATGACAACGAGTGAAAGTGAGACAAGCAGCGAGGAAATCATATTATTTACTTTTTTTCGCTATTGACACTGAATATCAGTCTGTCGCAGTGTAATAATTCGTTTTAACTGGAGAATTTCTAGGAATTTTCCAGCAAAGAATTTTAAAACTTTAGTGATATTGTGAGCATTTTTACAGTGAAGTAATATCAACGCGTCTGTACAATAGTGTCAGTCAGTCGTTTAATGCTAATATTTCCAATTGCAGTGCTCACTCCAGGCCAGCTCTCGACACACGTACAGAATGCAATTACCGCATCTGTGAGAGACGTAGGTCAATCTATTTACAGCAGAGCTCGCTGCAGTCGCACAGGATGCTCTTTGTGGAATTGCCAGACGTAATGGGACCGCACATGATCAGATAAATGGGCATTTGCAGAGGAGTGCTAACCTATCGCATGTGACTACTAGACTCATCTCGTATCGCCACTGCGCCACCACATTTCCTTGATTGTCTGGTACGAAATGGAAGAAAATTTGAAGAAAAAAAAACTGTTTATTTTACGTGAATTATTTAATAAACTGCATACATTCATTTTACGGTAAGAACATACTGACGAACTGAATTATTGCTAGCTTAACCCTAATAGTAAGGGCAGAACTTGCGAATTATTCGGCAGGGTAGAGATTGTCAACTCGTGGAATGAAAAAAACTTTCATTGCAGATTTCTTTGTTTATGGATTATTCCATTAGTTATTGGTAGAATCAACACATTAGGTAACCATATCCAATCCAACTGTGCAGAGCGTTGTGCACAAAACATTTCGTTACCATGGTATGTTGGTTAGTATGCAAGTGATGAGTTAAAATTATTAATATTCCTATTATTCTTTGGTTTCAAAATTTGTCACTTTGTTATATTTATGATCTTCTCTACGATTTCAGCACCGAAATATTTAATCCCCATTCGGGCCATAGGATCCTTTATGAAAATAGGGATAACATACTACTCTTCCCTTACTGGTACCCAACAAGCATTCTTGCGTTTAGTGACTGTGGCGTGCAGGTTTCGGGCGGAGTGACTGTAATTCCACAGCTTTCTGCTTGAAGTGTATTCACCAGGCTAAATGGAAGCGACTTTGATAAACTCTCATTATCCCCTTAGAAGATTATAGAAACCACTAGCTACGCCCCACGGTATTAAAAGCGGATATACAGCTATTTATAAATACATGTTAATGGTGAAACTCACTACCCACACGAGTGTGCCGTCACGAAGGTTCTTTGGAGGTATTGAATCGCGAGCGCCTTGCGACCAGGCAAACCGCACATCGGAAAAACAACAAATTTCGACTTGGCGGAGAAGGCGAGTACATGTTGCCCACAACTCACTCAGTTATTTAAGGGAAAAAATTTTACGCGGCCAAGTAACGAATTACAAAAAGTGCCAGGAAAGGGAAAAAAATTATTTCACGTCTGTCTGCGACATGCCTAGCAAAGGAAAGGCCGTAAATGTCTTAGATGGTATATACCATAGTCAAATCTACTCCCACTACAGCCTACAAGCTCTCTTCCAAGTAAAGGCGCGAAGTGTGTCTGTCGTACAGTATTTAAATGACACCGTCGTTTTGAGAGTTCACGTTCCCAGAAGCTGTAAGACACACCTGACGTTCAGCGACTAAAATGCAATGGATTTGTATGGGTTAAGCCCTTTTGAGGGTTGTATATGTATTGTATTCATTATGTAGAATCGTACTATGCCGGACATATTAAACAATGAAACCATTTTAACAAATACGACAAAGTTAAAAAGTTAAAGTGTAAATCAAAGTGGAAATAGCTTCTTCTAAGAGTAATTACTGTTATATTCAACTCAATAAATAACTTGTACTGCACACTTTTAAAAGTAGCCTGTCTGTTAATTCAGGGGATATACTAATTATATTCCGAATGTCTTCTAAATCCATCAACCCGTGAGCCAGCACCACAGCACAGCTACACGCTATAAGAGGAAAAATGGTTCAAATGGCTCTGAGCACTATGGGACTTAACATCTGAGGTCATCAGTCCCCTAGAACTTAGAACTAATTAAACCTAACTAACCTAAGGACATCACACACATCCATGCTCGAGTCAGGATTCGAACCTGCGACCGTAATGGTCGTGCGGTTTCAGACGGAAGCGCTTAGAACCGCTCGGCGACCCCGGCCGGCTATAAGAGGAAACACAACTCATGGTTAAAGTGTCTATTTCATTTACGAGCTTACCCGCTTATATCCTACATTCACATCTTATGTATACATGTTCCAATGACTTTTAGCTGCTCAAAATTTTTGAAACTTTGTGCTATTTTAGTGTTTCTATTTATTTGCGAAGGAGATCACGTTACTAAGTTTGTTTGGTGCTTAATGAAATTTACATTCAGCATATCTTAAAAATTTCAGGGCTTGTTTGTCACTCCTTATAACAGTAATTTATATTCCCTCTCTCTCTCTCTCTCTCTCTCTCTCTCTCTCTCTCACACACACACACACACACACACACACACACACACCTCTCCGAATGTGAGATGCTTCGATTAAAAAGCCAATCTAACTTCACAAAGGTACAAAGAGCTCTCCTAAACAAGGCTGATCTAAGAACTGAACACAAAATATGTAGAATATCTGATGCGAGAAATAGGTCTTCTAGTAAATGCAAGAGACCAGTAGAAGTTATGGAAATAAATGCATTTAGTACAGTCTTATTGCCCAATGTTTTTCCTGTCCGCCCCCAGTAGCTGATTGGTCAGCATGACAGAAGGTCATTCCTAAGGCCCTGGGTTCGAATCCTGGCTGGGTCGGAGATTTTCTCCTCTCAGGGACTGGGTGTTGTGTTGTCCTAATCATCTTCATTTCATCCCCATCGACGCGCAAGTCACAGAAGTGGCGTCAAATCGAAAGACTTGCACCCGGTGAACGGTCTACGCGACGGGAGGCCCTAGTCACACGACATTTACAAATGGTTCAAATGGGTCTGAGCACTATGCGACTTAACTTCTGAGGTCATCAGTCGCCTAGAACTTAGAACTAATTAAACCTAACTAACCTAAGGACATCACACACATCCATGCCCGAGGCAGAATTCGAACCTGCAACCGTAGCGGTCGCTCGGCTTCAGACTGTAGCGCCTAGAACCGCATGGCCACTCCGGCCGGCCGACATTTACATTCATATTTATCTTTTCCTAAGCATAAGTAGGAGATAGAGGTTAATAGGTGGAATTCCATTTCTCTGGTACTTTGTCACAATTCACCTTTCAAGTCAATGATTTTGTCCAACTGAAAATGTAACACTCTTCGTTTGTTTAATTTTCTGAGCTATCTGTTTACTTCTTCTCATAAATGTAGAGCATTTCATATGCAAAAATCTAATTAATATTTAAAACAGGCACTGGCGCTAAATGTGAGAACGAAAAGTTATCTGTAAGTTGCACAGAAACTAGAGTGCGGCTAGCAGAGTCGAAGGATTGCAAAGCTAAATAGTTGTTGATAAGGGAGACGGTGTTGTAGCCTATCGCCAATGGCACTGAATCGATACACTGAGCAATCAATGAAGGCAAACAAAGAGAAAGCTTTAAAGTGAGTTAAACTTCCAACAGAAGAAATTAAAACAAATTTGACGATGTAATTCGGTCAGGGAGGCAAAAGACTTGGAAGAACAGTTGAACGAAATACATAATGTTTTGAAAAGTCGTTGTAAAATGTTAATAGTAAACCAAGAGGCATGATGTATTTGCTAATTACATCAGGTAACTCTGAATGAACCTGATCAGAAACGAGACACACTAAGTAGTTGTCTTTTGATCTCTGGGCAGCAATATAACAGATTATGTAGAAAAACTGCAGACTGGCAATAGCAAGGAAAGCAATTCTGAAAATCACGAATTCGTTAACATGTAAAGTGTTAAGGAAGACTTTCTTGATGGTATTTGTATGGAATGAAATAGAAATTTTCGACGTGTGGTGCAGTAGGAGAGCGGTGACGGTTAGATGGTTAGACAAATAACTATCGAAGAGGTCCGGAACTAAATGTGGGGAAATATTTATGGCACAACTTGACTGTAATAAAGGTGCTGTTTATAGGACACTTCCTGGGCTATCAAAGAATGGCTAATTCTCTAGAGGAGGAAGGCTAAAGGGTAAATTTGGTAAGGCCTTGCGGTGGAGTGGGGTCGGTCGTCTTCGTAGCTCCCTCTCAATCTTCGAATGTCCACCTACCTCGATATTCCTTCCTTACGACATCCCTTCACTCTGTAGTAGCACATATGTGCTAGGCAGTGTAAAGCAGCATTTAGGAAATCACTGTCTAATACCTACCACACAGAGGCCGCGTAACTCGAGTTGAAGGTCAGTTACTGGAAGTTCATATCCGAAAAATCGGGCGTTTGGAGGATGCAGTCCACTTACCGAAAGCACTTAAAATTTAGATTGAATCTGCTTTTTATTCATACAGAAACACATGAAATGGCTATCAAACCCGTATTTGATATGGTAAACCTTATCCTTCAAAATTCACTGTCTGTACAACACATTTTCACTCGAAAAGCAGCTAGAATTTTTGCCAGTCCGACCCAACTAATTTTCACGATCTAACAGTAACGCATCCACCACTCTTCGCGAGTTAAACATTCGTCCGTTTCAGTGCTTTTCTTAGAAAGAAGTGCTCGCCAAAGTATACCATACAGAGCACGAAATATGCCACGTGAAATTGTTAATACGACCGGAAAGTTCACATGCTCATAAATCTCCAACTATTTAATTTAGAAACACCAAACTGTCATTAAAATGTTCGTAACTCCATTCGCTTCAGTCACGACACGTTGTAACCGAAATGAACAGACTAGTTCTTCATCTTACAAACTATTTTTACGGAGCTATCTAACATGGTGTTACCCGTAGGCCGGCTAGCAAGCGACTATCTCGAGCTAGTCTACTCTCTGGTCACCTCACTATACTCGCGCGGTAACAGCTTAATTCTGATTGGCTGTTGATCTGAACGACCAATCAGAATGTTCCTTCCAGATCACTCTCGCGGCAAGACTTGCCTTTTCTAATCACTAGTCTGATAGTAGTTAACGTCATTAAAACTTCTATTTCTAGCATATTGTTTAATCAAAATAAGCGAAGTGCAAAATATTGCTAAATAAACTTATTCAGCGTCTAACTTTCATTCTGCCTGCTTTTATACAAAAGCAAGCTCACACTGACATACGTTATCTGAATGATAGTTGAACCATAACTTTCCCACGGTCTATTTGTACAAGGTTTTATGAAAAATAACACATTAAGTTTTAACGTATGTCCCACCTACACTCTCTCAATCATTCTCACGCACTCACACTAAAAAATATAATCAAATAACAATTTTGACCTATTTTTGTATTGCCTAATGTAAAGTAACTAAAGTTTTGAAAATAAAATTCTAATTAATTGATTTTATGCACTGATAACTTTGTAATGGCTTCAAATGACAATGAAAGTCAATTTGTTGATGTTTCTAACTGGGTTTTAAACATAAGCTTCGGTTTTAGGAAATTTAGGTAATTTTCATTACCTCCGGAGCTATAATAAATAAAAATCGGAAATTTTGACATCATTCCATTAATAATAAAAGGCTGTGTACTAAATTTGAAGGAAATCGAATAATAATTAATATGGATTATTTAGAGATGAGTGTGCCGGCCAGCGGTGGCCGTGCGGTTCTAGGCGCTTCAGTCCGGAACCGCGGGACTGCTACGGTCCTAGGTTCGAATCCTGCCTCGGGCATGGATGTGTGTGCTGTCCTTAGGTTAGTTATGTTTAAATATTTCTAAGTTCTAGGGGACTGATGACCTCAGATGTTAGGTCCCATACTTCTCAGAGCCATTTCAACCATTTTTGAACTCTAAGCAGTTCTCACGGCAAGCAGCGTGAGCTGCGTTGTTAGCAAAGCGAAAAGAAACGTAGCCATCCTGGAGCCACAGTACCAAACGGCTGCGTGACTTACTGCAACGAATGTCATCTCGTAATAACTTGCTACGTTACAGCCTGACGACAATAAGCAGTTACAAGTGGTTGTAGGTTGTAGCAGCTATGAAGATATTAATAGATTTGGAGAGGATACACTAACGTTTAAAGTGGCATCAAACCAGATTTCAGACTGATTAGCACAACCATAAATTATCATCATTTAACTATAGATTACTATTCATTTATTTCATTTAATGATGATTTCGGCTTGCGCATTCTCAAGTGCAAGTTGAAATGTTTTAAATTATCGATTTGCCTAAATAACCGAATCAAGTTACATACAACTGTAACAACTGATCGGTTAGCAGCGAATATTGTTCTGTTTATATATTTATATAGATTAATTTTTTGAGCACTGCTGTCAATTTATTTTAATATTTAACATCTATTCAGAGAATGTATAAGAATAATTACGTTGACATACACACACTTACGTAGCGTCTCCGGGTCTGTAACGACAGTACCAGAAACATGACGTGAGGATGAAGGCTATCTGTGAATGGTGATACATTATTAAAACATATTAGATAAATGAATAATAAGCTACAAACTCGCTGTCCATAAACGCAAGTTGCCATGGCCTAATGAATACTGAAATAGCGCTCTTTTTTGTCGCGCGAATATAACAGTGACTCTGCTCTGTGTCCAGTTTTCATTTGACGCAAGACATAAGTTTCCTCATGATCGAGGTGGAACAAAACAGAATAGAACCACTTTGTCTGCGTTGGACGAACTTTGTATATTTGTCGTCTGAATGGTACACTATAGACTGAAACTTATGCCAGATGTCATTCCTCCTCCGAAGGAATACATTTGCAATTGTGCACTTTGCTTCAATTAATTTTCCTCTAAACCCCCCCCCCCCCCCCACACTCCCCCACATCTACATCTACATCTACATTTATACTCCGCAAGCCACCCAACGGTGTGTGGTGGGGGGCACTTTACGTGCCACTGTCATTACCTCCCTTTCCTGTTCCAGTCGCGTATGGTTCGCGGGAAGTACGACTGTCTGAAAGCCTCCGTGCGCGCTCTAATCTCTCTAATTTTACATTCGTGATCTCCTCGGGAGGTATAAGTAGGGGGAAGCAATATATTCGATACCTCATCCAGAAACGCACCTCTCGTAACCTGGCGAGCAAGCTACACCGCGATGCAGAGCACCTCTCATGCAGAGTCTGCCACTTGAGTTTGTTAAACATCTCCGTAACGCTATCACGGTTACCAAATAACCCTGTGACGAAACGCGCCGCTCTTCTTTGGATCTTCTCTGTCTCCTCCGTCAACCCGATCTGGTACGGATCCCACACTGATGAGTAATACTCAAGTATAGGTCAAACGAGTGTTTTGTAAGCCACCTCCTTTGTTGATGGACTACATTTTCTAAGGACTCTCCCAATGAATCTCAACCTGGTACCCGCCCTACCAACAATTAATTTTATATGATCATTCCACTTCAAATCGTTCCGCACGCATACTCCCAGATATTTTACAGAAGTAACTGCTACCAGTGTTTGTTCCGCTATCATATAATCATACAATAAAGGATCCTTCTTTCTATGTATTCGCAATACATTACATTTGTCTATGTTAAGGGTCAGTTGCCACTCCCTGCACCAAGTGCCTATCCGCTGCAGATCTTCCTGCATTTCGCTGCAATTTTGTAATGCTGCAACTTCTCTGTATACTACAGCATCATCCGCGAAAAGCCGCATGGAACTTCCGACACTATCTACTAGGTCATTTATATATATTGTGAAAAGCAATGGTCCCATAACACTCCCCTGTGGCACGCCAGAGGTTACTTTAACGTCTGTAGACGTCTATCCATTGATAACAACAGGCTGTGTTCTGTTTGCTAAAAACTCTTCAATCCAGCCACACAGATGGTCTGATATTCCGTAGGCTCTTACTTTGTTTATTAGGCGACAGTGCGGAAGTGTATCGAACGCCTTCTGGAAGTCAAGAAAAATAGCATCTACCTGGGAGCCTGTATCTAATATTTTCTGGGTCTCATGAACAAATAAAGCGAGTTGGGTCTCACACGATCGCTGTTTCCGGAATCCATGTTGATTCCTGCATAGTAGATTCTGGGTTTCCAAAAACGACATGATACTCGAGCAAAAAACATGTTCTAAAATTTTACAACAGATCGACGTCAGAGTTATAGGTCTATAGTTTTGCGCATCTACTCGACGACCCTTCTTGAAGACTGGGACTACCTGTGCACTTTTCCAATCATTTGGAACCTTCCTTTCCTCTAGAGACTTGCGGTACACGGCTGTTAGAAGGGGGGCAAGTTCTTTCGCGTACTCTGTGTAGAATCGAATTGGTATCCCGTCAGGTGCAGTGGACTTTCTTCTGTTGAGTGATTCCAGTTGATTTTCTATTCCTTGGACACTTATTTCGATGTCAGCCATTTTTTCGTTTGTGCGAGGATTTAGAGAAGGAACTGCAGTGCGGTCTTCCTCTGTGAAACAGCTTTGGAAAAAGGTGTTTAGTATTTCAGCTTTACGCGTGTCATCCTCTGTTTCAATGCCATCATCATCCCGGAGTGTCTGGATATGCTGTTTCGAGCCACTTACTGATTTAACGTAAGACCAGCACTTCCTAGGATTTTCTGTCAACTCGGTACATAGAATATTACTTTCGAATTCACTGAACGCTTCACGCATAGCCCTCCTTACGCTAACTTCGACATCGTTTAGCTTCTGTTTGTCTGAGAGGTTTTGGCTGCGTTTAAACTTGGAGTCAAGCTCTCTTTGCTTTCGCAGTAGTTTCCTAACTTTGTAGTTGTACCACGGTGGGTTTTTCCCGTCCCTCACAGTTTTACTCGGCACGTACCTATCTAAAACGCATTTTACGATTGCCTTGAACTTTTTCTATGAACACTCAACATTGTCAGGTAGTCTGATATCTGTCTTCTATTACTCTTGCTAAACAGATAAACCCCACAGTCTCAAATTCCACCTTCGTTGAAGGCCGTCTGATCCTGACAATCGGTCATTTCGACTTCTCGGTGCTAATCTACAACAGGTAGCGCGTGCATACATCTTCCGCACAAACAGTAAGTCACGAGTAGCAATACACTCCTGCGGCCTTCAGTGAGAGAGAACGACTCAACTAGTATGAAGCGACCGCAGCGCCACCAAGGTAGACTCGTGATACTCGCGGAAATATAGCGAGAACGAAGAAAGCCCGTTAGCACTGATGTAACAGCGGAGCCTTGATTTATAATGTATGAACCCTGAACATTATACTCGTACTTGTTCAGTTTATGATCTCCGTGTGTAGTCGCTATCCATCTACATCATCATTGCCACTTTTTTACAGGAAAAATGGTATATGACTCCCCTGAAAACCAAACAGAACCTATATCTATCCCCTGCAAGGCGATTGGAAGCTTTTTAGAATGTTAACGGGTTTCCTAGACAGTACTATGCGTGGTAATGCGTTTGATTTGGTGTTTCCATATTTTTATCCAACCCCTGTAAATCGCCGTTACTACTAGATAGTTCGACGTTGCTTCCCCTCCCCACGTCGCCCACCCCAACGAAATGAACATTTACAGGGATGCAGAAATCCATTTCCAGTGTTCCCGTTTCTCTGCGTCACCGTGTATTGTAATTCACAGAAAGGGAGAAATACATTGTGAGGAACCGAAAGCACCGATTAACAGGTACATTTCAAAGTCATTAACTAAAAATTAAGAGTGTTCTGCATTTGAGACTGTTCAAGCTTTCCCGGCGGATATGTCGTAAATAGACCTCATGGGTTTGCAGGCGGATGACGTTGTGCAAATTCCACAGTAGTTCCTCAGAGCAACTGTCAGACACCTTCACGTGGTTAAACCCTGTTGACTGCGATGTGTGACTGACGGTATTTCCACGCCGATGCTCCTGTATATACAACACGTGAAGAATGACCAGGAGCGGAAAGCACACAAGCGCAATGATTTGCAGAGCGGCCCTCCTGCATGTTTACTAACAGTGCGGACAGACGTCACTCACTAAAAAAAATATTCTAGACCAATGTTATAGCGAGCCTGTTAGCGAAAAAAATCTTGATATTCTCGTCGTGATTTAATAGCAGCCAGTGCAGGGTTCCACACTGTACTCAGTTGATATTCCTCACCCCTGTTGATGAGAGTAACAAAATGGTTCAAATGGCTATGAGAACTATGCTACTTAACATCTGAGGTCATCAGTCCCCTAGACTTACAACTACTTAAACCTATCTAACCTAAGGTCAGTACACACATCCATGCCCGAGGCAGGATTCGAACCTGCGACCGTAGCAGCAGCGCGGTTCCGGACTGATGCGCCTACAACTGCTCGGCCAGTCACCTAGAAGTTAGAACTACAGGGTTATTACAAATAACTTTATTATTTGAGATATTTTCACAATGCTTTGCACACACATACAAAAACTCAAAAAGTTTTTTTAGGCATTCACAAATTTTCGATATGTGCCCCTTTAGTGATTCGGCAGACATCAAGCCGATAATCAAGTTCCTCCCACACTCGGCGCAGCATGTCCCCATCAATGAGTTCGAAAGCATCGTTGATGCGAGCTCGCAGTTCTGGCACGTTTCTTGGTAGAGGAGGTTTAAACACTGAATCTTTCACATAACCCCACAGAAAGAAATCGCATGGGGTTAAGTCGGGAGAGCGTGGAGGCCATGACATGAATTGCTGATCATGATCTCCATCGGTTTTCCAATCTCCTGTTTAAGAAATGCCAAACATCATGATGGAAGTGCGGTGGAGCACCATCCTGTTGAAATATGAAGTCGGCGCTGTCGGTCTCCAGTTGTTGCATGAGCCAATTTTCCAGCATGTCCAGATACACGTGTCCTGTAACGTTTTTTTCGCAGAAGAAAAAGGGGCCGTAAACTTTAAACCGTGAGATTGCACAAAACACGTTAACTTTTGGTGAATTGCGAATTTGCTGCACGAATGTGTGAGGATTCTCTACCGCCCAGATTCGCACATTGTGTCTGTTCACTTCACCATTAAGAAAAAATGTTGCTTCATCACCGAAAACAAGTTTCGCACTGAACGAATCCTCTTCCATGAGCTGTTGCAACCGCGCCGAAAATTCAAAGCGTTTGACTTTGTGATCGGGTGTCAGGGCTTGTAGCAATTGTAAACGGTAAGGCTTCTGCTTTAGCCTTTTCCGTAAGATTTTTCAAACCGTCGGCTGTGGTACGTTTAGCTCCCTTGTTGCTTTATTCGTCGACTTCCGCGGGCTACGCGTGAAACTTGCCCGCACGCGTTCAACCGTTTCTTCGCTCACTGCAGGCCGACCCGTTGATTTCCCCTTACAGAGGCATCCAGAAGCTTTAAACTGCGCATACCATCGCCGAATGGAGTTAGCAGTTGGTGGATCTGTGTTGAACTTCGTCCTGAAGTGTCGTTGCACTGTTATGACTGACTGATGTGAGTGCATTTCAAGCACGACATACGCTTTCTCGGCTTCTGTCGCCATTTTGTCTCACTGCGCTCTCGAGCACTCTGGCGGCAGAAACCTGAAGTGCGGCTTCAGTCGAACAAAACTTTATGAGTTTTTCTAAGTATCTGGAGTGTGTCGTGACCATATGTCAATGAATGGAGCTACAGTGAATTTATGAAATCGCTTCAATCATTTGTAATAGCCCTGTACTTAAACCTAACTAACCTAAGGACATCACACACATCCATGCCCGAGGCAGGATTCGAACCTGCGACCGTAGCCGTATTGCTTCCTTAATGACGCCATCCTAGAAATATAATGCCGGGTATAAAACTTACGCCTTTTCATAAATTATGCGATGACCTGTATTCAGACCGTGTTCTGCAATTGCCGTGCATTTCGCTGACGTTCATCGCAGCTTTCTTGTACTGTGCGATGGTTCAAATGGCTCTGAGCACTAGGCAACTTAACTGCTGAGGTCATCAGTCCCCTAGGACTTAGAATTACTTAAACCTAACCTAAGGACATCACACACATCCATGCCCGTGGCAGAATTCGAACTTGCGACCGTAACGGTCACGCGGTTCCAGACTAAAGCGACTAGAACCGCACGGCCACATCGGCCGGCGTACCGTGCAAGATGTCTGGCCTATATACGCCGCCCCCAGTGTCAAGGAATCTTGTACACATCACGTTCCTCAGGCCAAGATCATCCTTAACCGAGTCCAACAGGTTCCTCAGTTTTACAGGTCGAAAATCAGACTTACTGTCATATCTTCTGAGGACTCTTCCGATTCTTCAAGACATGGCACCAAAATACGGCAAAAATCGGGCGTCTTCGTATCTTCATTCAGCTCCATAGACAGAACTCGCGTGAGCTTGAATGTATTAGGTATCTGTCCCTGAGAATAACCGTTTTATCGGAACTTTGTCTCCAAATGATGTATTTCACACGACAGGCTTTCAGGATCAGATACCACACGTATGAACTAACGTACGTAATGCACTATCACATTATGCAGGATGATAGCAGCTCCTGGCCTGCAAATAGAGATCTGTATGCGTAGGCTTGCGGCAGACGCTGAGTCCCAACGTTCCATCGTTTCCTTCGTACTAAAACGTCAAGAAAAGGTAAAGTACCATATTTTTTCACTTCAATTGTGAAATTTATAATAGGTCTACAACTTTGCTTCCGCCGTTTCTTCTCGAAGTTCGGGACTTTATTGTGAAAAACTTACAAAAAAATTATGATTCATAGTATTGCCGATCGCTGTCCACTACATTCTCTCATCTTTTGGATAGCATACGGATCCCGTGGCGGAAGAACTGGGCTCTTTTTTGGGGATTCATGAATTGATTCAATTTTGCACTTGTTCATATGATCGGAAGTGCTGGTCAGCCAGACTGTATGCCACTGATCGAAAAAGGTTGTAGTCAGAGAGTGCACGTATGGAGAATACGGCGGGAGGGATAGGACTTCTCATTTCAACGTTTCCATGTGTATTTTGACGGGTTTTGCGACATAGGGTCGAGCACTGACCTGAAGCAAAATTACTTTTACGTGTCTATCGCTGTGTTGTGGCCGTTTGTGTTTCAGTCCTGGGATCGAACGCATCAATTGCTTTCGATAATCATGTCCTGTGACTTCGTCTGTTTCTGTAGCTACGGAAACGTTATGTCTTCCACCGCCACGCCGCTCTTTATCATAAAAATGACCGTTCTCATGGCTTTGAAAACATTCTCTGCACGTTCTTCCACTAGTAGTTATCTCACCATTGGTCTTACAGCCGCAGATATCTTCGTGTTAAAACAGAAAGTTAATACTTCCCCCAAACGGCGAGAAATGGGTACGTAAGTTTGTAAGCGTATTGTCATATCGCTGGCTTAGTTGTGGACTATCTTTGCGGGCAGCCGCGTGTGTAGAGTCGAGCGCGGGATACGAAACTGTTGTGTTGTGTAGCTCTGCATGTGAGAGGCATTGTTAGTGTGAAAGTTGAAGTGTTGCTACAAGTGCTATTACAGTAAAGTGATAAGATAAGCAAATGATTCAGAGGAAAGTGCGTCAAGAAGTCATTTAAAAATCTGCAGTGCTGCTGATAACATATTTGTGTGTCGTCTCGTTACGTGTCGTACCTTACTGTATCAATCATCCGCGCCATGTTTGGTCTCCCAAAATGAACTAATGTGAATCAGTAATTCTATTTACCACACAAGAGAGCATTTAAGTGCCAGTGTCTTGTAGCGAGCGTAAGAACGTGCGCTCGATCATCGCGTTCCGCATCAACAACAATCAACCGCGCCGCGACGGTTACTCGCACGCTCGAACAACTGAGGACTGTGAACTGTAAATTTAACTTTGTGAACAGCGTTAAAATTCATTACTAGTGTCAAGGAGGACTGGTACCAAATATCTGTGTATGCGTGACGAGCGTAAGAGCTTTCGTACGATCATTCGCTTCTGCATCATCAACAATCATCCGCGTCGTGTCTGTTACGCGTACGCTCATCCAAGTGATATTGTGGACAGATAATCATCAAGATTGTTAATTGAGATAAACATTTACGATTTAGAGTGTAAACAGTGCAACCTGTGATTTCTGGTCTCAGAATATAGTTTTCATACCAGACGTAGAACAGTTTGTGCTTTGACGTAGAGTGCCTCCCATAACTTGCTTGCATATTACATACATAATTTCAGGCAAGCCAGCAGCAGTGTGGAGCAGAACAGTACGACCGCCGCGGGATTATCAGGTACGTTGGGTGGGCAGGGCGCACGGTCGAAACGACAACCAGTATAAGGTACCAACCCACCCAATCGTACTCCCGGGCGTGTTACAAGTTGACGTACTTAATCGAGAATAACCTTATGATGCAATCACAGAAAAAATGGTTCAAACGTCTCTGAGCACTATGGGAATTAACATCTGAGGTCATCAGTCCCCTATAATTTAGAACTACTTAAACCTAACTAACCTAAGGACATCACACACATCCATGCCCGAAGCAGGATTCGAAACTGCGACCGTAGCGGTCGTGCGAGCCCAGACAGAAGCGCCTAGAACCGCTCGGCTACTGCGGCCGGCGATGCAATCACAAATCGACTAATATTTTTATGGTATTATGTTTACAGGTGCCTACGCTTATTCTATTACACCAATGATGAACCACCTGAACCCCACTTGCCGCTACTGCCGTCTATTGCAAACCGGCGGAAGCAAAGTTGTAGACCTAATATTTGTATGGAGCGAATATAAATGCTGAAGATGCAGGAAACAGCAGGGCTTGAGAATGGCTGACTGTAGTGCTTTTTTTTTAAGAGTCCTTCATAAAATAATTGGCCACCACAGAAAACAGAGGGCTTCCCATGGCGACACCGTTCACTTGTTCCAAAATAGTGGTCAGTGAATTGCACTTTTTGTAAGGTCATTTTTTTTTTTTTTTTAAGGGAGTCGCTACCTCTGCAAATGCCAGTGGCCGGAAATATTCAGTTCCACTTTCAGCATAGTGGCTCAAGCAAACGAAATGGCTCCGAGTGACGAACATTGATAATTTGGAAGAAAACAGGTGGATAAAAATTATCCTCTGTCCTACTACGCACGGAAGAATTTCCGTGAAAGCTGAACGCACGAATCGAACTCGGTGCCGCGTGGAGGCGCCCTCCAGGAAGGCACGAGTGGACACTAACGAGTCTGCCGGCAGCGGCCGTGGGCCGTGATCCTTCTAATTACGCGGGGCGCCAACGACCCGCCGGCGGCCGTAGCAGCGGCGGGCGCGCTCCCGCTCGCACCCGACGTGACATCCGACGTCGCCGGAGAACGGAATCTCATTACGTCAGCCAAGTTCGCCGGCATCCCCGGCCCGGCGCGGCGCGGCCAGGTCTTCCTCCTTTTTCACCCTGCTAACGACGCTCCTCCCCAGTATCAATAAATCGCGACGTCGAGAGGTCCGGATGAAAGAGGGACAGTCTCTTCTTTCTTATTAAGGGGGCAGGTTGCTGTTTGTAATGCCAAACCCTTACACTGAGACAAAGGACGCCACCGAGCAGGGGTGGGGTACGTGCCGTGTATGGAATCCGAGAGCTCGTCAGAAAGCTAAATGCTAACTGAGTCTTCGTTTCTAATCATACTCGCGTTCCATGCCTCTGATGTAAGAACTACGTAGTACAATGAAACCTCGTCTACGCTTCCGTTACTAATCCAGATCTCCTGCTCATCAGTTTTGAAGAACTACACAACAGTTTTAGTTATAGGACGTCTCTTTACTGTTACAAAAATAAAAATTCCGGGTGAAAGGATATCAATGATAAGATTCACTGATAGAATTGCTATCCCCAGTGAAACTGATGGAGAATTACAGAGTCTGTTGAATGAAATGACATGTCTAATGAGCACAGAATTGGCATTCAGAGTAAACAGGAAAAAGACAAACGTAATGATAGGTAGCGGAAATGAGAATATCAAGAAACTTAACATGAAATAACGACGTAGACAAAGCTAAGTAATTCTGCTACTTTGGATGCAAAATACCCCATGACACACGAAGCAAGGAGGACATAAGAAGCAGACTAAAACAGGCAAAGATATCATTCTTGGCCAAGAGAAATCTGCTTATGCTTAACATGCAAGGAGGCCTTAATATGAGGAAAAAATCTCTGAGAATGTTCAATTGGAGCCGACCTCTGTGACCGAGTGCTTCTAAGAGCTTCAATCCGGAACCGCCCTGCTGCTACGGTCGCAGGTTCGAATCCTGTCTCGGGCATGGATGCATGTGTGATCTCCTTAGGTCAGTTAGGTTTAGTTAGTTCTAAGGAACTGATGACCTCACATGTTAAGTCCCATAGTACTTAGAGCCATTTGAAACATTTTTTGTTCATTTGGAGCACACCATATTACGGTAGGAAGCATGGGCAGTGGAAGAACCAGAAGAGGAGAGAATCGAAGGCTCGAGAAGAATAATGTGGAAAATCTGGTTGACTGCTACGGGTTGAGGAGGTTGTCCTCACAACCGGTGAAGAAAGGCACAGGTGTTAAACACTGATAAAGGAAAAAATGACAGGACATATGTGAAAACATCAAGGAGTAACCTCCATGCTACTAGAGGGATCTGTAGTGGGTAAGAACTGCAGGGGAAGACAGACATTGGAATACATCCAGCGATAAATTGAGGGCGCTGGGTGCAAGTGACAAGTTTTCTTTGAGGTCGCATCAAATCAGTCAGAAAACTGATGACTCGAAAAAAAAAAGTTTCTAGGGAACTAAATATATCAGACATTGCCGGTAAACTTTCTCGAGCATCTGTGCATCTCCAAATTTGTTCCGTGTCTTTTGTCATGCCTGCTTAATAATCACTGTCGATAATGACTGAGAACTATGTAACATTACTATGGAATTAGTCACACTAGCGCCTTGCTCGCAGTATCCTTTACAAATTACCTGCACGTTGTGAGGTAGCATTCTGGGCTCGATCAAAAGCTACGCGTGGTGTTGTGTCTAAGAAGTGGGCTCGACCGCTCCTGGCTGTGCCCAGGGGAGAGCTGCGTGTTACGATATCAACGAGGCCGCACCTGTTGTAGGGTGACCGGATGCAGGGTCGCTGCGAGAGTTAGCTGCTGCCTTGGACTGTTTGACTTGATTAAGGCGGCTAGCAGATAACAGTTGCACAGTTCGTGACTGGCGGACATCAGAGCACATGACAGGCCATGCTGTCAGGATGCCAGCAGTTAGCGAGCGCCCATCATTGAAAACGTCACTGGCGCCGGAAAAACCCTAGATCACTCACGGTTAATACTGCGTGCTGGGGTGAGGCTACCACATGACGAAACAAGACTGCACTATTCACAAAACAAACCTGCGGTGAGATTTTTTCTGGAAATTTGAAACGCGACAGCGTATTTGAAGCATTTATGTTTTTAATGCGAACAACATACCTCTTAGAATGGGAATAGCATGTGAACGTGCATTTTACCTCGTCGCTTATACTCTTTGCCCTGTGCTGAACTTTTCTGACTGTGAGAATGTAACCGGTCAATAAATAACTTTAAACCTAAGAAAAGCTGCATGTATTTACGTAACACAAAAACTCAGTCTGATTTAGCACTATTGATTTGAAATTGGTCCCCGTAATAAAACAAAACTTGAGCAATTTGAAGAAATTGTCCCTGTGTTTAATGAATGGCAACGGCCTTGCCGCAGTGGCTACACCGGTTCCCGTGCGATCACCGATATTATGTACTGTCGGGCGTGGTTGGCACTAGGGCGGGTGACCATCCGGGCCGCCATGCGCTGTTGCCATTTTTCGGGGTGCACTCAGCCTCGTGATGCCAATTGAGGAGCTACTCGACCGAAGAGTAGCGGCTTCGGTCAAGAATACCATCATAACGACCGGGAGAGCGGTGTGTTGACCCCACGCCCCTCCTATCAGCATCCTCCACTGAGGATGACACGGCGGTCGGATGGTCCCGATGGGCCACTTGTGGCCTGTAGGTGGAGTGGTGGTTTAGTGAATGCTATTCCTGAAATACTAAACTTTTTCCTTTAATCTGGGCAATGGTAACGTTCTTCATACTGCTCTCTGTTAGTACAGAGAGCAGCAAAAAGATCTGACGGTTTTAAAGTACAAATAACACTAATCTTTAGAGTGATAAAAAATGTTTTATTGGTTGTTATGGAATGGTGTTAATGGAAACTAAAGAAAATAACATTGGAACAACCGATTTCATCGATTTAAGATTTGAAGATAACGTCCTTCAAAATGCGCCCTTCTGTGATGAATTACTCTTCCAATCTAGCACCAAAACTGTCGAAAACCTTCCCTAACAACGCAAGAGACAGGATGGCGATGTCTTCAGTTATGGCCTGCTAAGTTCGCCCAATCTGCGACGCTTGTTCGTGTAGAATCTGGATTTCTATAAACCCCACAAGAAAAAATCACAAACGCTTAAATCAGGGGAGCGTGTTGGCCATCCGGTATCCCTTAAACGCGAGATCACTCGTCCAGGAAACTTACTTTTCAAAAGGTCCATCACCTCATTGGGTGTATGGGTAGTTGCCCCAACCTTCAACAACCACATTCTTGGGCGCTGATGACCACGCTGTTTAGCGCCCGTAAACCTCAAACACACACACACACACACACACACACAACCACATTCTGCTGCGCACTAAGCGTTTTCTCCGAAGTTTATGGATAAGATAGTTTTGTAACTTAAACAGATAACGTTTCGAATTGACCGTAACGGTTTGACCACCCTCTTCAAAGAGGTATGGACCAATGTCACATTTTTTCTTTACACTACACCACACAGTGACCTCAGGATTGTGCAGAGGACGTTCACGCAATTCTTCAGAATTTGTAGCTGACCGATAACGGAAGTTCTGTTTGTTTACATAAGCGTCCAGATGAAAATGCGCCTCGTTGCTCATCATGGAAATTTTTTCATCTGTTATCAAATCAATCATTTGCTCTGAAAACGCTTTTTACTTTGCATAGTCATTGGACTTTAAGTGCTGATCAATAGCCATTTTGCATGGATGGAAATGCAGATCTAACTGCAAAATTCGTCTTACCGAGCAGTCAGACATATGCAAAGCAGCAGCTTGTTTACGGATCGGCCACCGAGGACTGGCTTCCACAGCTCCTCTTTCTCTATCGATATTCTCTGGCGTCCAGGCTGAGCTTGGGCGGCCTGTCGACTTCCGTTTCAATGCTGAACCGATAGCTCTGAAGCTACTCAGCCACAGCACAGTTGCATTACGTGTCTGAACTTCTCCTCATGGACCTATATTAAAACGCCTACGAAACTGACGCTGGAAGGCAACAAAGGAATCGCCACTTTTAAACAACGCCGCGACAATAAACGCTCCATGGCTACTAAAAATGGCCACGTGTAGGCTCTGAAACGCGCCCATACCCCCCCCCCCCCCCCACCACCACCCAACCCAGCCCACCTACTCGCACAACCACGCGGTGGCGAAAACCGTCACATCATTTTGACGCTCCTTTCACTTAAAATTGTAAAGTTAGCATACAGCTATCGAGCAAGGCTGTTGTTTAGCATACATTTTAATTAAATCGAATATGACTGAGGTCATAACTTCTTGAGCAAAATAGTTAATCAGAAACGACGTGGATCTGGAAACTGGTATTGACTTGTGATAAGTAACAGTATGGTACTAACTTTGAAAATAGTATTTTGACTGATAAAAAATTAATAATTCTCATAATTAACACGCAATAAACTGATTATACATTAACAATTAATTTTACAAAATCGTTGGATGTGAGTGCTGTACATCGTCTGAGTCATGACTTATGAACATGCGCTTTACATTAGTAACAAAACAACTTTCTCTACCTTAATTATTTCCAGTATGGTATCTCGCAATTAAAAAATCATTACTGCCCATATCGAGTAAGCATATATCCAGCAGCCGGCCGAAGTGGCCGAGCGGTTCTAGGCGCTGCAGTCTGGAACCGCGAGACCGCTACGGTCGCAGATTCGAATCGTGCCTCGGGCAAGGATGTGTGTGATGTCCTTAGGTTAGTTAGGTTTAAGTAGTTCTAAGTTCTAGGGGACTAATGACCTCAGAAGTTGAGTCCCATAGTGCTCAGAGCGATTTGAACCATATATCCAGCATACTTCAGATAAAAGACATCCTTACACTCGAGAGACCTCCAGCACCTCCATACTTAAAGTTACTCTCTACATCTCTTCTAACTGAAGTTACTCTTACACATTACACCAGTGAATGCTATTGAGCAGCGACGCTGTTACACAGTCGATCTACATTTCACCATCTCTGTTTCAATACAAAATTTTCTTACACAATTTTACCCTGTGTATATAACTTTCATAGTCTCTGACCGCCATTTCATGTTTTATTGATTTAACTTAATTCTGGGTGTAGTCAAGTCATCCGTGAGTGCTGATCGTTATATAGTGTCATTTAAATTTTCTTAATACGTATGATAGAGATACTTGCCTCGATACCAACATCTTAATTGGCATACAATTCATTTCAATATAGTACTGGATTTTTAGTGTACATTTCCTCCTGGTACACTGTCTGGCAAAGGCAAAAACGTCACTGGTCTAGAAAAGTCTTACGTGACCAGAGGACGACGCCAGATTGTCGGATATACTTTCCCAGTTTCTGTCTCGCTTTTGTTAATATATACCATGACTTCCTGCTCACGGTGACCGCTTCTAAGAACGTGTAGTAGCGCCGCTAAGGCGGCAACGTGATACTGTATACTTGAGGATGCTAGGAGTGGCACAGCACGAGCCCTAAGTTTTTCACTTAGGCGGGCAGTCTGTAGTTTCACCGACCACCCTGGAAGCATTGTGAAGAGCAACCGGACGAAGCACAAGGCAAAGTTGCACGAACTGCCTGTAAACATTTAGGCACCTCATGGGAATACTGCAGTTGGCAGAAAGGTGTTTCATGTTTCCCAACGCGCCTGGCAGTCGCCAATTCTGGTAAGGTTTACCCAGGCCCTGGGATAAAGAGAGCTTAGCACCGTTTGGCTGACGGTATTAAAATGACTTGTGGCAGAGCAGGCCATCTGCTTTCCCTTCTTTGTTCATCCTTGTGATATTGCAAAGAAGTTATGCAATGGGTGCCCTTGTATTTTGTGTTACGGTCGTTTGAAGCCTTTACTCGTCTATCGTTATGAATTAGTGTTTAGTTATAACAAGCCCTACCAGGAACAACAAGTTTTAGACAAATCTTCAATGTACCGTTGCCTTCAAACGGCATACTTTCTACAACGTGCGAGCTATAATACTAAAATATTTGTAGAGGAGTGAGACTTTAGTAATACTTTGTTAATATTGTTTAACTCTAACAAAATTCCCCGACTGAAGGACAAGTAACTTAGCTTTTGCGAAGAAAGAGGGTAGCGAGCTTTCGAGTTGAGATGGAGACAGGATAGTTGGCATTCTGATGCCGATTGTGATGCTGGGGCGAAAGTTCGGATGTCTCAGGAATCCAGCCTTCAGCTCTAGATTTTCGTCCAGGAGATAGCTTTAGGGATCCGACAGACTTGGAGAGTGCTATACAGACGTACATCACGTTGCGCTAACCGCCTCAAGGCTACCTTGAGTACTGGCGTTTCTGCTTGCTAATCAGTGTTAAGAGTAAAGTGTAACGTCCATAGTGCTTGCAGTGCTTGCTTCATTCAATAGGCGCATTTCAGCGAATGAAATGAGAAAATACGATCAATTCAATATTCATTGATTTTGGCTTAGTACAGTTAACCATTTCCTTTCACATGAATTGAATTACAGTAAGGCTTGCGATAATCATCACTCTTATGAACTGATCAAGAATTCATGAGTTTTTCGTGTAGAGGTCACAGGTCACACGCCCATCCCAACACCATAGATATTTCTGTTTTCAACCTTGTTACTGCTGGCATAAGTTCGTGTTTCTTATGTGTGTGGTACATAACCTACGAAGGAGTAGAGTGGCGCTCAACATACCTATTATGCTATTCACTTACCTGACTCCTTTACTGGCTCTTAATTCCATCTTTAATTTACCAGCAGTTCCATGTTCCTGGTTCACTTTTGGATGATAATGCATAGAAGCAACCGACGATCCATTTGTTAGGATCACGCAATGAGTTATTTCAGTTACCTTTTCGTACAGTTGTAAGGATCACATTTGAGTCAGTTGGAGGGGATATCACTGAAACTGATTTCTGTTTGTGCATAATCAGTGATCAAGGCCGCATTCAATTAAGGAGTTCTTCCATAGATAGCGAATAATTCCTTAACAGCATAAGACTCCGAGTACGAAACTATTTTATTGACGCCAGTCTGCGTAGGAACAAATGGCTTTCGTAATAAAACAGTAGAAACCAGAGCTCGCACGGAAATATTTAAGCCACAAGGTGGTTCGACGAGCCCTCTGCACCTAACTGTGAACTACAGAGTTTTTTTGTAGCTGACAACTGGGTCTGTACACTGTATCCAAAGAAACACGACGCCTTCCTTTTTTCATCTACAACATACGCCGCAAGCCTTATAAAGAGTACGGTGGAGGATATATCAGGTACCACCAACCGATCCCCCTCCCCTCTTCCACTCGAAAATGGCGCGTTGGAAGAATGTCTGTTGGTAAACACCTGTATTGGCTCTAATTTTTCAAATTTTTTCGTCGTGGGCATTTCGCGAGATGTACACGGGAGGAAGTAATGTGTTACCCGATTCTTCCCGGGACATGCTCTCTCGAAACTGCAATAGTAAACTTCAAACGATCCCGTGATGAAACGCGCCGCTCTTCATTGGATCTTCTCTATCTGCTCTTTCATTCCTACCTGGAAAAGGTCCCAGATTGATGAACGATACTCAAGAACCGGTCGAGCAAGCGCCTTGTAAGCCCTTTCCTTCGTGGGTGAGTTACATTTCTCTGCGGTTCTTCCTATGGCTCTCAGTCCTGTATCTGCTTTTCCTACTATTTTTTTATGTGTTCACTCCACTTAAGGTCGTTCTGGATAGTTACTCCTAGATATTTTGTGGTAGGTACTATTTCCACCAAATTGTGATCAATAGTGTAGTTGTACAGTAGTGGCTCCCTTTTCCTGTGTATGATCAATACGTTGCTTTTCTTTTACATTCTGGGTCAATTTCTAGAGCCTCGACCATTCATCACACCTCTGCACGTCATGTTGCAAATATATACTGTCTTCTGGGGTTGCTACTTTCTTATGGACGCAGGGTCTGCAAGTCAATCTGTATTTGGCAATATTGGTGCTACAGGGTGGCCGGATACCTTCCTTCTTGCTGCCACTTCCTTCCGAGACGAGTTTTTCGTCCCCCATTTCTCTGCGTGTAGTGTTGTCCATTGTGATAGTGCTAGAACGGAAAGCGCGAAATGTGCGATAATGTTTGCGAATCTTGTAACTGACGGGGTCTTTAGTACCAGCCTGGTGTTCACCCAGCTGTATGTCAGAAACCATGTAAGAACAACATCCAAGTTGGTCTGCACATCGGCTCTTGCTGTTAATCCATAGGGCATTCCCTAACGTGCTCGGCTACCTTGGAGGGTCACATCCATGCCCGAGGCAGGATTCGAAAGTGTGACCGTAGCAGCAGCGCGGTTCCGGACTGAAGTGCCTAGAACCGCTCGGCCACAGAGGATGGCAAGAGTAACATTACTCGACGTACCCTGTTCAGCAGCAGTGACCTCAGAGTGGTTCAGTTCCAAGATGGCCGCCGAGTAAGTAACGCCAGAAACCATTTCCAGAAAGTTAAGTGATTTAGACAGGAATATAATTTAGTTTAACGCCGACAACAAATTAAATACGTGCATTACTGTATCGTTTAGTCTTGCCATTAAAGGTTTGACTTTTCTTTGCGTATTTTTTCAGAAAACACGAAGAGATCGTAACTTCGCGAAGTCGCGCTTAGGCTTAAATTTTGTAAACGTGTTTGTTTATTGTTTCACGGTAATTTAACTAGTTTCTCGGTAACAAATAAGTAAACTACCGTAAATAGCGTATAACTTCATTGTTTTAATACAGATTTCAGAAAAACAGCGTAACTTTATATCAGAAACTTGCCTATATACATTTGTTTATAGGCCTAATTCTCGTAACGTTTTTGGAGAATCAAAGTTAAAGTACCTCGTTTAATTGTCCTTTTTTTCATTCAATCGAGTGAAATATATAATAAATAGCGTATACCTTCATTGTTTTAATACAGATCTCAGAAAAACTGCGGAATTTTAAATCAGAAACTTGCTTATATACATTTGTGAATAGGCTTAATTCTTGTAACGTCTTTTTTGTTTTTCGGTAATTTAATTGATTTATTCTAGCTAAAGTATTATTTTTGCCATGAGTGAGAAGTGCCTGACTTGCCGTAGAATTGTTAGTTCCGGGGTTTGGTGTGATGGATGTAGTAGTTTTTTTCACTGGGGGGATTGCAGTGGCGTGGGTGTTGGGAAAGTGGATCAGGCTCATCAGTGGTTATGTAGGATTTGCAGCAGAGATAAGAAGATAGTGGAACAGGAGGGGAAAATTGCTGCCCTTCAGGCTGAGCTAGATCGGGCTAGGGAAGATCTGGACAGGTTAAGGAGGGAGAAGGGCAAAGAGAGGTGGGAAGTGGCAACAGGCAGCAGAAGGAACAGGCCTAGAACTAAGTCTGACAGTTTTGTGGTGAATGTCAAAAATAAGTTTGACCTGTTGCTTCAGTTAGAAACTGATGAGCCTCAAGCAGAGGTAGGTGTAGACAGGACACAACAAACTTTCAATAGGAAATAGAAAAAGAATGTAGGAAAGTCATCGAAAAGGAAGAAAGTTTTGTTGTTAGGCAGTTCTCATGCCAGAGGTGTAGGCCAACTTCTGCAGGAGGAATTAGGACCAGAATACCAGGTCACAAATTTTTTCAAACCAAGTGCTAGTCTGGATCAGGTGACAGAGGATTTAGGTTCACTGTGTAAAGGATTTACCAGGGAAGACACCGTGGTTATTGTGGGAGGGCCAGGGAACAGCATCGACAGAGATCCTGGGTACAGTATAGAGTGTGACCTGGTAAAGATTGCGTCGGCATCGAGACACACCAATGTTGAATTTGTATCTGTCCTGAGACGCCATGACCAGCCTCATTTGAACTCTTCTGTTGGGAGAGTTAATTTGGAGTTGGAACGGCTGCTTGGGTCGGGTGCGGGGGCTCATATTGGTGTGGTTCCTGTTGATTATCTCAGTAGGTGGGACTATACCAGGCACGGGCTACATCTCAACAGGAAAGGGAAGGGGAAACTGGCTGTGGTAATAGCAGGAAATTTAAGGGGGGAGGCACTGCCATGAATGGTAAAATACCAGTAGTTACAGGTGTTGGAGCAGCACCTTTTTTAGGATAGGTAAGACAGAAAGATGTCAAGTTCTACGAGAGGTCAGGATTGAAACAAATCTTCAGTTTAGGAAAGAAATTAAACAGCACAATTCTAGCACATTGGATCACCAATCACAGCTATCAATTATAAATTTTCACCAATCACCAGAAATTTTATCTCCACCAAGTTGTATCTCAGTCCTAGGTAATTGCATTGATGAATTAAAGTCACCCAACCCAGTTGACATAATCTGCCTCTCTGAACACCGTGTGACCACTGGTATAGGAACTAGGCCTAAGCACAATGAGAAACTCAGACAGGAGAGTACTGCAAATGTTAGAATAAGGAAAGGTTCTCATAAAAGTATAATTAAAAATAATGTAAGTATATTTCATCAAAATATTGGGAGTTTAAAGAATAAAGTAGATGAGCTTCTGGTTTGTTTAGAAGATTTAGAAGCTGAGAATGAAATAGATATACTATGCCTGTCTGAGCATCACATTGTTACTGATATGGATAAGGTAAATGTAAGTGGATATAAGCTCTCTGCACATGTAATGAGAGAAAATATGGAGAAAGGAGGAGTTGCCATATATGTCAAAAGTTATCATTGTGCAAAAAGTATAGAAACAAAAAAGTTTTGTGTAGAGAAACATATAGAAGCATGTGCCTGTGAGCTTAAATTAAATAAAGGCACATTTATAATTGTAACTGTATATAGGTCCCCATCAGGAAATTTTCATCTATTTCTGAAAAATTTGGACTCCTTGTTGTGCTGTCAGACAGGGGGAAGCAAATTATTATTTGTGGGGACTTCAATGTAGATTCTCTGAAAGAGGGTAATAGGAAAAATGACCTTGAAGTATTACTCGGTTCTTTCAATTTGACACCCGTTATTGATTTTCCTACTCGGGTGGTAAAGGATAGCAGCTCACTGATAGATAACTTCTTTATAGACCAAGATAAGTTTAACCAGATAAATGCTCAGCCTGTTGAGAATGGTCTTTCTGATCATGGTGCACAGCTAGTTACAATATATGACATAGTTCCATTCAGCAATACTAAACAGTCCTCCAAAGTAGTACGTCCAGTCAACGATTTAACAATTGCAAATTTCAGGGAAAGCCTACAGCAGTTAGACTGGGATGAGGTGTACCGTGAACCTGATGCCAATTTAAAATATAATTTATTTCATGACATTTTTGTAAATGCATTTGAAAACTGCTTCCCCAAGAAAATAGTTAAATATACTCGTAAGAAACCTTGTAACAAACCATGGCTTACTAAGGGTATAAAAATATCTTGTAACCGGAAAAGGGAAATGTATCTGACAGCAAGAAAGAGTAGTGACCCAGAAACTATCAAAAATTATAAAAACTACTGTGTTATATTAAGAAAAGTTATTAAAAAATCCAGGAGTATGTGTATCATGTCTGAAATCAGCAACTCTGATAATAAAATTAAAACAATTTGGAATATTATTAAAAGAGAAACAGGTCAACCAAGAGCAGAGGAAGACAGTATAACCATCAAATTGAATGAAAACTTTACGAACAAAAAGTCAGAAGTTGAAAATATTTTTAATAATCATTTTCTAAATGTTGTGGATATAGTAGGATCCAGGTGTTCATTAGAAGATGCTAGGCTGTTAATGGAAGAGGCCATACCTATGCAATTTGATACAATTGAAATCTCACCCACTTCTCCCTCTGAAATTAGGAAAATAATAAACTTGCTTAAAAGCAAAAACTCACATGGAATTGATGGCATTTCCAGCAAAATACTAAAAGCTTGTTCTCAACAGATAAGTAAGATTCTCAGCCACCTGTGTAATAGCTCTCTGGAACAGGGCATTTTCCCTTATAGACTGAAATATGCTATTGTTATACCTTTGCATAAAAAGGGGGATGGATCTGATGTCAACAATTACCGTCCAATCTCCCTTCTAACAGCTTTATCCAAAATTTTTGAGAAAGTAATGTATTCAAGAGTAGCTTCACATATCTGTAAAAATGAAGTACTAACAAAATGTCAGTTTGGTTTCCAGAAAGGTTTTTCAACAGAAAATGCCATATATGCTTTCACCAGTCAAATTTTGAATGATCGGGTAACCGAACACCACCCATTGGGATTTTTTGTGATCTCTCAAAGGCTTTTGATTGTGTAAATCATGAAATTCTGCTAGACAAGCTCAAGTATTGTGGCATGAGTGGGACAGTGCACAAATGGTTTAATTTGTACCTAACTGGAAGAGTGCAGAAAGTTGAAATAAGTAGTTCTCGTAACATGCAAAGATCAGCACATTCCTCAAACTGGGGAACTATCAAGAATGGGGTTCCACAAGGGTCAGTCTTGGGTCCTTTGTTGTTCTTATTATATATTAATGACTTGCCATTCTATATTCATGAAGAGGCAAAGTTAGTTCTCTTTGCTGATGATACAAGTATAGTAATCACACCTGACAAACAAGAATTAACTGATGAAATTGTCAATACTGTCTTTCAGAAAATTACTAAGTGGTTCCTTGTAAACGGACTCTCACTGAATTTTGATAAGACACAGTACATACAGTTCCGTACAGTGAATGGTATGACGCCATTAATAAATATAGACCTTAATCAGAAGCATATAGCTAAGGTAGAATATTGCAAATTTTTAGGTGTGTCCATTGATGAGAGATTAAATTGGAAGAAACACATTGATGATCTGCTGAAACGTTTGAGTTCAGCTACTTATGCAATAAGGGTCATTGCAAATTTTGGTGATAAACATCTTAGTAAATTAGCTTACTACGCCTATTTTCACTCATTGCTTTCATATGGCATCATATTTTGGGGTAATTCATCACTGAGGAATAAAGTATTTATTGCACAAAAGCGTGTAATCAGAATAATAGCTGGAGTCCACCCAAGATCATCCTGCAGACATTTATTTAAGGATCTAGGGATATTCACAGTAGCTTCTCAGTATATATACTCTCTTATGAAATTTGTTATTAACAACCAAACCCAATTCAAAAGTAATAGCGGTGTGCATAACTACAATACTAGGAGAAAGGATGATCTTCACTATTCAAGATTAAATCTAACTTTGGCACAGAAAGGGGTAAATTATACTGGCACTAAAGTCTTTGGTCACTTACCAAATAGTATCAACAGTCTGACAGATAACCAACAAGTATTTAAGAAGAAATTAAAAGAATTTCTGAATGACAACTCCTTCTACTCCATAGAGGAATTTTTAGATATAAATTAAGAGAAAAATATATTTAAAAAAACTAAAAAATAAACATAAAAAATAAAGAAAAACAAAAAACACAATAAAATGAAGTTGTTATATTAACTTAAGTATGTTGTTAAATTAACCTAATTATATCATGTACTGGAAAATTCGACTCGTTCCACATCATTACGAAATATCGTATTCATGATCCATGGAACTAGTATTAATCTAATCTAATCTAATCTAATCCAATTGTGTCCTGAAGCGGTCGCATGCACTCACAGCGCTGTCCATAGTCGCGAATGCTGCTTCGATAGCGGTGCGCAGAGATGCGCTTTTAGGGTGCCTCGTCTTATTGGTAACTCTTTCCATACGCTCCAAACATAGTTAAAGAGGGGATTCAAATCCGGGCTATTCGGGGGTTAGAACTTCTTTGGCCACAGCACGTCAAGTTTATCCGAGAGCTAGTTTTGGACTAAATGGCTCGTAAGAGGTTCTCCTCTGGCATGCTAAGCATTTTCGCTCTCTGACGTTCAATACCACCGCCAGTTTCCTCGGCGATTGCTCCGGGTCCTCTGAAATCAGCGCCTGAAACTTTTCGATGATTGCCGCAGTTCGTGACACACGATACCTCGCGTTAGCGGAACCTTCTCCAGGCATGTCCAAAGCATTACATCCTTGGTCCAGAATCGTAAACAGTTGGTCTCGGATACCCGAAGAATCGAACTACTTCGGTGGGCGAACGCCCAGCGCGAAGACTTTCGATATTCGCGGCTCTTCGGTTTTACTCCGCCCTTGTCCGTAACATCTCGACCATTTTCGGGTTCTGACTGTTTACTAGGTGCCTAAAGGTGAACACAGACTACTCTGACGTGTCGTGTTCCCACGTCACGTAAGGCAGCGTGGGACCACGTCAGACATGAAGCTGTGTTCACATTGGCCTGACGTATAGCAGCATGAAACAGCTACTTCGTCTGCATTGTATTTTCCGACAGTTTGTTTTGAACCTGCAACCATGAATATACTGCGTGTTTTTGCATGCTGGAAGAAGAAGAAATGGCTGCTCTGTGTATTGCATCCATTTGCTCGTCTAGAGAATGGGTGCATCCTATGAATATGGGCGAGAAGAATTCGGGGAGTTCCAAAATTTAATGCCTCAACTAATAGAAGATGAAGAGCGGTTTAAGTGGTATTACAGAATGACAAAAACTGAATTCTACCATTTCCTGAGCTTGGTTGTTCCGATAATAGAAAAACGCTCCACTCAACTCAGGGGAAGCATTCCGGCGGAGATACGACTTGCAGTTTGCTTGAGGTAAGTGCTAATAATTTATTGTATTATATATCTGGGAGGGAAAAAAAATTATCACAGAGACATTTTGGAATTTTTTTTTATTTTCTTTTCACAAAGTGCGTTTTATTATACATCAGAAAGATAATTACAAATTAGAAAAGTTTTCTTGCTGTTTCTCTTGTCAAGTGTACGACAACGTTGAGTCCGTTGAGCAATCGAAGCTGTGTTCACATCATTGAGGAGATGGTGTTGAGGAGGATTGATAGAATGATGATGGATTTGTATTAACAGTATTGTGGTAATCAGGGTTCACCTGAAACGAGCTCCCACGTGCTGCTTGCAACGCTGTCCCCAAAACAACGTTGCTCCCTTCCATCTTCACTCTAATTTGCTCATTAGGACGCAATTTTTTCACATTTTTTGCCATGCTGAGGAAAAAAAGTTCGCATTCATCGTCCACGTTGTCACTTGATGTAGCGTGTGCACTTTGAAGAAGTACTTGAGAGCGCAAGTGTTGGTTGTCTTTCATTATTTTAACCATTTCTCTGTAAGGTGTCAGGCAAATCCAACACCTTCCATGAAAACCCTGACATGATAAGCAAATCCAGTAGTATGTCACATAGCTCCGAATAAATCGTATCATTAAATTAACCAACGCAATACGAGTAACGAGTGAGCAAATGGAATACCACAGACTAACACAAGAATGCCTAAATGCATGTCATACCTTCCCACCGTGCCGGCCGAAGTGGCCGTGCGGTTAAAGGCGCTGCAGTCTGGCACCGCAAGACCGCTACGGTCGCAGGTTCGAATCCTGCCTCGGGCATGGTTGTTTGTGATGTCCTTAGGTTAGTTAGGTTTAACTAGTTCTAAGTTCTAGGGGACTAATGACCTCAGCAGTTGAGTCCCATAGTGCTCAGAGCCATTTGAACCATTTTGAATCTTCCCACCGTGAGACAGACGCAGTTCTGAGGGGAGAAACGAGAACAGAAGCCGAGAGCAGAACCATGTTAAGCTAGAAGGCCCTACGATAAGGGACGGACACCCACGTCGCCAGCTAACCACCAGGACCACCCCCCAGCCCATGTTAAAAGCAGAGCCCTCCAGGAGAACAGTATACATCTTACGATAACACTAAAAGGGCCACACCAGCCGCAAGTTTTAGCGTGAGACTTTTTCGCCTCTCTGTTACGTTGCAAACGTTAAAAACATTGCGCCACCACGAAAAGTAACCGCCAGGATCACCCCCCAGCCCATGTTAAAAGAGAGAGCCCTCCAGAAGAACAGTATAAATCTTACGATAACACTAAAAGGGCCACACCAGCTGCAATTTTTAGCGTGAGACTTTTTCGCGTCTCTGTTACGTTGCAAACTTTAAAAACATTGCCCCAACACGAATAGTATAACGTTTCTCATTGGATAGACAGAATTTTTGTAGGTGGAGCTTACGGTTAACATTGAGACCCTGATTGGTCAGATGAAAACACAGCCAGATAGTTTTTTTTTTTTTTAAACCAACTCCGGTAAACTGTAGTAAGGAGAAGTTAGGAGCGGAGTTGCTTCCGAGACAGCGAGCTGTATGGAGCTGCGCCGGCCGCCGCCCCCTGACAAACACCGACAAGGTAATCAACGCACGCGATGCCGCATTTTTGAGCGCATAAGGATTCACTCAGAACTGCAGAAGTCTCATCTGTTACATCCCCTTCTTACGTAATACTAGTGTCGATCGTCAATTAAATCTCATGGTATTCACATTTGCTACGTAAGTTAAAATCTGAAACGCGACGATTGCTCTGTTATATAATTATTGAGAAGCCACATCAGCCACTGTAATTTACGACAAGTTAGATAAGTAATTAAAGACAATTGAGGGTCACTGTAGACCATTTTGATAGTTTTCTCTTTTATGAAACTTAATTTAAACCTAGATTATAGATGTGATATGGCATAGGTCATCCTTCGATTCATTGTAGAACTTGGAAACCCTCTCAGGGAATATTCGTTCACATTGTTGTTGCATGCAGTTGGTTTTTATCATCCTGTATTGAAATATATCCTTTTATCAATAGTGCAATTTATAAACAATGTTTTGTGAGTAGAATAAAATTTCCAATGGTAAACTTAACTGCTTTTTCGACGTTATTTTACCAGCTAACTAAAAATAGGAAAGCCTTGAACCCCTTCCACTAAATTTAGTGCCGGCCGTGGTGGCCAAGCGGTTAAAGGCGCTATAGTCTGGAACCGCGCGGCCGCTACGGTCGCAGGTTCGAATCCTGCCTCGGGCATGGATGTGTGTGATGTCCTTAGGTTAGTTAGGTTCAATTAGTTCTAAGTTCTAGGCGACTCATGACCGCAGAAGTTAAGTCGCATAGTGCTCAGAGCCATTTGAACTAAATTTAGTTAGTATTAAGATTCTTTTACAGGGAGTGCAGTGGTGCTGACGCTGAAATCGTTAAGTATTTGGTTATATCATCGCTAGTCTCACTGAACTCTTCTGAACTCTACATGTCATGTGTGGTCTGGCGTCTCCTTACCAGCAACAGGTCCCAGGTTCAAACTAGTCATTTCCCTAAAAAACACGCTCAGAGCGTAGTTGCGCGAAAGTGGTAGGGAGACACGACTTAGAACAAACAGACACCACGCAGAATGTTAGATCTTGTACGGATGACGACAAACGTTTTTTCCAACATAAGGCCTTACGGGCTTCGCTGAAGGTTGAGTAAAAGTTGTTGGATAATCTGATACATTAGCAGTGGGGTTGTCGATGGCCTCTGCCATTGTAGCGACTGCACTTTTCAGTAGATCGTTTCTTGGTGGATTGGATTGGGAACTTTCCGACGAGGCCACTTGTGAGTCTGTTTCATCAATCGCACATAAGCCAGTTTCTTCTCGTGTTCCATCATAATCTTCATTATTGGGGCTGTCTTTCGCACTTCCTCGAGTTTTCCTTGTTACGAGAGTTGGATTCAAAAAAGCCATTTCATCTTCAAATTTCCATTTGCTCAAACTCTTTGCTGCCTGACCTGATTTTGTGGCTCTACGGTGTTTAGTCTGGATGTACGCGTTCCGCAGTTTATTCCCTTTGTCTTTACATTCATTACCTAGAACAGAGAAAAAGTTTGACGTTTGGCTTGCCGGAGGTGACGTGACTCCGTTACCCAGGCAACACCAATGGCGAGCCGGGCTTTCCCCCCTAGCCGCCACCGGTGTCGGACTGTATGGCAATCCTGTCGCCAGGCCCTAGGTAAACACTACCAAAATTGTTTCTTTGCCGCCAAAGGACGTTCTCTGTTCATTATTGTCGTTTCTCTCCGCTAAAGAATGTTTACCTGGCGGTCGGCTCCTTTTAGGCGTGGCGATATCGGCGCCTGCTGGCACGCGTTGGCTACAACACTCCCCTCCACTCGCTCCGTACCGAACTGTCAAAAGTCGCAAGTAATTTTCAACGCACCATAGTTATCTATTAGTTATTCATTTATTCTCCTTTGGGGCTCAAAGACAAAGGTCGCTTAGTTGCCAAAGGACAACGTGAAGATTAATAATTCAATAAGTGGGCTGTTTTTCACTGTTCACAGGCACTTGGCAACTAGCAATTCTTACAGAACATTGGGTTTTTCTTTTCGGGTTGGATTTTCAACTATTGAAGAAATAGTCAAAGAGTGTTGTGAGGTAATTTGGAAAACTCTACGACCGATTTACATGCCAGAACCAAACAAAGATGAATGGGAACAGATGGCCAAGGATTATGATGAGAAGTGGAATTATCCACACTACATAGGAGCTTTGGACGGCAAGCACGTTCAAATCCGATGTCCAGCTGGTGCTGGTTCATTGTACTATAACTACAAAGGAATATATTCCATTGTTTTATTGGCTTTGGTAGATGCAAATTACAAATTCACGCTTGTTGACGTAGGAGCTTACGGCAAAAGTAGCGATGGAGGAACTTTTGAGCGACGTGAGATGGGGAAAAGATTTGAAAGCAACAAATACGCCGTTCCAAAAGACAAAGAGCTACTACCAGCAATTGAGATTCCTTATGTACTTATTGCAGATGAAGCCTTCCCTCTTAAAACCTACAGGGTGTTTCAAAAATGACCGGTATATTTGAAACGGCAATAAAAACTAAACGAGCAGCGATAGAAATACACCGTTTGTTGCAATATGCTTGGGACAACAGTACATTTTCAGGCGGACAAACTTTCGAAATTACAGTAGTTACAATTTTCAACAACAGATGGCGCTGCAAGTGATGTGAAAGATATAGAAGACAACGCAGTCTGTGGGTGCGCCATTCTGTACGTCGTCTTTCTGCTGTAAGCGTGTGCTGTTCACAACGTGCAAGTGTGCTGTAGACAACATGGTTTATTCCTTAGAACAGAGGATTTTTCTGGTGTTGGAATTCCACCGCCTAGAACACAGTGTTGTTGCAACAAGACGAAGTTTTCAACGGAGGTTTAATGTAACCAAAGGACCGAAAAGCGATACAATAAAGGATCTGTTTGAAAAATTTCAACGGACTGGGAACGTGATGGATGAACGTGCTGGAAAGGTAGGGCGACCGCGTACGGCAACCACAGAGGGCAACGCGCAGCTAGTGCAGCAGGTGATCCAACAGCGGCCTCGGGTTTCCGTTCGCCGTGTTGCAGCTGCGGTCCAAATGACGCCAACGTCCACGTATCGTCTCATGCGCCAGAGTTTACACCTCTATCCATACAAAATTCAAGCGCGGCAACCCCTCAGCGCCGCTACCATTGCTGCACGAGAGACATTCGCTAACGATATAGTGCACAGGATTGATGACGGCGATATGCATGTGGGCAGCATTTGGTTTACTGACGAAGCTTATTTTTACCTGGACGGCTTCGTCAATAAACAGAACTGGCGCATATGGGGAACCGAAAAGCCCCATGTTGCAGTCCCATCCTCCCTGCATCCTCAAAAAGTACTGGTCTGGACCGCCATTTCTTCCAAAGGAATCATTGGCCCATTTTTCAGAACCGAAGCGATTACTGCATCACGCTATCTGGACATTCTTCGTGAATTTCTGGCGGTACAAACTGCCTTAGACGACACTGCGAACACCTCGTGGTTTATGCAAGATGGTGCCCGGCCACATCGCACGGCCGACGTCTTTAATTTCCTGAATGAATATTTCGATGATCGTGTGATTGCTTTGGGCTATCCGAAACATACAGGAGGCGGCGTGGATTGGCCTCCCTATTCGCCAGACATGAACCCCTGTGACTTCTTTCTGTGGGGACACTTGAAAGACCAGGTGTACCGCCAGAATCCAGAAACAATTGAACAGCTGAAGCAGTACATCTCATCTGCATGTGAAGCCATTCCGCCAGACACGTTGTCAAAGGTTTCGGGTAATTTAATTCAGAGACTACGCCATATTATTGCTACGCATGGTGGATATGTGGAAAATATCGTACTATAGAGTTTCCCAGACCGCAGCGCCATCTGTTGTTGAAAATTGTAACTACTGTAATTTCGAAAGTTTGTCTGCCTGAAAATGTACTGTTGTCCCAAGCATATTGCAACAAACGGTGTATTTCTATCGCTGCTCGTTTAGTTTTTATTGCCGTTTCAAATATACCGGTCATTTTTGAAACACCCTGTATTTGATGCGTTCATACAGCAAAGCAGCCATTACAAGTGACGAAGAGAAGGTATACAACTACCGTCATTCAAGAGCTCGACGGACTGTAGAAAATGCGTTCGAAATTCTAGCCGGGTGCTGGAGAATACTTCTAAAGCTTATTGAAACTAAACCAGAAACTGCCGATCTAATAGTTTTAGCTTCCACCTGTCTACACAATATGTTTCGGAATACATCAACAAATATTTCCCCGTTCGATGAGCAAATGAGAATGGAAAGTGAACACATTCATGGTGCAGCCAACCTCTAATCCATTCGTAGAAATTTCGTGAGAGAAGCGGCCATCACCAGAGATAAGTTCAAAAAGTACTTCGTTTCTGATTATGGTTCAGCAAGTTGTCGTTGGCATGGCACTCCATTCGAAAGGGTAGAGTTGCTCCATGACACATACAGTATTATTTACTTAATACGCGCATTCGTTATAACCGACCGTTTTAAGTTCAGTTGGGTGCTATTTTTTATTACAATTCATATAATCCAATTTATATAATACATATCTCTTTATATAATAGATATCTGTTATATTCAAACATCTGGTTTTACTTGTTATGGATTGATACTTTTCTCCTATCAATATAAAATATTGTAAAAAAGAAAAACTAATAAAAAATATGGAAAATGTAACTGTTTTCACTAACCTGTAATGCCGAGTTTTTCTCCTATTTCGTCCCAAGCCTCTTTCCGTGATTGCTGGTTACGATATTCTCGGTTTGTAGGGTCATACAGCACCGGATTTGACCGAACGTATTCAATCAACATCTCCTCCATCTTCAAATAATAACTCCAAACGGTAGAGGTGAAACCACTTCACACTTCTGACGCCTTCCCACGAGTGACGCAAATCTAGAACTTAAGATATTCTTCTCACGCGTCATAAGGCGTGTAACGTCAGATTGCTTCATCCAACGCATTCCCACGTCACGTCAGCTCAATACAAACATAATCGCAGAAAGCCCTGTCTTGGATTTTTATATCACGCGCGTTATAACGTGAGCCCACGTGTTTCCACGTCACGTCAGAGCAGTCTGTATTCGCCCTAAGGCTTTCAAGAATGCCAATCGTGAACTCCGACGGAACTACGATATGGTACGATGTTCACACACATCCATGCCCGAGGCAGGATTCGAACCTGCGACCGTAGCGGTCGCGCGGTTCCAGACTGAAGCGCCTAGAACAACTCGGTACAACAGCCGGCTATGCACAGCACTGAAGTAAGACTGCTCATTGGTATAATGTATTAACGGCTAACTCAACGCAGAACTGAATGTGACTTATTTGATAAAATTCATTTAAATAATAATCAGTTGAACTCAGGGCGATTGTGTCCTCATTGCGCCCAGACATTGCTACCAAGCAGGATCTTTGATCCTTTTTTTCGTTATATGCTGAGTGTCATAGGAAACAAAGTGAATAGTTTGTTAATAAATAATTTCACTTTTAAGAATTTCAGACTCAGTCTACTTTCAAGTAACTGTTGTACAACAGAGGTTTCAGTATATGACTAAAGTAAAGCAATTTCATTTTTCAAATTTGAGAATCAATCACTGGAAGAAAACCCAAATCTAAGAAAATGCACAAGTTAAGAGTGCGGAAGTTTTATTTATTTTACATATAAATTGGAGCACATGGCTGTCTGGTTTGGTACGTATTCTAGTGTTTATTTCTGTTCAAGTCATAAAAAAAGGCTCAGTTGTTCAGATAATAATATGAAAACCAATTTGCAAAATAAGTAACGGCAAAGTAAAAAGCGCTTGCTTTTTTCTAAATTTCTTTGATGACGTTATGTTGAGGCCACTGAAAGTCATTGTTCACGTAACGTAGTTCAATACTAACATAGAGTTTAATTACATATTTTCGAATCATTACTCGATTGCCTTTTTCAAAATTTAATGGCAAACATAACGTAAGAGTGACTTCTCATTTTTCTTTATCATTACATACCGTACTCACTTAAAATTAGAGTCAAAATACGTGACAACCTTCAATTGCCACATCAGTGTTTAATAATACACCACTGGCCACTAAAATTGATACAGCAAGAAGAAATGCAGATGATAAACGGGTATTCATTGGACAAATATAGTAGAGGCAAAGGTGGAAAAATGGGCCCCTGCTGGTATTATGGGCCCCCTACATATTTGGAAGTACAGGCCACGAATTCTAGCAGAAAGCACATGAACTTCTAGAACTAGTTGCCAAAGTTCACTGTAGAGTGTGCAGACGTAGTAGCTGTCATGGTTTGTGAGTAGCTGTGCTGTGAATTTTTTCGCTGTCATCAAAAGTTTGAAAGGTTAGTGTTTATTTGAATAAAACTCAAATTTCTAACGTGTTATTACTAAAACTAAGGTAAGGTATGTATTTGGCTTGTTGTCGGGATGCCGTTTTACATTAATTAACGTCGGTTGCAAACCAAACTAACCGTAGGCAAAATCGTTTTTCCCAAGATGTCAAGGGTGGATATATGGGCCCCTTTTGCTGCTGGTATTATGGACCCCGTAAAATCAATCAGATTTTGTGGGACCATTTACAAATATTGCTACTCTTTATGTTTCAGATGCCTCGAAGACATCTTGTACCACCAAAAAAATGGAAACGGCAATCGTGGGACAAATCAAATATGTCAAATGCTATTGTAGCTATTAAAGAGAAAAAAATGGGGTTGAAAAAAGCGGTTAAAGTGTACTCTGTCCCTCGTTCTACACTCCAAAGACTTTCACGAATCGATAAACCGCTCGAAGAAATAGTTAATATTAAACTGGGCCGTCCACCGGTTTTACCACATGGACTTGAGGACGAACTGGTTAAATATCTTCTCATTATGGAATCCAAATTCTATAGCGTTGCCAGAAATGACGTCAGGTGCATGGCCTACCAGCTTTGTACAAGAAATAAAATCCCTCATCCATTTGTAAAGGGCGAAGTTTCTGGTCGAACTTGGTTTGACCATTTCATGTCACGGCACAAAAATAGTCTGTCTATTTTGAAGCCATCCGCAATTTCGATTTCACATGCTAATGGGTTTATTAAACAAGCTGTCGACAATTCCTTCAGGTTTCTTGAAGCTGCGTTCAGTAACTACAAATATCCAGCAGACAGAGCTTTTAATGTAGACGAGTCAACGAATGGCTCTGTGCACTATGGGACTTAACTTCTGAGGTCATCAGTCCCCTAGAACTTAGAACTACTTAAACCTAACTAACATAAGGACATCACACACATCCATGCCCGAGGCAGGATTCGAACCTGCGACCGTAGCGGTCGCGCGGTTCCAGACTGTATCGCCTAGAACCGCTCGATCACCCAGGCTGGCAGACGACTCAGGTCTTAGTGTCGTTCAAAGAAAAATTTCTTGTGTCATCGGCCTGAGGGGAAAAAGGCAAGTTGGTGCATTATCTGCAGCTGAAAGAGGATCACTTGTCACGTGTAAAAAGATGCTTATGTGTGTGACTATTGTGAATAGACTAGGCATAGGCTATGAAAATCATCCCACCAGTTGACTAATTAACAATGTTCAGAGTGAATCTTTCTTTCATTATACACAAAAATGAAATGAAATTATTTTTTCAAATTTTTGTTTCTTTTTATTTCAAACTACCTTGGGGCCCATATTACCAGCACAAATTCTTGACGCAACGAAATGCAGACTATCAGGAAAAATAAAATTTTGTTTTAAATATTAAAAAGTTGAACCAAAACATGTCGTAACTATTTGCAGAAGATACTAGAGAAATGTTTTATGTTAATTTCAGGTGATTATACTAAAAATAAAAGGTGTTATATAAAAAAAATAAAGTGGGGGCCCATTTATCCACCTTTACCTTTATACTAGAACTGACATGTGATTACATTTTCACCCAATTTGGGTGCATAGATCCAGAGAAATCAGTACCCAGAACAAACTCCATTGGTCGTACTAACGGCCTTGATACGCCTGGGCATTGAGTCAAACAGAACTTGGATGGCATGTACAGGTACAGCTACCCATGCACCTTCAACACGATACCACAGTTCATCAAGAGTAGTGACTGGCGTTGCTCGACCAGCATTGACCAGACGTTTTCAATTGGTGAGAGATCTGGGGAATGTGCTGGACAGAATAGCAGTCGAACAATTTCTGTATCCAGAAAGGCCTGCAAAGGACCTGCAACATGCGGTCGAGCATTATTCTGCTGGGGTTTCGTAGGGATCGAATGAAGGGTAGAGCCACGGGTCGTAATACATCTGAAATGTAACGTCCACTGTTCAAAGTGCCGTCAATGCGAAAAAGAGGTGACCCAGACGTGTAACCAATGGCACCCCTTACCATCACGCCGGGTGATACGCCTGTATGGTGATGACGAATACATGCTTCCAATGTGCGTTCACCGCGATGTCGCCAAACACGATTGCGACCATCATGATGCTGTAAACAGCACCTGGATTCATCCGAAAAAATGACGTTTTGCCAGTCGTGCACCCAGGTTCGTCGTTGAGCACACAATCGTAGGCGCTCCTGTCTGTGATGGAGTGTCAAGGGTAACCGCAGCCATGGTCTCCGAGCTGATATTCCATGCTGCTGCAAACGTCGTCGAACTGTTCGTGCAGATGGTTGTTGTCTTGCAAACGTCCCCATGTCTTGACTCAGGGATCGAGACGTGGCTGCACGATCCGTTACAGCCATGCGGATAAGATACCTGTCATCTCGACTGCTAGTGACAAGAGGCGGTTGGGATCTAGCACGGCGTACCATTCTTACCCTCCTGAACCCACCGATTCCATATTCTGCTAACAGTCACTGGATCTCGAGCAACGCGAACAGCAATGTCGCGATACGATAAACCGCAATCGCGATAGGCTACAATCCGAACTTTATCAAAGTCGGAAACGTGATGGTACGCATTTCTTATCCTTACACGAGGCAACACAACAACGTTTCAGCAGGCAACGCCGGTCAACTGCTGTTTGCGTATGAGAAATCGGTATGAAACTTTCCTCATGTCAGCACCTTGTAGGTGTCGCCAGCGGCGCCAACCTTGTGTGAATGCTCTGAAAAGCTAATGATTTGCATATCACAGCATCTCCTTCCTGTCGGTTAATTTTCGCGTCTGTAGCACGTCATCTTCTTGGTGTAGCAATTTTAATGGCCAGTTTTCTTTTTCATCATCTTGTACAGGATTTTGCATGTCAATTGGCCTAGTAGGCTGGCGACCGTTAATTATTTCCTTTTCGTTCATTAGTGTAACTTTTGGATTCATGATGAGTAATACCTCTTTTCTGTCCAGTGTTTTTCGTGAGTGAATGCACAAAATAACTTTCATTTTCCAAATTATATATTAATTCAAAATGGTTCAAATGGCTCTGAGCACTATGGGACTTAACTTCTGCGGACATCAGTCCCCTAGAACTTTTGAACTACTTAAGCCTAACTAACCTAAAGGCATCACACACATTCATGCCCGAGGCAGGATTCGAACCTGCAACCGTAGCAGTCGCGCGGTTGCAGACTGGAGCGCCTAGAACCGCACGGCCATCCCGGCCGGCCTCGGTTTAATTACGTTTTATTTTTAGTACACTTTCCATCAGAAAGGTTGGTTGTACACTTTCCTCCTACTTATCGGTATGACTTCTTCGGGAAAATTAGCCTTATGTAATCAGAAAAAATCCATTAGGCATACACGCGATCCACGGTCATATCTTATATCGCAAGCACGATAAGCCGATTAGTAAGAGGGAGGTTACAAGTAATTGGGCTATCTTGTCCGTGACGCATTAGTTTTACTGTGTATAACGGCGCATAGAAATGAACGTTACGCCACATGCTGAATAAATAAGGTACAGCTCCCTGGTCACCTGCCGACTCGTGGTTGCGGAGGTGGCAAAGGCAGGGTGGCTGCGGTCCCAACACGTGTAAAAAGCGGGAAACGCGAGCCTTGTCCGCAGTTTAGCGCCGAGGGGAGCGAAGTGGCCTCCCCGAGGGCCGCCGCGCGCTGCAAGTGAAACGAGGCGCCGCCCGCCCGCCCGCTGCGCCCGCCGCCGCCACCGCCGCCGCCGCCAGCGCGCCAGTTTAATCAGGCCGGCCCGGCCCTCGACCCTGATGAGGGTCAGCGCCACTTCATCTGCGAGTGCGCCGCGCCGCGCCGGCGGGCCCTCCAGCCTGGCCGGGCCCAGGTGTACAGTGGCGCACAGTGGCGCCGCCCGGGGAGCGCAGATTAATTCCGGCCGTGACAACAGACTGCCGGCAGCGTATAGCGTTGTGACACAGTCTTTGACACTCTGCGGCTCAAGCCGTCGTCAAACGAGACGAGTTTCACGTTACGCCACATGCTGAATAAATAAGGTACAGCTCCCTGGTCACCTGCCGATTCGTGGTTGCGGAGGTGGCAAAGGCAGGGTGGCCGCGGTCCCAACACGTGTAAAAAACGGGAAACGCGAGCCTTGTCCGCAGTTTAGCGCCGAGGGGAGCGAAGTGGCCGCCCCGAGGGCCGCCGCGCGCTGCAAGTGCATTTCATCTTGAGGAAACATTGCGTCACTTGAAACACAGAATTTCGTAAACTTGCCACGTAAATTAGGACCAGTAACGAAGTCGGACGCTCCCTGCGTCACAGGGAGAGCTTGCGAGGCGTTGTGGTGCATTTGCCGTTTTTTCTTGAAGCCCGTATTTGTTGAGATTCATGTTATACACTACTGGCCATTAAAATTGCTACACCACGAAGATGACGTGCTGCAGACGCTAAATTTAACCGACAGGAAGAAGATGCTGTGATATGCAAATGACTAGCTTTTCAGAGCATTCACGCAAGGTTGGCGCCGGCGGCGACACTTACAACGTGCTGACATGAGGAAAGTTTCCAACCCATTTCTCATACACATACACCAGTTGACCGGCGTTGCCTGGTGAAACGTTGTTGTGATGCCTCGTATAAGAAGGAGAAATGCGTACCATCACGTTTCCGACTTTGACAAAGGTCGGATCATAGCCTATCGCGAATGCGGTTTATCGTATCGTGACATTGCTGCTCTTATTGGTCGAGATCCAATGACTGTTAGTAGAATATAGAATCGGTGGGTTCAGGGGGGTAATACGGCACGCCGTGCTGGATCCCAACGGCCTCGTATCACTATCAGTCGAGATGACAGACATCTTATCAGCATGGCTGTAACGGATCGTGCAGCCACGTCTCGATGTCTGAGTCAACAGATGGGGACGTTTGTAAGACAACAACCATCTGCACGAACAGTTCGATGACGCTTGAAGAGGCATGGACTATCAGCTCGGAGACCATGGCTGCGGTTACCCATCACGCTGCATACTCAACGACGAACCTGGGTGCACGAATGACAAAACGTCATTTTTTCGGATGAATCCAGGTTCAGTTTACAGCATCATGATGGTCGCCTACGTGTTTGGCGACATCGCGATGAACGCACATTGGAAGCATGTATTCGTCATCGCCATACTGGCGTATCACCCGGCGAGATGATATGGGGTGCCATTGGTTACACGTGTCGGTCACCTCTTGTTCGCACTGACGGCACTCAACACTGGACGTTATATTTCATATGTGTTACGACCCGTGGCTCTACCCTTCATTCGATGCCTGTGAAACCCTACATTTCAGCAGGGTAATACACGACCGCATGTTGCAGGTCCTGTACGGGTCTTTCTGGACTCAGAAAATCTTCGACTGCTGCCCTGGCCAGCACATTCTCCAGATCTCTCACCAATTGAAAATGTCTGGTCAATGTTGGCCGAGCAACTGACTCCTCATAATACGCCAGTCACCACTCTTGATGAACTGTGGTATCGTGTTCAAGCTTCATGTGCAGCTGTACCTGTACACGCCATCCAAGCTCTGTTTGACTCAATGCCCAGGCGTATCAAGGCCGTTATTACTGCCAGAGGTGGTAGTTCTGGGTACAGATTTCTCAGGATCTATGTACCAAAACTGCGTGAAAATGTAATCATATGTCAGTTCTAGTATGACGTATTCGACCAATGAATACCCGTTTATCATCTGCACTTCTTCTTGGTGTAGCAATTTTAATGGCCAGTAGTGTAACTTCCACTCGATGAATATACACTGAAGCGTCAAAGAAACTGGTATAAGTATGCGTATTCAAATGCAGAGATATGTAAACAGGGGCTGCCGTCGTCAATACCGATATTGGACTTTTGATGACTGTATATATACCCTGATCGGACGAGTCTCGTTTCAAATTGTATCGAGCGAAAGGACGTGTAGAGGTATGTAGGCAGTCTCATTAATCAATGCATCCTGCATATCATCAGGGGACTGTTCCAGCTGGTGGAGGCCCTGTAATAGTGTCGGTAGTGTGCGTTTGGCGTGATGTGGGACCTCTGATACGTCTAGATACGCCTCTGACCGGTGACACGTACACAGCATACTATCTGTTCACCTGAATGTATTGATGTCCATTGTGCATTCCGACGGACACTCCACACGTCCAGAATTGCTACAGAGTGGCTCCAGGAACACTCTTCTGAATTTAAACTCTTCCGCTGGCCACCATACTCCCAAGACATGCGTATAATTGGTTAGGGTGCTACTGCAGGTGCATTTTTCTGCGGTATGATGAATATTCCAAATCGTCCAACCATGTTTACAAGCTATAACAGGTTTATTGGGTATAAAGTAGAAGATGTCTGTAAAAAATTGTAAAAAAAGCCGAGGAAGAGGCAGTAATAGAGACTTGACTGCACCATTCGATGGTACCTGGCACACATGAGGACATACATCTCTTCATGGCTAGCATCTGCCACCAGTATGTATACAGGGAAAGTTTTAGATGTATGAGTAATGTACAAATATTGTAAGTGCCCACAAAAAATAAAGGTACACATGAAAATAATTGCACAGCTAACTATAGTGGCAGTAGCGGAGCAATGGAAGTGGTTGGTGTTATTATATATTTCAATGATCTCTTGCATGTGATAAAGTGCGATATGTGAATTACCCTGGTGACGGTCATTCTAAAAGTTTCAAAAATATTCAAGAACTGAAGCCCTATGGTGATGTTGTTGTCGCACAGTATATTGGACACATAGAGAAACGAATGTGATCAAGACACCGGTGACTGAAAGCTTCATGCAGAAAACAAAAGCTCAGTGATGGTAAAGGCTTGGATGGGAAGGGAAGGTTAACTGATAGTGTAATTGACAAAATACAGAACTACTATGGAATAGCAAATAGGCAAAACACACAAGTCTCGATGAAATGAAAAAGGCTGTGTGAGCTCTTTTTTTCATACTTTTTCAACCGATATAAATCCTCATCATTACTTGTGACCCAAAGGAGAAAATATTGGTGTTAGTACAACAAACTGGTGAAGTGCACACTCACAAATAGAGACTGCATTAATGCATCATAAAAATTTTAAAATATGCATTCAAATACTTAAGAGAAACGCTTAAAATGCATGAAAAGTGTCGAAATATTATAGATCAAATAATTAAAAACCATGGTAGTTACTGCATATCAATTACGAGGATGAGCGCCGGCCCCTCGAAAATCGGTACATTTAGAACGCTTATATCATTATCGTAATACTTTCTGGTAGAGGTTAGGAAGGGACCCTTTTTGGAATTATTTTCTAAAAGTTTGTAATATAGGGACGCATACCGCGTTTCAAGAATTGTACCTTCTTTGCTATTGTTGCCGCTAACCAGGAGATGCGAAACAATCGATGCGTACAGGATCTACTTCCAGATATAGCGCACACAGAGGGGCAGGCTCAAAATCTCCGGACTACTTTCTTTAAAAAACAACATATAATCATGAATTTTTTGAATAGAATTAAATTTTAATTAATACTATTGGACCTATACATTATTCACAATTAATTTTACATTTTTCTACTATTATAAACAAACGGCCAAGTACTGTTCCAAACGTTCAGTAGTAAGACGGTATCTTGGATAACTCAACACATTTTTATAAACAGATAAGGACCGTTCTACATCAATTAAGGTAAATGGGCAGTATTTGAATTTGGATGCTATGCTGGCACTAACTGTGTCTGGTAAAAGTTTCATTAGTAAAACTATCAATTTGGCATAATGGTTCAAAGCCTACGCTATTGTTTAAAATGTTTTCAGACTTTTCTTTAAGTTTTCTTGGGAACAGTTACGTCAATGAAGAGTTCACTAGAATAATTTTATTCATTAACTGAATAGATTCATTCCGCACAAAACCTCGAGTTTCAAGCTTTTTAATACTTGCAGGTATTTGGGAAAAACGAGTGCTAATCACAGGAATGTCTTTTTTAACACGGGGATCATTGAAAGCTTCCTTGCACTGGCAAACTCCCAAGGCCTCTGCATTATCGAAGTCATCTACTGACTTCTAATGGCCTCGAAATGTTCATTGTAAAACAGCACAGCTTCGACCCACTTATCCCAAAGAGTTACTACTGGTTTTGGAGGTAAAGGCACATTTCGTAGTTTTTCTTTGTAGGTCTTGATACGAGCAGGAGCCTTTAGAAACACTTTCTTTGTGGATGAAATCAGTTTATTTACATTCATAAATGTGGAACGTACTTCTTCACCAAGGCGATGTACTCCATGAGGAAAGCACGTCTCACGAATCAAGTTGGGATAAAATACTCGGAGGATTTATCCTGCTTTGATCATATAGAGAGCAGCATCTGAAATAAACACAAACACCCTTTCATCTGGCGGCCTCGGTGGCCGAGCGGTTCTAGGCGCTTCAGTCCGGAACCGCGCTGCTGCTACGGTTGCAGGTTCTAATCCTTCCTCGGGCACGGATGTGTGTGATGTCCTTAGGTTAGTTAGGTTTAAGTAGTTCTAAGTTATAGGGGACTGATGACCTCAGATGTTAAGTCCCATAGTGCTCAGAGCCATTTGAACCAACCCTTTCATCTGCTGGAGATTTTGGAAATATTTTTCTAATACCCTCATTCACAAATCTGCCGATCGTGGAATGATTTGTTTTCTCAAGTCATTTGCAGGCCGCTAAATAGGAAGAAGAAGACTCTTCTTTTAAAGCAACAACAACTAAATTTGCGATGTAACGCCGACAAGTGTCTGTAGTTTCGTCAGCTGATATCCCGATAATGCTGTCCTTGAGTTCGCTGTGTATTTCTTCTAGACATTTACGTAAATTGTCAGTACGTTGTAGTGGTGTCAGACGCCAAATGTATCAGGAAGACCAAATGTAGCGGGAAGAGGTAGAAGGCGCCGTATTAAGACTCGCATGAGCTTTTCAAGTGATATATTGTTTCCAACTGTAGTGCCCTCATTCCTCTCGGTCTGCGTCACAGGGCCCCACAATGTCGAGGAAGCACCCCAGCGGCCCCTTGCAACAGAATGCTGTGTCGTGCCGGCCATGGACAGCCGCGGAATTGTGACGGCGTCAGGATGCGCCGACAGTTGGCTCAGCGGACTGCGTCCCTGCTGACTTAGCACTGCTCGGTGTGAGCCGCAGGAGGTCAGTTGCTGCTTCTTCTCACCGGCATGGCTGAGATCGCGGCGACGACAAGCGCCCGTGATTGGGCGTCCGAATCTGCGAGCTGTGGAGTGGCACGCCTCTGGCTGGTTGGCTAAGGACCCTGCGTAGGCCTCAACCCGCTGTGGACTGGAACGCTGGTACCCCGTCAGCTGCTGTGTGTAGCCGGTGGTGTGACACGCCCCGCCGTACAGGAGAGCTGCCACACTTGAATTAATCTTGTTAAAAAATGGCACCTATTTATACTCGGCTATGCGCCTCTGTTTTGCCAAGCGCGCCGCTTCACGTCATATACCCACAACACGTTAGGTTGGCCAGTGGGCACCTTCTGCCTGCTACTTGCAACATGCAAAACCGCTACGTATACTATTTCAGCAATTTGATGGCCCTGTGGCCTCTATTCTGTTTCGCAACTGTTGGTATGCGTAACTCACAGCAATCCAGCCCGCACCTGGCTGTAACTTGTGCTCAGAATATCGCACAAAACTAACTTTCCCTCTCCTAAACGGTGGTGCCGCTACAACGTAATTTTAACGCAATGGTGATTCATTTGGTATATTTTTATTTAAGAAGGAAGCCTTTGAGGATAGCGTTTATAAGTTTGTGAAGAGGTATATTGCTAGCAATGAATGCTTCACACACATCTATGTTACCTTTGGGCAAATCGCTGCTACTGCAACTTGCTGTTGTCAGAAGTTGGAAGTTGTTGTTGTGATTCTTTCCTCTGCATTCCTGCGATATGAAGTCCTGTCTTGACAAGCTGGTCTATTTGAAACTTTTTTTTTTTTTTTTTTTGCACGAAACATTTTTCTCGCAAACTCGCCAATATAAAACAATTCCGTCATATGTAAATGTTCCATGATGGTCAGCTATCCACAAAACGCCGTTTCTTTTTTCGGGCGGCATGACGCACAACACGTAACACACTGCACACCATAAACACGTTCGACTGTGTACAAGGAAAGAGAAAGCTAAAGTGACACGTGCGACTAAAGGCTTGCGTAGTTTAATTGGCTCTAGGCACTATGGGACTTAACATCGGAGGTCATCAGTCCCCTAGACTTAGAACTACTTGAAGCTAAGGTCATCACAGACACCCATGCCCGAGGCAGGATTTGAACTTGTGACCGTAGCAGCCGCGCGGTTCCGGACTGAAGCGCCTAGAACCGCTCCGCTACCGCGCCCGGCGCGTAGTTTAGTTGTTGCCGACGCGTAAGATACGACAGCAGACGGGATTAACCGGGAGCGCGGGCGCACGAGCATTGACTCTGTATGCCTGTTGCTGTTCCTCTTCTGTAATGATTTCGCTAGACAGTGGCCGCTCGGTTAGCGATTGCACGCAGTTCTAGGTCGCGGTCAGTCTGTGAGACATCAAAACTAGATCGAGCTAGAGACGGCTGGTCTAAATTTTTTAAATATTCTAAACGTAGAGCAAAAATATGCATCGTCACTAGTTTTTACTTAAAATAAGCAATAATTGGTAAAAAGGAGTCAAATATGGGAATGCATATGCAACATGCAAATGTATATAATCCTGTCTCTATTAAATAAGCCGGCCCGTGTGGCCGTGCGGTTCTAGGCGCTACAGTCTGGAACCGCGTGACCGCTACGGTTGCAGGTTCGAATCCTGCCTCGGGCATGGATGTGTGTGATGTCCTTAGGTTATTGTTGTTTGTTTGGGGGGAAGAGACCAAACAGCGAGGTCATCGGTCTCATCGGATGAGGGAAGGATGGGGAAGGAAGTCGGCCGTGCCCTGTCAAAGGTACCATCCCGGCAAATGCCTGGATCGATTTAGGGAAATCACGGAAAACCTAAATCAGGATGGCCGGACGCGGGATTGAACCGTCGTCCTTCCGAATGCGAGTCCAGTGTGCTAACCGCTGCGCCACCTCGCTCGGTGTCCTTAGGTTAGTTAGGTTTAAGTCGTTCTAAGTTCTAGGGGACTGATGACAACAGCAGTTAGGTCCTATAGTGCTCAGAGCCATTTGAACCATTTGAACTAGCTATTCATAAACATAGTCTGCCTGATGCGGTAATGGAGGTGACAAAATCTATTTTCAGAGACTTAGCAGCACCTGATCTGCAGCAAAAGTTTGTTCGTGGAAAAACTCAAAACTTCAATGAAAGTGTAAATGGTGTTATATGGTTAAGACTATGTTTGTAGGAATATAACACTTTGTTGTGTATAATGCTGTTGCTTCTTTCTATGATGGCAACGTTGTAAGATGCAAAGCATTCGTATTTCGAAATACGGGAATAAAGATAGGTTTCAACAATGTACGTAAAATGCTTTCTGTAGACAAGGGACGTCTTTGGTTTGCTTACAGGCCTTCCAATAGCCGATAAATACATGACAGAGTAAAGAGAAGGAGGACAAAGCGGCAGCTGGACGAGGAGTTGGAAGAAAATGAAGATAATCCATTCTATGGATCCGGAATGCAGTAAAAAGGTAATCCAAACTTTGTCGCTCAGTTCCCAAGTGTTCTATCTTTTCATACCAATTACATGTTTTCTCAAGATCTACGAAACCAATTTTTAGGAAATATCACACAGCCCCTTCTGCGTATCTTAAGATAACCTTTTTCCAAAAATGTCTGATTTGTACAGTGTTGTTTTTGTGGTCTTCAGTCCTGAGACTGGTTCGATGCAGCTCTTCATGCTACTCTATCCTGTGCCAGCTGCTTCATCTCCCAGTACGTACTGAAGCCAGCATCCTTCTGAATCTGCTTAGTGTATTCATCTCTTGGTCTCCCTCTACGATTTTTACCCTCCACGTTGCCCTCCAATACTAAATTGGTGATCTCTTGATGCCTCAGAAAATGTCTTATCAACCGATCCCTTCTTCAAGTTGTGCCACAAACTCCTCTTTTCCCCAACTGTATTCAATACCTCCTCATTAGTTGTGTGATCTACCCATCTAATCATTAGCACTCTTCTGTAGCATCACATTTCAAAAGCTTCTATTCTCCTCTTGTCCAAACTATTTATCGTCCATGTGTCACTTCCATACATGGCTACACTCCATACACTTTCAGAAACGACTTCCTGACACTTAAATCTATACTCGATGTTAACAAATTCCTCTTCTTTACAAACGCTTTCCTTGCCATTACCAGTCTACATTTTATATCCTCTCTATTTCGACCATCATCAGTTATTTTGCTCCCCAAATAGCAAAACTTATTTACTACTTTAAGTGTCTCATTTCCTAATCTAATTCCCTCAGCATCACCCGAGTTAACTGACTACGTTCCGTTATCCTCGTTTTGCTTTTGTTGATGTTCATTTTATATCATCCTTTCAAGACACTGTCCATTCCGTTCAATAGACGAAAAATGCACAAAAGTAGTGAATTTTCATTACAATAGAAAAAATTAATCTCTAACAACTGATTTTGAATTTTTTTAAATCTCTATGTTAAGTTGTACCCATACTCCAATATATAACCAGTAGCAGTTTCAACTTCCTAGCTCAAACACGTTGTGAGAAAACATGCTATTTATAAGCGCTATTTTATCATTGTGAAGATAGAGCTTTCCGGAACCCGTTAAAACAGTGTCAGGGAATTGTATATGGATAGCTAGATAGTTCGTAATCTGCAGTATATGTTCTTCTTCACCTTCGTATTTTCTAAAAGGTTGTGGGACTTCCCTATGAAATTGACAGAAATAATTTTATTAATATTTCAATGATACGTGAGTATAAGTGTGCTCACTGTTAGAAGTGAGTTTTTTTTTCGATTTGGTGCACCCTTACTGAGTCTCCATGTGTCTTTCATTTTTATCTCAATACGCGTTCATGGATATAGATGTTTTTATTTATCTGTACCACTGAAACAACAATGTGACTAGCATATAGTCAAGAGAGGAAACGTGCGTTTTAATGGAGCTAACCTATGACTTCCACGTCCGTCAATTTTCGTGAGCAGACTGTACTGTTTCGGAGCCAATAAAGCCGACAAGTGTAACTGGAGAGCGCTGGGAGCGCAACAACACGTTAGCCAGCCCTCCACGTGCCGGCGGCGCAGCGTATCGTGACATCTGCATGTTCGTCAGTGTTAGCTGCCTCGTTGCGTGTTCCGACAGCTTGAGCACCAGAACACTGGATCTCTCGTGAATACGTCGTTATTGGTAGGATTTGTTGCAATAAAGCGACGGGAAATGTCAAATTCATGTTTAAAGTATTTCTGTACTTAGTTGTTTTCGTATTTTGACTCGTATGCTGGGGAAAGTACGTGGCTTTAAGGCAATGGCACATTCAAGATTTGTCAAAAACATGTAGCTCCTGGTAGTCTCGCTCCTTGTTCTGCGAGGGATATATTGGTCATCGACTGGTGCTGGCAACCGGTTTGGTCAGTAACTCCATAATCTAGGACGCAATTAGACCCGAGTAATTTCGGCTCTTTCTGGAATAATTCCGCAGCTGTTAATACTTTCTCTGTCGTTGCGAACTCTTCGTTGCGAACTCTTTGTACTGTCCATATATTTGGAATTTGAAGTTTGCGTCGTCGCATGAAAATCTGCTAGCCAGGTAGTCACAAAACCTCGCTCTGCAACACACAACAACTCGCTAGAATCCGTGGTTAACAGGTCTGGTTCCGTTGTGAGAGTGGCGGTGTGTTCGCTTATATCCTGTTCCGCCGATGGATTGCCACTTCTGTAATATTTTAGTGACCTGTAGCGGAAGCATAAGCGTGCACTCTATGGCGTCTGACCATGTCTATGTTGCGCCTCGCTGGAGGTCTACCTCTCTGTAATGCGCTCTCTCTCTGTACGGCCGTGTACCGTATCTACTGGCGGACGCAGTAGCCAAAAAACTGTACGTTTGCTACACAAACATCCTCATTTCCATTGTCATTACTGTTCGAAGCCTCGGTGAAGTGTCAGTACTGTGAATGCAAGATTTTTATTTTCAACTTCCTCCACTGTCGACGGCAGCCCACACTCTTTCAATGTACAGAACATTTCTTTTAATATTGTATCAGATCTGTTCCTGTTGTACTAATATTTAGATCTAGTACAAAAGTGACACGGCTTCATTTAATATTGACAAAAGTCTCGCGTGTTCATGTCCCCAAGCTGCCATATTGTACCGTATTTTTTCTCGAAATCTCCTTGCCAGCAACCCGCGGGAGACGTGAAGTGGACAGCTGCAGACGTCGTAATCATTTGAAGCCACACTGCCCCATGAAAAATTAAAATAAATGACGTATATATTTTACAATGCTTTGAAACTTTGGGAAAACATTCATAAGGGATGTAGTAGTAGGAAATAAAAAAGTTTCCCTATTTAGCGTTTTGGCCTTCCCCTTCCCCGCTTCTTTCTGTTTTCCTACCTCTTTTTTTTCCAATTTTTAAGTAAATCGGTTCATTCTCGAAGATACGTATAATGACAAAAAGTATTTCTATCTAAATTCTCCCGAATGAAGGTCATATTCATGTTTTAAGCAAGATAATCAGTTTTCGAAACATTCTACCCGAAGATTAAAAATGCATTAGCCCATGAGTTAGACTTAATTTTCAACTTCCATTTTAATTAAGTTAAGTCTTTCTTCTTTTTCCACAATTACTTGATTTCAGCATATTTCGAAACATATATGTAGCATATTAATAATAGTACTAAAATTGTAAGGTTAAAAAAGGCAAAAAGAGAAGTTCTTTTTAAGACCATCAGTTATTGATTCAGAACAATTCTGCTATACACGATTTTGTTCATTATTATGTTCCTTAATCTTTAAGTTGGAATCAAAATTGTTTTTCATGAGAATTAAGATTTATTGTGGAGGTTTACGATAAAGATGGAAGCTGAAGAAATGTATTAAAATTTGTTCCATGGCCCCGACTAAGACCCCGATCTTGCATACGAAGGAGAAATGCTGATCAACATAGTGCCGCGGTGGTGTAATGGTCAGCATTTCTTCCTTGTAAGTAACGAGAGTCAGATTCGAGTCCCGGGTGTAACATATGTTTCAGTTCACTTCTTCAATTTCCATCATTATAGTAGATGAAGATGAGACTTAAATGTCTCGCGGAAAATTTAATTATATCATGGAAGTAGTCAACAGTTGCTATCTTCACAAGGTATTCACGGTCAGCATATGTGCAACATCTATGCAACTAGAAAACCACAATATCTATTGACCAGATTAAGAATAACACCCATACAACTAAAATATTACAATATCTGTTGAACAATGAAAAAGAAGATGTTGTGTATAATTATTGGCTGAAAACCCTCATCCAAATCTTCTGTGTAATCACTGCGATTCTCGTTAGTGCATCTTTGTCCTCGACAGCTTTTACACATTATTTCGCAGCGTAAGTCATGCATGACACACTTGACTTTTCTTCCGCAACCTTCAGCGCAGCCAGTGAAATTAGTAGTATCATCTTGCATGGAGCCGGTGGTCGTCGCATGTGAACTGGAGAGAGCGATGAGTTTGATTCCCTGCAAGCCCACTTTCTGGGGTACAAACTGTTCCTCAACCATAGCTGGACACGTAGATACACTCGGTGACAGTGGAGGCATGCTGCGTCACTAGTGGGCGGCAAACGAGAGACTGTGACAGCATTGCTTCCCTGACCCATAAGTGCATTAAAACAATGATATCTGATATTATTTAGGGTGTCATCACAAGAGCTCTTCCCTGTTTTTGTATAGTGAGGATGATTTTTTTCTCCTGCTTTTGCAGTAGACGCAGGAGCCACAAAATACCGGAATTGTCTAGTTTCTGTGCAAGCTATGTATCAAACTCTTCTTGCTAAGAAATAGCGAGTAAGATTCAACGCAGTCTGTCTCGTTACTAAAGAATTTTACTCGTGATGTTCGCTTCGTCGACATCCTTGACGTCCAATAATTTTTGTGCCCACAGAATTATCGGAATATTCGTTAAATACAACCGCAACATTTTCTTTCTGATATAATGGAAATTAAGGTTTCATAATGTCACCGCAAGTTGCATGTTTAGGCCACACAACAATGTGGTTGAAGAACCACGTACAAGAAAGAACTTCGCTTCATTGTTGTCAATATTCCTTTGTAGTACTGGATTGAAAAGACAGAATAGTGAAGACTTGCCTGTTTTCCTCATGAATCCACTGCTATCAAACAGCGACATAAGTACACTAGACAACTGCGACGTGAAGTAATCTTTTATATCATCAGGTGAATGAATCGTGCATAGTATTCTCTTAAATGACTGAGTTATATCACCTTCAATGACACCTTTGTCAAGACTAACAGCTAACGCACACATTGTCGTAGTCAAGCTCCATAGAAACAAATTTTATCACGTCACTTCCTGTTCACTGAAGGGCATGTTCACCAACGGACACAACTGCGTAGCAGTTTACGTCCTCAGAGCCAAACAATCCACACACTGCTGATTGTGATTGCGCCTTGTACACAAATGGTGAGTGTTGTTGCAGCCATAGGTGTAATGTTTTGCGAATTTTATCGTAAATTTCTATCCTCCCGAATCTAAATTCAACCTGGTGATCATTGGAGACAAAAAAACATTGTACAGGTGTTCCAGTGCTTCAACTGTGTGATGGGCTACTGGCAAACCAAAAAATCATTTCAATAACATAGTCTCGGTTTTCAAGCCCCGTCAGTCCGAATGTAATTCTCGAGTTTTCGATGGCTGTCCCCGGGTCGTCGTCAGGAATAAAACCACTGATTTCCGAGGTGGTTTTTAAGTTTTTTGTTGTTATTTGAATTCTCCTAAACGGGGGCGGACTGGCAGCGGACCAAAACCGCTCATCAGCCAAAGGCTATAAAACTGTATTTAAGAATGGTTAAAAACTACAAAAGATACAATAACAAATAGTTTGGCAACAAAAGTGCATAGGTGCACGATATGACGATTTTTACATAAAAATAAGTGACAATATATGAGGATTTGTTAAATACACATAGATCAAACTACCGATGGCTTTTAAAACTCGTTTGAAAATTTTGTGTTATAGTTAAAGTACAGTCACTCTTGAAAATGAATGATGCACCTATGTAATGGTGATGCGAGGTGACACACGAAAAAACTGTCATGATGAAGATGCGGTGATGCGTATTGCTATGGTGCCCTGTAGAACCGCAGATAGCGACGTGAAGTCAGCATGGTGGATGAAGTGGGAAGGTTGGTGTGAGATGGAGTGTTGTCGGAGAGTGGGGGTTGGTTAAAATTCCAGAAGGATATGGTGGTGCATGGAAGGTGGAATTTAGATTGTAGAACCGCAGATAGCGACGTGAAGTCAGCATGGTGGATGAAGTGGGAAGGTTGGTGTGAGATGGAGTGTTGTCGGAGAGTGGGGGTTGGTTAAAATTCCAGAAGGATATGGTGGTGCATGGAAGGTGGAATTTAGATTGTAGAACCGCAGATAGCGACGTGAAGTCAGCATGGTGGATGAAGTGGGAAGGTTGGTGTGAGATGGAGTGTTGTCGGAGAGTGGGGGTTGGTTAAAATTCCAGAAGGATATGGTGGTGCATGAAAGGTGGAATTTAGATTGTAGAATCGCAGATAGCGACGTGAAGTCAGCATGGTGGATGAAGTGGGAAGGTTGGTGTGAGATGGAGTGTTGTCGGAGAGTGGGGGTTGGTTAAAATTCCAGAAGGATATGGTGGTGCATGGAAGGTGGAATTTAGATTGTAGAACCGCAGATAGCGACGTGAAGTCAGCATGGTGGATGAAGTGGGAAGGTTGGTGTGAGATGGAGTGTTGTCGGAGAGTGGGGGTTGGTTAAAATTCCAGAAGGATATGGTGGTGCATGGAAGGTGGAATTTAGATTGTAGAATCGCAGATAGCGACGTGAAGTCAGCATGGTGGATGAAGTGGGAAGGTTGGTGTGAGATGGAGTGTTGTCGGAGAGTGGGGGTTGGTTAAAATTCGAGAAGGATATAGTGGTGCATGGAAGGTGGAATTTAGATTGTAGAACCGCAGATAGCGACGTGAAGTCAGCATGGTGGATCAAGTGGGAAGGTTGGTGTGAGATGGAGTGTTGTCGGAGAGTGGGGGTTGGTTAAAATTCCAGAAGGATGTGGTGGTGTATGGAAGGTGGAATTTAGATTGTAGAATCGCAGATAGCGACGTGAAGTCAGCATGGTGGATGAAGTGGGAAGGTTGGTGTGAGATGGAGTGTTGTCGGAGAGTGGGGGTTGGTTAAAATTCCAGAAGGATATGGTGGTGCATAGAAGGTGGAATTTAGATTGTAGAACCGCAGATAGCGATGTGAAGTCAGCATGGTGGATGAAGTGGGAAGGTTGGTGTGAGATGGAGTGTTGTCGGAGAGTGGGGGTTGGTTAAAATTCCAGAAGGATATGGTGGTGCATGGAAGGTGGAATTTAGATTGTAGAACCGCAGATAGCGACGTGAAGTCAGCATGGTGGATGAAGTGGGAAGGTTGGTGTGAGATGGAGTGTTGTCGGAGAGTGGGGGTTGGTTAAAATTCCAGAAGGATATGGTGGTGCATGGAAGGTGGAATTTAGATGTAGTGGCAAGGTACCCGGATTGGTGATTAGTGGATGGGACATTGGGTGCTGTGACTGGGTTTTGTGATTAATGTATCGGATCCGAACGTGCCCTAGAAAGAGAAGAAGGGATTGGAAGTGGATGAGGTGGTAGAGTATGCGAGTTGGGGAAGATAGGCGGATGCGGAAGGTGAGGGGAAGTGCATATATCTCTTGATCTAGCAATATCTTTCCAGTATTTCAAGGGATTTATAGAACTGAGCAGAGGCAGAGATCCAGACAACGTTGGGTTATATACTTATATGGATATGGTGTGTGTTCATTCGGATATGTCCGAAAGAACAGACACCATATCCATATAAGTATATAGTTTCTGGTATGATTTTTTTTTAGTAATTTAATTGAAAGCTTTGTTGCTTTGGTAAAAATAAAATTGGTTCTTTTTGTCGTGACAGAATAAATTACTATTAATCACACCAGATTTGTCAGAGAACAGCAGCAACATGTGTAATTGATCCAGCTTTAAGAAATTCTATTACCTTTTAGCGGAAAATTCGTGCGGTACTCTCCGACGTTAGAAAAGTCGTGGTGTTCCGTTCGGAGCAGGAGGCGGCTGCCTTTTCTCATTCGCGATATCGAAAATTACTAAAAAAAATGAACAGAAATTTTTTCTTTTGGAGGAAGATCGCGCGGAGAAAACAGACGGAAGTTACATGAAAGAAACCTAAGAGACCAACTAATTGGATTTGTACGAACATATAAACGGAACTGAAAGAACTTGGAATAAATACTATAACGATGTCGTCACGAGAGCCTCCTGTTCCGACAGAACACACGCTGGATCATAAGCTGCATAAATCTTTTAAACAGGAAAGATTATCACAAGTATAATTAATGAAAATAAAGTTGAGAGATTTTCTTTGAAATTAAATAAACTTCAAGGCTTCAAGTATTATATTATGAAACGGAAACTTACATTAACATGGCCACCCATTGTGGCGGTGGAGCGAATTTTCATGATATACATTCTCGCTTGTTTGTGGCTACATATATTTTTTAATCACTTAAACTCTTAAAGTTCCAATAAAATGATTATATCAGTATGGAGCACAATACTTTTCCGTCCGACTCGCAACACATTCACAGAACAGCTAGAGAGCGGCGCGGCTCCCTGCAGAAGTAAAAATTGGCAATTGTTATTTTGAAACATAGGTGCATCGTTTTTTAATACTGATCGATAGCAGCGTATAACAGTTTATAGCTATCGTGATATTCTGCGCTTTTCAGGAGCGCGGCAAAGATATCTGGTTACAACATTCATTGGTATATGTTACAAGTTCGCCCATAGTGACGCGAATACAGAAAAAAAAAACTTTTACATGTTAAAAATCGCAGTGATAAAGGCTGTAATGTCACAATGCCTCCCATGTGAGGCATGATGATTCCGGAAGGATCATCAGGACTCACATGTAGTTTCAAGACATTACTGTGTTTTATCATCTGTTTACTTTCGTTCTAACATAAAATTGGAATGAGTTTATCATCTAGTTATTTTATGCTTCCGGTACAGTTATGAAAACAAATAGTCTTTCAGTGTCCTTTGTGCACTTTGGCACTTCTCTCAGTTCATTGTAAGGTGTCCTTGCACTGTTATCTTAATTGCTGTTACTGTGAAACAAAATATGACAAAAAACAATCTTAAGTCTAACACACACAAACATAAATGAATAATACTCTATATAGAAAACAAAACATGTCAGTAGACAAACATACACAGATACATTGAAATAATTACTTAAACAGTCCTCTAAAATTGTCTGTGACCTGTTTGGTCTCGTAATGTTTTTTATCCGTTTCATTAGATTCTTTCAGAATGTCGTTGTTAATCAGGACGTTTCACTTGACACTACACTATACACTTTTATTTGTCACGCGCTCACTTAACCGGAGTCTGCAACGTCGATTCTCGTTCGGTGAGCGGCGTCGTCCGAGAGGTCATGACCCTGGGTAGCGTCTTTTCTTGTGTTCGCTCGTGTTGCCTCTCTAGTGTCTCGCATCAAGCGTCATGTCGTTTACATGCAAATAAACAGAAAGAAACCTGTGTTAGGTTCGTGCTATAATGTAGAATTACAGGTAAAGGTTTTATAGGATTCTGGACAGGATTGATAACCTTCCCTTCCAGTTAACGTTTCAGTGCTCAGTAATACCTTGTCTTTATTTAACTATCTATCGCAAAATATCCGACGTGACTGATTAAATGGAAATTAATTTGAAGCTAAGACTTCTCTTTTTACAGAATAAATAAAGTTCATAATTAAGTTTCACTGTGATAGCTTTAGCAATGCGTCTTGCGTAGTTGAGACGGAAAACATTCTAAGGTCAATGACACGCCCCCACAGCGCGCGCGTCGGTTGTGTTTCAAATGTTAATTGTTGAGTCCAATTGCTAGCAGCTCCGCGCTGTTGCCGGTTACTACTCCAGTGCAACACGCGCTCGTGTATGCTCGTATGAAGTTTAACGTGTGTCACTCGCGCTCTGCTAAAATGAGAACACGCGGAAAACACACGTCTTGTGTCCTTTCTCCATCGTCGATCGGCGTATCGAAAACTTGGGTACAAAATACCACCGTCTGTTTCGAGGATTTCACACGACAGTCCCTGCGACCTGCCATGCTGCTTACACACAGGTAAGTGAAGCCAACGTTTTACATATAGTTTGCAAAATGCTTTGCTGTGATCGCTGTCACTACCTGCACTTGCGTGTACACATGTCACTGCACACGTATTTTGTACACTTTATCACTCGCATTTTGTTTAGAACGTCTTAGAGTGTCTGCAAATTCACATCTCCCATCTCACATTGTGATTTCAAAGTTCACAGTTCAAGTTACTCACAGGTAAATACATTACAAGATTAAACAATGTCCATAAATTACATACATACATACATACATACATTTCTTAAGTTTGCTTACAGTCGCAAAATTCTGTTAACCTTTTCAGTCACGCCACGCCGGATTAGCGTATTGAATACCACTACTTGTGCATCAAGGCACGATTATTTCGGTTATTCTCTCTCCCTTTTACAAAGGTAAAATTTTTTAAAAAACAAATCTTTCAGAGCAGCTTGTTATTTCGTTTCTCTTCAAAATTTAGTGTCACTGTTTATGTAGAGCACAGAGTGAACAAATTCTGTCTCTACTGGTCGAGCATACTCATGCATTTCTCTCCGGAAGATTCATGCTTCATAAAGTTACTGGCTGCAAGTACTACTCGCGGAATGTATTATAATCTCTCAACATTGCTACTCGCGATACGCGATTAGAACAAAACTTTCGCTAACGGATCTCTCCCACAAATTTCGTTTCCACTTCAACCGTCTAAAGAGCACTCAGATGAGCCTGTCAAATTCTAATTCTCACTTTTTTTTTTAATGGGATAGGATGGGGAAGTGGAAGAGGAGAGGATCAAATATGAACATAAATACACTATATACATATACAAATTCTAGCACAACTACACTAGGATATTTTTGTGACCTTAGATGCATGACATGCGTCACGTGTGCCTTCAAGTGGCTATTCTTTAATCTAATATCAGATCTTAGTTTTATTACTATAATGTGAGTCATATCTGGTGACAGCTTTCTAGTTTCTCTCGCTTCCTTCTGGGCGATTGTCGGGCTTGGCTGTGAAATAGCTAATTACTTTAGTGCATCTTACATGTTTAAAGAAGAAACGTTTACCATCAGGAATACTTCAGACTTGTCAGTACGACGTATATGTTTCCATGTAGTGGCACTCGCGACTACATGACCTAACAGCTGTTGTAAAACAGAATAAAGGAAATGCTTTGTTGCTTAGCTATTAAATCTTTATGAGGCTTACTGTTCGTAGATGATACTTTGAATCTGAGATTGAATCTCCTGAAAACTATCAAATACTACGTGATACTCTCTCTCTCTGTTATTTACTGCTTTTGACAGTTCAAACACTTGGCTACACAAATCTGTTTAATTCTGAAGATCGCGCTAACAAAAGGTATAGTTCATGGCGGTGTTACAATAACGCACAGTTTACACGCAATAGGCTGTACTCTGTACACTTAAAGACTAACATTCCATCTTGAGGGCTGAAAAAGAAATTGCTTAACCTAATATTTCACATACATATATATTGATTGGAGTTGGAAGGTGGCAATCTGCTACTTCCTTCCGTATCTCCTTTCACCAAAAACGGCATTTCTCAATGCCAACAGCCAACTTGGACTGCTTACACCTATGACTAACTTAAAACTAACTGAGAATCTGTCCTCTCAAATGGAATGTGCTTTCTTTTTCGTACGCCATAATAAATCAAATCTTCAATTACCTCCATAGTTTTTCGCCAGTGTGAGTACTCGTATTGGTGTGTTTGAATACCGAAGTGTTTCACAGGTTAAACCTTAGGCTAATGTTCCTTTGCTTGTTACTTTGCCTCGTTATACTTCTTGAGATCCTGGTGGTGATACAATCCTTTAATTCTGCCAGATGCTGGATCCGCTATTAGATAACATCCTGTATGTGGTTTTCTAATTACTACAAATGGTCCGTCGTACAATAGCCTCCATTTCCGATTTCTTTTCAACAACTTCAATGGCTTAAAATGTGTCCATAAAAGCACCTTTTCATTAATATCATATGTAAGAGCCTTAGATACTTTCTTGTCATAAGACTTCTTGCGCAGATTCGCCTGTACAGCTAAGGATACCAATGCTTGCCTAAGTTTTGCATCTAAATCTAATTCTGGTTCTACAATTTTAGGTATGGGATCTAACCATTCATTTCTTTCCCGATGACTCGTCATTAATTCCGCAGGTGTAAATCCAGTTGAGAAGTGTGGAAGATTGTTGACAATCTGCTCGAATGAAGATACAAAGTCAATCCAACGGGTTTGTCGATTAGGTATGTAGGTTCGAATGAATCTATTGAACTCTTTGAAGATACGTTCGGTGGGATTAGATTGCGGTCTGAAACGAGATATAAGTATTTGTTTGATGCCATGTCTGGCAAGAAAATTGCGCCATTGTCTGCCAGTGAAATTCGATGCATTATCTGATAGAATGGCCTCCGGCTTGCCAAATCGAGGAAAATAGTCTTGTTCGATCCGACGGATGATCGGAAGTGCACTGGATGATTTCACTGCATAAAGTCTCACATGTTTTGTGAAAAGATCAATCAATGTGACTAGGTATTTCACCCTTCCCCTCCCTTGCGGCAGGGGGCCGGCGAGATCAAGGGCAAGAACTTGATTTGGTCTCTCAGTAATAATTGGATTCAGAGGAATTAGGTTCGAATGGTTGAAGGGTTTTGCCTTCTGGCAGATAAGACATGTACTTAACAACTTGTGGATTCGATGGTGCAAGTTTGGTACATAGCAATACGCAGAAATCTTTCGTTTGCATTTTTCAGGTCCATAATGACCCCAGGAAAGATGTGTGTACCAGATAAGGTGTTCAACGTATACGTGTGGTATACACACACACACAATCTACCAGAGAGGGGAGAAGTTCGATGGAATAAAACATCGTTGTGTAGTTTATAAAATTTGGACAAGTGGTGATCGGGTTTTTGTTAGAAGAAGTTGTTTGACCTTACGCCATTTGGGATCTGTTTCTTGGAGTATACGCATCTGCTTGCAGAGCTGAAGGAAATACTTTCTATGTAGTGGGTCTTTCATTAGAAGAATTCGGTAGTTAGACATCTGCTCGATAAGTTCACTGGACTCGGGAAGTCCTTGCGGCATGCGTGACAAAGCATCCGCGATAACGTTGTTTTTACCCTTGATGTATACTATTTCGAAATCATACTCTTGCAAGAAGAGACTCCATCGTGTAAGACGAGGATGAAGGAGTTTACACGAGAGCAAGAAACTAAGAGCTTGGTGATCAGAAAAGACCTTAATTTTCCGACCATGGATGTAGTAATTGAACCTTTTAAAGGACCATACAATGGCCATAGCCTCCAACTCTGTCACCGAGTATGACCTCTCACATTCTGTGAGAACCCTACTTCCAAAGCTGATAACTCTTATCTCTTCTTTTCTATCAGTTACTTCTATTTGAAACAAACAAGAACCAAGCCCCTGAAATGAAGCATCTGACGAAATACAGAATCCTTTATCCATGTCTGGATGGAACAAAATATTGCTGTTAAGAAGTGCTTGTTTAATGCGATCAAAATCTGCCTGACACTCTGGCGTCCAATGCCAGTGAGTATTTTTCTTTAGAAGATCATGCAATGCTTGACTGTTCATCGACTGGTCCGAAATAAACTTTCTGAAAAAGGAAGTCATTCCGAGGAAGCCTTTCAACTGGCGTTTAGAAGAGGGCACAGGAAAGTTTTTAATAGCTGCTAGTTTGTCTGGATCTGGGGTAATTCCCTGTGATGATACAAGATCTCCTAACAATTTAATCTCGCTTTTACCAAATTTAGACTTATGTAGATTAGCTGTGACTCCATAGTCAACAAACCTCTGGAAAACTTTGCTTATTATGTCTAAATGTTCTTCCCAAGATTTCGTAGCAATCAGTAAGTCATCAACATACACTGTTACTCGATCCAACAGTTCAGGTCCTAATACATGATCAAGTGCAGCTATGAATACGCCTGAACTCACATTCAAACCAAATGGAACTACTTTGAAGTGGTATGATCTACCTGCAAATATGTTGTTATTGTGGTCTTCAGTCCTGAGACTGGTTTGATGCAGCTCTCCATGCTACTCTATCCTGTGCAAGCTTCTTCATCTCCCAGTACCTACTGCAACCTACATCCTTCTGAATCTGCTTAGTGTATTGATCTCTTGGTCTCCCTCTACGATTTTTACCCTCCACGCTGCCCTCCAATGCTAAATTTGTGATCCCTTGATGCCTCAAAACATGTCCTACCAACCGATCCCTTCTTCTAGTCAAGTTGTGCCACAAACTTCTCTTCTCCCCAATCCTATTCAATACCTCCTCATTAGTTACGTGATTTACCCACCTTATCTTCAGCATTCTTCTGTAGCACCACATTTCGAAAGCTTCTATTCTCTTCTTGTCCAAACTGGTTATCGTCCATGTTTCACTTCCATACATGGCTACACTCCATACAAATACTATCAGAAACGACTTCCTGACACTTAAATCTATACTCGATGTTAACAAATTTCTCTTCTTCAGAAACTATTTCCTTGCCATTGCCAGTCTACATTTTATAACCTCTCTACTTCGACCATCATCAGTTATTTTACTCCCTAAATAGCAAAACTCCTTTACTACTTTAAGTGTCTCATTTCCTAATCTAATCCCCTCAGCATCACCCGATTTAATTTGACTACATTCCATTATCCTCGTTTTGCTTTTGTTGATGTTCATCTTATATCCTCCTTTCAAGACACTGTCCATTCCGTTCAACTGCTCTTCCAAGTCCTTTGCTGTCTCTGACAGAATTACAATGTCATCGGCGAACCTCAAAGTTTTTACTTCTTCTCCATGAATTTTAATACCTACTCCGAATTTTTCTTTTGTTTCCTTTACTGCTTGTTCAATATACAGATTGAATAACATCGGGGAGAGGCTACAACCCTGTCTCACTCCTTTCCCAACCACTGCTTCCCTTTCATGCCCCTCGACTCTTATAACTGCCATCTGGTTTCTGTACAAATTGTAAATAGCCTTTCGCTCCCTGTATTTTACCCCTGCCACCTTCAGAATTTGAAAGAGAGTATTCCAGTTAACGTTTTCAAAAGCTTTCTCTAAGTCTACAAATGCTAGAAACGTAGGTTTGCCTTTTCTTAATCTTTCTTCTAAGATAAGTCGTAAGGTTAATATTGCCTCACGTGTTCCAACATTTCTACAGAATCCAAACTGATCTTCCCCGAGGTCCGCTTCTACCAGTTTTTCCATTCGTATGTAAAGAATTCGCGTTAGTATTTTGCAGCTGTGACTTATTAAACTGATAGTTCGGTAATTTTCACATCTGTCAACACCTGCTTTCTTTGGTATTGGAATTATTATATTCTTCTTGAAGTCTGTGGGTATTTCGCCTGTCTCATACATCTTGCTCACCAGATGGTAGAGTTTTGTCATGACTGGCTCTCCCAAGGCCATCAGTAGTTCTAATGGAATGTTGTCTACTCCCGGGGCCTTGTTTCGACTCAGGTCTTTCAGTGCTGTGTCAAACTCTTCACGCAGTATCTTATCTCCCATTTCATCTTCATCTACATCCTCTTCCATTGCCATAATACTGTCCTCAAGTACATCGCCCTTGTATAAACCCTCTATATACTTCTTCCACCTTTCTGCCTTCCCTTCTTTGCTTAGAACTGGGTTGCCATCTGAGCCCTTGATATTCATACAACTGGTTCTCTTCTCTCCAAAGGTCTCTTTAATTTTCCTGTAGGCAGTATCTATCTTACCCCTAGTGAGACAAGCCTCTACATCCTTACATTTGTCCTCTAGCCATCCCTGCTTAGCCATTTTGCACTTCCTGTCGATCTCATTTTTGAGACGTTTGTATTCCCTTTTGCCTACTTCATTTACTGCATTTTTATATTTTCTCCTTTCATCAATTAAATTCAATATTTCTTCTGTTACCCAAGGATTTCTATTAGCCCTCGTCTTTTTACCTACTTGATCCTCTGCTGCCTTCACTACTTCATCCCTCAGAGCTACCCATTCTTCTTCTACTGTATTTCTTTCCCCCATTCCTGGCAATTGTTCCCTTATGCTCTCCCTGAAACTCTCTACAACCTCTGGTTCTTTCAGTTTATCCAGGTCCCATCTCCTTAAATTCCCACCTTTTTGCAGTTTCTTCAGTTTCAATCTGCAGTTCATAACCAATAGATTGTGGTCAGAATCCACATCTGCCCCTGGAAATGTCTTACAATTTAAAACCTGGTTCCTAAATCTCTGTCTTACCATTATGTAATCTATCTGATACCTATTAGTATCTCCAGGATTCTTCCAGGTATACAACCTTCTTTTATGATTCTTGAACCAAGTGTTAGCTATGATTAAGTTATGCTCTGTGCAAAATTCTACAAGGCGGCTTCCTCTTTAATTTCTTCCCCCCAATCCATATTCACCTACTATGTTTCCTTCTCTCCCTTTTCCTACTGACGAATTCCAGTCACCCATGACTATTAAATTTTCGTCTCCCTTCACTACCTGAATAATTTCTTTTATCTCGTCATACATTTCATCAATTTCTTCATCATCTGCAGAGCTAGTTGGCATATAAACTTGTACTACTGTAGTAGGCATGGGCTTTGTGTCTATCTTGGCCACAATAATGCGTTCACTATGCTGTTTATAGTAGCTAACCCGCACTCCTATTTTTTTATTCATTATTAAACCTACTCCTGCATTACCCCTATTTGATTTTGTATTTATAACCCTGTAATCACCTGACCATAAGTCTTGTTCCTCCTGCCACCGGACTTCACTAATTCCCACTATATCTAACTTTAACCTATCCATTTCCCTTTTTAAATTTTCTAACCTACCTGCCCGATTAAGGGATCTGACATTCCACGCTCCGATCCGTAGAATGCCAGTTTTCTTTCTCCTGATAATGACGTCCTCTTGAGTAGTCCCCGCCCGGAGATCCGAATGGGGGACTATTTTACCTCCGGAATATTTTACCCAAGAGGACGCCATCATCATTTTATCATACAGTAAAGCTGCATGTCCTCGGGTAAAATTACGGCTGTAGTTTCCCCTTGCTTTCAGCCGTTCGCAGTACCAGCACAGCAAGGCCGTTTTGGTTAATGTTACATGGCCAGATCAGTCAATCATCCAGACTGTTGCCCCTGCAACTACTGAAAAGGCTGCTGCCCCTCTTCAGGAACCACATGTTTGTCTGGCCTCTCAACAGATACCCCTCCGTTGTGGTTGCACCTACGGTACGGCCATCTGTATCGCTGAGGCACGCAAGCCTCCCCACCAACGGCAAGGTCCATGGTTCATGGGGGAAGACCTGCAAATATAAACGCTGTATATTTTCGAGACTGTGATGTCATCTTGACCTGCCAGTAGCTCGATCTCAAGTCTACCGATGTGAGGAAATTTACTCCATGAAACCTTTGTAATTGTTCATCCATAGCCTCAGGTCGAGTTCTTACTGGAATAATTATTTTATTTATGTTTCTTGCATCCAAAACTATACGTACACTACCATCCTGCTTCAAAACTGGCAATAACGGACTACTGTAAGGTGAGTCTGACGGTTCAATGATCTCCCACTTAAGCATTTTACGTATTTCATTTTTCTCAGCCTCGCGCCTTGCATACGGGACAGAGTACGTTGTCTTGCAAAAAGTAGAATGGGGAGCGACCTTCATGTCATATTCGTAGTCACGTATTACTCCAGGTTTCGAAGAAAAGACATGAAGATACCTCATAAGTAACTGCAGTAAATCTTGCCTTTGTATGTAATCTAGTTCACTTGATTCGCTTACTTTATTCAAAATCTCTTCTCTAGTCGGAAGTCCGTCATCAGTATCAAAATCCGTCCAACTGTTACCCTGTCTTGTCATGTGTGCTTGGTTCAAAAACATTCGCTGTATCAGTCTGCGTACCTTAACTTTGTGCTCAGTGTTGACTCTTTTGACCTTTTCGCGCAACAATTGCAGCGTTACCTCCTGTTCACCTACTCGGATTGAACAGATACCCTTTTCTATATCAATCACTGCCTTATTCTTCCTCAGGAACTCCATTCCTAATAAGCATGACACTGACAAATTCTTAACTACTAGATATACACACATGAAAGAAGTAGAATTAATCCTTATCGGTACCTGAGCTTGCAAATTGACTCGCTGTGATAAAGATCCTACCGCTCCTGTTACTGAACAACCTTGTACTGGTAACGTTAAAATTTTCATCCCTGCAGAAACTTTCTTAAACATACATAGTGATAAAGCATTTACGTTTGCACCAGTATCAATAATAGCATCTATTGGTGTATTGGCTATGTAAATTTTAGTCATTGCTTGTACTTCGTCTTCCCATACGTCATTCAAGTCTGTCTCAATATTTTCCTGCAACAAATCGTCTCTCAAGTCAGTGTCGCGATCATAACGTATTACGTTAAGTCGTTCAAGGTCGAGTTTGCCCCCATTATGTCCCGCAGCATCCCCAAGGAGGCGAAAAGGTGCTGCCTTTAGTTTTCCGCTTTCTTGTGATGCGACTGATTTGATTCTTCTGTCACATCACTTGACCATTCTCGCTGGTTTTTTACCCATTGTGTGTGTTGATTTGTATCAAACCCTTGTTGGTACTGCACTTGGTTACCAGGCTGAAAAATCGGTACATTACTTGCCTGCGTAAAATACACCGGTGGATTGTATTGTTTTCTTGGTTTATTGTTATTGTATCTAATGTCCTGTTGTGGTGGCGTGTACTGTTGTTGTTGGATGAATGGTTGTTGCTGAGGCGTGTATTGCTGTAGTTGCTGGTGTTGTGGCTGCCCATAGGGTTGGGGTGGAGGTAGCTGACCTCCGCAATTTTGATTGTTGCAACGTTTACCCTTGTATTTGTTCCCATTCTGGTAGAAGTTACTACCGTTATTGTTTGATTGGTATGGGGCATTTCCGTAATACTGTTGTTGCGTGTTGTATATTGGATTGTACCGTTGGTTGCCGTAATGCTTGTTTTTGTGTTTACCATTACGGTAACCATTGTTTCGGCCTCGATTGCGGTTATTGTACTCTTTGTTTCCGTATTGTGTTTCGTGTGAACCATTTCCATTACTACCGTTTTCCATTCGAATACATGCCTGCGTTGTTCTTACGGTTAGCATTCGCACGCGCGTCTTCGTGTATAAGATCGAGCGAATCAAGGACGGATAAAAGTGCGTCCTGATCTTCCTCTGACAAAAAAATGGTTCAAATGGCTCTGAGCACTATGGGACTCAACTGCTGAGGTCATTAGTCCCCTAGAACTTAGAACTAGTTAAACCTAACTAACCTAAGGACATCACAAACATCCATGCCCGCTTCCTCTGACACGTTCACTAATTTTTCGCGTATGGAAATGGGTAGTTTTGACTTAAGAATCATAATAACATCTTTTGTTGTTATGGGAGTGTCCCAATATTGTATCTTTCTCAAGTACTTTTCAAATTGTATTCTCTGTTTGTCATTCCAGGCAGCTGGAAAGACTCCTGAAAAGTTCTTTAGGAAAACGACTCGATGAATATTTCGCTTTTCCGGTTGGAATGGTTGAAAAACTCTGTGTTTCAATACACTCTCCTCTTTCATGAGGGTTGTGAGTGTCAATTGTTCAGTGTTGTTGTTGTGTGAATCGTTAAATTCATTTTTCGGTCGCGGAATGTACTGTGGTGTGTTGTGTTGTTGTGTTGTCTGGTATTGATGTTCATCTGGCTCAGAAGGTAGTGAGTGTTTCCCGTACTCTGGTTATCATACTGTAGTGTTTGAATTTGCTGTTTCAGGTCGGATATCTCATCTGTTACTTGCTTCCGCCATTCCGGCAAATCCCGGGTAAACACTCGTCTAATTTGGCCTAGTTCAGTACAAACAGTGTCTCCTGAACTGCCGGGTGCAGATAATATGTCTAAGGTTGCGGATTTAACATCTTTCAAGTCACGTGTAACCTTCTCCTCAACAAGCTTCTCTTGTACATCAATCCATTCTTTGTAATGTTCGGTAAGTGCTTTAGTGTGCGAAGCAACACTACTGTTAACTCTTTCCTCAATAGTTCGGTCCGAAATGTCATTCGCCATTGCACTTACTTTTGATTCTACAGTGGCTACCGCTGTCGCTAACTCGTCTACCTGTCGTGCAACTGTTTTATACGCAAGTTTTACCGAATCGGTTTCTTTGCGACACGCTTCGATTTGAGTTGTGAGATTCTGACCAATGTTCTCAATTTTGTTATTCAGAGTGCTTATCTGTGTTGTCAAAGTGGTTACTTGCGCCGTGACGTCACCCTTAACCGAATCTATCTGTGCTGTGAGAGAGCCTACTTGCGTAGTGAGGGTACCTACTTTCGCATCAATGGTGGTATTTACGTCATTCCTAACTGAGTCAATCTGTGTTGTCATATCCGTTTTCAGCTCTGATAAAAACTTGTCTCTGTCTTTCTCACGTTGTTCGCGATCACGTTCGCGCTGTTCCCTCTCCTGTCTGTCTAGTATCAATTCCTGTAACATTTTGACAATGTCAATTGATACCGTTATCGGGGAGGTGGGTGTTTCCTGCTGAGTGTCGTCCACGTTAGCTACCTCTTGTCCGTCGTCTGTCCTGGCCGTCGGTAATGTTTGTTAACAGTGCCGTCGCTTTCGTCTGCAGAGTTCGCGCTCGATTGTCCGTCCGCCATAATGAAATTCAACTATTGCCAACTTAAAATGGGTACTGCCAACTGAAATTCTGATTGTCAATTATTCTTGCCGCGCAAGTTAAAGTCGCGGCGCGTTCGTCAAATGTCTAATGTTACGTGGGTAATAACTGACACACGTCTGTAGCAAAAAGAAAAGATGGAGTCAATGCCGTTGAAACAATTGATTGCCAACGCTGTTACACAGAAAAGACTGAAATGGCATCCATCTTGAACTTACACGAGAATACTAACTACAGTATAAAACAAATAGTTAAGCAAAAGGTTACAGAAAATGTTCAACTATTTACGTAGAAAAAAAGTGTTTTTTTACGTTAAGCTACAGAAAGGATAGAGTGAGGTCGAATTTGAAGGTCAAATGAGCTACTCTTTAGACAGAACTTGGGCAAACGAAAATTTGGTACTCACTCGGCGTTGTCTTCAAAACTGCAAATCTGCGTCTTATTAAATCCCAAGATATTTGTGTAAATATCGCGTCCTTCAATATTGCGTATATTTATTGCTCATCCGTAATTTTATGCAGCATTGGGTTCCAAAGAGCGATACACGAAATAAGACAATCATATATTAGTACCGTGACACTTTCAATATTTTAGTCAAGTCCCTGTTCGGGCGCCAGATCTGGTACGATTTTTTTTTTAGTAATTTAATTGAAAGCTTTGTTGCTTTGGTAAAAATAAAATTGGTTCTTTTTGTCGTGACAGAATAAATTACTATTAATCACACCAGATTTGTCTGAGAACAGCAGCAACATGTGTAATTGATCCAGCTTTAAGAAATTCTATTACCTTTTAGCGGAAAATTCGTGCGGTACTCTCCGACGTTAGAAAAGTCGTGGTGTTCCGTTCGGAGCAGGAGGCGGCTGTCTTTTCTCATTCGCGATATCGAAAATTACTAAAAAAAATGAACAGAAATTTTTTCTTTTGGAGGAAGATCGCGCGGAGATAACAGACGGAAGTTACATGAATGAAACCTAAGGGACCAACTAATTGGATTTGTACGAACATATAAACGGAACTGAAAGAACTTGGAATAAATACTATAACGATGTCGTCACGAGAGCCTCCTGTTCCGACAGAACACACGCTGGATCATAAGCTGCATAAATCTTTTAAACAGGAAAGATTATCACAAGTATAATTAACGAAAATAAGGTTGAGAGATTTTCTTTGAAATTAAATAACTTCAAGGCTTCAAGTATTATATTATGAAACGGAAACTTACATTAACATGGCCACCCATTGTGGCGGTGGAGCGAATTTTCGTGATATACATTCTCGCTTGTTTGTGGCTACATACATTTTTTAATCACTTAAACTCTTAAAGTTCCAATAAAATGATTATATCAGTATGGAGCACAATACTTTTCCGTCCGACTCGCAACACATTCACAGAACAGCTAGAGAGCGGCGCGGCTCCCTGCAGAAGTAAAAATTGGCAATTGTTATTTTGAAACATAGGTGCATCGTTTTTTTTTTTTTTACTGATCGATAGCAGCGTATAACAGTTTATAGCTATCGTGATATTCTGCGCTTTTCAGGAGCACGGCAAAGATATCTGGTTACAACATTCATTGGTATATGTTAAAAGTTCGCACATACTGACGCGAATACAGAAAAAAAAACTTTTACATGTTAAAAATCGCAGTGATAAAGGCTGTAATGTCACAAGTTCTGGCAATACCGGCCATGACCTTCTTCTTCTGTGCGGATGCACACTTATTATCCGAACGCTTACGGGACTTGGTAAGAATGTCTTCCACGAGTAATGAGTGTGTTGGGTAGGGACACTACGAATGTAGTGTGTGGACATATAAGGTGAGAACGTGGGTTTCGCGGGAGGCGCGCACGAAATAGTCCCTGCCGTCGCTCTATCCTCTGTGCCCTCGGTGGATCAGATGGATCGAGCGCCTGCCATGTAAGCAGGAGATCCCGGGTTCGAATCCCGGTCGGGTACACATATTCACCTACCCCCGTTGATATACACCAACACCCGTCAGCAGCTGAAGGTATTAGTATATAATTATAGTAACGTTGGCTTCGGCTTTACCGGGTTGAATAAGATATTTTCCTTTTCTTTTTTTGAATCATGTCTTCTGACTAATCTGATGCAGCCCGCCATGAATCCTATTCAGTGCCAGCCTCTTCATCTCAGTGTAGCACTTGCAACGTACGAACTCAATTATTTTCTGGATGTATTTCAATCTCTATCTTCCTCCACAGCTTTTGCCCTCTACAGCTCCCTCTAGTACCAAGGTGGTCATTCCATGATGTCTTAACAGATGTCTTATTAACCTGTCCCTTCACTCTGTCAGAGGTTCCCACACGTTCCATTCTTATCCGATTCTGTGCAGAACCTGATCATCTTTCCCCTTCTCAGTCCAACTAAATCTCAACATACGTCTGTAGCACCACTTCTCGAAATGCTTCAATTCTCTTCCAGGATTTCACTACGATACAATGCTACGATCCAGACTTAATTTCTTAGAAATTTCTTCCTTAAATTAAGGTCTATGTTCGATACACGCAGAGTTATCTTCGCCACGATCACGTTTTTGCAAGTGCTAGTCCGGTTTTGATGTCCTCCTTGCTCCGTCCGTCGTTGGTTATTTTGCTACCTACCATAAGCCATGGTGTTAAGTTTCCCGTTTTTCTAATTTAAGCTATTCTCATTACATCTATTTTTCCTCGACTTCCTCCGAAACCATATTTTGTACTCATTAGAATGTTCATTTCATTCAGCACATCGGGTAATTCTTCTTCACTTTCACTCAGGATAGCAATGTCCCCAGCAAATCGTACCATTGATATCCTTTAACCCTGAATTTTAATTCCACTCCTGAACCTTCCTCTTATTTCCACCATTGAACAGTAGAAGCGGAAGACTATACCCCTGTCTTACACACTTTTTAATACGAGCACCTCGTTTTTGGTCTTCTCTTATTATTCCCTCTTGGCTCTTGCACATATTATATATTATCCGTCTCTCCCTACAGCTTACCCCTACGTTTCTCAGAATTTCAAACATTTAACACCATTTTACACTGCTGAACGCTTTTTTCAGGTCGACAAATTCTATGAATGTGTCTCAATTTTTCTTGCTTCCATTATCAACCGCAGTGTTAGAATTTCCTCTCTGGTGCCTTTACCTTTCCTGAAGAATAACTAATCTTAATCTAACACATTCTCAATTTCTTTTTCCATTGTTCTGTAAATTACTATTGCCAGCAGTTTGGATGCATGAGCTGTTAAGCTAATTGTGCGATAATTCTCACACTTTCACGTCTTGCAGTCTTCGGAATTTTGTGGATGATATTTTTCCGAAAGTCGGATGGTATTTCGCAATACTCATATATTCTACACACCAGAGTGAATAAAAGTTTTATTTGGCATTTCCCCCAATGACTTTAGAAATTCTAATGGAATTTCATCTATCCATTAAGCCTTATTTGTTCTTAAGTCCTCCAAATCTATCTCAAATTCTGATACTAATACTAGATCCCCTATATCTTCTAAATCGACTCCTGTTTCTTCTTCTATAATATCAGATAAATCTTCCCCCTCACAAAGGCCTTCCATGTGCTCTTTCCACCTATCCGTTTTCTCCTTTGCATTTAACAGTAAAATTCCCGTTGCACTATTAGTGTTGCTTTTAATTTCACCGAAGGTTTTTTTGACTTTCCTATATGCTGAGTCTGTCCTTCCGACAATCATTTCTTTTTCGATTTCTTTACGTTTTTCATGGAGCCATTTTGCTTTGCTTCCCTGTACTTCCTATTTATTTCAATCCTCAGCAACTTGTATTCGTAAATTTCCCAGAACATTTTTGTAGTTCCTCCTTTCATCGATCAACTGAAGTATTTATTCTGTTACCCATGGTTTCTACGCAGTTACCTTCTTTGTAACGATGTTTTCCTATCAAATTCTGTGCTTGTCCTTTTTGGAGATGTCCATTCCTCTCCAACTTTGCTACCTACTGAGCTGTTCCTTATTGCTGTATCTACTACCTTAGACAACTTCAAGCGTATTTCTTCATTCCTTGGTAGTTCCTAGTTCCGTATTCCATTTCTTTGCTTATTCATTTTTCGTGACTAAGTTCTTAAGCTTCAGCCTACTCTTTATCACTTCTAAATTATGATCTATCTCTGCTTCTGGTTACGCCTTACAATCTCTGTCTAACCATGATGTAATCTAGCTCAAATCTTCCCGTATCAGTCGACCTTTTCCAAGTATACCTCTTGTGATTCTTGAACAAGGTATTCACTGTGACCAGCTTGAATTTACCACATATGGGCGCGCGGGGTAGCCGATGATGAGGAAGTGATTCACAAAGGAAGCACGGGCTCCACCACCAGGACAGGGGTTGGTACCGACAGGGCATACATGCCATTGTTTCGCGCCGGAGGAAGGCCACAGAACGGCTTCGAGATTACGTGGAAAAATGGGATGTGTAGATAAAAAATTAATCTTTCGTGTGTGTAATTCTCACAACATTCAGTACAGAATTGTTGAAGAAAAAATTGCGATGTATTACTTTCTGGGCAACCCTCGTACAAGGCACAATCGAAAGATTAATTAGAAGACGTGAATTGGAGAAACTCACGTCGAGCAGAAGTAAATTTACGGGACCAGATGTCAATTATATCAATTGTGCAAATACTCACTGTTAGCGTGAATACTGAGCCGCTGAATAATTTATAGTCAAAATTACAGTTTTTATAATTAGATTTACAGTTTGACAACTGTGGTTAATGTGGAATAAACGTATTTTGATTGGCAAATTATATCACACTGAAAAGGAACGACTACCAGGTATCCTATTTTGATTTGTAAATTATATCACTGTAAATAAGAACGACAAATAAGTACCCTATTTCCTTATGTGAAGGACGTATTCTATTATTTGAAGATTACTATATCAACTGGATCGACATGGCCTCTTGTTGCCGAGGATCATTGTCGTTAATTCTGAGTGGCAGTTAATGACAGGCAGCTTGCTGGCTGTAGGCACACGGTTTCATCATTTTCCGAGCATGACGTATTTGTGAGTTCTTTCGAAAGGCATGATTTCCTTCAAATTATACGGACTGTGGTATATCGACAAAGAATTGGGAGCTTACAGTATCCACAACGATGTGAGTTTCGTTACTGGGTGATAAGATCGGCAGAAGGGTGCAGACAAATCCATCTACATATCTATAAGATACGATGGTACGCTGCAATGTTGGATACGAGAAAGAGCTTCACTGGCCACACGAACAAGAGCCAGTTCGTAATTTCCATCGCTATAGGCCAACAAAGGCGTCTGAAGTACAAAGAAGTGTCTATTAACGGATCGAAATCTGCTACCCAATCTCTCGTAGATCTATCTGAAAACAAAATATGTTAGACACATTGAGAAATGTATTCACATACGAGGGTACTACCTCACTAATTTTGACCGTTACCCACAGTTTCAGAAAGGAATACATCGATATTATTATCCCTAGTATGAAAACCAATGAAGATAGCTTAAAGCGAACAAGGCACCATCGGACGTAAATAAGTTTTTTTTTTATTTTTCAAAAAAACAGGATAAAAAATCTAATAGCAGCCGTCCATCAGTTTCAAATTCCTACAAGGGGATTCAGCGAATTCAACCATAGATGCTTCCGAAACTGTGTCCACTGAACGCATGACATACTGCCGCCACGCCACGACTATGGAGAAATCCAAGATGTTAGCGACATTTAGTTTGGCTCCTGTGGGTATTGAGAGGAACTGGTCTGGCTACTTACTGAACTGCTGAAAATTAAAAAAAAAGCTTCCTTTGAATGTGTTGATATTCGTGACAGTGGTGAATGTAAACACCGAGAAATTAGTTGGTTAATTCTTGCTAAAAGTTGAGGTTAAATGATTTTCATTGTTGTTCAAATTCAAATGGCTCTGAGCACTATGGGACTCAACATCTGAGGTCATCAGTCCCCTAGAACTTAGAACTACTTAAACCTAACTAACCTAAAGACATCACACACATCCATGCCCAAGGCAGGATTCGAACCTGCGGCCGTAGCGGTCGCGCGATTCCAGACTGGAGCGCCTAGAACCGCGTGGGTTCATTGTTGTTGACGATGACATCTCGGAGTCATGCAACCGTAGTGCACTTTATTATGTGAAAGATTAACAGACGTCCTCAGACTGCACTTCGTTGATTTTGGTTATTCATACAACATACATCTCGAGTGCACGATCGATTATGAATTTTGTATGACTAATTTTTATCAGTAAAGTTCCACCTGAAAATGTGTGTAATTTTCCATATAATGAAACACATTAAAATATATAAGAGCACGTTTCGTTTGTGTGTGTTTGAACTATTTTGCTCCCCTTGCTGTCAGAAATTAATTTCTGATGTTTGTGCTTTTACTTAATATTAACGCTGTACATGATATTGTAATAATTCACCGCCAGATGCTGAGACTGAAAGCGTTGTTTAAGCTACAGACAGTTTGTGAGACTTTTCCAGAAGCCACGTAGGGGCAGCTTAAGTTGAAGAGTTTTCTTTTTTCTAGGCTTTAGTTGCCGTGGATAAGGTCTGACGGGCAGCGCGGCTACAGAGAACAAAGCGTTAGTCGTTCGTTGGCCATCATGTTATAAGGATTTAGAGCGTCGTATGGGTTTTGGTTACATATGTAAGGATGTGGAATGATTTTGTAGTGTTCCATGACATGTGGTCATGTGAAGAAAAGCCACGTGTAATGTATGTTTATGTGAGACTATGTTTATGTGATACTCGTCGACACAGACGCAGCGCTTCGGTAAGTTACCTCCAGCCAAAGTTGTTTTCCTTAGCATTGAAAAAAAGACGCATGTGTCAGTACTTGTTTTATATCCTTCTTTTAGGGGGGTAGGACGTCAAACGAGCCGCCTTGGAGCAGGAGAGACACCACAGGACATTTTAATTTCCACTGTCTATACTTTTACGAATAAATTCGTAAAACTTTGTCAGCATAACCAGGAAGGATTAAGGAATCACAATCATAGAAGTGGAAGTTAAAAAAAATTGCAAAAGTAATTTTTTACATGTGAAAGTTCATCATTTTTTTTTCACTTCTATTGGCTGCGCTTGTTGCTATAGGTACACGTTTCTTCATAAGTAAGAGAGTTCTTCGATGAATTTTGCACAGCATACAAACCAAATTTACAGGTGTATGAAATTCCAGAAATTATTAAATTTATGAGAAAATTATTGTGCTGTTACATTTTAAACTTCATGTTTAGAAAAAACTCAAGTTTAATAGTTAATTTTTACCACAGTTTTTACTAGATTTGGAAAATTCTAGAGTTTCATACACCTTAAGTATGGTTTGTATGCTGTGCATAATTCATCGAAGAATCTTCTATACTTATGAAGAAAAGTGTGCCTATAGCAACAAATGCAGCCAATGGTAAGTGAAAAAAAGGTGAAATACAAATATAAAAAATAAAGTATTTTGTTATATTTTTGAACTTCCACCACTATAAGTGTAAACCCTGAATCCTTTCTGGTCATTCTGACAAAGTTTTATCAATTTATTTTTAAAAAGTATAGACAGTGGAAACTAAAAATTCCTGTGGTGTCTCTCCTGCTTCAAGTCGTCCCGTTTGACGTCCTACCCCCCCCCCCCCCTTAATATAATGGAAAAATTTAATTTACATTTGTATTCGAACTGTTACTGAAAGATGTTATGTGTGATAGGATCCTGGTCCGAATTCTTAAAAAATATTACTGTCGCTTACTTGCTTAACGTCAGGTATTTAACACATTAATTCATTTGTAACGTAATCAGATATTTGAAGCTGTTTTATATGTGGGAGTTCGATTCTTTAATGAATCGTCGGTTTAGTGGGATTTTCTAAACTAATCCTTGCAGAGCTTATATTTGCTTGAAGAACTTGTAAAAACTAGTTACCTACTGAGTAGGATTAAAAAATATTTCAAATTAAACTACTGGGATATAATTTGTGTTTCACAAAAAGTTAACGAATAGTTTGAATACAATTTACTTCCGGCAGTGCTATTCAACTAACAATTAAGTTTTTGAATTTTGTATAGCAATTCGCTGTTTTGTATGTGTGACAAGCGAATTTTCATTTACGTGCAAATTTATTATTGGAACGTATATGCGATGAAAACTTTCGAAATATGGTGCTACAGAAGAATGCTGAAGATTAGATGGGTAGATCACATAACTAATGAGGAGGTATTGAATAGGATTGGGGAGAAAAGAATTTTGTGGCACAACTTGACTAGAAGAAGGGATCGGTTGGTAGGACACGTTCTGAGGCATCAAGGGATCACCAGTTTAGTATTGGAGGGCAGCGTGGAGGGTAAAAATCGTACAGGGAGACCAAGAAAAGAATACACCAAGCAGATTCAGAAGGATGTAGGTTGCAGTAGGTACTGGGAGATGAAGAAGCTTGCACAGGATAGATTAGCTTGGAGAGCTGCATCAAACCAGTCTCCGGACTGAAATCTACAACAACAACATGCGATGAAAGTAAATTAGGACATTTGTGGTAAGATCTTATGGGACCCAACTGCTGAAGTCATCGGTCCCTAAGCTTACACACAACTTAATCTAACTTAAAGTGTTACTGTTCTCTTCGATTGCCTTTGCTTTACCTCCTGCGATTTGATGGCAAAAATGCAAGCTTCTTACTCTCCTCATCGATTGGTTTTTTCTCGTAAATATCTCCTGAAATTGGTTGAGATACTTGTTGGTTGTTGTAGATACTCTCGTGGAAGACTGTCCTTATGTCGTTCCGTTCTTGACACAAGTTTTCAGCAGCAGGCCCATAGAACAACGCCTGTCCAAGTAAGTGGGGCTGCTGTTTACTCAATGCCTGAGACATTCATTGGGTTTTCAGCATATGAGGGCGTCATGGACGAGTAGGACTTTACATGCGCCGCGAACTTGGTGTATTCGTGGATTCCATTGGGGTGCTCAAAGAACACTTCACAAGTGCAGGTTAACTCTCTCTGTGTACTATAATACTATTTAACCTGGAGTTTAGTCATCACCAGTGACACAGTTGGAGCAAAATATATCTTACATCACATACATTACAATCGCAGATAAGGAACTTTCGAAAATGTATCCAGCTAAGTTATATGTTTCTAAATTTTCTCTCAGGGGTTAGCGTATGTTCCATTGATTACTAAAATCTCAATTCGGTAAGCACTTATACCACTAGGAAGAAACGCTTCTAGATATACCTTTTGAGTTACAAATGGAATTTTACGTTCATCAAATAAATAGGACAGTACATTTTTTAGTTTCGGAATGGAATGCAAGGGAAGGAATTAATGGTTGTAGATAGAGAAAGTGATCAAAGTGATAACAGTTTCGCACTTCTAGAAGAATACAAAAACTTTCCAAACCACTGAGAAAAACTAAAATGCATGTCTGACAACTCAAGTCAAGTTGATCTTTTGAATAAAAGAACGTCACGGAGACAGTTTTGGGAGGCTGACGTCAAACGACAGAAGGTGGGTCTCTGAGCCGAGCTAGCGATAGATTCCGCACTCAACTAGATCCTCGTCGCACTCGTAATAAAAAGGTACAAGAAGTTGTAATGCATACGGAATATATCTCCCTTGAAACGATCCTTCGGGAAGCGCGAAGGCGAGAGATAAAATGAAAATGACGCCATGCATCTTACGACAAACGGGCGACTGCGATTCGCTATGTATCGATTTAGATGCAAATGCTTTTGAAAGAATGCCGAGGAATAGAATTCAGCGGGGCGTCCTTACCCCCCCCCCCCCTGCTTCCAACAGAGGAAATTCGAGGTGGAACATACGAGGAACACGTGATTCGCTACCTGCTACACCTTTCCTGTCAGGCTCGGATCTCTGTCGAATAACAGGCCCATCTGTAACAATTATTTAGGTCTCCAGGACGCTGAATAAAGAGAAAAAAAGAGAAGTTAGACTAGCATGGAAAGGAACTCTTTATCCAGATAGCAATTTAACAGCGATCTAATAATTTTCAGCATTTAAATTGCTTAGTCACAAACGTAACCTGTGGACTGATTATTTGTTTCGTATCTCTCCGCAACGAGTTTATTTCAAAACGATTATAAGTTATGCAATATGGTAACAGTTACAAATTAGCTCACTTGTTTTGCTCTTCAACATTCTCTCCCACACGGAGTAATTGAGTAGGAGCCAGCAATTATGTATTCAGCGTTATGAATCCATTGATCCACACTACTGAAGTCAAAGGTTGTTTGCTGTAAACTTCTTCCACTGTTCCTTCTATCGAACTGATCTCTAGATGTGAATGAAAAATTGTGACATCGCTGATTGCCTGAAATTTGCTTATGGTCAGCTTTCATATGATCTCACCAGATATGCTGTCCTTGTTCTTTGATAACAAGGCAATGGGTGTATTCGCGCACTCCCACAGAATGTTTCGACCAGGTAGAGCTTCCACTCTGGCTAACTCGTACATGGAGTGCTTAGACATTAACACCTGGGAAACGGTTCCCACTTAGGCCCATAATTTCTACTCATTCAGCGTATGGCCACACAGACGTAAAAATCTGAAGACTCATTCTTTCTATTCATTTCCATGTAAATGGTAAAACAGAAAACATCATCAAGTAGCACGTAAGTCCTTCAAATCACCTGCATGGGGCACTTTCGTGAGAAAAGACCTCTCATACAAAGGAAAAAATCTATCCGTAAGAATGCACTTTGGTGGTTGTCAAACTGAGGGACTTGAAGTACCAGCTATAGCAGTATCCACACTGTTCAGCATATTTATAGCCTACTGACATATTGTCGAAACAAAAATCTGCCTTGGAAACGTTTTGAGTCTATTGAGTAGGTTACTGCAGATGTATCTGAAAATTTTTCAGACCTTCAGGTTTAGAGTTACACAGATAAAATCGATTCATTAATATATTTCGAATTAAGCGCAATGCCTAAAAAGAGATAGGTCGAAAAAAGTGCAATATTTCCCTATAAACGTTAGTCTCATCACGAACATCAATTATATTCAAGTTGCCCCCATATAGAAAATTGGTGTATGGATCTTTATAATATCTGGCTACGCTCAAAACAATGCAGCAAGAGTTATCCATGGCACAGTGGGATGAAGACAATGATATACAAATACCAATCGGATTTCGTATGTTCTTCTTTATGATCAATACATTCACAAGCAACAAGTTCATGACACCGGCTTTTTCTACTGCAGCTCTATACTAAGTCGCAAATTCTTTCTTATTTTTTGAACACTTGTGTGTGCACTGCGTCAGGTATTAATCATGCAATCACATATGTAGTTTCAACTTAATGTTATGGACAAATATTTCATTTTCTGTATTTTCGCCTATTTAATTTTAGAGTATTTTATTCAGACATGCAGTGACTGCAATTACCATTGTAATCCTCATAAGACATTTTCTTTGATTTATTTATTGATCAGAAAATTTCGCAAGGTAGTTTTTAGTAGCATGCTACCATAGAACTGTATTGTCTACTCTGGCCTAGTGCAATGTATCAGTAGTTATTAGCTGGTTTGCCTATGACGTTCCTTTTGCAATATTTTACATTTTTTTTTTTACCAAAGGGGAAGTCAACTTATAAAATTGCAATCACGCATGTCGTTGGACAGAATGTGGCAGGTGACTAGTAAAAAAATATGTAATGAAGGTGTGTAAGAAAACCGGTATTCAGTAGTAAAAATTCGCTTAAATTTATTTGGTACGTTAGTATGGGTGAGACGAAGAACTATATCAGTTCACTTAAATCATAATTATTAGCGTGAACCTAAATTTTATCCAATATTTACATTTTAGTAAACACTGCATTAATGGCACGTAACGTGTATCCACAAGACATGTGGCCTGTAATTGAAGAAGTGTCACGATGATCTCTCCATTGGGAAAAGATTCCGTAATACTCCCCCATTCGTATCTCCGTGGGGACGCTGCAAAAGGGGAGGTTACCGTGAAAAAAAAGATTGAATAATCAACGAACCGATAACGTTCTACGAGTCGGGGCGTGGATTGTCAGAAGTTTGAACGTGGTAGGGAAACTAGAAAATGTAAAAAGGGAAATGCAAAGGTTCAATCTAGATATAGTAGGGGTCAGTGAAGTGAAGTGGAAAGAAGACAAGGATTTCTGGTCAGATGAGTATAGGGTAATACCAACAGCAGCAGAAAATTTTATAACGGGAGTAAGATTCGTTATGAATAGGAAGGTAGGGCTGGGAGTTGTTACTGTGAACAGTTCAGTGAAAGGGTTGTTCTTATCAGAATCGACAGCAAACTAACCACAACGACAATTATGCCGACGTCGCAAGCTGAAGATGAAGAGATAGAGAAAGTGTATGAGGATACTGCAAGGGTAGTAAATGAAAGTCTAATATTCATGGCAGACTGGAATGCAGTTGTAGGGGAAGGAATAGAAGAAAAGGTTACAGGAGAATAAGGGCTTGGGACAAGGAATGAGAGAGGAAAAAGACTAATTGAGTTCGATAACGAATTTCAGTTAGTAATAGCGAATACTCTGTTCAAGAATCACAAGAGGAAGAGGTATACTTGGGAAATGCCGAGTGATACGGGAAGATTTCAATTAGATTACATCATGGTCAGACAGAGATTCCGAGATCGGATACTAGATTGTAAGGTGTACCCGGGATCAGATGTAGATTCAGATCACAATATGGTAGTGATGAAGAGTAGGCTGAAGCTTAAGACATTAGTCAGGAAGAATCAATACGCAGAGAAGTGGGATACGGAAGTACTAAGGAATGACGAGATACGGTTGAAGTTCTCTGAGGCTATAGGTACAGCAATAAGGAGTAGCTCAGTAGGCAGTACAGTTGAAGAGGAATGGACATCTCCAAAAAGGGCCATCACAGAATTTGGAAAGGAAAACATCGTTACAAAGAAGGTAACTGCGGAGAAACCATGGGTAAGAAAAGAAATACTTCAATTGATCGATGAAAGGAGGACGTACAAAAATGTTCCGGGAAACTCAGGAATACAGAAATAAATGTCGTTGAGGAACGAAATAAATAGGAAGTGCTGGGAAGGTAAGATAAAATGGCTGCAGGAAAAATGTGAAGACATCGAAAAAGAAATTAAAGTCGGAAGTGCAGACTCAGCATACAGGAAAATGAAAACAACCTTCTGATTTAAGCACTGCTGCGTCCTTTGTCTCCTCTAAATCGACTCCAGTTTCTTCTTCTATCACATCAGACAAATCTTCCCCCTTATAGAGGCTTTCAATATATTCTTTCCACCTATCCGCTCTCTCGTCTGCATTTAACACTGGAATTCCCGTTGCACTCTCAATGTTATCACTTTCATAGGATTTGTCGATCTGGAAAAAGCGTTTGACAGTGTAAAATGGTGCAAGATGTTCAGAATTCTGAAAAAAGTAAGGGTAAGGTACAGGGAGAGGCGGATCATATACAATACACACAATAGCCAAGAGGGAATAATAAGAGTGGACCACCTAGAAAGAAGTGCTCGGATTAAAAAGGGTGTACGACAAGTATGTAGCCTTTCGCCGCTGATGTTCAGTCTGTACATCGAGGATGTAATGATGGAAATAAAAGAAAGATTCGGGAGTGGAATTAAAGTTCAAGGTGAAATGATGTCAATGATAGGATTAGCTAATGACATTGCTATCTTGAGTGAAAGTGGAGAAGAATGAAATGATCTGCTGAACGGAATGAACAGTCTAATGAGTACATAGTATGGATTGAGAGTAAATCGAAGAAAGAAGAAGGTTATCAGTTGTAGTAGAAATCAGAACAGCGAGAAACTTAACATCAAGATTGATGGTCACGAAGTAGATGACGTTAAGGAATTCTGATACCTAGGCAGTAAAACAACGGACGAACGGAGAAAGGAGGGTATCAAAAGTCGAATTGCAATGGCAAAAAGGGCATTCCAGGCCAAGAGAAGTCTACTAATTTCAAATATCGGTCTTAATTTGAGGAAGAAATTTGCGAGAAAGTACGTCTGGAGTACAGCATTGTATGGTAGTGAAACATGGACTGTGGGAAAACTGGAACAGAAGGGAATCAGATCGTTTGAGGTGTGGTGCTACAGACGAATGTTGAAAATTAGGTGGGTTGATAAGGTAAGGCATAATCGGAGAGGAAAGGAGTCTGTGGAAAACACTGATAAGAAGAAGGGACAGGATGATAGGACATCTTTTAAGACATCAAGGACTGACTTTCATAGTACTACAAGGACCTGTAGAGGGCAAAAACTGTAGAGGGAGGCAGATATTGGAATACATCCAGCAAATAATTGAGGACATAGGTTGCAAGTGCTACTCGCGGATGAAGAGGTTAGCATAGGAGAGGAATTCGTCGCGGGCCGCTTTAAACCAGTTAGAAGACTGATGACCAGAAAAAAAAGAAATTTCGTTATCCATCCCATCATAACCTATGTCAACGTTGTCTGGATCTCTTCCTCCCCAAAATTCCGTAAATCCTTTGAAATACTGGAAAGATATTGGTATAGCAAGAGAGATCATGTTCGTATAGCCATCTCACCTGCTAGAAAGTTATTCGGAAATTGCTGTTGAAAATTTCTGACATATCCTCATACAACGTTCCAAACTGACAAAGTTGTCCTTTGGTGACATTTGTCGTAACAGAAGAAAGGAGATTGTTCACTCGTTACCTTAACACTCTTACTGCATTTATTTTGTTGTATACTTTATCTAAAATATCACTCTGGAAGCGAATAGGCTTCTAATAAACGGATGTAACTCAATTATCAGTGATTTTTCTACTTGATTCATCAGTTTTTCTTTTTACCTTGCACGAAATTTAGGCATTGTTTTATAAAATCTTGCTACTGTTGCAAACTTTCTCTAAATGTTTATTTAGGTTGTACACACCGATATCGGTCATATTTTCTATCTGAGACGCGGTTTATTGAGAACTAATGGAATCACTCGCTAAACAGATAACGGTGTATTCGCTTCTCATACACTACGGTTCCAGGAGTGCACGATCGTTACTGCATACGGTTTGATGGCGTCTACAGTTCAGCTAACGACCAGAATGTGTGGGTCCTCTTAGGTCTCCTAGCAACATCAAATCCGTCGTCAGGCGAGGGTGTCCACATTCGACACGCCTTCCTGTGGCTGACAAGTAGCTGTCCTCTACAATCTTGCGCTTTCGCCTGAAGAAGGGCGACTCTTTACAGCTTACAGAATGGTAACATCCTCACCAATGTGCTTCCTCTACTGTGGTTATTTCATACCTTCCAAGTACAACATTGCCTTTTTACGTAAAAAGCAGATACATCTGTTCGAAGACTAGATGTAAACCATCGGTGTTGAAGAGTTTCTGTTCACTAATGAATATCAGTTGTGTGAATGAATCTGTCACGGACCCAGCTAACAAGAAAAGGACAGCAACAAATGGTGAAGAAACCACGGAGTATTCTATATCTTTTCAACAGCTCTGATAGTGGCCTTTCATAGGCACTACGTCAGAAACTCAAGAGGTGTCTCACTTGAAAAAGGAATGCTTGTATAACTCCATCATTGACCTCCCACTGCCTGGAGCTTAGACTGGAATCATAGGTAAAATGGCGTCATAAGAACTACAGCTGCGAAAACTTGAAGAAAAATGTGTAATCAGTAAGAGACAAAGATGTTTTGTGAATTTAGTTGACGAACCTCGATAAGATTATTCTTTTTCCTAAATATTAATACATGATACGGAGATATGTGGCATCAGAAGATCCACAAGAGTCGGTAATGGACCCAGTACTTCTCTCTTAATACGTTAATGATACGTCGACTATTGTCCCCCATTGCAAATATAGCTTATACAGTGACGATCTTCATCTATAGCTAAGAGGAGGTCCAATGAACCTGTGCACAGCAACCCACAAGTAAGTGCTAAGTCACTTCCATTATTTTCAGAGTTGGAGCAGAACTTAGGTTTGAAACTTACGCAATCTAAAATACAAACAACCATAGTCGCTCACAAAAACATAATTATCACTCAGTTCAGGGAATCTCTTCCACACTTTATCATTAATGGCACAGAAATAACCTTTTCTTTTTCTTCAGGGAACTTGGAGATAGTTCTGGACCACCACTTAGACTGGACTGAACTCATAACTGTAGTCGTTAAGAATGTGTCCGCATCATTTCACTCACTACAGCTTTACAAAGAAGTATTCCGTCTCGAGCTTAAAAACAAACTCAAAGTCCTAAATATTCCCGATACGTGATTAACGTGATCCTCTTCTATTCTCCAAAGAACTTCGTATGAGAGCTCACGGCGCCTGGCGACGATCGTTTGGATACTTCATGATGCACGCCATATCTACCATATCGATACTGCCAAAGGACAGCTGTCACGCCTACGGTTCCGTGTCCTTCCTCTTTCAGAACACCTTTCGCTTCTGATAATACTGAGGCGTGGGACACAGGCTCAAGGATACTTCAACTCAGTAAACATAAGGCAATAATTACCAGTCAAACACAATCCCTGACTTGTAATTTCCTACAGATTTTGTTTCACAACTGCATGACGACAGCAAACTGCTGTTACCCCGGAATAATATGCATAAATGCCCTAGAATCTGAAACATTACTAAACAGACAAAATGCCTACGGGCGTCAAAGCCCACCCCAAACAATAAATTATTTTAAAAGCATTTTCACATAAATCTTAAGAACCACACAAACAATAAATGTTTTACCGAGAAAAAGTTCCACAGAAGCAGGGCACCTTTTAAGAAATAACAGCAGAAACAACTCGCAGTTTCTCTTTCTGTACAAGATATTAAAAACCCAGTACAATGAAAGGCATCTTAGCAGGTACTACAAAATTTCAGTGACAAGTAATGGCAGATCAGGGGTGCGCGGAAACTACAACTCAGATAGAGCCTGAATGAAAGCTGAAAGGAACGGTGAAGAAGGAAAGACGGACGCCTCGTCGTCACCAGAAACAAATAATAAAATACTCAACTTAAATTCGCCGAGGAACTAGAGTCTACTGATAAACACAGCGACTGCGGTATCGGTTACAATTCAAACTGGCCGCCGCCAGGGAATGATGCGCACCACTGATTAAACCACTGGAACAACAACATAAAACGACACAGCAACTTGTCACTATCCAGACTAATGCAATCCTTAAAACATTAGAAAAATTCCAAAACAGGAATACGGTTACAGGGGACCCCCAAGATTTCTTCTTTTTCGACTAAATCCACACTGAATCAGTGTATCAGACTCAAAGCATTATCACGCAGTGAGGAGTAGACAATCTGTTTCTCACAAACAGCTTACTTTATTCCTGCTCCTCTCATATCATCTCCATACCATCACCTGCTCATCCCTCACATCCCTGATACTGGCTATGTTCTCAACATAGTCAATTGAAAGAACTTCCACTTCTCCAAATTTGATGTCGGCGTGGCACAAGTAGCCAGTCTCCAGTCGTCCGCAAATCCATCATGCCACACAGGTAACCAAGGTTCAATAAGCTGTGCGACAGTGGTCAACACGAAACGGATAACAGTGGCGTCCAAACACTGGGAGAGTCGTTAACGTTTGATTCTGTAGCATATTCGATTGCCGGCTGATACATTCCAAAGCCACTTTCACATGTTCACATCGTTTAGCAGCACAGACGGGACCATCGCCTTCTTACTACACACAGTATACAGTCGCCGACCGCACGCACGTCTCCGCCCGCGGCCACATGCCCAAGTGGTAGGAAGAGGGCAGGCATGCGCAAAGAGAGACCGCCGACAACCAGGCAGCACATCGGAGCACCAACCAACCGACCAAAACCAGGCCTCTCCCCACAGCGTCCTGCGCTTAAAAACGCCGAAAAGTGACCGAAGAAGAAAACGGCAGCCACGCGATACAGAGTCGATTGCGTAGATCTTAAATGAATACAGAGAAGCGACTGGTGCCAACGGCACCACGTATCCAATACCGGGTGATCAAAAAGTAGGTATAAATTTGAAAACTTCATAAACCACGGAATAATGTGGATAGAGAGGTAAAAATTGACACACACGCTAGAATGACATGGGGTTTTATTAGAACAAAAAAAAAACAAAGTTCACAAAATGTTCGACAGATGGCGCTGGACAGCAACACGTCAGTAACTGCTATCATGACGGGTGAGAGGTACGCCGATATGTTAAGAATCACATCATCCCCAGCCTGGCTGATAAACACCTGCTGGAACGTACAATGTTTATGCAGGATAGCGCTTCACTCCATATTGCTAGACGCGTGAAAGATCGCTTGCACTCGTCGTTTGGTGATTTGGTGATGATCGTGTGCTGAGCCGCCACTTTCGTTATGCTTGGCCTCTCAGGTCCCCAGACCTCAGTCCATGCGATTATTGGCTTTGGGGTTAACTGAAGTCGCAAGTGTATCGTGATCGACCGACATCTCTAGGGATGCTGAAAGACAACATCTGACGCGAATGCCTCACCATAACACCGGACATGCTTTACAGTGCTGTTCACAACATTATTCCTCGATTACAGCTATTGTTGAGGAATGATGGTGGACACATTGAGCATTTCCTGTAAAGAACATCATCTTCGCTTTGTCTTAGTTTGTTATGCTAATTATTGCTATTCTGATAATATGAAGCGCCATCTGTCGGACATTTTTTAACTTTTTTTTTGTAATAAAACCCCATGTCATTCCAAGCATGTGTGTCAATTTGTACCTCTCTATCTACATTATTCCGTGATTTATTCCGTTTTCAAATTTATACTGACTTTTTGATCACCCGGTACTACACACGACTTCAAATACGATAAACTAATCTTATTCATTCATAATGTAACTTATATTATTATTATTACTATTATTATTAATGCTAGTTAGTATTATTGTTATTATTACGTATTACAGTGCATGTTTTGTAACACATTTGACGTTCGTTATTTACAGCTATACATACTAGAAATAGTAAAATCCCTGATTATCAACGAATGCTTAAAGCAAGACGCGCACAGTAGATTCGTGTAAGACAAACAATTGAAGGGATCACCAGAGCCCGCTAAGAGTTAGATTACAATGTGTAATAAATTGTGGACTAAAGAGATCTCTCGTTGGATATTTATGATTGGATGATTAAGCAACGTTAAGTATATCCTCATGACTTTGGTAGTATGCATGACATAACCTTCGGTCTAGAGAATACGACTGCATATCATCTTGAAAGACCCGTCTATACGTGCCCTTCTTTCAAAAGCTGTAAAATTACTGGAGAATACTTGCAAAACGCAAGAATGCTATTGGCTGATCTATATTTGTGCCAATAACTGGGAGCAGTTGAAGTGAATTAATCGCCTTCATCATCTCACTCTTTTAGACATTTCAGTGTAGGCAAGTGAGTAAGTTCCCAGCGCCTATGGTAATGGATACTTCACAACTAGGCCCTCCACCACTGTAATGTCGTTTATTACTGTCCTGCAGCAAACTCCAGCATTGTGTGAAGGATAGTTAAATCCAGTATTTTGAAAAATATCTGTTTACATGCGTTAAGTTAGTTTTAAAACTATTACGTTTAATAGGTATTGTCGGCAGTGCGAAGCGATTCCTTAACGTGAACTGACTCCAAAAATGCAAGGACTAATGTACAGAGAAACACAAACGCTACACTGACAAAGAAGATTCCAATTAAATTGATACACTTGAAGATTTGAAGGGAGCGGTTGTGAAGGCAACAGTTTTCGTTATTTAGAATATAACACACAAGAGTGAGGGATTTTATCCACATCTACGCGTTTCGGGAACCAAATCTCCATCATCTGTCTCTCTGTGCTCAACCCATCATAAAAAAACAGCCCTGAAATGACGTCAAATAATGTTATTCGAAATCCTCGCTTACTTTAAAATCGGCCACACTTGAGTGTTTTGCTCCTTCATATTATCGCCCATTCATCCAAATCTCCATCATCTGTCTCTCTGTGCTCAACCCATCATAAAAAAACAGCCCTGAAATGACGTCAAATAATGTTATTCGAAATCCTCGCTTACTTTAAAATCGGCCACACTTGAGTGTTTTGCTCCTTCATATTATCGCCCATTCATCCAAATCTCCATCATCTGTCTCTCTGTGCTCAACCCATCATAAAAAAACAGCCCTGAAATGACGTCAAATAATGTTATTCGAAATCCTCGCTTACTTTAAAATCGGCCACACTTGAGTGTTTTGCTCCTTCATATTATCGCCCATTCATCAAAGTGCTGCTCTACAGTTGTTCCACAGAACGCATCCGCTTCCCGTCACGCCAACTGCCTTCCCGTACACTGGCTAGTTATGTAAACAAGTTAGAGATGTATAGTTGCAAGTAACACACGCGGTGTATGATAAAATATAAAAAACCTCAATGAAGAAACAACTTGGATCTTGCAGCCTTTGTCTTAGGAGTGTCTTTGTTTTGTATTGTGCAGGTCAAATTCTTTGTATCATGAACTGGGTTATTAGTCTTTAACTTTGATTGCGACTCATTGGCGCCATCTTTTTTCGTGGTAAAACTACACGCTTGCCTAGAAATGTTCCTTCTAATTCCAGAATAATGCTTAGCTTGCACATTTCTCTTGGAATTTGTAAACACTGTGTTCTACTGAGTTTTAAGCCTTGCACTTGATCTGGTTCCTTCATTATGCATATCGATGTGCACCACCCAGCGACACTGCCTAAGGTCAGCCCCGCAACTTCATTGCTTTGAGGAACCGAGATGTAGTTTCACTGCCAGGTTAGATGTTTTTCAGTCTGCTCAGTCCTGCCAGTAGGTCAAGAGAAAATGTATACTGTGTGTGGTTGAAAAAATTAAAAATATTTAGATTAATGTTGGTCTGTGAGCTCTAAGATTTCAAGTATAACTCGGAAGTTGTAGTAAGACCTAAAAACCTTTGGACCTCGTTGGTTGGATAATTTATTGCTACAAGCCTTATGTTGTCCAAGAAGGTTCAAATGTTCTAAAGTATTTAGCTAGAGTATGTATGAAGTAAACAAAAGCGCCTTGGTGACGGTCTTAACACTGAGAAACATAATGGATGCAGCATTTATGCCACAGATTTTGTACAATGCACCTAAGTGTGAAGTTTGAGATGATTTTATCATCTAGGGCAGCCCCGCTTAAGTAATTATATATAAGTAACAGACGTTTGTGTACACTTATTAGGACTAATAAAATATAAAACTGAGTGAAGAGTCCAATAGCCCACAATAGTTGGTTCTAATAGTTGTAACATCTATATACAAACACCAATTACACTGTACGATTTGGTCAACGAATTATGTACATGTGAAGTTTTCAATATTGAGAAGATTTTAAAATTTTCAATTACATTGGGTAAGGGCCACACCATTTATTAATTCAGCAGAATAACTGTAAATTGGTCTTTCACAAACCTTCATGATTTTATGGAAACAATGTATCACAGGACATTGTCGTGACTGGGCATTGCATGGTGGCTGCCGGGCATTCTGTAAGGTGACACAATTTTTGTGGGCAGTATTTGATGACCAATACGTCAAATACTCAGGTGGGACTGTTGATTAAAACATGTTTATTACACGGAAATTCTGTTTTTGTACTTTGAGGATATTAGCACTTTCGTGATGGATAATATGCCGTTTGTTGTATTCTGTCGGATAATGTACATTTTGATGTAAGCCATTCTGGACGTAATGCATTCTGATTAGTTTTTATTAACACACAACTGGTCTAAATACGTTGTATTGTTTAAAAATACACATCTTAATATTCAATAAAAGATTTTAACCCTGGTATGCAGTGGATCCAGAGAAGTTAAACTTCTAGTTACGTTATGGAAGACTTAAAACTGATACCCCTGCCCCTCTTCAGCTACGCTCTTTTCCAATATTCAGTAACAGATTGAAAGTACATTCAGGAATCTGTGTCAATAGCTTTAAGACTCACATATATTTGTTATTCTTTATGTCACGCATTTACATAACCTGGATCCGAACGACCCTGTGGTTTATGGTGGAGTGTCATTAAATTAAACTGGGTTATAATCAGTTAAATTTTGTTGGAATTCGGAGGATACGTTACTGGCACACATACACATTGTAGTGACTCCAGAAAATACATTATTAAAACTTGCTACTGTGTTCAATTGTCAGCGTTCTGCTGTGTTGCGTAACAAAGCGAAACATTGCAGTAAATGGTTACGAGTGTGTATAGCAACATAGTAATGTTGTCGGACCTTTCTATAGAGTAGTGTTGTTTCACACTCTATACTCATTAGAAAGAAAGATATGGATCATTTGTAACACTAAACGATAACATGAACAGCAGTCCAGAGTAATTTACTTATTTGTTCATATCATTATTTTGCAGGTAGACAGTCGGAATCTACATCCAAAAAGCGAGCAAGAAAGCAGTTACACACGTTTTTCAAGCGCAAATTTTGAAACAGTTGGTATTCCCTGGGTAACTGAAGACGTCGAATTCCTTTCAGATGTAAGTGCTGCTTCGGACGAAAACCATGAAGTAGTTCCTCAGGCTGTGGCATGCAACCACTTTGACTGAAGACCACAATAGTGGTGGTATTGATGATAATCAAAATAACAATGGTTATGATGTAAGTAATAATGTTTCTGGTCAAATAGGCAATGAAACTTCTAATATATATATATATATATATATATATATATATATATATATATATATATATATACATCCAAATAGTATGCTGTGGGCTAAAAGCCTCCCACCCCACTGCAAAATAAAACGCCTGCACAAAATTTAGTGAAATTTATGCAGTGACCAGCAAGTAGCTTAATCACCTACACCCAAAAAGATGATAATTCCTCTAGCCACTGTGGACGGAATTGAGAGATGAACAAACCTAGAGGCAATAAGAGTTTGTCTACGACGAAAAACAAACGGCATTGATGTAACTAGAGAACAAATATTACTCTCCTGGGGAATTTTTATTCACACATTTTATTCACACATTTTATTCACACATATAAAGGCTGGGAAGTTCCAATCAGGGAACATTTTCGGAAAGTTTTCCCGACCCATCACACATAGTTAATACCTGTGAGTCGGTTTGTGACCGTAAGAGGGTTCATTAGATTGGATGACAACAGAATAGGAGAGGTTAGGCTATCAACTGATTAATTTTCTGCTGTATCCTACTCATGGAAAATATTTATAGGACACTACAGGAAAGTAATTATGCCTAAAATTAACGTTACTGTGGATGAACAACTAGTTACATTTAGGGGCCCTTGTGGATTCGTGCATTAAATGCCAAATAAGCCTGGAGAGTATGGAATGAAAATATTTAGGATGTGTGAAGCTGAAATTGGTTGTGACATTGATGGGACTGTGGATATAGGAAAACAACCACGTGAGCCACCCCAGAAAAATTTGGTCCTTGCCACAGTGAAGACCCCTGCAGATATTATTTCAGGTATAGCCAGGAATGTTAATGTAGATAATTACTTCAAAAGTGCACCACTGGTGGAACATGTCTTGAATAAAAACCTCACTGTCGTAGTAACAATGAGGATGAATAAAAGAGACATCCCGAGAGAGATGAAGCCAAATAGTTATAGATACGTAAATTCAAGTCTATTTCCATTTACGAAAGAAATAACTCTAGTTTTTTTTTTCACTTATCCTTCTAAAGTACCATGCATCATGACAAATTTGTACCAGAGCAACATCCAAAACGGAAGCCTGAGATTTTGAAATTCTATAACCCAACGAAATGAGATGTGTGTTTCATGGATCAGATCCCCCATGGCTCTCTGGTGCAACATAATCGACGCATGCACTCTAAATTTCTTAATATCTTAGACAACCAATATCCCACATATCACGAAGAGCTTTTGCTCAAAAGGAGACTTTTTATCAAGGAACTTTCAGTAGATCTGATCCCGCCGCTTATGTTCAGAAGATCTTCTAATCCGTTTCTACAGATATCCACGTACCTGCATTTGTAGAAGCTCATTACTATTCCCCAAATACAAAACAGCAGTTGCAACAGCAACAGCATATTTGGCCATCAGAGGAGAAGGTGTTTCCTGTATCCTGCCTCAAAGGACAGACAAACAAACACAGTGCACCAACATGTGTGCCAGGATCATACCAGTGTGGTGTGTAACAACTGTAATAATAATGTGATGCTTTTTTGATTACTGACTTTTCCTTTGTCAACACCAATCATCAATTTGTGAACAGTTTGTGATAAATATTGGTAGTGTATATGTTTCAGTTTTCATAGTGTAATTTACTCAAAGAAAGTTATTCATGATTAAAAACATACGCTTTTGACTTAATAAAACTATTGAAAATGATCTTACTTGTCTTATACTACTAAACCTTAAAACAAAATGTTCGTGCAAGCTAATATCCACAAAATAATTGAAAATCTCATATTTGTCATAACGGTTCCAATGGACTCAGCGTATGTTAATGTGCCAACGATACAGGTCATGCATAGAAGGCTGAGCACCGGGAGTAGAAACAAATACGAAAATGTTCTTTTCCAATAATAGTGCTCACAACATTTTTTTAAGAACAGACTCCTCTTGTAAACGCTCACAAATAGTATCTTGGGCAGTACGATCGTCACATGGAAGGCTGTTATACTTAGTGAAAAATTTAAGTAATTCATTCCGTCTACAATTTTTTCCAGATCTGAGGCTCAGTAGTTTTTCACATCTTCTTTCTTTTCTTGTTTTATCCTGGTCAGATATGCCACTTTGGATATATTTGTCATTTCGTCAAAGCTGTATCCTCGTTTACCTAGCGGTATACAGCGCTTTGAAGGATCATCAGAATACTAGGTGAGGTGCGTATTGACTTTAACACAAATTACACTTTCGCCTATCATGTATTTCTTCGATTGACACTTCTCAGGTCACCGATCACATCTACTGGCCTGAAAATTGTACTTAGTTCTTGGTAATCAAATATGTCCCAATCTTTCCCTAAACTCCCTGTCTCATGCACTTCCACGTAAACATCCTGATTTGTGTTTGGGTCAATATTTCTGAAATTTTGGGAAGTTTCTTTCCTTATTCTGCCAAATACTCGACCAGAAGGTAAAGAGAAGTCTCCCCGAACTTCATCGATTTAGTTCACACTTTTACGCGATACTCTACTGAACTATCAAATGAACATCGGGTGAATAGCCTTTTAAATGGGAATGTACAGATTTTCTGCTAGAACCGACTGCGAGAAAGAAAATACAGTGCTGTAACAATTTGTCGTTCTGTTATCTTTCTCACAGTCAGTTTTAATACGACAGCAGGGCATTTAAACAATTAGACTCTTTGTTTCACACGTAATATTAGACACGAAATTGTAAGTGCAACAAAGCACTGTTTTTTCTTCCTCGTAGTTTGTTTTTCGCAGAAAACAGGAAAGTTCTATTTATGGTTTATCGGCTTATTATTAGAATACTGCTACGGAATCTGAATTTGTAGTAACAACAAATAAGGCTGAAGGTCGTAGAATGTGGAGAGAGGATATGGACATAGAGTAGGAGAGTAAAGGGATATATAGAGTGGGAAGGAGGCGATAGAAAGAAAAGCGAGTAGTGCAGAGAGAGGGAGAAGAGGAGATGGAGTGATGGGGAGAGGGGAAGGCGGAGATTGAGGAATGAGGAGTTGATGGACAGAGAGAGGGGTTAGGATGAGGAGATATACAAAAAGAGGGGATGAGGAAATGGGCAGGGAGTGGGTCGAGCCGGAGAGGAAATTAGGACTTGTGTCGAGTTCCCATACATATATAGCAATTGCAAAGCACTGCCATGTTTGCCATAAAAATGACATGAAGACCACATTGTTGCTTTTACGTTTATGGATGAAATTAAAACTTGCAAACAGGCGTTTGGAAAATGAAGAAAGGCAGAAACGACGTTACAAATTAAAAAATAAATAAAACTAAAATGCTTATGAAGTTCAGAAATCAAATTATCATCTGCTCCATATTAAATGTACATCAACATTTCTGAAAATTCCGTAGCTGTGTAAAGACTCACACTACCAGAAAAATCTGTCGTAGCTGGCCGCTATGGACCACGACTCCTGTTAATTTTAGAATTTCTTTAAATTCTTCTTTAATAGATATTTCGCACATCGGACAACATGTATCCGACCTACAAAAGGATGTTTCCTAGAAACTCAATACGATGGCGATCCTCCACCTGTGGTAAGGTTTATCGTTTTTTTTCCAGTAAAGATGATGTAATCTAGTCAGTTACTTTTCAAGAAAGCCGTAACCCGACGACTAGCTAAGAAATGGTTCAAACGCAAATTTTTAGCTTCATTGATTATCTCGCTTCTGAAGACTCTTCTCCGAAAGCAACGTAAGTGCACTTCATTAGCAGCAGAACGAGGAGACAGAAGATATTTTGTTTCAAGTCACACGTCAAAGGCAAATGTTAGATCTTCCAGTTTCAAAGCTGTTGCTGTTTTCTAAGAAATATAAGGTTCTCGAGCTGGTTGCATCGTGAAAACCTGCCTCTAAATTGTTTGCAGTGTTAACTCGTAGTCTACAGCTAAACAACCATGCCGAGGCCTCATTTGTAAATAACATTAAAGATAGAAGAGCTGGAAGACAAATAATGTCGGATTTATGTATTTATTTGCTTTTTTTTCATCCCGCCTTGCATTCGTAAGTAAGCACAGATATCAAGAATATCCGGGCTAACACCGAAACCCAATCCATAAATGCAAACCCAATGACTTCACCTCCGTGTATTGTTTAATTACTCGTATCGATCTCATACAAAAGGCGTCGTAGAAACTACCAGGCCTTAGTGCAATACAGAAAAGCCAACAGATTTCTATACGGCAGGAATATCGGAATAAGCACAGACAGCAAAGCAAAGACAGGCACTCTGAATACGGTGAGAAAACGAAATAAAACTTTGAGATGGTATGTGATTTTTTCACTGATTGCATAATCGACTTTAATTTATAAATATCTTGGTTGTGTGAACTCACTTATCAGATGATGTTTCACGCCGTGTGGCCTGGATGCAAGCTCTGATACGCTTGGGAAGGGCATCATAGGGCGGTAGTACCGGGTGCTTGTAACTAAATTGACGAAATATCGTAGGTACGTTCATTAATTGGTATACTCACAGAGCGATCTGAAAAACATTAAAATTCCACCTTCTGCCACCAGGTGAAAATATGGGGCTGTAAGCCGCCACAATGTAAAATGTTTCCTGTTTTGACGTCAGTATGCTGTTTGTTATTCGGTGACGCTTTTGAATTCTTTTGTGAGGTGACTATTGGTGTGAAAGATTAACAAGGTTGAAATTTTCTGTACGAAATGCAGTGGCTATTGAGAAGAGAGACTGTGCCGTGCTGGTAAAGTTGTTTTGTAGGAACGGCAGCAATAGGAGCGCTGCATCGCAGGAATTTCGCCTAAAGAATCGATTGCAAAGAGTCCCTACATCAATAAATGAGATAAAGATAGTGATATAAAAGTGAACGAACAGGTGAGTAAAGTGGTGCAGCAAGGAGAGGGAAGCGGCCCATTCCCATGGTATGCCTCAAATTCTGCAACCAGTGTTTGTCTTTCTCCTAGTCAGCCGTTCAAAAGACTCTGCGGTGACTTTGACACTGGTATCTCTACGACGTCCACAATGTGCACCACCAGAAGGAACAGTTTAGGCTACAATGCTGTGACTTTGCCCTTCATTCTGTTGCATGCATAGAAATAGATGACATGTGACCGTGGAACATTCTTTGGACGGACGGGGCACATTTTTCTCCCCACAGACGCAACATATGATGTGCAGGAGGATCCACTACGATCAGCTTAGCCGCACGGGATTAGCCGAGCAGTATAAGGCTCTGCAGTCATGGACTGTGCGGCTGGTCCCGGCGGAGGTTCGAGTCCTCCCTCGGGCATGGGTGTGTGTGTTTGTCCTTAGGATAATTTAGGTTAAGTAGTGTGTAAGTTTAGGGACTGATGACCTTAGCAGTTAAGTCCCATAAGATTTTCACACACATTTGAACATTTGAACGATCAGCTTATGAGGTATGTGAGAAAAGTAATGAGACAGATTTTTTATCTATCAAAGTTTTTATGTCTTTCAAGCAACAGTATGTTCCCTTCAAAGTAATTCTCTTTGGCAGCTATACTTTTGAGGACAAACATTTCGTGTTGGTGGTGGCCACTTGACATGGGGAGTTGTCGCGATGTAGCATGCACTTGTCTGCAAGTCTGACTCGATTCACCATTTACCTGAGCTTTTCAAGGACATCTTCGGAAAACACTTGGTTGACAATTTGTCCTGGAGAAACCATCTCAAAAGAGCACGCACACATTCGAGATTTTCATCCGTTTTTTAAGATGATCTTACTGAGCGAGGTTTACATCCAATGTGTTCTCGATCTTCCAAAAATGATTTCTGCCAGAGAAAGACGTGTACTCTATGTAAGGAATAATCTCCATTGGCGTGTTTCACTTTTTCAAAGGTTATACTCGTGGATACCGCAAGTTGACACAAAACTGGATGGCATAACATTAAATTCCACTGCAACATTCTGGTCACACGCTACAAAAACACAACTTCACTGATGGCATCCTTAAAAATCACGTGACGGCTGTACGGAGCTAAAAGTCGGTCTGAGCATCTGGAAGAGCTGAGCACACCGGTCGACACAAGTAGAAAAACATGGTATTGCTATATCGCTCGCGGTGTAGTCAGTCTCGTTACTTTGCTCACACACCTCATATGTTACTGTCTGCTGTGGTTTCACAGGCTCTTTCATTCACGGTCCGTTTTCCTTCGAGGAGAAGACACCGACTAGCCTGTTAGGTGTACAGTGACTTCTGCTCGTTGTAAGGACCTCCTTGCGCAACACATGATTCCAGCTTTGCAAGAACGAAACTGTGTCCATACCACTATTTTCATGCGAGGTGGGGTAACACCACATGTCACTTTCCAGGTGAAAGAACACTTTCAGTGTAATTATAAACACCCGGTATTCCCCCTTTGTGGCTAGCTGTCTCACATTTGTATCTGGTCTTTGATATTATGATATTGACGCTGGGACAGAATTGACGTCCGAGCTGGTCCCAAAGACATTCTATCAGGAACAGAACTGGAGCTGTTGCTGGACACTGGAATACCTCATCACGAAGACAGTTCATGGAGACCACAGCCACGTGTGGAGGAGTTTTGTCGTGTTGAAAAATGGCACTAAGGTACTGTTGCCTGAGAGATAACCCGTGAGGACGATGGAAGTCCGCGACGCACCTCTGTGCAGAGATCGCTCAATCAACGACGACCTGAAGTCATACCACATGGGTTTCCGCACCATGACGGCATGTGTAACACTGGTGTGCCTTCCCAAAACACTGGAGCCCGTTGACAGTGATCATTCTGTTGTGAATCTGAAATTCGCAGCACACTGTTCTCCGCGCCCACTCAACCAGCCAGGTCGACGCTCTCATGCTCCCAGTTTGGGTAGAGGGAGTGGTTGGCTGCACTTACTGTTTCAATAATACCATCAGAATATAGTTGGTATAGTACTGTACAGTGGAACTCTGGGATCTGCACTGTTTGCAACTGTCAAAATCTCATGGAGAACAGCCACAGGGCTGCAGTGGATCAGTCTAGAATCCTAAGGTGCGCTGCAGACAGTCAGCCTAGGATGGTGGCCGAGGTTGTCAGCTGAAGCAGGCTGGACATCGAGTCAGCTAGACTGGAAGTTGTAATGTTTACTGTGTGATGTTTACTGCTGTAGCTTCCCCCATAAACCATGGAGGCTAGTAGCTGACAATTGACAGGACTGCACAGGCCGTGGTACAGAGTGCAGCCTGCATCTGTTTTCAGTGTGTGTGTCGGGTCCAAGTTGTGGCTCCTGGTTGCTGTTGGAGCAGCTTCTAATTGTGTGCTGGCCAGCAAGTGAAATGGAAGTTCAGATGGAACGAGTTGTGCAAGGACCCAAGGTACCCACGCAGTCAATGTAGAGTGCGGCCAAGCAGTTATGGATACGTCCTACCCGAAGGGTGGGTGTGTCTTTACCCCACGGCCAGAGAAGAGGACAACTACAACTATATTGTTGTAGTATAGTGAACATTAGGAGTGCGCTTTTGTGATGAGCAGCTGACAGTTGACACTGAGATAACTGTATGTTGGATACTGGTACAGTGAAGATATCCAGTGGCTAGTGTATGTGTTTTCAATAGCTGGTGTTTTCAACAAGTTTCGATATTACGTTATGTGCCCTTGGGGCGCTATAGTGTGCTTTTTAGTACTGAGTGTTATCTTCAAGCTGAGGCCGTATTCTACATTTGTAAAAGAGAGAGATCTGTATTCTGTTTGTAGTAATGCTGACGATGTTTCCAACAGTTCTACAAAGATGTATGTCTTCTGAATTTTGTGTTGCTGTTGTCGTCTATAGCCTAGGTAACAATGGCTAGACTGTAATGTATGAGTATATGGTAATTTATTTCGTTCCGTAAGTTTTATTGAGTTAACTTTAAACACTTGTAGGCTGTATTGACTCAGTGGCCTGCCCTTATTCTCTATGCCATCGATGGGAGCCCGAGCGCTATTTGTGATTTTTTTGTTATACAAGTTTCACATATATTTTATATGTGTGCTTTAGAATCTTCATGAAGCGAGCAACGGTTTGTGGTGTACAGCGAGTTCAGGTCAGTTGCCGTACATTGGCTAAGCCACGTTTTTCGCCCCCTTTATTTGTGTTGGACTTGTCCTTGGTCTCTCTAATGAATAACTACTAGCGCATTTTGGTTTTCTAATGATCTCTTTTCTTATTATAAAGTCTATTAATCTCCCTATTCTGTAACTCTTTCTTAAGGTTCCAAGTGTTATGCCTATTGTTCTTATTGTAATAATGATTTTCAGATGGTTCCCCTCTGCTTATTTATCCATTATTGTTTGTGTTGACTTTTGCCTCTGTGGAAATAAACATTGGGCGCCTTTGTTTTGATAAATTTTGGCTGTATGGAAAATAAATATTTCGGAAACGATTATCTTCTTAATTTTCAGCACCTTACCACCCTCAGATCCAAGCTATTTGCCATTTCAGTTTTGTTAATATGTGACGACCGTTTTACACACGCATTAGCTCTGGGTAGATTACTTGCCTAGCCTTCTGTTAATGGGCAACGGCCTTGCCGCAGTGTATACACCGCTTCCCCTTGAGATCACCGAAGTTAAGCGCTGTTGGGCGTGGCTCGCAATTGGATGGGTGACCATCCAGCCACCATGCGCTGTTGCCATTTTTCGGGGTGCACTCAGCCTCATGATGCCAATTGAGGAGCTACTCGACCGAATAGTAGCGGCTCCGGTCTAAGAAAACCATCATAACGACCAGGAGAGCGGTGAGCTGACCACACGCCCCCCTATCCGCATCCTCAGCTGAGGATGACACGGCGGCGGGTGATCCCGATGGGCCACTTGTGGCCTGAAGACGGAGTGCTTCTGTTAATGTGATTGTGTTTGTGTGAGGACATATATTTCGTTAACTCATGTTTTTACAAAATGAACTCGGGGCTGCACAGCCCACAGACCAAACACCACTACATCCATGTCATGCACTATTCCTTTCGTCAGTAGTTCATGTTCCTCGGTCATGGCATTTCTTGTAATGCAGCCGTTCGCGTTGTGGTGTTAATAGCAGTCCACGCATGGGATGGCATTTCCCTAGTCCAGTGCTGCCAGGTGACACAAAGTACTGCTGGGCCACTGCTTGCTCTCGGGTGGCACGTGCAGATGCGACATGATCGGAATATGCTTGGTTCACAATACGGCGGTCCTCCCTCCTGGCGGTTACATCCTAATACGCCACAGATCTGGACACTGCATGATTATTCCAGCCAGCCAAATTACGAGCCGAACTGAGGCCCAATGTTTCTGAAAAGGAAAGTCCACAACAACGGTAAATTACCCATTATGGGTGTCACACTAAGACATGGACTATTAACGTGAAAAAATTCCAAAAACTTATCGTTATTTAATGGGTACTGGCAATATAGGTGTTCTGACGAGACAGGGTCAAATGGATCAAGGAACACTGTAAAGAGGAAGGTGTAATTACTAAAACTGTAGTTAAAAGTTAAATCGAGGGGTGCAGCACATGTTGGAAAGGCATGGACAGTAGATGGACCGAGGAATTTCTGCGCTGGATTCCAGGAGAAACAGAACAAATAGGATTTAGTGCACGGAGTATTAGATAGTGGGCTTGTGACACTAGAAAGTATGCTGAGAAGATTGTTGCCATATAGCTTATAACTGCCCTACACAATAGTATTACAGATAATAATCGGCAAAAATTGTAGCAAGTAACTTGACTGACTTAACACTGTTTCACAACATTAAAAGCGTTGTACATTTAAGACCCAAAGAAACTGGTACCACTGCCTAATATAGTGTAGGGCCCACGCTAGCACGCAGAAGTGCCGAAACAGACCCCACTGAAGTAGTGCTGGAGGGCACTGACACCATGAATCCACCAGGGCTGTCCATAAATCCGTAAGAGTACGAGTGGGTGGAGATCTCTTCTGAACAGCACATTGCATGGCATTCCAGATATGCTTACTAATGTCCATGGGTGGGAAGTTCGGTGACCAGCAAAAGTATTTAAACTCAGAAGAGTGTTCCTGGAGTCAATCTGGACGTGTGGGATGTCGCCTTGTCATGATGGCATTGCCCGAGTTCGTCGGAATGCACAATGAACATGAATGGACGCAGGCGATCAGACAGTATGTTTACTTACGTGTCACCTGTCAGAGTCGTATGTAGACTTATCAGCCGTCCCATATCATTCCAAATACACACGCCCCACATCATTACAGAGCCTCCACCGGCTTGAACACTCCCCTGATGACATGCAGGGTCCATGGGTTCATGAGGTTCTGTCCATACCCGTACACGTCCATCTCCTCCATACAGTTTGAAACGAGACTCATCCGACCAGGAAACATGTTTCAAGTCATCAATAGTCCAACGTCGGTGTTGATGGGCCAAGGAGAGACGTAAAGCTTTGTGTCGTGCATTCCACAAAGGTACAACAGTGAGGCTTCGCACCGAAAATCGATATCGATGGCGTTTCGTTGAATGGTTCGCGCACTGACAATTGTTGATCGCTGAGTACTGAAATCTGCAGCAATTTGCGGAAGAGTTGCACTTCTGTCACGTCGAACGATTCTCTTCAGTCGTCGTTGGTCCCGTTATTGCAGGATCTTTTTCCGGCAGCAGCGATGTCGGAGATTTGATATTTTACCAGATTCCAGATATTCTAGGTACACTCGTAAAATGGTCGTACGGGGAGAACCCCACTTCCTCGCTATCTCGGAGATGCTGTGTCCCATCGTTCATGCGCCGACTATAACGCCACGTTCAGTCACTTAAATCTTGACAACCTAACAACAGGACGAAACACTTGTTATCTTACACAGGCGTTGCCGACCGCAGCGCCGTATTCTGCCTGTTTACATACCTCTGCATTTGAATACGCATCCCTACACCAGTTTCTTTGGCTCTTCAGTGTATACAAAGTGAATCACTTATATTTTGTTTGGCTGCAGTACTCCAGCGGCTGGGATCACGTTTCCTTACTTTCTAATATGACGATAGCAGCTTTTCAATTGATTACTACTGAAACAAATTTTCCATTTTTTCTTGACGATTTATTGTATTGACTTCTATTCAGAAACATGTAGGACCAATTATTTAATCACAGACAGATTAATCACAAAAAAACTCTTCATTCTCAAAAACATTTGACTGAAAGCCCTCAACAGTCTCTGACCCCTCTAACCACAGAAAGCCAACTTCATGTACGACACATAACTGCCTCTATCGGGTGCTGAAAACGCTGTCTCATACCTGTACACGGTGTCTCAGTGCCACTCAGAGTGATCTCTCGACATCTGCCGCAGTGCGTGCCCATTATACGCTTTACTGGGCGTGATAACACCACTAAACCACGAACAACACTAATGCAAAAATTGCTCTGAGCACTATGCGACTTAAGTTCTGAGGTCATTAGTCGCCTAGAACTTAGAACTAATTAAACCTAACTAACCTAAGGACATCACACACACCTATGCCCGAGGCAGGATTCGAACCTACGACCGTAGCGGTCGCTCGGCTCCAGACTGTAGCGCCCAGAACCGCACGGCCACTCCGGCCGGCTGAACACTAATGCACTCCGGTGGGCGCTGTACCTGCCATATTCCGTTACAAACACCCAAGATGATACGAACTACTAAGATCTACACTGACAAGTGATAATGTGTGCTGGGTGCTTCATTCTGTCAATCAGGCAGTGTATGCGTATGTACATCTGTTATTTATGACAGCTACATCCATAAATTACCTGGACATTGTCTGTTTGTAACGGTTTCCTCTCGCAAATAATATGAAGTTTTGTAGTTTGTTTATTGATGTAGCCTTGTTTTTGACACGGAACTCATTAATGCGACTTGCAGCATTCTAGAAAGTGTACTGGGCGCAGAGTAAAGAGCAGCTTAAACACCAACAGAGTCTGTTGTCAGATATCCGGATTAAACGTGTAATACACTCCTGGAAATTGAAATAAGAACACCGTGAATTCATTGTCCCAGGAAGGGGAAACTTTATTGACACATTCCGGGGGTCAGATACATCACATGATCACACTGACAGAACCACAGGCACATAGACACAGGCAACAGAGCATGCACAATGTCGGCACTAGTACAGTGTATATCCACCTTTCGCAGCAATGCAGGCTGCTATTCTCCCATGGAGACGATCGTAGTGATGCTGGATGTAGTCCTGTGGAACGGCTTGCCATGCCATTTCCACCTGGCGCCTCAGTTGGACCAGCGTTCGTGCTGGACGTGCAGACCGCGTGAGACGACGCTTCATCCAGTCCCAAACATGCTCAATGGGGGACAGATCCGGAGATCTTGCTGGCCAGGGTAGTTGACTTACACCTTCTAGAGCACGTTGGGTGGCACGGGATAAATGCGGACGTGCATTGTCCTGTTGGAACAGCAAGTTCCCTTGCCGGTCTAGGAATGGTAGAACGATGGGTTCGATGACGGTTTGGATGTACCGTGCACTATTCAGTGTCCCCTCGACGATCACCAGTGGTGTACGGCCAGTGTAGGAGATCGCTCCCCACACCATGATGCCGGGTGTTGGCCCTGTGTGCCTCGGTCGTATGCAGTCCTGATTGTGGCGCTCACCTGCACGGCGCCAAACACGCATACGACCATCATTGGCACCAAGGCAGAAGCGACTCTCATCGCTGAAGACGACACGTCTCCATTCGTCCCTCCATTCACGCCTGTCGCGACACCGCTGGAGGCGGGCTGCACGATGTTGGGGCGTGAGCGGAAGACGGCCTAACGGTGTGCGGGACCGTAGCCCAGCTTCATGGAGACGGTTGCGAATGGTCCTCGCCGATACCCCAGGAGCAACAGTGTCCCTAATTTGCTGGGAAGTGGCGGTGCGGTCCCCTACGGCACTGCGTAGGATCCTACGGTCTTGGCGTGCATCCGTGCGTCGCTGCGATCCGGTCCCAGGTCGACGGGCACGTGCACCTTCCGCCGACCACTGGCGACAACATCGATGTACTGTGGAGACCTCACGCCCCACGTGTTGAGCAATTCGGCGGTACGTCCACCCGGCCTCCCGCATCCCCACTATACGCCCTCGCTCAAAGTCCGTCAACCGCACATACGGTTCACGTCCACGCTGTCGCGGCATGCTACCAGTGTTAAAGACTGCGATGGAGCTCCGTATGCCACGGCAAACTGGCTGACACTGACGGCGGCGGTGCACAAATGCTGCGCAGCTAGCGCCATTCGACGGCCAACACCGCGGTTCCTGGTGTGTCCGCTGTGCCGTGCGTGTGATCATTGCTTGTACAGCCCTCTCGCAGTGTCCGGAGCAAGTATGGTGGGTCTGACACACCGGTGTCAATGTGTTTTTTTTTTCCATTTCCAGGAGTGTACAAAGTATTTTATTCTGTCGAATCAGTGGGTGATTGTAAAATACTTTGCATGTGATCATCATTATCAGATTGATCGATCGATGGCTCTCTGTTTATCAATCGTCCCATATTTGGTCGTATTTGCGGAATTCGTGATTTCTTTAAAGGAGTGTGATTTATCACCGCATTTATTGGTTATTACTATATATTATTCCTTTGTACAATGAGGAGAACATTCATATGTTTTTTTGGAAGAATATGAACACTGCAGGAAGCATCATAGTGATACCATTTACGTTGAGTGTAATTAAAAATAAATATTACCATAAACTTCGTAAAGTAAAAATAATTGAATGAAACGAACTATTGTATTAATACAAATTTAGTGGACCTCTTTTCAAAATAGGGAGTATATTTATTTCCATTTGAAATTGAAATATTTATCTACAGTGTAACTTTATCTTTGAAGTCGTGATCGCACCGAAATGGGGTGCAAGTACGGTTAGTTATCTGTCGTACATGAAGTTGGTTTTCTATGGCTCGAGTGGTCAGAAACATTTAATTCAGACTGTTCAGGGTTGTCATCAATAGTTTTTGAAAATGAAAGTTTTTGTGATTATTGTGTTTGTGAAGAAATAGTTTTTCTGACATGTTTCTGAATGTAAGTCAACACAGTAAATCGTCAACGAAAAATTTGATTTAGTCGTAGTTAATTGAAAATCCCGAATCGTCTTATTAGAAAGTTAGGATTAGTCATTTCATCCTCAGAAGTACTTCAGCTAAACAACTGATAAGTATTTACTTATTTTACGTATAAATGCCACTCAAAGACCTAGTTTTAAGTTGCAAACAGTGTCACTTCACTAAAGTTGCATGCTATAAATTTTGTCGTTTACTGTCTGTATTACTATTGTATGGGGGATAGTTAAGGCTATATGGAAACAATTTGCTCAGCATAGTTTGTAGAGTCACGTGCTCACCTTCTATTACTCCGTGCACTCAATTCTTTTTGTTCTGTTTTTCCTGGAATCCAGCACAGAAATTCCTCGGTCCGTCTACTGTCTACGCAGTTGCAACATGTTCTGCACCTCTCTATTTAACTTTTACCTTGAGTAATAATCATTGTACCTTCCTATGTACAGTGCTCCCTTATCCATTTGACCCTGTCTCGCAAAAAATATCCAATACCTATTGATATGCCCTGCTTAAGCCGCAGGACAGGACAGATAGAATCAATTGTGGAAAGGGGCCAGAAGAAGGGGCTGTGAGTTACACTCGAACATACAACTTTATTATTTGATCAAACATTACAAGAGCCCAACAAAATTTTTTAAACACACAGCTTTAACCTTTGGGACTTAATTACCGGCTGATAGCCTCTTCAATTTAAAAACGGCTGAAGGCCAATAATTTAAAACGCAAGCATAATCATCAATTTAAAAGGCAATCACAGTTCTTTAGTTAGGCTGAAGTAAATAAGGTAAATTCAAATCGGCTGAAGGCCGAAGACTTAAAAATTAAAAAACATTTTTAAATACCAAAGGGCTTACGTGAAACAGTACCTTAAACTAGGCTGAATGTCTTAAGAGTAAAACAACTCTAATTTAAAACACAAAACCGGCTAGAAGCCATACAAGTACCAACAACAAGAACAAATAAAAAAATAATGCTGTACACACAAGGGCGCCGAGATGTTCGAGGGTCGGCCTGTAATTCAAACACTAACGCTTGCTTAGCTGAGACAGGCAGTCGGGCCAGCCATTCACGATCCGATGACAACCCAACCGACCGACAGTCAGCTGACCCATCGACAAGGTAACTTCCACTACACCCGATCAGGGCACAAGAGGGAGTTCAACGGAACAACGTAGAAGATATTGGCGCCCACAACCAACCATACACGGAGGTGTCAAACTACACACCGTGCTGGACAGCAACAAGACGATGAGGAAACTACACCGCCTGAAGTTTACGTCAACGGCCAGGGCAGGTAACCGGAACGTTAACGGCCACAAGGCAGAAGATTCCGCTGGTGCACTCCAATTCAAATAACCAAATACAGTGAAATTCCACCGGAGGGTGGCTATAATTTTCCAACTTGAAAACCACGTTGTTGCTCGCGGGAATATCCCAACAGCCAACAACGAACTCCAAACGACACAATGTGAACAGCCTTGACTTGCTAGTAGGTTACATCAAAACCCAACTTTCGCGTCCAGGGTCGGTGAGCCACGGACCTCGTAGCAATGGGAACAGCGCCACACTCTCCGACACCGCGTAGAGACCGCCAGCGGGCCCCGGCCAAACTACGCCCCACCGATAATTCCTCACTGCTCCACGCCAACCGACCGACTCCTCAGAGCCAGTCCGCCGACAACATTTAAAATAACTTGTCAATCAAAATCGCACAAACTACACACAGTTTCACAAACACTTGCACGAGGAACCAAACAATGCTAACGGCAGTGGCTGTACAAAAACAATGACGAATCACGAGTCGCCACACACAGCCAACCCATTAGCGATCGCCGGCCAAATGCACGTCGTCCGGGAAGACGACCGACTGACGACCAACCACAATCGTCGCCACTCCAATTAATGTGTGTCGGCAACCGTCGGGCGAGTCTGGCGGTCCGGACGTCACTGCTGCCGCGCCCCGACTGAACTTGTGCTGCGTGCCAGCTCAAACTGTGCTAGGTCCGAACTAACTGCTGGCACGTTCCAACTAACTGGTCGACACACGACGATCCGGAAAGTCATAGCAGTCCAGCAAAGATAATAGAGCAGGACTTATATCGATAAGCGCTGCTGCTGCCATTCCCGGGCAGGCAAAGCAGCAACTCAGTGACACAAGTAAATGAAACTAACATAACGAGGTGGCAGTACGGCAAAAACAGGATGTTAAATAAGAGATGGCACGAACACGAGCCACGCACCGCTCACCTATATTGCCAGTGCCCATCAAACAACCATAACATTTTGGAAGTTTTTCACATTAATGGTCCATGTCTTTGTGTTAGAGTCCAGAACTGGTAATTCACCATTATTGGAGACTTTCCTTTTCAGAAACATCAGAAGTATTGGTTGGAAACCCCTATTTAGTTTAGTAAAAACACTCCAGGCCATTTTCGATCTTCTGTACATCTGTTTAGTAATCCATGCATCAAGCGTCAGGAAAACGTATCACCTCATTCTCGTGCTATGGAATCTCCTTGCCTATACCTAGTTCACTTCTGAATTTCTCTCTTCTTGAAGTCTATTGCGGACGTGGACACCTTCAGCATAATTACACAAACTGAATCAGGTCTTCGTTGTCAAGAATGTTGACTGCAGAACTTACTGAAACTGAGTCACCAAAAGCTTTGAGTTTCTTTGAAATTGTACTAATTTCCCCATGGTATGCTTTCGTTAACGACGTGTGTGTAAGCAATTCACTTGCAGGCCTCTGGTCCTCCATTGGTACACTTAAGTGAGGGCTCACTGCCCTTCTCTTACTTCCACTCCACGATGATGAGACGGAATACAGCCTCTGGCTGGTCGAGACATGCGTCTACTTGCTGCAGTGTCTTCAGGCTACCTGAGGCATCCGCTGTCAACGGATGATCAGCAGTACCCTGCATGGACAAAGGACCTCGAAAGTCCTCTTCCGCATACACAACGTTTAAAATATTACCCGACAGGGAGCGGATTATATTGGACTAACTGACCTTTCCAGTCTGCAAAATGTCGCTAGATGACCCTCGGAGTGGCAAATGAGTTACAGAACTCGACATTTTAAATAGACTATTCTGACATATCCACTCCTAAAGGTACCTTGTCCTTCGACTGTTGAAAATCTAATGTTCTCTGCGCAGTTGATGATAATTTTTGTGAAGATCAACAATGTAGGAAAACCAGATAAAGCCTAGCATATTATAATTTCTCACCCGTAGCTGTGATGTCGTCTTTGTCTTGAAACCAGGACATCTTTGGTCCCGAGTTAGAACTCAGGCATTGTTTCAAATTTGGATAAAGTTTATCAGCAATGGCAACTGAAGACTTAATGTATAAGGAGCCACCCTCGTTATGCAAACTGCCTTGTCAGAATGGGCGGAGAAGCAGATAGATACAGAGAACCTTTGACCTGGGTTGGGAAAATGCCACTAGAAGGCGGAATATTCAGTAATTGTCAACGACTTGGGTATGCAGAAGGCAATGGAAATCAATGCATTAAGGGCAGATAATCTGTTTCCATAGGACATTTGTCCTTTAACTGAAAAAAGTATGACGATCTGTCCATCGGTATTAGATTATGGATACAATACGTTGATAACGATTTTTTGGGTGAGCTATACGTGGTGCTTTCATTTTGTTTCCCTGGCAAGCACCGAGAGTACACCATTTGCGAATCTGCCACCTTCGAAATGATACGCAAGCGAGAAAGGAGTAATGTAAGAAGGATATGGGCAGACATTTTGGATACGTGAAGGGGCCAGGACAGTGGAGAGTGTTGATTGTGAGCGGCGGCTCGTTTTCTGAAGGGAAGCTACATGCAAAGTCGTCGTTTCTTTCGTGCCATCTTCATTGCTGTTGCAGAAAATCCAGTGTGGTGGGACTAGGTTTTTATTCGGCCACGAAAGTACTTCATCGAGGCGTAGATGCTGCGAGGTTGTGCCATAGTTATTACCATTAGGTAGAGGAAGTTAATGGTGAGCTCCTGTCATGTGTACAGCGAAATAGGTGAGTTACGCAAGAGGCGAGTGAAGTTACTAGTCTTCGCGAGAGTTTGGTTGTCCGATCGTTTACGTGTTCCTTTTATTCAAACTTAGCGGCGACACCTGGCGTTGCCCAGATATTCATGGTTGTGCGGCAAACCCTCTACCACGCAGACTTTGGCCTTAATATTTAAGACGTCACATCTCCTGAACTATGTGACGTACGATGACATAATTTAGCATTTGCGTTCAGCGGTATGTAACCAAACCCACAGACTGCAACGTGTGAGCGATTCGCATAAATCATTAATGTAATCGAACCTTTTGAATTTTTCATAGTAGCCAAAATATTTCTGTTTAACCACGAAATCGCACTTATTATCTAATATGAAAGCTGTCTTTGCACTTTAAATGTTTAACACGTGCAGAATAGTATTTTACACCACCGGAGAAGACTTGATTCACAGACTTACGACGTTCAGATAATTTCTGGCACTGGCCCCATTTCACGGCTACTGTGCTTCTAGCGGGCTCGCCCCAACATCTGCGGCTATAACAGCAAGAAACGGCTCCCTTCTGCCAGTGAAACCGAAAGCTTTTACCGCTCATTTGAGCATCGGAATTTATTCTGTTCATTTCCTACTGACTGAGAGAAACTCTAAAGATCTGTGACCATGTGCAACCGCACTGAACGTCAATTTAACTTTAAGGTTGATAAGTTATTACGCACCGCTTAATAAAGAGATATGTGGATAACGGAATTACATTTACACTTATTTCGACGCACATCGAAAGGAAACACACTGTAGAATCACTACACTTCCTACCTTACAGTTTCATCTGCACCGCAGCGTTCAGTTGTAGACTCGTTCTTATCTTACCATACGAGAGTCCCCCCTCTAAGAAATATTATTTCTACCAACATATGCGGCCTCCAGCTCTGGAGCAGGAATTTAACTTAGTTGTTTCTGAAATTACTTTACTCAAGTATATAATGAATTTCACTATAATGAAATTGATTAGAATTTTCTTACTTGGTATTCTGTGAGATTACGACATAACACATTGGCTACCAACTTTAAATACGACTATTATTAAGAATTTGGGTGCATGAAAAATGTGAAGAACCCAAAAAAGAAATTATTGTTGGAAGGACTGACTGTGAATGTACAGCAGGAAAGTGAAAACAATCTTCGGTAAAATTAAAAGCAATAGTTCAAATGGTTCAAATGGCTCTGAGCACTATGGGACTCAACTGCTGATGTCATGAGTCCCCTAGAACTTAGAACTAGTGAAACCTAACTAACCTAAGGACATCACAAACATCCATGCCCAAAAGCAATAGTGGTAACACCAAGAGTACAATGAGAATGCAGAGGAGAGAGAGCATATAAAATACATTGAAGGCCTCTGTGAGTGGACGACTTATCTGATGACGTGATAGCAGAAGGAATGTAAGTCGATATTGAAGAGATAGGGGACCCAGTTTTACCATCTGAATGTATATAAGAGCTTTGGAAGACTTATGATCGAATAAGGCAGAACGATAAATTCCGTCAGAATTTCTAAGAACACTGAGTAAACTTGCAACAAAGTGACTATTCACTTTCGCGTGTAGAATGAATCCGGGGATATACCATCTGACTTTCGGAAAAACATTACCCACACAATTCCGTAAACAGCAATAGCTGACAATGGCAAGAATTATGGCACAATCAGCCTAACAGCCCAAGCATCCAAATTACTAACAAGAAGAATGTACGTAAAAATGAAAAAGAAAATTGAGAATGTGTTAGATGACGATCAGTTTGGGATTAGGAAAGGTTAGGACACCAGAGAGGCAGTTCTGAATTGCGGCTGTAATGGAAGCAGGAGTAAAGAAAAATAAAGACACGTTCACAGGATTTGCTGAGCTGGAAACAGTGGTCGACAACGTGTAATGGTGCAAGATGTTCGGAATTCTGAGAATAGTAGCGGTAACCTACAAGGAACGACTGGTAACATACCATATGTACAAGGGCCAAGGGGAATAATAAGAGTGGAAGACCAAGAACGAAGTGCTCGAATAATTAAAAAGATTGTAACCCAAGGTCGTAGCCTTTCGCCCCTAGTGTTCATCCTGTACATCGAAGGACCAATGACGAAAATGAAAGAAAGGTGCAAGAGTGGAATTAAAATTCAGGGTGAAACGATATGAGTGATGAGATACGATGATAACATTGGTGTTTTCAGTGAAAGTGAAGAAGGATGACAGGATGTCCTGAATGGAATAAACTGCCTAATGAGTACAGACTATGGATTCAGAGTAAATCGAAGAAAGACGGAAGTAATGAGAAGTAGCAGAAATGAGATGGTCACAAAGTAGTGAAGGTAACGAATTCTGCTACTAGATACCAAAATAACCCTTGACTGACGGAGCAAGGAGGACATCAGAAGCAGCGTAGTACTTGAAAAACGGCCTTCTTGGCCCAGAGAAATCTGCTAGTATAAAAAAAAGGAAATGAATTCCCATGCTTCTTTACAGAGCGTAGGGGAACGATGCGGGAGACCCGCATCGCCTTACTAGGCAAGGTCCTAGTGGAGGTAGTTCGCCATTGCCTTCCTCCGACCGTAATGAGGATGAATGATGATGATAAAGACGACACGACAACACCCAGTCATCTCGAGGCAGGAATCGAGCCCTGGACCAGGGACCCGGTGTTCGGGAAGCGAGAACGCTACCGCGAGACCACGAGCAGCGGACACTATTATCAAACACAGGTGTGAATCTGAGAAAGAAATTTCTGAGATTGTTCTTTCGGAGCACTGCACTGTAGTCAGACAGGTACTGTAGGAAAACCAGATCAGAAGAGAATCGAAGCATTTGAAATGTGGTGCTACAGGAGACTGTTGAAAATTAGGTGGACTTTTAACAGACATCAGTGAATGGCTTCCATGATACTAGAGGGAGCTGTAGAGGGTAAAAACTGTAAAGGAAGACAGAGATTTGGAATACATCCAGCGTATGTTGCAAGTGCTACTCTGAGATGAAGAATTAGGCACAGGTGTGTAATTCATGGCGGGCCGCATAAAACGAATCATAAGCCTGATTGCTCAAAAAAATAGAAAAAAAGAGAAAGTATTCAAAATTACAGTGGGAGTGTCGGCGGTAACTTGTTCATGTTTTGTGTGATTTTACTTCGTTAGTAACTGACTGCAAGGGACCGATGACCGTAGCAGTCTGGTCCCTTTCATCCCCCAAACCAACCATAACTGACTGCATCTAGGCAAAGCTTTCAGGGCGAGGGATTTGGATTCTTCGTCGGCATAAAATTTCCGTGACTGGAAGTCTGTTTATACCAGGCCCCCACAACCGCACGAGTGGTCGACTGTGAAGAGCGGACAAATTAAATAGCTGGGCGGCGGCCATTAGAGTGGTAAACTGACGCGCGGAGTTCGAATGTTGATACATCGCTTTTGGTTACAAAATGCCTTCCCTAGAGTCAGGTCACAAACATAAATCCTCATTTAAATACGTTACTACAATATAGTTTTTAATTTATGAACAAACAGCAACTAGTCACTGTTTACGAATTTATGTTACGTAGTACATGGAATCTGCCGTAGCTAAAAGTTATGCACTGGACCCCTGGCATTTTTCGTAGTTCATTTACTATAGATGTACGCAAAATGTATCAAAATACTCGAAGATTTGCCCACTATGTTAATAGATATTTTCTGACTCTACCTTGCTTTAAATTTTATGACGAAAAGTGCGTTATATATGGCGTAGTGCTTTGGCAACTCACGACCAAATTATCAAGTTTCAACCTAACCTAGACCATGAAAACACTACCGATCAGCCAGCTACAACAAACAAGACTTCAGGCAGGCATCCAGTATCGCATTAGTCACAATATTTACTTTAGAAGATGTACATTTCAGTTTATATGTGTGGTTTTTTCGTATAATAAATAAAACTCAACAACTGTTCCATCGAGAGAAGTTGTGAAATCAGATTACAATTACACACATTCAGTTGCATTTTATAACGATAAAAAGCCTGCTAACTCAAATTTCGTGTCGCTTGTAACTCAACTTTTATAGTTAAAATAAAATGTGGTTCACAAAGAAAAATTTATCTTCTGCTGTATATGGTCTGGAAAACGAAAGATGGATGGAACAGCATCATCTTTCAGTTTTCTGCGATTTACGTAATTTTCAAGGAAACAACTTTCTTCAAAATGATCGGAACATATAAAATGGTATTCTGTCGGTCGGAAATCTTGCCTCCTGACAGCGTGTAACCATTTTTGTAACAGCTGTGGTTTTGAGAAAGGAAACCTGCAAATATATGCACAGACATTATGCTAATGCCGTGTTACAAAAACATTTACTAAGCAAGTGCACTGACATACAAAAAAACTTAAAATATCCACATACCTGTGAAATGTAATATTCGTTCCTCTCTCGAATTTATTTGTACAATTAATCGCTGCACAACTCTTCACCATTGCACTTTTTTTTATTGGAACGTACAGACAGTAGAATTACGAGTAACAAATACTGTATGTACGCCCCAACAAATATACAACGTTGAATCAGGGTCTTCATAAACAACAGTACTACTCAACACATCAGACTACAACCACTATAATGGCGTCCAGCCGAAGGTTCAAATTATCCCGCGACTGCAACGCCATCAGTGAGTCTAGTTATTTTTTAGAAGGTCTTTGGTTTATACTAAGTTGAAATCCATGGAACGGTTTAGTATTTGTTCTGATTGTTCGTAACAATAAAATAAATTTTTGTTATTATATTGTTTAGTTTGAGCTTTAATATTTTTAAAGCTTCCTGGATATTAAACTATCTTTCTATTCGCACCTGTAAAGCATTCTATTAAAACCGACCTCTGATACAAGTATTGGCATACCTTTGAATAATGCCTGTGTTAAATTGTATGCTTCAGTCCTAGGGGATTAAAATAAATCTTTACCTTAAGTAATATTTCAATTAGTGAAACTTTTAAATACTTTTTTGGGTATTACTCAATCAGATTTTCTATTGGCACCTTTTCCGTAGTAAAAGTATTTGATTTATTATAGAAAGTTCAATAACCATGTATATTTACTTAACTGAATGTGCAAATATACTCAATTTATCAATGTGTGTCTTGTGTAGACTGTTTCTGTTAAATAAAGCTATGAAGTTTTTTTCCGTTAAGAGTGAACTTACTGCCTCACCATCCACTTACACCCACATAATTTAACATTTCACACTCTTCCGATGTGTGGAAGGGAACTGCCAAAGGGGAGCTACCCACTAAGAAAAACAAATTCTAACATTTTACGAACAGCAGAGTGGGATGTGAAGAGGATGGACGCGCAACGGAAACTAAAAATATCAGAAAAGTTAAATGCAAAGGCTCACTCCCGATGCAATGGAGGTGAGTGAAGTAAAATGGAAAGATGATATGGGTTTCTGGACAGACAAATACAGAGTGATATCAACAGCAGCTGAAAATGATATATGCCGTAGGGTTCTTTACGAATATGAAGATACGACAAAGAGTGAGTTACTGTGAACAGTTTAGCGATTGGTTTATTCTCTTTAGATTCGACAGCAATCCAACATCGACAACAGTATTCCCAGCATAGCGGCCGATGTCGCAAGCAGAAGATGAAGAGACAGAGAAAGTTGATGAGGGGGTTAAACGGATGATTCCGTATGTAAATGGAGATGTAAATCTAATAATCATAGGTAGCTAGAATGCGGTTGTAGGGGGAGGAACAGAAGAACAAGATACTGCTGAATGTTGGCTTGGTAGCAAGAATGACAGAGGAGAAAGACTAATTGAGTTCAGCAATAAATTTCAGCTAGTAATAGCATATACATATATACATTTAAAATCACGAGACGAGGGGAAATACTTGGAAAAGGCCTGGAGATATGCGTAGATTCCAGTTGCCTTACAACAAGATCAGACCGAGATTCCGAAATCAAATATCGGCTTGTAGTGTCTACCCAGGAGCAGATATTAACTCGGATCACAATTTCATAATGACCAGACTGAATTTTAAGAGAATCCTGACGAAATATCAATACGGAATGAAATGGGATACCGAAGTACGGAGGAAGGATGACGTACGTTTGAAATTCGCTTGGGCTGCAGATACTGCGATAGTGTATACCATAATAGGCAGGCCAATTTAATAGGAATTGGCATTTCTAAAAAGGGCAGTTTGAACAGGCGAACATAGGTACAAAAACGCTAACTGCGAAGATGCCTTGGGTAACGCAAGAAATGAACTGCTCGTCGAAAGAAGGAATTACAACAATGTTCAGGGACGTACAGGAATACAATAATATAATACTCTTACAAATGGATTAAATATGTTGCGCAAAGAAAGAAAGACGAAATAGCATTAGTAAAAATGTAAACATATCGAAAAAGAATTGGTTGTCGGAAGGACCATTCAACAGAGGGAAAGTCAACAGAGCCTTTAGGTGACTTCAGAATAAAGGGAGTCAACGTTAAAAGTGCCATGCCAGTCCAGGATAAAAATACACAGAAGACCTTTTCGGTGGGGGGAGGACTAGTCTACTGACGTGATAGAAAAAGGAATGGGGGCGATATGGACGACATAAGAGATTCGGTATCAGTCACAGTTTAACAGAGCTTTGCAAGACTAGCGATTGGATAAGGTGGAAGCCATAAACCACATTTACTCTAAATTCTTAAAGTGATTGTGGGGGGGGGGAAGTGGAAATCAAACTACTGTTCGAGTTGATGCATAGAATCTGACACACCATCTGACTGCAGGAAAAATATAACAACCCGAAGATAGCAAGGGCAGGCAATTGAGAGAACTATTGCATAATCACCTTAACAGCTTATGCAGCCAAATTGCTGACAAGAATAATATACGGACGAACGGAAAATAAAAACGAGTAGCTATCAGATAACGATCAGTTTGGTGTTAGGAAAGCTTAAAAGCATCACAGAAGTAATTATTACTTTGTAATTAATAATGGAAGCTGGACTTAAGAAAAATCAAAACTCGCTCATACGATTTGCCGGCATATTCAAAGCGTTAGACACTATGAAATGGTGCAAGACGTTCGGAACCGAGAATAAATAGATAAACTATAAGTAATGACGGGCAGTGAGCACACGGCCCGGAAGGAAGTAATGAGACAGAAAGACCAAGAAAGGAGAGGGCGTTGATTCACACACATTTAGCGGTCGAAAAGGACAGTTCGCAATGCGGTGACTAACATGATGACCTTCTTGACAAAGTTCGATACTGCTGCCACCCCATGGGCGTTTCAACCGTGCTCTAAGAATATCGTGAGGTGGCTTCCCCGCTGAACGTGAAGTGACCCGTTTGGAGTGTAGTGCGACCGCAGTCTTTGCTCCGTTACACAGGGTGGAAATTTGAACGGAATCGGAAGGGAATTCGGAGGGTTTTCCTGACTAAGATAATGATGGAAGCTGAAGAAATTAATTAAAATTCGTGCCAAGGCCGGGACTCGAACCCGGGTCATCTTGCTTACTAGTGAGAAATGCTAAACATTACAGCACCGTAGCACTATGGTCAACAGTGCTGCACGAAATACGTGAGTCGAAGCCCTCCATAACACAAACTTCAATTCACATCTTCAGCTTATTTTCCCCCCTCTATTGTCATTATTGTTGGAGAGGGCATCGAGTCGGGTAGTTCGTGTAGTAATACTCAGCACAGTGCAGCAGTGGTGTAATGGTTAGCAATTCTGCCTGGAATGCAAGAATACCTGGGTTAGAGTCCCGGCAATTGCATAAATTTAAATTCATTCCTTCAGCTTCCATTACTATCGTAGATAAATATCAGACTTAAAATTTTCGGAGAAAATTTAATATTAAGATCTATGAGGTTTTCGTAACCCTCAGGCGCTAGAGCAGCCACGAGGGTTCGTTCATTTTGGGCTCTTACCCTCGATGTCCTTAGAGAAGTGATGAATCGTCTGGTGGGGTGTCAGTAGTGTCAAAGGTTGTTAAGAGCGTGGTTCTGCTACTCACCACACTGCGAACGTCCGCAGTTCGTGGTCCAGCGACTAGCGTTGCTGCCTCTGGATGACGGGTTCTCGGGTTCGATTCCCGGCCGGATAGGGGATTTTCTCTGCCTGGGGACTGGTGTTTGTACTGTCCTCATCATTACATCGTCATTATTCGTAACAGTGGCTATACTGGATAGTGAAAAAAATTGGGACTTTGTACGGGCACTGAGGACCGCCCAATTGAGCGCCCCACAAACCAAACGTCATCATCAAACACCGCGAACTGTCGTTTGCGACCGTGAAATGAGTGGCAGTCAATACCTCAAAGGAAAGTGATTTATGTCACCCCTAAGGACTTCTGATGTCGATTCTGTGCAATGGTGTGTCTGAAGCCTTTTCGCGGAACACATACGAAAACAATGTAATATCAATTCTCGGCGTCACGGTTCTGACCTCTATTGCAGAGGCGTCAAAAGAAGGCGTGAAATGTCGGTAAGAGGCGGGGTTACAATGTCCAGGACAACGATGAGTAGGATTCAGGTGCTAAAATGAGTAACACATATCTCACATAAACATTTGAGCTCCAGTTTTTTCCATTTTTTTTTTTTCGCATGTGTCGTCACCTTACTGTCTGAAGCGCCGCCGAGCCCGAGGGTGACGTCACTGTAGCGCCATAACCGAGTAAGGTGCCAAAATTCAAAATTCTACACCTCAATGGGAGACAATTTAGGCATTTCCATAAAGTGATCTTTAATTATGTTGCATGGTGTATTTCTGTTTGGGCTGTACAGTATTATAGCTAGTCTCTTAAGAAATATGTAATAAGTGTTGGGAAACCAAACAGCATATGCTGTGGGTACAGAGGGTTGTTCAGCAGATTCTAAACCGTATTAGGCCACACTAACCTTAGGAGGAGGAATGTATTCTTTTTTTGACTGTCATATGCAGCATGTCACTTCCACGCGGTGGGATATAAACTGAGCGCCAAGGAAACTGGTCTAGGCATTCGCATTCAAATATAGAGGTATGTAAACAGGCAGAACACGGCGCTGCAGTTGGCTACGCCTATATAAGACGAAGTGCCTCGCGCAGCTTTTAGATCTGTTACTGCTGTTAAAATGGCAGGTTATCAAGATTTAAGTAAATTTGAACGTGGTGTCTCCGAGGTAGCGATGATGTGTAGATTTTCGCATACTACCAATTCACGAGTGTACCGTGAATATCATAAATTCGGTAAAACATAAAATCTCCGACGTCGCTGCGCCCGGAAAGAGATCTTGCAAGAATGGGAGTGTGTGTGTGAATTTCTAAGGGACCAAACTGCTGAGGTCATCGGTCCCTAGACTTACGTACTACTTAAACTAACTTATGCTAATAACAACACACACACACCCATACCCGAGGGAGGACTCGAACCTCCGGCGGAAGGTCCCGCGCAATTAGTGACATGGCGCCTCTAACCGCGCGGCTCAAAGCTGGGACCAACGACGACTGAAGAGAATCGTTCAACGTGACAGAAGTGCAACCCTTCCTCAAATGGCAGCAGATTTCATTGCTGGGCCATCAACAAGCGCCAGCGTGCGGACCATTCAACGAAACATCATTGACATTTGTGTACCCTTGATGACTGCACGACACAAAGCCTTACGCCTCGCCATGGTCCGCCAACACCGACATTGGACTGCTGATGACTAGAAACATGTTGCCTGGTCGGACAAGTCTTGTTTCAAATTTATCGAGGGGACGGTCGTATACGGGTATCGAGAGAACCTCATGCATCCGTGGATGCTGCATGTCAGCATGGGGTTTTTCAAGCTGGTGGAGACTCTATAATGATGTGGGGCATGCGCAGTTGAAGTGATATGGGACCTCTGATACGTCTAGATACGACTCTGACAGGTGACACGTACGTAAGCATACTGTCTGATCACATCCATTCGTGTCCATTGTGCAGTACTACGGACTTGGGTAATTCCAGAAGTACAATGCGACTTCACACAGCCAGAATTACTATAAATGCTACAGAGTGGCTCCAGGAACACACTTCTGAGATTGAACACCTCTGCTGGCCACTGATCTCCCCAGACATGAACATTATTGAGGATATCTGGGATGCCTCGGAACATACTATTCAGAAGAGATCTCCACCCCCTCGTACTCCTACGGATTTATGGGCAGCCCTGTAGGATTCATGCTGTCAATTCTCTTCAGCACTACTTCAGACATTCGTCTAATGCATGCCACGTCATGTTGCTGGACTTTTGCCGGCTCGCGGGGACCCTACACTATATAGGCAGCTGTACTAGTTTCTTTGGCTCTTCAATGTGGATAGAGCACCTACAGTTAAGTCGGTTAAAACTGAAATATATGGTACATAACCCCGTTCAAATAAGCTAGAAATACTATTTTTAACGTAGTACGATATACGTGACTAGGGAAGGATGTGATTTGAAGTCACGTTCCTATAAGCACTAAATAATGCGACAGTGAGATGCTGCTAGTAAGAATGTGTGCATGTTATGTTGCTTTTTTACTGAGAATGTATTACTGTTACAAAATACAAAGATTATACGAATCGGTTCCACCTAGCAACTTGCCTCAGTTGATCGAAGTGGGTAGATCATTGTAGACAGCCATATACAATCTACTACAGTATTTCGTCATTTGGTTCAGTCCAATGCAGTTAACATTTCATCACTTAAAAAAGTAGCTTGAAAACACATATTATGATGTCTTTCAAATAGTTGGATAAATAACATGTTTTCTGTGTGCTAGGCCCGAAGATGTTGTATTGTTGCCGGCCGAAGTGGCCGTGCGGTTAAAGGCGCTGCAGTCTGGAACCGCAAGACCGCTACGGTCGCAGGTTCGAATCCTGCCTCGGGCATGGATGTTTGTGATGTCCTTAGGTTAGTTAGGTTTAACTAGTTCTAAGTTCTAGGGGACTAATGACCTCGGCAGTTGAGTCCCATAGTGCTCAGAGCCATTTGAACCATTTTTGTTGTATTGTATCACCAAAACGAATCACAAATTTAAAAAAATTTATACCCACAGCCGAAGCTACTACCATCGCTGCACATAAATATCCCTCAGAAGACGGATGTACAGAAAGATTCAAGATTCGTCTTGTCTAAGGTTAGATTTCGCAGTTTATTCCATAATCTTTTAACACTTCCCCACGTAGGTGGATTATATTGCAATTGTACTCGTCTGAGAATTAAATGATCCAGCAGTACTCCATTTTGCCTCATCGTGCTTAACTGATCGTCCGTTTGAGGAATGATTAACAGCCACAGTCTTCCACGGAAAGGCAACAATGAAAAATAAAAGAGAAAACATCAATTGTACGACAAGAAGCATAAACCAGAGTGAAACATGATGGTGTAGACAGGATTTCGCGTATAGTGAGATGTCAGCGGTGGCGGCCTGCAGTCGTTGCCACGTGGCGGGCACGTCGATGCCACGTGACCGGAAAGGGAAAGGCTGGTACTGCACCGCGCTAACAACTGTTTCGCTGTAGGGCCGCTCCGAGGGACAACCGCAGCAGCCGCGCCGCGCCGCGCCGCACACAAAGGGCAATTTTTGCGAAATAAACGGCTGCCGACTGTGGGCGCGGCATTTGCATGCAAATACGGATCAGCGCGAGCACAGGTGGCGGCAGGCCGACTGCGGCCCAAATTTGGTGCTCGAGCCCGTATCCTGTGGAAAGGGGCGCGAGCGGTGTCTGTCCACCGACGAGTAGGCAGTCTGCCAAACAAGGCGTGGATGTGACCTGTGTTGTGGTTCATGACTCCATCTCTGGTCGGACGTAACTGTATTTTTAAATTTATCTTTGAATAAAAGTAAAAAGCGATAATTTGCAAGGGGAACGAAAATTTTGGTAGGAGAAACCAAGACTCCGTGATTTGACGATTACATTGTAATTCTGGCAGAGGCACGAAATGATTTGGAAGATAAACTGAACGGAATGCATAGTGTCCTGAAAATTTAAGATTAGTGTCTCTGTTTATTTCATTTTTTAATAAATCTCAACTGCTGTGAACCCTGCCGAAGTATAATTGCAATCATTCAGTTATTTCCAATTTCATTATCTCACAGTTCATCAGGGATAGGCCATTCATTATCTCATTAGTACATGTCAGACATTACTGGCCAACACTAAAGGCGAAAGTAACTTCTGCATGAAGTTTCACTTCCAAGAAACATAGCTCGATGAAACTGGGACCATATGGTAAGTCTGGGAGAATTCGACCATTTTTCCCTCAGCATAAAATTTGTGTGTTCTGTCTTTGAGTTATGGCAGCATATTTGTTTAGAGCGTCATATAAACTCAAACACAGTAGATTATTGAGACACCGCCACTTAAAATACAAGAGAAATTTTAAAATAAAAATATACTTGACTGGTCCATCTCACCCACAGGTGTATCGGCGAGACAGACCAATGTACTAAGACAGACGGAACACATAAACATCGCTACACATGAGAAAAAGAGACAAATAAAATTACATATTTTTTATGTGGAATATGTTGTAATTAATATGGAAGTGAACAACTAAATATGATAATTGAAAACAATTTTATCAATTTATTATAAATCTTATTCAATATTGGCGTTTCTGAGGAGTTGTTGGTTTTGCACAAGCATTAATCTACTTTCTCTCACCACAGTAATTACACTTATCAAATGCTGAACAACATTCAAGGGACAATCGTGAACAGGAAACAGAGAACCAAACCGTCATTTTTACTAGTTTCATAATAAATGTCACCACACCCAACACATTCATTTACATCCCATTCATCAAAGTTATTTTCGTAATCTTCTACGAGGGCATCGATGTTGTAACTTTATTCATTTGGCAAACGCAGTGAGATACATGCTATATTTTTATTTTTTAACTTTTCGGATTTTTTTCCTCTTCACTAGTATATGCCTTTCGTGATATTTTTTGTGCCTTCTCCTGTTTCCTTTCCTTTTTCGAATCCATCTTTTCCTTTGCAGTTTAAATATTTTCAGAGGAGTTTAGCATTTAGGATACAGTTGTTCCCTCTTAAAATTCATGGTTTTACCAGTTGAAGGAGCGGTTGATATTTCTTCCAAAACGCTTGTCTGTGTTCGCTTAGGAGTAGTCAGTTTTGGAGTGGTAACTCTGATAGTTTTGGACCTAGTGGGAGTGGAGTCCGAAGTTGTGTCAGTGCAATAATCGCCGACTTGCGCAGATAACTCTGCTCTTTTGGCGTGCTTATGATAAATAGCCCTTCTGATTAGCTTTTAAGCGGTTGATCGGCCTGTGTGTGAGATCCTGCTTTTCCATTTGTTAGCACAGTCGTATCTTCAAACAAGTAAGCATACTCTGGGTCTGCGACAATATGCAGTGGGATTATTCCACCACATACCTTGAATCTAGATTTAAAAGTGGTCATCTCACCTACATTAAAACACTTAGTCCATCTCTCCCAAAGAACACAGGCCGTCTCTCCCAATAGTCTGCAAAGAATTAACCATCCCGACTTCTGTCTACAGTGTGGCGAAATGAATAAAAAAAATTAAATTTATTGATTTCATTGAAAAGAGGAAAAATTGTGGATATGAAACTGTAAATGTAGAATTTGTGAAAGGCTTTTTAACGGACTGTATTGACCGGCTTGAATGCGGACAAATTCAGTGCTGCGTGAAATTTGCCTGTAATATAATTTACCATTCCGATTAATTACATTTTAGAATTCTACGTCATTGTTGATTTATTCAGAGTTCTCACCTTAGACGTAGAATTCGTCCTTCTGCCACAATATTAATTCATTAGTCGCCATCGATGTTCTTCTTGTTGACCGTGTGTACCTTCCTGATTCGGCATCGGTTCACTTCACGAAGACGGTGGAAACCAAGGAATACAATGCTACGTTGCTTCAAATAATTCTCGTAAAACTTAAGATACTTCTCACTATTTTTTTTATTCACAACACAATAAGACTTGCTCTGCACGTCGCACAAACCATAAATACAATCAATATGGGTGCCTTTCCGCACACACCAAAAATTACGTCCATCCTCTACAAGGCAACAATCGAAAGTGTCTCTTAACTCCTTCTTGGAGTATGAAACAAAAGAGAATCCAATATGCACATTACAGAGATTATATTCTACATCCTTCTCAATTTGATCTTTGGCGCAGCCTTTAAGGTGTTGTATGTCTCTGCGTCGGAATGTGTCATTACAACTGCCCCCCTACTGTATACTGTCACTAGAAAATTTTATTTGGTTGACAGGATACAGTAGTCGATCTTGCAATTGATAGGTTTGGGGGTCTTTTATTTACAAACTTCATTTTTATTGTCTCATTTTCATGGTACTGTGAATTCTTTGGTATTATCGAGTGTGTCAGTTTTTTGGTATACTTATGCTAATATTTACAAACCTTAATCCTAATACACAAAGTTTTGGTTAATACTGAGAAAACGATATCATGTAGTAAAGTTTGTACAATAAAATATACAATGAATACAACGTTATTTATAAATGTTTCCTTCCTCATCAGAGGTGAAAATTAAGTCCTTGTATTGCTTTCTGTATTTATTTTGTGGCGACGAGCTTTGTTCGCTGGCCCCAGTGTTGAATATGGGCTGGCGATACGCGCGCCTGATTGTTTGGTCGTCCGTTAGCGGGCGACATTGGTTGAATGCGGGCGCCAGTACAGTGAATATACGAGTACACCGACGTGCGGGTACCGTCGAGACTTCCGAACCTCCGTATGCGTGTGCTTTTTGTAGTTCCTTCCAGTACTTAGACTGGATACGACGGGGTACATTGGAATATGTGCTATGTGCCCCGAAGAACACACCACACTATGTGTGGGGCGGAGGACGATCCCGTCGATGCAGCTCCAGGTAAGAAGCGTACCATGTCAAACTTGTTTGGCATTGTCCTTTCCTATTGTAACGCCATGGGTCGTTTGACGATACAAGCTTCAATTTGCGATGTCACTTGTTTAGGCTCGCTGACACTTGCAACGTAGCACTACTTTGCACAATTTTAATTTCTACACACATCACTTTAACCGCGAGTATTGCGATCGAAACTTTCTTTTTCACTACACTTTTTTCTTCGCATTGACCCCTTTTACCTATTGTACCGAGATTCATTCCCCTCAACACTTCTGGTCAATGTACAAAAGTATTCACAAATTTGTAAGTCACGGGACTTGGCATGAAATACAAAGTACATCACATACAATGGAATAACATATAACACATACAATACATTGTTTACATTAATTACAGGAAAAAACTATTGACGAAAATTGCATTTTTTTTGACCACTTATAGTGGCTTCTTCGTCTTGGACTTTACTGACACACACACCTTTTTCCATTAATCTGTTAGAAGGAACAAGTCCTTTGTTCTCATTCTTGAACTCGAGTGTTAGTTAAGGTTCACCTTACGTTACGTATTCTTCATACGCAACGACATGCATCGCATTCAGAGAATACACCTGTAGCCGCTCCACTGAAGCTTGGGAAGTGAATTTTCTACCTTCTACTTAGGGTAATGGCAACGACTACGTGTATGCTACAGTTTTTACGTACAAAATCTGAAAATGCACGAAATAATCATTTATAAGTAGCATAACCCAAATATGTACAGTGTTTTGTGCTTAAGCACGTTCTGGTGTGCTTGTAAATAATTACCTCTAATAAAACTTCCTACATTAACATGGACATATAAACATAAAATCTTGAAGTTCAGGGTGTAACTACAATTACTATGTACAGTGTTTCATAACAGCGGCACGCCCTCGTGTGCGTGTATCATCTTCAATTAAAGTGCGCTTATAGGCGTCTTGTGTTATGGGAGAAAAAATACAGACATTTTAATGCATCGGTTGTCATGAAAATCTATGTACACGAATAATCCGACTTTCATAACTTCAGTGCAGCATAAAATTCTGTATGACGTTTTTGTTCATAATTCATTTTATAGACGATTCCTTTGCTTACAGATCGTCGATCACACTACTTACCTGTTTCTGGTATAGCGGCGATATCATTTTCATTCTTTGTGACTGTAAATCGTTATATGTATGAAAGATATCATTTTGACATGATTTATCATTTCATGTTTCAAGTGTATAAAGTAATTCGTACCTTCCTTCTGCATACATGAGTGAAGCATCGCTAATGTTGCACTGTATATCAAGTTTTTCGAATTTTCTCGTAAACTCGTAAAGTCTTACGGTTTTAATTAAGTTCTTTCTTGACGTTAGGTATACATGTTTATATGAGGTTGTCTTAGAGTTTAATTTTCCTTATACACTTCAATGTTTTTTTTAGGTTCCGTACATGTACAGAGCTTCTTTCGCCTTTCACATATTCATACATACGTTTATACACGCAAAAAATATCTACCACTATAATATACACTTTGCTGGTGGGGCCCTTTTTCGGTACCCTGCACAATTCCCTCAATATTCCAAAATAATTCAGGGTGTGCTGAGCATCGTCCCCTCATACTTATAACACTTACAACTAAATATTTCTTCTTACAAACATAACTGCCTTACGGTCCATTAATGCTCAGTAATTCCATATTTTCCTCCTTTACATTTAAGCTTTCGTACATGTACCCTCGTGTATATCTTATATATCGTGTATATCTTATATATTCTACAAACATTAATGTGTTTCACTCTCTATAAAGCCTAGGTATATGTTTTGAGGGCGATTCAGTTCATTACTCACATTGCATAAATCTGTTATTTTCCTATTTTAAAGCTTGTGTCATTCGCTTCCTTAGTCACAAAAATTCACGAGGTTATCTTGTTGTTCATTCTGAAAATCGCTCGCTACTGTGTAATGTAAATGTATGCGTTATCTCTCTACTTTCCTTTTTACTGCTAGCTTTTCCCTATATGTAATTGTGTGTTGTTCCCGTGTACATAGCCTTTCTTCCGCTTATATATCTGCATTATTTATTTTTTTCTATTGCGCTATTTTCTTTCTCCTTCCGTACAAGCTAAGATTTTACTCAATATAATATAACATTACAATACCGTCCATGACCAGGATGTACTTGTATGTTCACTTTTATTACGTAGTACCAGCTTATAATTAAATTTTCTAAGCTACTATTTACAGGACTTGTGTACCCTTTTCTTTCTAGTTTTTGAGTGACTTTCGTCACTGTGTCTCATAGTAAGCGTGGTCTCAAAACTTTTAAACGTTCCGCGCATCCGCGCTTATGTACCATGACTAGACTACAGGCGCGGGGAAAACCCTGCATTGTTGGTGAACATTATTCGTGATAGCCGCCATCGTGTAATATGAGTCACGTGTCGTCTGAACTCGACCGCGCATGCGCCTTCGCGCTTTGTATACGCTCAGCTGATCGGACAGGGAAGGTGGAAGATTTCTCCCCGGCTCGCTGCCTACAGCGCGGCCAATGACCTCGTCTTGCCATGCAGCTATCGCGTGCTCATCAGCTGAGCGTTGGATTGCAACTTCGACGCGTGGTTTGTTGTTCGTCTGAAGCGAAAAAACTCTGACCTTTGCGCTAATTTGTCATTGTTCTTCCCTCTTAAATAACTGAGTTAGACTACGAAAGTACCATATGGTTTATTTTATAGTGTTAAGACTCACAGTAACACATGTTTTATTAGGTGTGGTTAACTATGCCTTTTTAAGCTGACATATGCCCCCAGTTGGTTTCGATGTTTAATTGAAACTTCAGTTATGTTTTCTAGTTTAATGCATGTTTTTCACTAACTCACCGTCTTTTTCAATGTACTTCTTAAACTACGAACACCGGATTTAAAGTTTTTTTTTTTTTTCGTGTTCGCAAGTTTCTTAGGTTAACGACAGCAATTTTACTATGTGTCCCAGGTTGTATAAATTCAGTTTTGCTAAAATAACATATAACCTTTAATGAAAAAATTCCTTTATATTCTTGTGGGGGTATAACCCTTTCACCTTGCCCGTTCGTGCGTTACCTAACAGATAACATCCGGGGTGAGGTTTGTGTATTATAATGAAAGGGCCATCATACAACTGCCACTTTTTGTTTAATGCCTTAATTTTAGAGGATTTTGGGTGGGTACGTAATAGTACTTCCTGTCCAATGTTAAATTCTGTAACCTTTCTTATCTTTTTGTAGAACTGCTTTGTCCTTATTTCTGCTTGTTCTTCCATCTGTAGTAAGGCTTGACGTACCTTTTCGTCTAGTGTTATTTCCTTTGTGGCTAATTTAGGTAAAGGTTTAGCCCCTTCGTCAAGTTCTGTGCCTTGAAACATTAACTCTGTAGGTGTAAAGCCTGTTGAAGTATGAATTAAATTATTTACAATATGCTGAAATGGGGCTATGTATTCTACCCATTTTGTCTGTTTATTTGGTATATAAGTTCTTACAAAGCGATTAAATTCTTTAAAATTTCTCTCAATCGGGCTCGATTCAGGGTGAAATTTGGATACCAATATATGTTTTACGTTTTGAGGTTCGAGAAATGTTTTCCATTTATTACTAGTGAAGTTTCATGCTTTATCAGTTAATGTAATTTTCGGTTTTCCCACTAGTGGTATGTAGTCTTCAATCATGCGTTTGATTATTTCTCCCGACAGTACTGCTTTTATAGCATACATTTTTAAGTACTTTGTGAAGACATCATAAAATGCGATCACATATCTAACTCCTCCCCTAGCTCGTGGATACGGTCTTGCTGCTTCCACGGAAACTAGTTCTCTTCGTCTAGTTCGAATGATGGGGTGTATTACGTCCAAACAAGATCTATTAAGATGTTTAACCTTCTGACATATTTTACACTTTTTTATTATTTGTTCAATCCTGCGTCTGAGATTCGGGAAGTAACAATACGTTGATATTTTCGCTGTACATTTTGATACCCCATAGTGTCCCCATACTCTATGTGTGTGTCTTATCAAATTGTCTATGTATTCTTCCGGGATGCAGACACACCAGGTGTTGGATTGTGGATTGCGCCTGTAGAAAAGAACATCGTTTGACACTGTGTAATATTGTTTCAGTGTACTATTGTCATCTGCCTGCAGTTTTTGTATAACTTGTCTCCATCTATAGTCTTCCTTTTGCAGTTTGCTCATGTCTTTACACATCTTTCTGTAATATGGTTGAAATGTGCCATCATGCATCAGAAAAACTCTAAAATCGGAAGTCTGTTTGATCAATTCATTGAACTCGCTCAAGCCTTGTGGCAAGCGCGATAATGCGTCGGCAATTACATTCTGTTCACCCTTGATATAAACTATCTCGAAATCAAATTCCTGGAGGAATAAACAAACACCAACGTGCAATCCGTTTGTGCAACAATTAACATGTGAGTAAAAACGATAATGCTTGATGGTCACAAAACACTCGTGTATGCCTTCCCCAGTGATAGTATTGGAACTTGCGGAAAGCCCATACTACAGCTAACGCTTCAAGTTCAGTTGCCGAATAGGTTCTTTCACATTCCGTTAACGTTCTACTGGCAAAACTAATTATGTTTACTTTCTGTTCTCCATTATCCTTTAGTAATAGGAACAGACAAGAGCCTAATCCCTGACATGATGCGTCCGTGGTCAAGCAAAAGTTGTAGTTCATTTTAGGATGCTTCAAAATGGGTGCGTTTATGAGTGCCTGTTTGATTTTTACGAAATCTTCCTCACATTTTTCTGTCCACGACCATGTGTGGTTTTTTCTAAAAAGGTCTCTTAGGGAATCACTATTCACTAACTGTTTAGGCACGAATTTTCGAAAAAATGACGTGACCCCAAGAAAAGCTTTCAATTGTTTACGTGTTTGTTCAAATGGTTCAAATGGCTCTGAGCACTATGGGGCTTAACATCTATGGACATCAGTTCCCTAGAACTTAGAACTACTTAAACCTAACTAACCTAAGGACAGCACACAACACCCAGCCATCACGAGGCAGAGAAAATCCCTGACCCCGCCGGGAATCGAACCCGGGAACCCGGGCGTGGGAAGCGAAAACGCTACCGCACGACCACGAGATGCGGGCTACGTGTTTGTGGTGAGGGGAAATATTTTATGGTATCAAGCATTTTTGGATCTGGTAAAATTCCGCCTGGTGAAATAATGTAGTCAAAAATTTTATTCGATTACTTCCGAATTCAGACTTCTTAAAATTTGCTGTGACGTCATATTCTTGGAACTTTTGGAACACCTTGTGTATCAGTTCTACATACTCTTGCCAGGTCTCCGTCACTATCAAGAGATCGTCTACATACAACGTCACTTTGCTAATCAGTTCTGGACCCAATACTCTGTCTAAAGCCTCTATAAACACCCTAGCACTCACGTTGAGTCCAAATGGCAGTACTTGGAACTGATAGCTTCTGCCAGCATGAATGAACGCAGTATAATTTATGCTATCACTATGTAGGGCTATTTGCCAATACGAGGCCTTCATGTCAACGGATGTTAAATACTTCACTCCATGAAATTTAAGCAATTGCTCATCTAAGTTCTCCGGCCTAGTGCGTATTGGTACGATGATCTTATTAATTTCCCGCGCATCAAGTACTAATCTGACTGATCCGTCAGGTTTGCTAACAGCTAGGATGGGACTGCAGTACGGTGAATGTGAAGGTTCTATCACCTTCCACAGAACAATTCTATCTATTTCTTTGCGAACCGCGTTCTTCTTTGCCCATGGTATCGCATATGATTAATGGCAGTACGTTTTATGTGGGTAGACATCCATTTTGTATTCATAATTTTTTATTATTGTCGGCTGTTTTCTAAAAATGTCTCGGTATTCATAAATAAGATCTGCTAGTTCATTTTGTTGAGTTTCTGAAAGACAAGTGGATTCTCCTACTTTCTCGTGGGCGGCATGTTCGTTAATTATTTCCGTGTCTAATTGTTCGGGGTAAGGAATATCTATCAATAACACTTGTGGGTGAACTAATTTTACTTCAGCTTGTTCCTGTAATTGGCCATTACGCTCTATTGTTGACTTTACAAGATTGACCTTCACACTACGACTGCCCACTTGGAAATAGCAAAGTCCACTGCCTATGTCGATGTTTACTTAATACTGCTGGAAAACTTCCATACATAAAATACAATCGACGATTAATTTGTCAGCGATTAAGAATGTACAGTTTATCGTGACATCGCTAATGGTAACAGATATATCCGTCTGCCACTTAACACGAGGTCACATACCTTGTTCGGTGCTTTCATCTCTTCTTCACATAGATCTTCTTCTACGGTAGCATCCTTATAATAATTGTTTAAGATGTTTAAGATGTAATGTGTGCTTGTTTGTGCCCCCTGTTGTCAAATCGGTCGGCCGGTGGGGGCTCATTGCGACCGATTGTTGTTTACCAGGGGGGACAACGGCGTTGCTTCAATACTGTCCGTTACCTCTACTAAGTGTACTGAGTGGTTATTCTGTCGCCAATTAGTTTCCGGACCGCTGAGTGCAACATTTTCTTGCGGCCGACCGTCGCTATTTCTCCTTGGTCGGTTATTCCTATTACTGTAACTATTGTAATTTTCATTGTGTGCCGCCTTTCATAACGCGGACCTGACCAATCATTCACGTGATTTCTATTATTTCCATACCGGCGTGGACCGTAATCTGTATTATATCTTCGGTCTTCACGTCTCTGTGGCGCCGAATTCCTCCGATTTCCGTAATTCCGGTTTCCATTATTTGGCCTTGTAGCATATGGATGCCAACTGTGTTGGTTTTGTCCATTGCCATTAAAATGATTCCCGTTGCCGTTGTTTTGATTGGTTACGGAGTGTTCATTCCGATTACTTGTGTTCGGCTCTTCTTCATATATTAGATCAATTGAGTCAAGCACGGAAAGAAAGTATTCAAGGTCGTTCTCCGGTATGGTTACCAATTTTTCGCCTAAGTTCGCGGGTAGTCTGTTTTTCAGAATTTTGAGAACATCTACGTGCGGTATTGGATTGTTCCAATACCGCGTCTTATTCAAATACTTTTAGAAATACTTTCTCAACCCGCCGTTTTTTAGGTTGAACGGTTGTGGGTTGAATACCTCACGTCGCAGTCTTTCTTGGACCCCAGTAGACCAATATTTCTTCAAGAAAGCCCGTTCAAATTGTTCGTAGGTGACGCACTGTTCAGCTATGTCTGTGGCCCACAAAAGTGCGTCGCCTTGTGTGAAGCCTACTACATATCTAATCTTCTGTGCCTCAGTCCAGTTTCATGGTAAGAATTTTTTAATGCTCTTACGAATACGACTGGATGAATTTTTATGGATTCTGTGGAGAAAACTGGAAACTGTCTATGTTTTAACAGGCTCTCATCGACTAGAATTGTCGAGATGCAAGGCGGCACGCCTACTGCCTGTTGCAGCACCGCGTTTGGCGAATAGCCATTGTTTGCCTGCGCCGGTGCGTGCACATACGCCGGACTGGGTGCGTGATGTTCTGCGTTATTGACATCGTAATCTGGCACGGGCGAATAAGTGTCACGCTGCCTGTTGCTTGACGTAGGCAAGTCATTTGAAACATTCAGTCTACCAGCAATTTCCTTGCGTATTCTGTTCTCGGCTACTTTGATTTCATTACCTAATTTTTCAAAAAGTTTTGTTTCCCGGTCAGTTATTGATTCATTTACATTACCGGTTTCTAAAGTTTCATTTATTTTGATAATGTTCGCGTTGATACGTCGAGTCTCCTGTTTCAGAAGACCGACTTCTTCGTTAACTTTATTAACTTGGTCAGGTATTTCTTCACATGCTGGTTAAATTTAATTGAATAGCTTGTACGTTTTCATGTATTTCTTTTTGTACCGTTTGTGTTTGATTGTGTGTTTCTACGATTTCTGACAGTTCCTGTTCCTGTTTGTTTGTAAGATCTGACAATTTCTTTTCTAAATCATTTGCCAATACATTGTATACACTATTGACTGTTTTGATGACTTTGTCTTAGATCTTTTGATCGATTTAATTGGTGAGTTTATTTAAGCGTTGATCGAAATGTTTGTGCATATTTTCAAATTGCGTGTTTACCCTTGAAAACTGCTGTTGGAACCCAATTTCCATGTTCGACAATTTTGTGTTGGTCACGTTGTGGCTGATTTGTAGATTCGACAGTTTTGTGTTCGTTGTGTTGTGGCTGATTTCTAGATTCGACAGTTTTGTGTTCGTTGTGTAGTGGCTGATTTCTAGATCCGCCAGTTTTGTGTTTGTTGTGTTGTGGTTGATTTCTAGATTCGACAGTTTGGTGTTAGTTGTGTTGTGACTGATCTTTAAATCAGATAATTGAATGCCTCAAGCGTAACTGACGAAGCTTGTGTGTTTGTATTAATGCCATTATTTGTAACCATTGTTTCTCTACCACGGTCTGATTGAATCGAAACCGGGCTGGGGTCACTAATTTCACGCGAAATATTTTCATCTGATCTGGTAATCGATGCTTCATCGACTGTGTACAATGTTTCATTTGCAAGTGGTTCGTTATTGTTAATCCCTGTGGAGTGCAATTGAATTGTATTTACTTCTACATTATGTTGTGCTGAAAAACTAATTGCGTCATCATTTACGTCACTATTGTCAGAAACGGTGACGTGTCCATGAACATTTGTCAGATTAAAATTCTCCGATTCCATTGTGAAGATATTATTTTTATCTGGACTTTACTGTTAACCTAAAACTTTAAATTCTCTCGCAGTTGAATTAATAAAAATATCTCGCGATTGTTATTTGTTGCGCGTCAGAAATTTACAAGATGGCGCACTACGTCTTCTAATTCTGCGATTGTTGAACATAAAAAAGTAATTATCAAAATGTAATTGTGTGTTGTCACCAACACTACCAGGATTTTAATACGGAAAGGAAAAGGTTCTGTTTTAAGTGGAGCTAAGTCAAGGTGCAGCCTCTGCATGAGTTTGTGCTTTCCTACCTTAATTCCGGCTGAGCTACGTCACTCACGATTACGTTAGTTTTGTAAATCTTTGTCCTTGTTCCTTCTGGTTATTGTGCCATCCGTTTATACAATTAATATTGTTTCACCTTATTCGTCATTTTCCATGTGCATCATGTAACAGGAAAACAGTAATTAGTACAAGTACATTTGTAGTACAACAATCAAGTACTTACTCCTTGTTCCACCAGCACTGTCCCTGTCAGCGGTCGACAGTGTGACGAAATAAATAAAAAAAATTAAATTTATTGATTTTATTGAAAATAGGAAAAATTGTGGATATGAAACTGTAAATGTAGAATTTGTGAAAGGCTTTTTAACGGACTGTATTGACCGGCTTGAATGCGGACAAATTCAGTGCTGCGTGAAATTTGCCTGTAATATAATTTAGCTTTTCGATTAATTACATTTTAGAGTTCTACGTCTTTGTTGATTTATTCAGAGTTCTCACCTTAGACGTAGAATTCGTCCTTCTGCCACAATATTAATTCATTAGTCGCCATCGATGTTCTTCTCCTTGTTGACCGTGTGTACTTTCCTGAGTCGGCATCGGTTCACTTCACGAAGACAGTGGAAACCAAGGAATACAATGCTACGTTGCTTTAAATAATTCTCGTAAAACTTAAGATACTTCTCACTATTTTCTTTATTCTCAACACAATAAGACTTGCTCTGCACGTCGCACAAACCATAAATACTAACAATATGGCTGCCTTTCCGTACTCACCAAAAATTACGTCCATCCTCTACAAGGCAACAATCGAAAGTGTCTCTTAACTCCTTCTTGGAGTATGAAACAAGAGAGAATCCAATATGCACATTACAGAGATTATAGTCTACATCCCTCTCAATTTGATCTTTGGCGCAGCCTTTAAAGTGTTGTATGTCTCTGCGTCGGAATGTGTCATTACAACAATTACAGAACGCGGTGGCCAATTTAGATTAGTTTCATGCCTACACATCTACCAAATTCGCAGTAAAAAGCATTGAATCAATATTGCGCAAACCGAGTCTTAATACCAAAGTTACGTAACTACACGACAAAGCTTTTCGTTTTATCAAAACACAGAATGTGATTTTTCTACAGAAGTAACACGAAATTAACAGCAAAATTTTTGCAACACATTTTTTCATAAAAGAGCTCCCTATAGGCAGCTGGAGCTGTTCTCTAGGGGCACATTTCTGAAATACGACAGTGGTCCGGCTTATCTTGTTGCCCAGCTCTCCCGCACTCACAGAACTGCCACAGTATAGTAGAGAAAATAACTGAAAGAAATACGCAATGAGACTAACAGAAGTGACACTTTTGCCCAAAGACAATAATTACTCTGAAGTTTCCGCGATTTATGTGTGTTTGTGTGTGTGTGGGGGAGGGGGGGGGGGGTTGTTTGTGTGTTGCTCTCATCATTCCCGAAACCGAAGCGGCGTCAAATAAAAAGACTTGCCCTAGGTGGCCGAGCTCCCCAGAAAGAGACTCTGGGTCAAATGCGCCATAAATTTTTCATATAGGTCTTCTTGACATTAAAAAGGCGGGACGAGGACAATACCACCGAAATGTCACAGAACGACATGCTGCCTAAACTTTGGAATGTCCGAACGGTAGTCGCCAAGCTTTGCCTAAAAATAATCATAATAGTGTTCGAGAAGGCAGTTGCATGTTTCAGAACAAGGTGCGACTATGTAATAGTAGATATGGTGGTTACATATGGATTGCAGCAAATTTGCCAGGAGATGAAAGATCCTGTGTATCTTTCAGTTATGCTGCTTCAGAAAGTGTTCTGTGTCACGAATGTCTCATGTACTGACGAAAATAATAGTTTTAATGTGGATACTGTTAAGGAAATAATTATAAATAGGACCTCGTGGAGCTTAAATATTCATGGAAAGTTTCTCTGGACAGCGTCCCAAACAGGTGAGTACAAGCATCATATGTTGATATTTATGAAATTCTATTAGGAAATATCAACGCCTGAATGACATACTTCCTTCTGCAAAATATAAGGAGAAAGATTTTTAAAAAACTAGCTAGGGAGAGATTTCGAGACCAATCGAGAGTGAGAAATAAGGGCCGTATACAAGTAATAATTATCTATCCTAGTTAAAGACCTCGATACATTAAAGTTATGTATTTGCAAGTGACGACAATAAAACAATTAAATATATACTCGCTTAGCAATCCTAGGTATTTTGATGTTTTTGTAGTGAATGTTCTATGAAGAAAGTACATGTTCAGTATTTTAACACAATTCTGCTTTATGGGCATATTATTTCCACAAAAATGTCGATTCATTTCAGCTTCTAATTTGTGTCTTATATTTTGATTTTGGAGCTCTGGTCATCGTAATCTGAGTGGTTTCAAAGCCACTGCCCGGTAGGCATTCATTACATTGCTGTAGGTGGAGCACGTGACTAAATGTGTAACGGCAGATTAGCTGTGTGGCCGACACAGACACTGGTCAAAAGCAGTCACCGTAGTGAGACTGCACGAGTCTATCTATCCTCCTGCCAGACCGCTTGCAAGTGGAACCGATGAGAGCGACAAAAGGCTGAATGCAGAATAGCTGCAGTACGCCTGCGCCGAATAATAACCCGAAGCCGATTTAATTAAATCGGAATGCGAGGAAAGAGGGCATCTCTTTCACAGTAATGAGTCGATCGCACTGCTGCCGCAGCAACAGGGAGCGGATACCTGCTGGCGGAGGAACTCTCTCGGGCGCGCGGCAGCCGTGGCGGACGCACGACGTACGTTCCGGAGTGCCCTGACAGGTTCCGCCGGGCACGGCGCGGACTGCAGAAATCGTCGGTTATCGGCGCTGCGCGTCGTGCGGCTGCGTTGCGTGGGCGGAGGGGGTGGAGAAGAAGACGTGCGCCCAATACCCCGCGCGCCCACGGCGGGCGCCCACCGGCTAGGACGGGCGCGCCGCGGCCCGAATACTGATAAGAGTTAATTCAATTTGCAGTTGTCCGCGGACGCAGCTCTTTAAATTCCGCTGCCTTTCCGGGCCAGCGTTCAACCGACCACCTCGCATCCGCAAAGTTTCGGACGGCCGTCGGCGAGCTGTGTTACGCTGGACCACAGCCACCCATAAAAATTTAGTTTCCTCCCTTACTTTTCACTGTGCGTAATTGACGTATAAGGTACACACAACGACAAGTCACCTTACTAGTTGGCTTTTGGATACATGGCAAAGTTAGACGGATGTAAGAGATGAGGGACGTAGACCGTGCGACATCCTCCTTTACATTAGAGAGCGGTTGAGAACGAAGCGTATTGATCCCAGCCAAGGTATGTTATGCTTCGTAACTGTACACAGACTTTATTCTACGGACTTGTGGCTGAGACAGACACGTACAAGCACTTATGGAAAGAATGTTCCCCAGAACACAGTGTTTTCTTCTGAAAGCAATACATGAACAACAAACATACACTATGGTTACACTACACAGAAACTGACACACATATACACATTCTAACATTCAGCATGGTGCCTGTTTGTTCTGAGTCGTGTCTCCCTACCACTTCCGCTCAATGACGCTCTGAGCATGTTTTTTAGGGAATTGACTAGTTTGAATCTGGGACTTGCTGGTATGGAGACGCCAGACCACACATGACATGTAGAGTTCAGAAGAGTTCAGTGAGACTAGCGATGATATAATCAAATACTTAATGATTTCAGCGTCAGCTCCACTGCACTCCCTGTAAAATAATCTTAATATTAACTAAATTTAGTGGAAGGGGTTCAGGCCATTCCTATTTTTAGTTAGCTGGTAAAATAACGTCGAAAAAGCAGTTAAGTTTACCATTCGAATTTTTATTCTACTCACAAAACATTGTTTATAAATTGCACTATTGATAAAGGGAAATATTTTAATAAAGGATGATAAAAACAAACTGCGTTCAACAAAATGTGAACGAATATTCCCTGAATGGGTCTCAAAGTTCTATCATGGATCGAAGGATGACCTATGCCATTATCACATCTATAATCTAGGTTTAAATTAAGTTTCATAAAAGAGAAATCTATCAAAATGGTCTACAGTGACCCTCAATTATCTTTAATTACTTATTTAACTTGTCATCAATTACAGTGGCTGATGTGGCTTCTCAATAACAGAAAAATGATCGCGTTTCAGATTTTTGCTTCAAGTAGCAAATGCTTAATTGACGATCGACACTAGTATTACATAAAAAGGGGATGTAACAGATGAGACTTCTGCAGTTCTGAGTGAAGCCTTATGCGCTCTTATGCGGCATCGTGTGCATTCATTACCTTGTCGGTGGTTAGGCAGTGTCAGGGTCGGCGGGCGGCGCAGCTCCACACACCTCGCCGTCTCGGAAGCAACTCTCTCTAACTTCTCCTTACTACAATGTACCGAAGTTGGTTTAAGAAAAAGGTATCTGGCTGTGTTTTCAACTGACCAATCAGGGTCTCAATGTTAACCTTAAGCACCGGCTACAAAAATTCTGTCTATCCAATGAGAAACGTTATACTTTTCGTGGTAGGGCAATATTTTTAATGTTTGCTACATAACAGAGACGCGTATAGTCTCACGCTAAAACTTGCAGCTGGTGTGGCCCTTTTAGTGTTATCGTAAGATCTATACTGTTCTTCTGGAGGGCTCTATCTTTTAACATGGGCTGGGGGCTGCTGTTGTCGATCGGCCGGCGATGTGGGCGTCCATCCCTTATCGTAGGGCCTTCTAGCCTACACGGCTCTGCTCTCGGCTTCTGTTCTCGTTTCTGTCCTTGGAACTGCATTTGTTTCACGGTGGGAAGCTATGAAATGCATTTAGGCGTTCTTGTGTTAGTCTGTGGTATTCCATTTGCTCACTCGTGGATATTACTTTGGTTAATTTAATGTCAGGATTCATTCGGAGCTATGTGACATACCGCCGGATTTTCTATCATGTGAGGGTTTTCATGGAAGGTGTTGGATTCGCCTGACAACTTACAACATAGCAAGAAGAGACCAAGATAAATGGGCACAATTAAATACAGATGCAGACGTCAATACTCTACCCTCTCCTGCACTCGCTCTTGTGCATTCTCATGGAGAATATTGCGCTCCTGTGTGGGAAAACAGCAACCACACCAGGAAGATAGATGTGCAGCTTAATGAAGCCACCAGTATTATCACTGCCACTGTCAGATCTACTCCCAGTCTTTGGCTCCCATATTTCTCCACAATATCTAAGAGGAATACAGCTAAGATGAACTTGCTCAAAATGGTCTCATAAGAACTCTCCTTTGTATGATGTCCTACAAGGGCCACCAACAACTCGTTTGAAATCACGCAAAACACCCTCGGTTGATTTAGAAAATATCGGTTCTTCTGACATGACTTCCAAATCACGTTCACCTGGTCCAAAATCCAACAAAGGAGGTCGAGGGATTCGAAATACCCTGCCAAATCAGGTCGAGGCTGAACCGCACTAGGACTGATCAAGGAAGATGTGATTACACCATGAAGAAGTGAGTTTTCCGTCCATCTGCTGACTGCGATTGCGGAGCGAAGGAACAAACAATAGATCATGTTGTTTAGGAACGTCTACTTGGAACATTTGACGGTGATATGAGGACTTTACATCAAGTGATCCTAAGTTCTCTTGATTGGTTGTCTCAGTTGGACATTTCCATTCGACTGTAGATACTTTTGAGTACTTATAAAACCGTACGATAAGTAAATAATAGCGCATTAACAGTCAGTGTTTCAAACAACAAGGCAGATTACCTGCGGACACAACGCAACAGTCATGCTTATATGCAACGTAAAAACAGTCTCCAGAGGGTGGACAGCTATACCCATAGCGACAGCCACAACAGTTAAACAGAAGATGATGAGAACGAGAAGGAAGATAAAATGTAGCAGTGAGTAAAACACCTAGAGCTATGAATCAGACGTAGCATGCTAAAATGCACTGGAAAGCCGTTTATATCCGGCAAATAAAAGTTCAAGATAACGCATAGTAGACTAAATGTAGTTTAAAGTACTGGCAATGTAACCAAGAAAGCACCCAACGATGTACATGGATGAATGTAGACTGTAAACTGTTTTGTTGTGACTGGCGGTCAACAGCTCAAAGAAACCATTCCAAGGTATTCACCGCCAGTCACAATCCGTGTTGTCGCTAACAAATCTCTCTTCAGTTCTATCACCTTTTTTCATTGTTCTTAAAACAACAAAATTTTATTTATATTTCAACCTCAAGTTATTGTTCTATTTAAAAAGTATTATTTCATGTCAAATGTTACATATAAAAACAACACAAAAACATACACAGAAGTTGACAAACGAAAACTGTAATATGTACGACTTGCTACAAGATATCAGGTAAGAGGTCTTTAAATCTGAAATCAACAAATGAATAAATAAATGAAAATAAGTAAACATACATCATGCCCTTATGGACTCATGGGGGTAAACTTGGCTGTAGCGATTCTGCCTAGGGCTAACAACTTTCTTATTTGCAGATGCTGAAGCAATGAAAGAAACTTCCACCGAAAAATATGTTCATCACCCACTTTTCTGAGCACGGTGGTCGCTTTGGAGCCCTGCATATAGTGTAGAACTGGTATAAGGTGGCCAGGTTATCATCCACATATAGTCAAAAGTATATGATCAAAATTATCCGGATGTCCGTTAGTGGATATTAATATGGAGCGAGTTCGTCCTTCAGGTTTTGGAATGGGACGATCAGCTACTGACAAAGTTTTTACACTACATGTTACAGAAAAGAGACGAGGGTTTATTTAGGAAACCCATCTTGCTTTTGTGGATTTATAAAAGTATTCGATAACATGAATAAGTAAATGTTATGGAATATCATGGCTAACTAATTTATCCGTCTCGCATCTTAAATGTTATAAAGAGTCTACATAAACATAAATCCAATAAACACCAATACAGCAGTACGACAAGGAAATGAGGGCGTTCTGAAATGTAACGCCTCTGAATTTTTTATATGAAAACTCTTACATTTTTTAAAAATGAAACAAGCGTTCTAACTTTCTACATCTTTATTCATCATGCTAACATATTTGCAACCCTCTACAGCTAGAGGGGTCAAAATTGTAGCGTGTAACGTGACGATGTGTAAAGTAACTATTTGTGTGGGTGAGAAACAGCGTGCTGTAATGGAGTTTCGAATTCGAAGTGTTCGTCCACACGTGGAGCACCGTGTCCTTTAGAATGGCAATGCCAGGCCACACGAGGGCTGCGACTTATGCAACAATCCCAAGCTTTGGTTGCACTATCATCTGTCATCCTCCGTACAGTCCCGAATTTGTACAGTGGCACTGTCAACAAACTCGTCTCTCGTTGGCAGCAGTGTATATGTCACCGGGAAGACTACGTTAAGAAATAAATATTTAGACATGATGTAAAGTTAATAACATTGGTTTTATTTAAAAAGCTTTAAAAATTTTCACATTAAAATTGGAGCCATTACTTTTCACCAAACTGTAGCAGGTGAAATTATTAGTATATGGTAAATGTCAAACATATGAGATTTTTAGATCGTGGTACTGTGCCAAATGCAAGTTTATTTGCGGATGAGCTAGCTCTGATTGCAGAGAATGAAGACGACCATCAGACGAGAGCCTACAAGTTGCAGCAGATATCCTGAGATTACAACCTAGCACTGTCTGTAAATAAAACGGAACTACTACCATTTCCCGGATCACAACCAGTAGGATCCAAATATTCTTGAACAATACTATATAGGAACAAGTTAAACATTCTAAATATCTGGGCTGCGACATCACTTACGAATTTGACTTCGATGTGGACCAAAAATTAAATAAATTTACTTCCATACATGGAACCATCGTTAAAAGTTTGCAGAATAAAGACAGAAAAGAAACCCTTACCTACAGAAGCGGAGCTTGGGCAACAATAAGACACCAAGAAACTAGGCTACAACTAAAGAAATGAGATTTCTAGGAAGACTGGAAGAGTGTACAAGGGAAGATCAAACAAGAAATTATGATATCAGGAAAGATCTACAAATATATAACCTACACAAAAAATAAAGGAAAATCTGAGAAAATGGAAAGAAGATGTTGACTGTATGGGTAGAGAAAGATTTCCGGTAATCGTTCTCAATTATAAATGCACTGGCAGAAGAAATGCGGTAAGAGAAAAGATGGTGTACCCTAACAGGCAATTTGCCCAAAACATGAAGTTAAGGAGAGACTCTGGTGGGGACACTTTCTATGAGGTGTTTGAATGCCTGTGGTCGAATGGCACGCAGTTCTTCCTCAACAGCCACGACCAGAGAATGTAGCGATGCTCGACGTTCTAACTCATTCCAGAGGTCCATTGCGTTCAGCTCACTGGACAAGTCAGCACATTTGAAAATTGTTATTCTCCACAAGGCATTGCCTCACTATCGCTGTTTTATTACAAGGCGTATTGTTATTGTCTACGAATATATCTCCTGTCGTTAGTATTACACAACGCTGTAAAACGTATTCATATGCTTCCGCATTTAGCCTTTCATAAGCGTATGAAGGGGAACACACAGTAACTGCAAAAAGCACCCTATTGCCATACCACCACACCCTTCGTGGTTTACTGTTGACGCTTCACATGATGGCAGGTACCGTTCTCCACGAAATCGCAAAACCCACCCTTCCATCGGATTACGTAAAGGTATAACGCGATTGACCACTCCAAATCACTAGCTTGCAGTCATTCACTGTCCAGTGGCATCACATTTTATACCATCTCAAACGTCGCTTAGCACCGGCTACAGAAAGAGGACGCTTTTGAGGAGCTCCTCGACAGCTGCACCACATAATGCATAGTCATGGTAATAACAGCATTGTTGTTAAGCACCCCGTCTTCAGGCCACGAGTGGCCTACCGGTACCATCCTCAGAGGAGGATGTGGATGGGAGGGGCATGGGGTCAGCACATCACTCTCCCGGTCGTGATGATGGCATTCTTGACCGAAGCCGCTACTATTCGGTGGAGTAGCTCCTCAATTGGCATTACGAGGCTGAGTGCACACCGAAAAATGGCAACAGCGCATGGCGGCTGGATGGTCACCCATCCAAGTGACGGCCACGCCCGAGAGCGCTTAACTTCGGTGATATCATGGGAACCGGTGCATCCACTGCGGCAAGGCCGTTGCCAGCATTGTTGTTACCACACTGAAACTTACGAGTGATTCCTTCCGCTAGTTTCATGCAAGTTTTTACAGCCGCCCTCGCCGATGCTTCATGGGCCCTCCCTGTCAGTACAAGATGTCTACGTCATCTTGGTTTATATGTGGTTTTTCCTTCGCATTTACACTTCGCAATCACATCACCAACAGTTACTCAGGTATATCCAGTGACTAGTCCAGTTCGAAGTGACTTCTCCACTGACAATATTTTCATTCCCTTTTTATACTGGCGCTTCTGTCTTTCGTGCCCATTAGTGGTCTGTTCCGCGTTACTAAGTAGTGGCAGTATACTTTTAATGAGACAGTCTAAATCATGACAGGGAAGTGGTGTATTGTACCAGTCGATTCTATGGGCTCATCTCAATGAGTCGGCGTAAAGACGTGACAGGTCAGGAAGGAGATATCGAGTTTGGGCGTGGCAATGACAGCATCATGAATTACGTTGCCCACTTCGTTGGTTGATCGACGAATACCGTTCAACGAGTCTCCAAAGAAACTTGTTCCTCTTCGACTGCTAGAAGATCCTTACCGACGGATACTGGGACTGGAGCGTCGTGACCGTTTAGTAAAAGACGGTCGCAAAAGCGACAGGAGCTGCCGCTGTTAGCGAATGCAGGTCCGTCTCCCTAGTCACCGAGCGAACTATGCTTGGTGAACTGCACGCAGTGTTGTACCGCCCTCCTGTACGTCGCATAAAGCCTCTACTCACAGAGGCACATATGACTGAACAGTCGGTAACTGGGCGCGTTTAAAATGGTTCGTAGAGTTGCGATTTTCCCTCATGTGAAATTATGCATAGTATCGAGTGCAGAGGAAGCCGATTGACCCGCAGTCTGTGAAAGGAGTACTTTATCTCCGATAGGCCGGTGAAGTGTTGTATGTGCACGCTTTACGTACCAATAGTTGGTTCCACTCAATAAGTCTACGGCAAATATTGACCAAGACCTTTTTTCGACATTCCTGGTGTCGATATGTACCCGTCACTGCTACTACTTCATGCTGAGAATCCTGTGGATATCCTGAGGTTGACTACAACCGCATCCACTGGACTGGACGCACAGTTCCTCATGTCACGAACCCTCAGACATCCTATCGAACCACAACTGCCGTCCCAAGTCATTCTATAGTAACCCCATGGAAAACATGCAGTAATCTTTCGAGCAGAGGATGAACTGCAGCAATCATCGTCCCTGCAGCTGTGTAGCTCTACGGTACAATTAACAATTAAACAACAATTAAAATCGCTCAAAGGAGGAAAGGCCGCTGGACCTGATGGGATACCAGTTCGATTTTACACAGATTCTGCGAAGGAACTTGCCCCCCCCCCCCCCTCTTGCAGCGGTGTACCGTAGGTCTCTAGAATAGCGTAGCGTTCCAAAGGATTGGAAAAGGGCACAGGTCATCCCCGTTTTCAAGAAGGGACGTCGAACAGATGTGCAGAACTATAGACCTTCATCTCTAACGTCGATCAGTTGTAGAATTTTGGAACACGTATTATGTTCGAGTATAATGACTTTTCTGGAGACTAGAGATCTACTCTGTAGGAATCAGCATGGGTTTCGAAAAAGACGGTCGTGCGCAAACCCAGCTCGCGCTATTCGTCCACGAGACACAGAGGGCCATAGACACGGGTTCACAGGTAGATGCCGTGTTTCTTGACTTCCTCAAGGCGTTCGATACAGTTCCCCACAGTCGTTTAATGAACAAAGTAAGAGCATATGGACTATCAGACCAATTGTGTGATTGGATTGAAGAATTCCTAGATAACAGAACGCAGCATGTCATTCTCAATGGACAGAAGTCTTCCGAAGTAAGAGTGATTTCAGGCGTGCCGCAGGTGAGTGTCATAGGACTGTTGCTATTCACAATATACATAAATGACCTTGTGGATGACATCGGAAGTTCACTGAGGCTTTTTGAAGATGATGCTGTGGTGTATCGAGAGGTTGTAACAATGGAAAATTGTACTAAAATGCAGGAGGATCTGCAGCGAATTGACGCATGGTGCAGGGAATGGCAATTCAATCTCAATGTAGACAAGTGTAATGTGCTGCGAATACATAGAAAGATAGATCCCTTATCATTTACCTACAAAATAGCAGATCAGCAACTGGAAGCAGTTAATTCCATAAATAATCTGGGAGTACGCATTAGGAGTGATTTAAAATGGAATGATCATATAAAGTTGATCGTCGGTAAAGCGGATGCCAGACTGAGATTCATTGGAAGAATCCTAAGGAAATGCAATCCGAAAACAAAGGAAGTAGGTTACAGTACGCTTGTTCGCCCACTGCTTGAATACTGCTCAGCAGTGTGGGATCCGTACCAGATAGGGTTGATAGAAGAGATAGAGAAGATCCAACGGAGAGCAGCGCGCTTCGTTACAGTATCATTTAGTAATCGCGAAAGCGTTACGGAGATGATAGATTAACTCCAGTGGAAGACTCTGCAGGAGAGACGCTCAGTAGCTTGGTACGGGCTTTTGTTAAAGTTTCGAGAACATACCTTCACCGAAGAGTCAAGCAGTATATTGCTCCCTCCTACGTATATATCGCGAAGAGACCGTGAGGATAAAATCACAGAGATTAGAGCCCACACAGAAGCATACCGACAATCCTTCTTTCCACGAACAATACGAGACTGGAATAGAAGGGAGAACCGATAGAGGTACTCACGGTACCCTCCGCCACACACCGTCAGGTGGCTTGCAGAGTATGGATGTAGATGTAGATGTAGATGTACCTAGTCAACAATGAGTGGCGTCAATTATTTACCTGAAGGTAATTGTGGAGTCTCTTTCTCGCCGAACAGCAACTGTTATCAAGGCTAGAGTCGATGTGGAATATTATTAGCATGGGAATGATTAATTACTATTCATATGGTCTTCTACGTGTACCGAATCGCGAATTAAATGTACATAAAAAGATTAGTTCCTCCATTTTAGTAGAGATTTGTTATTCCGCAACTGTATTCAGTTGGTTAAAAGTTTCTTCATTTGCTAATAGGCTCTTTCTAAAGTCCAAAGACGGTATCGGCACTTACAACCCAACCGTTTTCAAGTGGATCTGGAGGTGCCACTGTTAATGCATTTTACATAACGGGAAATGGACAACAAAGCTTACTTATGTGCAGTTGTAGGTTCCCCAATATGAGTTTCTGTATGAAACTTACCCCAAATTTACCTCCCACCCGATAAAAATTCTACGTTTTACCAATACCATGTACCCAAAAACCGTTATACAGCTTGTCCGCAGCTCGTGGTCGTGCGGTAGCGTTCTCGCTTCCCACGCCCGGGTTCCCGGGTTCGATTCCCGGCGGGGTCAGGGATTTTCTCTGCCTCGTGATGACTGGGTGTTGTGTGCTGTCCTTAGGTTAGTTAGGTTTAAGTAGTTCTATGTTCTAGGGGACTGATGACCACAGCAGTTAAGTCCCATAGTGCTCAGAGCCATTTGAACCATTTTGATCGTTATACAGCTTAACTCGTACGTTAACCTTTGACTTAACAGAACCTAATTTGAATGACAAAACTTCTTTAAAAAGTGGCATGAGAAGGGTAACTACTCCTATGAAACGATATTCCAAAACAACATTTCTAGAATGAAGTCATCAACATTTTCTTAGGATCTTTGTCCCACTTCAACATGTGGTCGGCCTTGTTACTATGGATTTGGCAATGTTAGTGTCAGAGGGTGGCAGAATGCCCTTTCTGTCGCCACCCTGCGCACCCTGAGACTGAGATTACTGTACCCCAGCTGTCTACGTCTAGTGTAAGCCATGAAATAGTGCGAACGTTTTCAGATGTCTGCGAATCGAGGAACTGAGCGAGACCTAGTGAGTTGTGGAAAACCACCTAAAAGTCACATCCAGGCTGGCTTGCACACCGGCCCCCGTCGTTAATCAGCTGGGCGGTTTCGACCCAGGGCTGGCGCGCCTACCTGAGTCCAGAAAGCAGCGCATTAGGGCTCTCGGCTAACCTGGTGGGTGTTTTTAGAATGAAATATGTATTCAAAAAGACAGAGTAAAACTTCGAGTGATCTACACACATGACATTGGTTTGAACAATGATTTAAAAATGGTGCAATGTTAACGGGAAATTTCTGTAGAAACCAAACAGCTTAATCAGTTGATATGTTAATGCATGACTCTGGGAAGTGCGATGGTCTTTTCCTCAGCTCTCAGCAAGTGCACAGAGTTAACTAGCTGACAATTATGATTTTGACAAACTAGTTGTGAAGTGCTGCAGTCTTAGATCAAACTCCTTCTCTTAAAAAAATAATATTATTCAAAGTTGATATTCTTTCCGCCTTTCAGTATATGCATCATATTCATCTTTGCTGTCCTTTGCAAAAAATCTTTCTGCATGTAACAGATACCATCACAAGGCAACACAGCACTACTGAATACGTCCATCACCTAGCACACTTCAACTAAGAATGTATCAGACGGCGCAGAGCCAAAGCCTGTGCCACAACAGGATCAAAGACTGCTTTACAATGAGGTAAGTTTATTTCTCTATCACGTGCACATTGATAACTTACAAAAATGTACGTGACGTGCCCACCTTACACAATATAGGTACAAAAATCATATCATACATTGTACTACTGAGAAGCAACGTCAAATGGTAAAGAAGCTAAAAGTTGGTTGGATTTAAAAAGTACTGTGCCCAATGATACCGTGAGGAAAGCAAATGCGTCATCACTGCATAATCTGTGAAATTGTGTGCATTAAAAGTATTAGGGCGCTTTGGCATTTATAGGAGCTACAATCAGAGGTGTTAGAAACCACAGATTATTTTCATTACTAATAAAACGCTAAAAACAGTTTTTTTGAAGTGCTAAAAATACGAAGTTACAGTTCAGTGGACAGTGCCTCCAAGTCGGATGTAAAGTTACGTTCTCCAGCGTGAGCAGGCGCGAAGTACTTCGTGTTAAATTCTTCCGCGGAGTTCGTGGCTTACATTGTGGCAAATAGTCAAGATTTTTAAGACATTATTGTGATTTAAAAGGGATGTATGTAGTTCAGAATAGATTGTTTCCGAAATATTTCACTAGATAATGAAGTTGTAATCCATAACCATACTGAAAACGTTACCCTTTTCTGCATATTGGTCATGTAATACGAGCGTTATCCTGTAAGTAACGAAGACAGACAGACACTGAAAGTAGTTTTGACACGTTTTAATTTTGTATTACTCTACGTTTGGAACCGAAATCCTGTAAGATTAACCGCACTGTATTTTCTAAGGGTACCACGAATTGTAATAGGAATGAACAGTCAAAGAATCTAATGTTTACGAGTACACACTGTTTCAAATCTGTCGGCTCAACTTTACGGTGGGACTTCAAAAAGTAAATTACCCGTTGTTATAGCAGACCAAGTAACTTTTAACGAATATTGACACTAGAGCGATCGGAACGTTTTACCAGTCGACTCCCTCACAGAAATCCGCTCCTTGGTCCTGGAGACGTTGGAGAGCCCGTGTTATAACATTGCGACTGCTGCGAATCAGTTATTCGATTGCCTGGACGCTGCCGCCTGTGGTCGATGTCGATGGCCCGCCTTCCTGATTAGGGCCACCTATATATCATCGACCTTGCTGGATTTGAGGTCACCGTTTCACTATGGCTGGAGACGATATTGCAAACTTCAATTTGGGATTACGTTATCAGTTGCCACACCATTTCATTCGCCAACTGTGATCCCTCTGTTGGCGGTATTACAAAAGATATGTGTCGGCAGGAAATCTGGGGCATAAGTACACCCCTCTGACAATGCGCCACTCCTTTTGCGCGATGGTCTTACGGTGGGAGGATATGTGCAACGTACTTTTCGAAGTCGCCTTGCATATAGCTCTTAGATGATTTTAAGCTGATTGCTTTGTGTTAAATGAATATCTAGCTTTTACTGACATAAGCAATTTACATCACTTAACAACAATTACAGCTCACACACAGTAACTGTCCAAATGGACTGTTGCCAGTATAAACGCACGCATTATATCAGTTCCCAATATCATATTTATTTAATGTTTGTTGTAGGTGGGAGCTAATGTATGAATGTTCGCTCTTACTTTGAAGAGTATCTCTTCAAGAGCTTGTGTGAGTACAATTCTTTCCCGAGAACTTCCGACAATTCTCTGTGACATGGACCCGGTTTCTCTGGAATTTTTACCCGCGACGATGCCTTTCTCGCATTAAAAATTTTTCTTCGTAGTTTCGTTCCATAACGTGATCTCAGGGGAAGTAGCTTGGGGCGAACTGACAACACAACAGAGAGCAACGACGGAGGTGGAGGAGATGTACATTCCTGACTCTTGGCATTACTACGCATCCTCACCCAACCGTGTCACAGTTCACTGCTACTTGACAACAAACTGCACTGGATTCAAGGGTTAGCGGCTGAGTCTGTGTCACGTCGGTAAAGGGGTAGAGGCTGAAACTAAGTGCAAGACGTAGAAAGATCTGCATACATATTAATGGCCCTCACGTGTAGGAGGGATGGTCCATTAACTTAGTAACATGAAGCGATGATAAAAATATTGTAGATGTTACAGAGGTGTTACAATGTCATTAAGACATACAACAGAGCATAACAATTCATTTACGTTAACATAGTTTTAGCTTATATCATAATTCTAACTCCCTTGTAATACGTCAACACACTAATGTATTACCGAAAGACAGGTGGTTGCAGTATACTAACACATTAACATTTTTTGCTCATGTTACAACTTGAAACGCGTACGTTTCATATGTATTCAGTACCAGCGATGGCGAGGCATGACAGAATCTCTGACCAGAGAGTTATTTATCGTTGCTAGTTAAGAAAAAAATTTGTTGCTCATGGCAAGCCCAAATGACTCACCATCGCTGCCAAATTTTTGCCCCCCCAGTGGAGGGTTATGAAACGCGTACGTTTCATATGTATTCAGTACCAGCGATGGCGAGGCATGACAGAATCTCTGACCAGAGAGTTACTTATCGTTGCTAGTCTGCGCCTGACCGCGCGACAGTTCAGTTGCACTCTGTCTGCAGTAGTAGCCAGTCGGAAGTAGTGTGTGTGGAGTCGGCAGAGCGAGTTGTCAGTTGCGAGTTGCACTCAGTCGGCAGCACTAGTAGCGAGTGGACGGTTGTACTGAGCGGGCGTCGACATGGGTCGGCGGCGTGCTCCCCTTACATCTCTGGTCACAGTTCTGGACGAGGTATATTGTTATCGAAGGTAATGAAGCAGCATTGCGCTCAGCTAATAACATATGTTAATTGTAATTAATTTGTTCAAGAATTGCACCAATTGCCCGCATCTCGTGGTCGTGCGGTAGCGTTCTTGCTTCCCACGCCCGGGTTCCCGGGTTCGATTCCCGGCGGGGTCAGGGATTTTCTCTGCCTCGTGATGGCTGGGTGTTGTTTGCTGTCCTTAGGTTAGTTAGGTTTAAGTAGTTCTAAGTTCTAGGGGACTTATGACCACAGCAGTTGAGTCCCATAGTGCTCAGAGCCATTTGAACCATTTTGAATTGCCCCAATAATAATTTTTCTACGAAGTAACCCTTTTTAAAGAAAAAGATTCATTTCAAGTTAAATAATATTTCGTATGCATTCCCTCCAAGAATCAAAATTAAACATGGGCCAGCATTGCACGGAGCTGTGCCATAAAATAAGAGCAGATACTGATGCAGTTTTACTGAGGTAAGAATTTTGGTTTCTCTATTCAGGTTTAATTATTTCACAGGGCCGAAGGTCAGCGCCGCTGCCCTTATAAAATTTATCAGGTTCATCTTAACGTTAATTTAGTGGGGACTTAACATTTTTGCACATATTTATTATCATTGAGTTTTATTACTGTGGGAAGCTAACATATGGCTCTATTTGCATTATCATTCAATTCTTGTCATTTTAAAATTTTTGCGGGGAGGTTCCAAACTACTAGTCTGATCATAAATCCTAATCTTCCTTCCATTTCACTTCAATGACGGTCAGTGTATATAGACCAAGGCTTCGCGTTTCCGCTTTCAGAATTTCTAGCGTTTACTTTCGATTCGGCGTGTAAAAGGGTCTTTTACAAATCATTCACTTACGGTAACAATGGCACTATCTAAAATTGCCTTATTGGCAAAAGGTAAATTGCGTTACTTCTTTGTTTGCATTCAAATACTAATCATTAGCATATCGGAGCATATCGTCTTTTACTACCGACTTCATTGTGTTGCAATTTTGATGATTCTCCTACAGCACCAGGCAGGTGACCTATAACCTCAGCATGTCAGTGCGGTATGTCATCGATCATAAAAGCGAGGAAATGAGTTGAGGAACACTCCTAGAACATAAGGGCGCCTGTAGGCTCTACATTTAATTTGGAACATCTTCGAGCCAACTTTGACAAGTCTCCTTTACCTGTGTGCGACGGATCAGAATGGACCCCTTGCGCTCTTTAATTCTGCATGACGACGAATTGCTGCCCCCTAAAGGCGTAATGGCGTGCTGCGCTGGTAGTGTTTCTTCTTTCTTACGTATCTGACAAGGTGAACCAAAATCCGAGCACTCGGTCGCCACAGCGTCGTCATTCATTTGATACTAACGGTGCATAATGTCTGCAGTAAAATTTCGTCCCGTACAAATGTTCGGTGGAAAAATGTTAATTCAGCAAGATCATAATCTCATGTCCGACTAGTAGTTTCATTCATTAGCGTGTAGATGTTTTCCCTAGTTAGTGCAGCTGGTAGAGTTTCGCGCTAATATACTCGAACTCAAGAGTTCGATTCTAATTCCACGTGTAACTTTTTTTAATTTTTAATTGTGATCTACCCAATTATTCTGCAGCTTACACTGTTTGTTAAATGGTAGATATCCTACAACAGCAGATTTTTCTAAGTTGCAAGTCAAAAAAAATATTGGCCAAACATTTCAGTAATAGAAAGTTCAATAGTCGAGGCATACATATCACAATGACTAAGAACTGCCAGTTTTCCTCTTATTTCTGCATAAGTTAGGCAAATGCCTGCTAGGTCCGCTTGCTTCAAACTGTTGACTTCAATGTAATTAAATATTTTTACTTTCTCCTGTCCGCCTATTTCTGTCATGAATGGCATAGTCTTTCCTAAGAAGTTGTACGAGTTTACTCTTTGATTTTATGATGATTGATTATTATTTTTCTTTGGATTGGCTCCTGGCTCTTGATAGCGGTAACTTCCATTTTCCTTGAAGATACTAGTGGATTAAATAATTTAGCTGTTTAGGGTAAACCATAAGCATCTCTTTTGAGTGTGTTCTCGCTGTCAGCAAACGGGACTTGATCATCAGCAGAATGTAATGTCATACAATAATTCCTTTCATAGAAGTCATAGGTCTAAAAACGTAATTTACTTGTCCATTGACTTACCATGTCGTCGGTATAAATACTGTAAAGAATCGGAGAGAAACTACATGTTTGTCCTAGTCCTAAGTTTGTGATCGTCTTCGATTTTCCATTTCCCTTTTATGTGCAAGACATACTTTTCCTAAGGTCCGTTTGCTCTACTTAAGGATATTTTCGACGATTACTGCTAGTCTCAGTGTTACTATTTTACAATGTATTTTATACCTCGTGGTAAGTTGAGAGATGCCCCTTGAGTTTCCCGAATTACTTCCGTTTCCTATCTTACAACGGGTGTTACCGTTGCAGTTTTCCATTCCTCTGGAATGTTTTTATTTTTCCAGTATCTGTTAATAAAGTTGAGAAATCTGGATTTCAGAGTGGGGTGTGCATGTTTAATCAGCTCTGTATTAATGGCGTCACTGCCCGGTATTTTCCTATTTTGCATTTTTACAGGCTGCTTTTTCTAATTCCATTATTTCTATTCTATTAACTGTTTTCTTCTTCCTTCTCTGTATCATTTTCATCCAGTTATTTATTTACCTCATCTCCTGTTGCCCAAAGTTTCTTACAGGAGTGGAGCCATTCTATCTTAGTTATCATTTCTATTTCTGCCCCACTTTTTATATTTTTCTTCGAGTTCTTCAACGTATTATAAGCAAATTCCTGTCAACCACTGAATCATTTCCCACCTAAGAAGCGAATCTATTCCTGCCAGTTTTAATATTTCAAACATACTATCAGTGACAACATGTCTTTCATTGCACTGTCGTTTCTATGTAAATATTAAATAAAAGCATGTGTTTTGTGCAAGACCTGTTGTAATTGCTGTACAAAGAATAAGAAGCCAAATACCATATTATGTACTGTTAAATAAGAAAAGGAATTTATTCTCAGATCTGTTATCGAACTCTTGAATTCAAGTTTTCTAATGCAAAGTGCAATCCCTTGTACCAATTGGGCAGAACATCTACACAGTCTTAAATGAAGAATTTTGCCGGACACTGTGATTACTGTGTTGTCCAGCAGCCTTTCTTTAACGTTCATTTTCTACCGAAAATGTAGACAGGAAGGAATTTTTGTTACAGTCGTTTTTGTTCTGACGCCCGAAACCGCGAATTGTTACTAATCGAAGTAATCATTACTATGAATATGATTCCGAAACACCGTCTGCTAATACCGAAAGAGGAGGTAGAATAATATTCAATTTTAACCTGAGTTCCTCCTGTTCTGGGACTCGCTAACACCTTAAAACTTGTCGCGAACTGTGGGCAACGCTCGTACCGGACGAGGCTAAGTAAACGAAATATCAGATCATGCTTTATAGTAAACGAATTGTCAAATGCATGTCGGAGTGTATTGTACGAGTTTATATTTACCATAAGTCCCGTAATCATTACGAATCAGACAATGATAATTTATTACAGATACAATGTGGACGTTAAATCAGACTAGATGTACGTACCAAAGTAAAAAAAAAAATCTGTTATTATTCACATGGACAACCACCACATGTGCAGTTAGTCTCACCTATATTGTATGCGATGGTTACTTGATAATGGCATTAAAGCCGAACATATATCGTAAAGAATATTAATGTCATTGCAACTAGTCTGGACCTTGGACGTTTCCATAACATCGTACTAACTAGACAAGTCTACGATCCGCCTTCACGTGTTAAATGTTTGTTGTGTAGGATATCGGTATTGCCAAAATTGAAGCTGACGATAGCTTTGATAGTTCAGTAAGATATATCATTGCGCGTGAAAGGTTTAGTTCCTGATGTTAGCTAGTGTAATGCTTCTTGTAGATATAGCGATTGACGCCTTGATGTTAGGCAACCAACCTTTCTCTTTGACGTGCAAAGTAGCCTTCCATTCAGTGGTTGCACGGATGCACTGGCACTGTGCCTTTGAATAACTGCAACAGTCAGTAATGCTCTGCATGAACATTTCAACATCTGGAGGAGATCAGTTTTACATTCCTATCAGGGACAAGACTTATCAACAACGTCCATAATATTAGGTAATTCTGTTACACTAACACAACATTGTACCTATAATTTGTTTCTTTGGTGATAGAGCTTACATGCATCATGCAGAAGTAACGAAAGAAAGGCGTGAAGCCACGCTGACATCTGGGTAAAAAAATAAGTCAAAGTATTTTCGATCGATAATGGGTTTTACAAACATCACATGTATGGCCAGCACTGCGTTACTTAACACTGACAGAATTTAACGGAAAACTGCTGTGAGCTACCACCAAAAACTTCTACCTAACACGCACAGCAAAAATGTTGTCCATCTGTTTGTATGGGTCACTAATGCGTTTCCATGCTTTTAGATAAGGAAAGTTTTAAATTCATTTTTAAATGTTTGCGTTACAAAGACTACCTTCATCACCAATTTCACAACCATTGTTAAATAAAGGCCTTCTCCCGACCTCTGCACTTGTTACAGTTTTCAGCGATGCGGTACTACGATCGACATCTTCTAACGTCGTCTGTTCGCCATCACTGGTCCTCGTTTCGGTCTCATATACTGTCCTGGAATCCATAAAAGTACCTCCACTGACTGTCTACCATCATATCTACTTCCCACAAGTCCCAACAGTTCCATTACATTTTTATTACAGTTATAATCAAATATACAACAGCCGACACATTTAAATTGTTTCATGCGTCTCCCTATAACTTCCAACACGCATGCTTCCATTGCTTGCACGGAAACCTTGAGTTTCTGAACGGTTTACAGGTTGTAAGTTCGCACTCACTCACTGTTGGCTTTCCTTTCAGAATTATTTCTTTCTCCTTTTAGAAAACGCTATGTAGTTTACCAAAAGCACTCCTTTGTTTATTTCTTTCATATTCATCTAATCCCTGTCCTCAAATGTCCTACGTACATACTCATTAACATGTGCCATGACTACTTCGTTAAAGAACTGTTTTCGTCTGTTGGTTAAACGATATTACAGTCTTAAGAATTTTATTTTCATTTATTATCTGCACCGTAAGCAAAATAGCAGTGTCATTACAACAAACATGGTTAAAATGTGTTGCTTTAAAACGTATTCCCCATTATTTTCCCTATGAAGTCTATGAAAGCAGTAGCATCGACGTCTATATTCTTCGGTGTTAACGGAGGTTAAATCAGTGGCTCTATTCCCAGCAGCTGTTCCTGTAGATTTTCTTGAACCTCGTTAAAAGCTTCCTCATAGTTCGTGGCTCAGATCAAAACTTAATTCGTGATTCTTGCAGCGCTCTGCAGTTTCATTCTTCACTCACAAATGCCATTGCTCACTTTTCAAAGTCAACTCCTTCCGTTGCTGAAGAAAGATCCAGTGCTTCCACTAAGTGTTAACTGATCAATTTGGAGAATATTTTGCACAGTCTTGATATAACATGTTTCAATTTTAATTAGTATTCACATTAAAATACTAGTATTCACAATGAATTAATATTTTTTGCCGTAATGCGTAATTTCGATTTTCAAATCGAAAATATTATACGTTTTTAACTCTAGAGATTGAGGACTGTTGTCGATGAAATTTTTTATTTTTTTCATTAAACCAAAAGGCATTGAGGATGTCTGTAGGGAGAACGTTGTATGTTCGAAACTTTTCACATTTTCACCTCTGGTCTGCACTGTCTCTGATATAATATTATTTCATTTTGAAATGATGGCATTGACGTTAGGTTTGCTGCAACCTTTTTCTACCGTTACAAAAATTACTCAAGAAAAGTAAGGTTATTCCAAATGTGAAAAGCTGTTACAGTGAACATCATGCTGATCTTCGAATGAATAAACATCCTATTCACATCTAAAAATGTTGCAAACGAAAAGATCTTTTTAATACTTCGTGTAATAATCTGCGTTACAACATTAATCCGCTACAGAACAAACGGTAAGTAAAATCAAATTAGGAATTATTATCAGAATCCTGTTAGAAGATAACAACATTAAGAAATAGAAGCAATTGGTACCTACCAATAATATCCATTATCAAGAGAAGGGCAATTTTAAAGAAATTAAAGAAACTCAGTTCATTCATAAATATCACGTGAACATTGGTAGAAGACCTTCTTTTACTTCAAGTAGCAAAATGACGCGCAACCGACAAGGGCAACTTATCCGTCCACATGTGATGTGATTAGTTTTAAAAGCATACAAAATTTTACTCACCAAAAATCTCTGTAATTGAAGAATATACAGTAGGCTCCAAATTATAAAGTATTTAGAGTAAATATGTGGTACTCGTTATATTTACGTACGCTGTACGCTGTACGTTTCGTTACAGTTTCATTTAGTAAGAGCGAAAACTTCACCGAGATCTTTTCTAACTCCATAGGCAGAAGGTGCAAGAGAGGCGTTCTGCATCACGTCATGGTTAACTGTTAAAAGTTCAAAGAGCGTACGTGTCTAGAAGAGTCTACGAATATACTGCTTCCTCGTAGGTATATCTCTCGAAATAACCATTAAGGTAACATTAGAGAGATTTGTGCCCACACAGAGACTTATCAGCAATCGTTCCACCCACGAACCATACGCGACTGTAACAAGAAAATGTAGTAATGACGCTGGTACACGAAGTACGCTCCGTCAAACATCATAAGTGGCCTGCGGAGTGTAGATGTAGATGTAGAAACGCAGCACCACGTCTCACAACAACAAAACCATTAGAAAATACCGGAAATTTCTTCTGGTGGTATCTAGTGTGCTCACCTTCCCGTGAGTCTAAAATCGGCCAACTAGATTGAAACACCGATATTTCAATTAATTAATTAATTGATTTGTTGATTAAAATTTCCGTTCTACAAAAAAGTAGAATTTAAATAGAAGTCAAAAGAAAATAATCACTGGCGATGAGAATGGAGCCAGTGACGTCACGATTATCAGCCATGTATGACAATTAAGTCAATACGTTCGATATACTTAACTCTTTTCAGAAGTATTCTAATCGTCAAAGGAGATTTTTTTTCTCGTCACGCTCTACGAAGTCAATGTCCAGGTACTGGCTTTCAGATCCTATAATTTTAAAGAAAAAACGGAAGGGCCAGTCCATAAAGTCTCCTTGTAAGACGGGAAGTAAGTTACTCTTATGTTACTTGACTGTAAGACTTCTGTAAGAATAGTCACTATCTCTAGCACTATCATCATCATCATAAGTGTTCTCCCCTAGGGAAGCTAATCATATGTAACTCTCCGTGCAGGCTTATTATTTTCTACTCTCTTCGTTTTCTCATAATTGTTTCCTAATGTTGTTCACCATCTGGTATCTTCTGCGTCCTCGTCTTCTTCTGCCATCCACCGTTCCTTCCATAGCATCCATCAGTAAATAAAATCTTCTCATCTACTGTGCTAGCCAATTGTGTTCCCTCTTCCTGACTACCTTTAAAATTTCCCTCTCCTCCCTCAATCTTCTCAATATCACCTCATTTCTCATTTTGATTAAACATTTTATTCCTTCCATGCTCCTCCAAATCCACATCTCAAATGTTTCTATTCTTCTTTTTCCTTTTTTCCTCAGTGTCAGTGTCTCAGATCCGTATAATGCCAGGCTCCATATAACGCAATTCGCCAGTCTGTTCCCCATGTCCTTGTCCGTGCACCCACACACGAGCCTTCTTTTCTTATTAAATGCCTCTTTGTCAATTGGTATACGTGTTTAAACATCCTCAAAACATCTCACGTCGTCCATAATTGTCCTTTGGAGATATGTATAGACACTAACTTTTTCCGTATCCTCCTGTCCTAACGTTATACTTGTTCTTATTTTTCTTGGACTTATCACCATACCTTCTGTCTTTATGTTAATAAGACTCATTGCGAATTCCTCACAGGTGTTATTTAATTCTTTGAACATTCTAGTCATAGTTTGTTTCGTTCTCTGCCAATGACACCATATAATCAGCGAAGTGAATACATTCTGCCGGCCGGTGTGGCCGTGCGGTTCTAGGCGCTTCAGTCTGGAACCGCGTGACCGCAACGGTCGCAGGTTCGAATCCTGCCTCGGGCATGGATGTGTGTGATGTCCTTAGGTTAGTTAGGTTTAATTAGTTCTAAGTTCTAGGCGACTGATGACCTCAGAAGTTAAGTCGCATAGTGCTCAGAGCCATTTGAACCATTTGAATACATTCTATACTTCTGTCACCAACCTGGACTCCTCTTCCTCATTTCAAATATTTCTGAGTAATATACTCCAAATCTATGTTAAATAGTACTGGGGAGAGGTAACAGATCTTGCCTCACTCTCATTACAATTATACATTCCTCTGTTATCTCATTCCCAACTGTACTCGTATTTTCTGTTGCAGGTCTAGGTTCTTAATCAGCCTTGTACCCCTTCAGTCGACAACATTCTTCATTATAACGTCCTTTAGTTTATTCCACTGTACTATCAAAGTCTTACCCGAGTTCACTGAAAACAGTACAGACTTCTCTTCCCGTTTCAATGTATTTCTCACCTATCATTCTCAGCAGTCCAGTTGCATCTCGTGTACCTTTGCCTCTTCTAAGGTCATACTGCTCCTGTGCGATAAGTATTTCCGATCTTCCGTGAACTCTTCTGATCATCTTCATAGCATAACATTTGCTGCATGACAAATCAAATTTATTTAGCGCTATTGTGGACCAAAACAATCGGACAGCGCTCCGTTGCACCTTTCAGCGGCGCAGCGCTGTCAGTGCCTTCCCCCTTCCTCACAAGAAACAGCACCCCGAAGCCGGACTCCCGAGTCGTCCGTGGCGCCTCTCCTTACAGCCGGTTTATCGCGCCGTAGCGGCAGCTGAAGACGACAGCGACTCGGGTGGCACTTGTAACAGACTCTCCGCGTGGAGGCGTTACCGGCGTGGGCGGCGCAAACTTGCCATCCTCGGCAGCGAAAACTTCGACACGTGCGGGCGGAGGGACTAGGCGGATGGGCTGTGGAAGGGGTCTAGGGGGCGTCACATGTCTGAATTTTCTGAAGGCTCTAGCCGCCGCCGAGGGGCAGCGCAGAGAGAAATGTTTTGCCTTTTTTAATAAAAAGGAGGAGTCACACAGTACCGCGGAGGAAAGAAAAAGTTTTTTACTCCCCGCTAGGCGCCCCTCTCGCTCTAGCGGCGAGGCTGTGGTTTTACAATTCCGGGCCAGTGACAAGGTTCCTTTTTTTTATATTTGTCTTTCCCCCCTCCCCACCTTTTTTTCTGCTACCAGAAGTTGGCGGCAGCTGCTCCGAAGAAGCGGGGCGCGCAGTCTGGCGCCACAGTAACTCGGCACCGCCCCCAGAATGTTTACGTTCTCCGCGGCCCTCCAGATCGCCTGCGTCAGCGCCAGAGCTCCCTTGTGTAGAACATCGGCGGCGATCTGGCCTCTTCACGGCGGCACTAAATGACGGAGAAACTTTTTTACGACTCGCCCATCTCCATTTATACTCTAGATTGACCGTAAGAAAACACACACACACACACGAATTCGCTATACTTTGAAATTTTATCTGGGAATGTCACAATCATTTTTATGTTTAAATATGGTAACGTACTCAATCGCTCTAATTATGAAATTATGCTTTAAGGTTGCTCAAAAACATTCACTGGTTCTTTGTTTACTGTCATGACGCTTTTCTAGATGGCCGCATCATCTGATGACCTGATAAATAAACAAAATATCCTTGCTGTGAGTAATAAAATGTGAACTTCTGTTACTTTCCATTGAGTAGATGTATACGAGGGGGTTCAGTAAGCAACAAATCACTTTCCTCGGCTAATTTCGTTTCTAAAAATGCAGAATTTGTTGAGGGTCATCGTGGAATATTTCCGCATCATCCTTTACAGTTCCACGATAGGTGTTGGCGCTAAACATAGGCTTCAAATGGTGTCTACAATGGAGGTGCGTTCCAAGCAGAGAGCTATCATTTAGTTTTTCAAGGAAAACCAGAGCACCGCAGATATTGATAGGCACTTCCAGAATGGTTAAGGAGAACTGGAAGTGAACAAAAGTACGGTGCGTCTTTGGGCGAGGCATCTGTCCTCGTGACAACAAGATGACGAGAACGTATCCGATCTCCCAGGTAGCGGCCAGCCACATACACACAGCTTCAGGAAAGGACTTCAGTGTGTTCGTCGCCACAAACTAAGGCCTGACACAGGTCTGCGCATCCGGTTTCGGCTCTTTCCTCAGGCCACCTTCAGGCTTTTGACAGTCATCATGGCTGCTGGTGGGTCAGACGGAGCGACATCCTTGGAAGTAAGGTTGTGACTGCAGTGACAGTCAGGCTACTGACCGCCAGTATGGCTGCTGGTGGCGGCAGACGGGCTAACATTTGAACCTTGTCGGCTCGCAGGTTCAAGGTCAACATCGAAATCAAAAATGGTTCAAATGGCTCTGAGCGCTATGGGACTTGACATCTGAGGTCCTCAGTCCCCTGCACTTAGAACTACTTAAACCTAACTAACCTAAGGACATCACACTCATCCATGCCCGAGGCAGGATTCGACCCTGCGACTGCAGCAGCAGCGCGGTTCCGGACTGAAGCGTCTAGAACCACTCGGTCACAACGGCCGGCTAACAATGATATCGCGGTGCAACACCACCACTTGAGCAGTTGTGCAGAATGACTCGCAGACTTAGTGGCATGAGAGAATGTGATGGATCCATCCGGGAAATTGCTGCTCATGTGGGACAAAGTGTTTCGGAAGTGCAACGAATGGAGGAGAATGGTTCTTGCAAGGCCGTAGAGCACGACGAGATGGGCCGGATCACATTATTCAGATTACCCCCCACCCCCAACACCACGCCACCTCACCCCCCAACCTGCCTCCCACGAAAAGAACGACACCTCATCCGAATGGCATCATTGTCGCCGCTTATTACGGCATGGGTTAGAGCGCGTCGTCCCCTTCTCCGCCTACCTTTGACGAATGTGCATAAACTTGCTAGATGGCAATGCATACAGGAAAAGCTTCCGATAGTGTTTCCAGACGAATCCAGTTTCTGTTTGTTTGAAAATGATGACCGCATGTTTCGTCCCAGACGGGGAGAGCGGCACCACAGTGACTGCATCCGCACAAGACATACACTACCAACATAAGGCCTTATGGTGTGAGGTGCAATTGGGTACAACCACAAATCACAGCTGGTGCGTGTCGAAGGCACTGTGATCAGTGTGACCTACGAGAATGAAACCTTTGCGACCCGTCTCCATACCCTGTCTGAACAACACCCCACACGCCAGGAAATGCACGATCACATGATTCTGCACTAACACGTCCCTTGTTGGCGTCACAGGATATCAGCCTTTTTGCGATGGCCCGTCAGATCACCAGACTTGTCACCAGTCGAAAATGTGTGTGATAGGGTGAAACGACGGGTGCAGCACTGTGACCCAGTGCCAACCAACACAGATGAATTTTGGAACCAGGCGAAAGCAGCGTGGATGGCTATATGGCAGGAAGTCATTCGTGCGTCATTTGTCTCGATGTCATTACGCATGGAACAACTTATAGGGCCAAAGGCGGACACTGCGTACTGGGCAACAGGGCATACTCTGAACGGAGGTAACTGAAATGCTAATCATGCCTGCAGAACTTACTATTGTACATGTCCTGTGAATATGAACATCCTATCCCTAGTCGATCAAGGTGTTCTGTTTTTGCTGAACATTAATGTAACTGACGGCGTTGGGAGCAAGTACTACTCTGAGGTGATGAAGTGTGCAGACGAAAAGAATTCGTGGCGGGACGCATCAAACCTGTTGGAATGAGAGACGATTCAAGAAAACGAGTATGAGAACATATGTATACCTGGCGACCTGGTGTATATTTAGAGGTTTGTAACACGAGATTCTCTATTAAATATGCTACACTGGGGACCACCCGAACTAATTCCCAATGTGGCTGTAAAGTTCCAACCTCTTCGACGGTGTAAGATTTCAAACACTCCACCCTCACCATCACGATAATGAATGAGAAGTCAAAGACAGTAAAGGAAGCAATGTACGAGCGCCCCACATTCCAAGTTGCACTGGAATGTTGATTTTTGACATGTTAACAGCTGTTAGAACTAACCACAAGGATATCTCACGTTTTGCAGCTACTCCGTTTTCGCTCACTATACAGCGCCCAAGGATCTAAATTGTTCAGAAGCGCAGAATAAGGTAGGTATTGCCATTTCATAATTCGGCTGTAAATTTTTATGACCTTAAATCAATTCCTCGAGTAGTGGTGCCCGTAAGATGAAGTCAGTCTTTAATTCTTGCGTCATTTTTAGCATCAACTGGTGTCTCCAAATCTGATATTAGTCCTGACCACCGTATATAATAACTTTATTCTGCCTTACGCCTTTCGACCTTACGCTATTCCCACAGGCTCAGAATATATATAAAACATTTGCAAGTAAAACCTAGAATGTTTTACATGTATTTTGAGTCTTTGAGAGTGGTATAAGGCCGAAACGCATAAGACAGAATTAAATTTATAAATACGTCGTCAAGATTGATCTCAGTTTTTGAGTGCATTAGAAATCACCATATCATCTCATAAAGCGTTCATGCGATTTTGCGCTAAATATTAGTATCTCTTTAATCGGTTACACTTATTTCTCTTTCTTTCACAGAGTATGGTAACACCTTACAGTTCGTACAACTCCACGTCTACATTTACAGTTATACGACTGTTCTACAATTCGCAATTAAATGATTCGCAGAGGGTTGATCGAACCATCTTCAAGCTATTTCTGTACCATTCTCGAAATATTCGCGGGGATAACAAACACTGAAATCTATCCGTACAAGCTCTCATTTATCATATTTTAGTACGATAATAATTTCTCCCTATGTGGGGGGACTTCAACAAAATATTTTCACATTCAGAGGAGAAAATTGGTGAATGAAATTTCATGAAAAGATCCTGCTGCAAAGAAAATCTCTTTTGTTTTGATTTCCACCCCAACCCGTTTATTGTATCGATGACATTTCCTTCCTTAGTTTGTGACAGTGCAAAACTAGCTGTCCTGCTTTCAGATTCTGCACTGTCTTCCGTCAATTCTTCCTTATGTGGATCCCGAACAGCGCAGCAACGCTCCAGCTAATTGTAATAACCCTGAAGGAGTTTCATTTATTGTGTCTGTAACAGTTCGACTTCATACGTTTGTTGTTCTTTCGATCTGTTACGGCGTTCTCCATTAACCGCTACGTACTTTAACATCTAAAACTTTTTTCTCTTCTACAACATTAATGTACATCTTAGCTCTATCGTACAAGTTTCCCTTTTCATTTCTCACCAGATTTTCATTTCTGTAGCTTCTCAGACATTTACTATCACCACCTTGAGAGGTTTTTTTTTCTTTTTTTACTGCCTGAAATTCTTCGGATAAGCAACGCCATGTCTTATTGCATGTGTGCCTCATCGACTCTTTCCATTTACTTTACGTATATCCACCCTTGTGACTGGAGGTTTGAGATATTTCGGCCATCCACATATGTAATAAAATGGAACATCTATAGCCGTCCATATGACGTTATTTATTATATGGTTACCAGTTTCGGTGTTTCAGTGCGCCATCTGTAGGCCTTAGCTGACGCTGAGGGGTTAACACCACCCGTAATCACGATTCATCAGTGGCCAACATCTATGAACTGGTTTTCGCAGACTACCTTGAACAACGATGTTGTGTCTCCAACCATCAATTCCAACTGGTTGGTAGTTGATGGTTGAGAACACAACATCGTTGTTACAGGTAGCCTGCGAAATCCAGTTCATGGATGATGGCCACGCATTAATCGTGTACACGGATGGAGTTAACTCCCTCAGCGCCAGTTAAGGCCTAAAGATGGTGCACTGAAACACCGAAACTGGTAGCCATATAATAAATAAAGTCATATGGACGCCTGTAGGTGTTCCATTTTGTCACTTTTCTTTTACCGCTAAGCTCTACTGTCTGATTAAAAAATGAAACTTCAGTGTACTTGATGGTTTTTCGCTCATCACGAAATTGAGTCATGTTTACAAGGAACTTTGTTGTATGATCCCACTTATCTGCATGACGTAGTGTCCCCTCTGGCCTGGACGCAGTCACTGATTCGGTCGGAAAGGGTGTCACACAAGCATTGTATCCTCTCCAGAGATGGTCTGGCCCACAACTGTTGTGACACTCCCTGATTTCCTGGGTGTCAGCACTGGAACGGAGTTGACGTTCGAGCTCGTTGCACACAGTTTGCACTGGGGACAGATCTGGGTATCTAGTCGGCCACGGCAGAGTCTCAGCATTGTTATAAGACACACTTTTCCATTTGTGGACGGGCACTGTCTTGTTGAAAAGTAGCACTACAATACTATCGAATGAGAGGTAACTCATGAGGATACCTGTTGTCTGTTACGTACCATTGCGCATACAATGTTCCCTCAATCACTACCAGTCACAACCTGAAGATGTTCGCACCATGGCGCCAGGTCTAACATCGCAGTGTCTTTCCGAATCATTGGAATAATGGGACTGCTACCCAAATCGCCGCCATACTTCGCCTACGATAGTCAAAATGGCCCTGAGCACTATGGGACTCAACTTCTGAGGTCATCAGTCCCCTACAACTTAGAACTACTTAAACCTAACTTAAACCTAACTAACCTAAGGACATCACACACATCCATGCCCGAGGCAGGATTCGAACCTGCGACTGTAGCGGTCGCGCGGTTCCAGAATGTAGCGCCTAGAACCGCTCGGCCACAACGCCCGGCCCTACGATAATCATCCAGGGTAGTTCAGAATGGCGATTAATTACGGAACGCAATGTGATGATTTGCGTCAGCAGTCCATGCTTCCCCGTCGTGGTACCACTCCACACGCAGCTGTCTTAATTGTGGTGTTAACGGCAGCCTACCGATGGAACGGCCATTCCCTAGTATGGCTGCCGCTAGTCCCCGACGTAATTTTGCACGGGCTGGTAAAAATATTAAACGGGAACAACGCTGGTGTATTCTGAGGGCCGTTCTATCTGTTACAGAGAACTGCAACTCTGATCGTTTACATTCTGGTCGATGGTGTGTTACAATGAATCCGTTCATTTCTTCTACGTTGTGAGGGGTCCACTGTACGTGGGGCCCGATTTTGTAATATAATTCACGAAAAATTATCTGAAAAGATTGTCATATGTGGAAGAGTTTGTATTTTTGACACCACTGGACCAAAGATGTTGCCTGAGTGGCAGAATCGATTCTAAGTAGGGGCGCGAGGAGAGCAGTTGCTGTTGCCGTAGCACTCTGTTTCAGGTTGGATGTAAGACTTAAAGCTAGTGGCTAGCTGTGATCATTAAGTGATACCGATCGGTAACAATATTTACCATTCTCCATGGCGATTAGAGAAGAGTAATTAATTGATACTATAACTCAAATTTACAGCAAGAGTAACACATTTGTAAGGTAATGGAAATAGTATATTTAGTTTTAAGTATGCAGCAACGCAATGTGGATTTCGCTCATTTTTACTGTGTGTTTGTATGTGTATGAGCATTGAAGCGGGGACTTAGAAACGACGGAGAGGCTTCGTCTCCGCCATAGTCCTCAGTGGTTGACAACCCCACAACACGCTACAGCAGTCCACTCACCCCACCGCCGCCCCACACCGAACCCAGGGTTATTGTACGGCTAGGCTCAGACGACTCTGCGACTATAATGGTTGCAAATTCATCGACCTCCGTTATTGGGTGGAGAACTGTAGGGCCCCCCCTAGACAGGTCAGGCGTGCACTACACACCGGAAGCAGCTACTAGGGTAGCAGAGTACGTGTGGCGTGCACACGGGGGTTTTTTAGGTTAGAGGGACCCCCCCCTTGGGCGAAACGATAAAATACCTGACGGCTTACCAGAGAGAACATCAGCATCGTTGATAAAGAACGTCCGTCCTCAGAGGCCAAAAACAGGAAAAGTTAACGTAATATTGGTAAACTGCAGGAGTATCCAGGGCAAGGTTCCTGAATTAGTATCGCTTATTGAAGGAAATAGTGCGCATATAGTATTAGGAACGGAAAGTTGGTTAAAACCGGAAGTGAACAGTAACGAAATCCTAGACACAGAATGGAATATATACCGCAAGGATAGGATAAACGCCAATGGTGGAGGAGTATTTATAGCAGTAAAGAATTCAATAATATCCAGTGAAGTTATTAGCGAATGCGAATGTGAAATAATCTGGGTTAAGTTAAGTATCAAAGGTGGGTCAGATATGATAGTCGGATGCTTCTATAGACCACCTGCATCAGCAACCGTAGTAGTTGAGCGCCTCAGAGAGAACCTGCAGAACGTCGTGAAGAAGTTTCGTGATCATACTATTGTAATAGGGGGAGACTTCAATCTACCAGGTATAGAATGGGATAGTCACACAATCAGAACTGGAGCCAGGGACAGAGACTCTTGTGACATTGTCCTGACTGCCTTGTCCGAGAATTACTTCGAGCAGATAGTTAGAGAACCAACTCGTGAAGCTAACGTTTTAGACCTCATAGCAACAAATAGACCGGAACTTTTCGACTCCGTGAATGTAGAAGAGGGTATCAGTGATCATAAGTCAGTGGTTGCATCAATGACTACAAGTGTAATAAGAAATGCCAAGAAAGGAAGGAAAATATATTTGCTTAACAAAAGTGATAGGGCACAAATCGCAGAATATCTGAGTGACCACCATCAAACGTTCATTTCTGAGGAAGAGGATGTGGAACAAAAATGGAAAAAATTCAGAAACATCGTCCAGTACGCCTTAGATAAGTTCGTACCGACTAAGGTCCAAAGCGAGGGGAAAGATCCACCGTGGTATAACAATCATGTACGAAAGGTACTACGGAAACAAAGAAAGCTTCATCATAGGTTTAAGAGTAGTCGAATCATAGCTGATAAGGAAAAGCTGGACGAAGCGAAAAAGAGCGTAAAGAGAGCAATGAGAGAAGCATTCAAGGAATTCGAACATAAAATATTGGCAAACAATCTAAACAAGAACCCTAAAAAGTTTTGGTCATATGTAAAATCGGTAAGCGGATCTAAATCCCCTATTCAGTCACTCGTTGACCACGATGGCACCGAAACAGAGGACGACCGAAGAAAGGCAGAAATACTGAATTCAGTGTTCCGAAACTGTTTCACTGCGGAAAATCGTAACACGGTCCCTGACTTCAGCCGTCGCACGGACGCCAAAATGGAAAATATTGAAATAAACGATATCGGAATTGAAAAACAACTGCTATCACTTAGTAGCGGAAAAGCATCCGGACCAGACGAGATACCCGTAAGATTCTACAGTGATTATGCTAAAGAACTTGCCCCCTTTCTATCAGCTATTTATCGTAGATCTCTGGAAGAACGTAAAGTACCTAGCGACTGGAAGAAAGCGCAGGTCGTTCCCATTTTCAAGAAGGGTCATAAATCAGATGCGAATAATTATAGGCCTATTTCGCTTACGTCAATCTGTTGTAGAATAATGGAACATGTTTTATGTTCTCGTATTATGACGTTCTTAGATAATACAAATCTCCTTCATCATAACCAACATGGATTCCGCAAACAGAGATCATGTGAAACTCAGCTCGCCCTATTTGTCCAAGAAATTCACAGTGCCGTAGACACTGGCGAGCAGATTGATGCCGTATTCCTGGACTTCAGGAAGGCATTTGATACGGTTCCGCACTTACGTTTAGTGAAAAAAAAAAATACGAGCTTACGGAATATCGGACCAGGTTTGTGACTGGATTCAGGATTTCCTAGAAGAAAGAACACAACATGTCATTCTTAACGGTTCAAAATCTGCAGATGTAGAGGTAATTTCGGGAGTACCGCAAGGAAGCGTGATAGGACCTTTATTGTTTACAATATACATAAATGACTTAGTTGACAACATCGGTAGCTCCGTGAGGCTATTTGCAGATGACACGGTTGTCTACAAGAAAGTAGCAACATCAGAAGACTCGTACGTACTCCAGGAAGACCTGCAGAGGATTAATGAATGGTGCGACAGCTGGCAGCTTTCCCTAAACGTAGATAAATGTAATATAATGCGCATACATAGGGGCAGAAATCCATTCCAGTACGATTATGCCATAGGTGGTAAATCATTGGAAGCGGTAACGACCGTAAAATACTTAGGAGTTACTATCCGGAGCGATCTGAAGTGGAATGATCACATAAAACAAATAGTGGGAAAAGCAGGCGCCAGGTTGAGATTCATAGGAAGAATTCTAAGAAAATGTGACTCATCGACGAAAGAAGTAGCTTACAAAACGCTTGTTCGTCCGATTCTTGAGTATTGCTCATCAGTATGGGACCCTTACCAGGTTGGATTAATAGAAGAGATAGACATGATCCAGCGAAAAGCAGCGCGATTCGTCATGGGGACATTTAGTCAGCGCGAGAGCGTTACGGAGATGCTGAACAAGCTCCAGTGGCGGACACTTCAAGAAAGGCGTTACGCAATACGGAGGGGTTTATTATCGAAATTACGAGAGAGCACATTCCGGGAAGAGATGGGCAACATATTACTACCGCCCACATATATCTCGCGTAATGATCACAACGAAAAGATCCGAGAAATTAGAGCAAATACGGAGACTTACAAGCAGTCGTTCTTCCCACGCACAATTCGTGAATGGAACAGGGAAGGGGGGATCAGATAGTGGTACAATAAGTACCCTCCGCCACACACCGTAAGGTGGCTCGCGGAGTATAGATGTAGATGTAGATGTAGATGTAGGCCCCCGGTGGAAATACCCCCCAAACTAACCCCTGAGGAACGTCTCATATGAGACGAGCGTAAACCCATATATTTGCATGGTAGAGTAATAATGGTGTATGCGTACGTGGAGACAGTGTTTGCGCAGCAATCGCCGACATAGTGTAACTGAGGCGGGATAAGGGGAACCAGCCCGCATTCGCCGAGGTAGATCGAAAACCGGATTAAAAACCATCCACAGGCTGGCTGGCACACCGGACTTCGACACTAATCCGCCGGGCGGATTCGTACCGGGGACCGGCACGCCTTACTGCTCGGGAACCAGCGCGTTAGACCGCGCGGCTAGCCAATTTTTACAGTACTGACCCTTGAATGTAAGAACCAAGTATATGCTATGAGACTTAATGTATAGGTTGACCAGGTACAACCAATTTGTAATATTTTGATTCTTTTGTAATCCTCATAGAGAGAAGTTAAATTTTGGAATCTATTTTGACAAATGATGTCAGACTATTTGTCATGCAACAACCCAAGTGTTTTTAATTACGACGCTAGGTGAGAATTGTAGAACAGTTGAAAAGTTCACTGCTTTCGAAGTTAATGTAGAATGATTTACATTAGGTTTTTTGAAGAAGAAACTTTATTTGGAACAAAATTTTCAAAACTGAAGCATTTGGTCATAGAATAGCCACTCATTCTCTTCCATTCTGTGTTCATTTAAGTCCAAGGAATATTTTTTAAAAGAAATGATTTTTCAATCAGAATCAGAGAAATGTCAATGTGCCAGAATCACAGAAGCATTAATGGTTGAAAGAGTTTCAATGTGGGCAGCGTCGCACAGCGCTGAGTAAATATCCAGTATTTTCACTTAACATTTGCAAGATTATTCATTTACCAGCTAATCTACTGATATTATTTGTATGAACCTATTTTACAGCTGGCATGGCACTTCTCTGTGCCAAGACTGAATATTTTCTATGCCTGCTGTGGAGAGAACAGAATACCAAGATTACATCCTGGCTACTCTAGAGCTAAGGAAAATTAATTTGAATGTTTATTTGCATAGGGAATTTGGTCAGTTTTCTGTACAGGGCTATAGATATCGGTGCTCACGAGACTGGGTAAATTGCACAGGGATTGATTTAATTATAAGCATTGCATATTGGTTTTCCAGATTAAGTTATTTGCTCAACAACATATAACACAGTAAATTTATGTGACACACATTACGCATTGCATATTCGTTGGCAAACAAAAACGAAAATCTTTTTAAAAGAACGTTAAAAGGTGTTTTACTTTTCTTTTTTGTTAGGTCGGTTATTTTAAAGCAAGATTCATCGAAGTTTCTTGCCACAAATCTGATTTTGCGACCTGTTATTAATTGTTCTTTTTTTACCTTTTTCATCTGTTGTTTTTCCATAGGCGGTATTTGTATTGTTACTAATTTATTTCTTAAAATTTCCTTGTCTAGCACTGAACTATTCTCAATGCCTTGGCGTTGCGCAGCTATTACTCCCTACGTGAACTTCCATTACGGTTCACTTTTCCCTAAAATTTAAATATCCCGTTTTCTCGTTTGCTTCGTTTTCTTTATTGGTTTGAATTTCAGTAGTATAACACGCAGGACATGATAAAAACACTTATTCTGAAACAGCATTGCAATAACATCACTTATATTGATGTATCACTCATGCAGTCATGTGTAATTTACGAATTTGTTGATTTTGGCTTCACTCGTAAGCACGCTATTGATGTATTTAACTAATGGGCGCTGAATGCCGTGCGGCTCACGTTTCAACGAAGTGGCCTACTGGAAAAGCAATTACGGTAAAACGAAGGAGTGCGGTTTTTGCGTGCTACCGCTGGAATTTGTTTACCGTATTTAGTAAGCAGTGTAATGCTACGCTCACTCAACATACCTCATTGAGTTTCATGAAAAGCGGTATTCGTAGAAAGCATACCTGTGTCAAAGTATTCGTTAATTAAGTGACCTATTTACGCAGATTTCCTATGAATTTGAATGCGCTGGGAAATTATTCTTGTACAGCGGAACCAGCGTTTACCAGCAGTTGTAATGAACGTGGGTGGCGATTTAAGGGAAACTGGTGCTTCGGTAGGTAAGCTTTGTGGAAATGTATACGGCTATATATGTTGAATGTAGCAAAAAGCAGTAGTCTAACTTCCGGAACATACATCGCGGACACAGAAATAAAACTCGTTGTATGGACATCGTTCCCGAAACACTGTACTCCTACGTCATAAGGACCTTCAATAGAAACAGAGAGGAACTGGACGTATTAGCATACCATGCGACGTTCTGTCTTCAAGAATCGTTACGCCATTTTGGGTATGAGTGGCTAAGTTGTATTTCTTAGAGTAACCACCAGCGTTTCGTGTTGTATTGCGGCAAAGGTTCATACAGTCTTTCGACTCCCGACTATATTTGTGTCCATAGAGAACTCACTTCTTTGCCTTACTTACACGTATCATGAAATTTTCAAGTCATTATTACAGCTTGCCAAGCACATAACTTCTATTATTGTTCCTTACGTACTGTGTAATCAGTACAGTGCAGTCGATTTGGAGTTGGCAGATGCCCAGACTAGCTCACTATGTGTTGCTCAACGTTTATGCAAGAAGAGACATTCACAACGAGGATTCTCCTTCAAGTGGGTGTTTTAAGGTAATGACCATCGTGTTATGGAGCATGGCACATTTAAGACTATTACTTGCGGCTGGGGCAGGCCTTGATATTCCAGGACACAGCAGCAGGAGAAGGTAATTCGTGCAGTAGACTACGCCCCGAGAGTAACAGTACGACAAGAAGCTATTGCAAGCAATGCTGAACACGGTACCAGTTGCATCCATATCGTTTACAGCGGGTGCAGTCGCACTCAATAGTTATATATCATCCTCTTGGACACTTCTGCGAGAGGTTAATTCTACATCTACATCTACATTTATACTCCGCAAGCCACCCAACGGTGTGTGGCGGAGGGCACTTTACGTGCCACTGTCATTACCTCCCTTTCCTGTTCCAGTCGCGTATGGTTCGCGGGAAGAACGACTGTCTCAAAGCCTCCGTGCGCGCTCTAATCTCTCTAATTTTACATTCGTGATCTCCTCGGGAGGTATAAGTGGGGGAAGCAATATATTCGATACCTCATCCAGAAACGCACCCTCTCGAAACCTGGCGAGCAAGCTACACCGCGATGCAAAGCGCCTCTCTTGCAGAGTCTGCCACTTGAGTTTATTAAACATCTCCGTAACGCTATCACGGTTACCAAATAAACCTGTGATGAAACGCGCCGCTCTTCTTTTGATCTTCTCTATCTCCTCGGTCAACCCGATCTGGTACGGATCCCACACTGATGAGCAATACTCAAGTATAGGTCGAACGAGTGTTTTGTAAGCCACCTCCTTTGTTGATGGACTACATTTTCTAAGCACTCTCCCAATGAATCTCAACCTGGTACCCGCCTTACCAACAATTAATTTTATATGATCATTCCACTTCAAATCGTTCCACACGCATACTCCCAGATATTTTACAGAAGTAACTGCTACCAGTGTTTGTTCCGCTATCATATAATCATACAATAAAGGATCCTTCTTTCTATGTATTCGCAATACATTACATTTGTCTATGTTAAGGGACAGTTGCCACTCCCTGCACCAAGTGCCTATCCGCTGCAGATCTTCCTGCATTTCGCTACAATTTTCTAATGCTGCAACTTCTCTGTATACTACAGCATCATCCGCGAAAAGCCGCATGGAACTTCCGACACTATCTACTAGGTCATTTATATACACTCCTGGAAATTGAAATAAGAACACCGTGAATTCATTGTCCCAGGAAGGGGAAACTTTATTGACACATTCATGGGGTCAGATACATGATCACACTGACAGAACCACAGGCACATAGACACAGGCATCAGAGCATGCACAATGTCGGCACTAGTACAGTGTATATCCACCTTTCGCAGCAATGCAGGCTGCTATTCTCCCATGGAGACGATCGTAGAGATGCTGGATGAAGTCCTGTGGAACGGCTTGCCATGCCATTTCCACCTGGCGCCTCAGTTGGACCAGCGTTCGTGCTGGACGTGCAGACCGCGTGAGACGACGCTTCATCCAGTCCCAAACATGCTCAATGGGGGACAGATCCGGAGATCTTGCTGGCCAGGGTAGTTGACTTACACCTTGTAGAGCACGTTGGGTGGCACGGGATACATGCGGACGTGCATTGTCCTGTTGGAACAGCAAGTTCCCTTGCCGGTCTAGGAATGGTAGAACGATGGGTTCGATGACGGTTTGGATGTACCGTGCCCTATTCAGTGTCCCCTCGACGATCACCAGTGGTGTACGGCCAGTGTAGGAGATCGCTCCCCACACCATGATGCCGGGTGTTGGCCCTGTGTGCCTCGGTCGAATGCAGTCCTGATTGTGGCGCTCACCTGCACGGCGTCAAACACGCATACGACCATCATTGGCACCAAGGCAGAAGCGACTCTCATCGCTGAAGACGACACGTCTCCATTCGTCCCTCCATTCACGCCTGTCGCGACACCACTGGAGGCGGGCTGCACGATGTTGGGGCGTGAGCGGAAGACGGCCTAACGGTGTGCGGGACCGTAGCCCAGCTTCATGGAGACGGTTGCGAATGGTCCTCGCCGATACCCCAGGAGCAACAGTGTCCCTAATTTGCTGGGAAGTGGCGGTGCGGTCCCCTACGGCACTGCGTAGGATCCTACGGTCTTGGCGTGCATCCGTGCGTCGCTGCGGTCCGGTCCCAGGTCGACGGGCACGTGCACCTTCCGCCGACCACTGGCGACAACATCGATGTACTGTGGAGACCTCACGCCCCACGTGTTGAGCAATTCGGCGGTACGTCCACCCGGCCTCCCGCATGCCCACTATACGCCCTCGCTCAAAGTCCGTCAACTGCACATACGGTTCACGTCCACGCTGTCGCGGCATGCTACCAGTGTTAAAGACTGCGATGGAGCTCCGTATGCCACGGCAAACTGGCTGACACTGACGGCGGCGGTGCACAAATGCTGCGCAGCTAGCGCCATTCGACGGCCAACACCGCGGTTCCTGGTGTGTCCGCTGTGCCGTGCGTGTGATCATTGCTTGTACAGCCCTCTCGCAGTGTCCGGAGCAAGTGTGATGGGTCTGACACACCGGTGTCAATGTGTTCTTTTTTCCATTTCCAGGAGTGTATATTGTGAAAAGCAATGGTCCCATAACACTCCCCTGTGGCACGCCAGAGGTTACTTTAACGTCTGTAGACGTCTCTCCATTGATAACAACATGCTGTGTTCTGTTTGCTAAAAACTCTTCAATCCAGCCACACAGCTGGTCTGATATTCCGTAGGCTCTTACTTTGTTTATCAGGCGACAGTGCGGAACTGTATCGAACGCCTTCCGGAAGTCAAGAAAAATAGCATCTACCTGGGAGCCTGTATCTAATATTTTCTGGGTCTCATGAACAAATAACGCGAGTTGGGTCTCACACGATCGCTGTTTCCGGAATCCATGTTGATTCCTACATAGTAGATTCTGGGTTTCCAAAAATGACATGATACTCGAGCAAAAAACATGTTCTAAAATTCTACAACAGATCGACGTCAGAGATATAGGTCTATAGTTTTGCGCATCTGCTCGACGACCCTTCTTGAAGACTGGGACTACCTGTGCTCTTTTCCAATCATTTGGAACCCTCCGTTCCTCTAGAGATTTGCGGTACACGGCTGTTAGAAGGGGGGCAAGTTCTTTCGCGTACTCTGTGTAGAATCGAATTGGTATCCCGTCAGGTCCAGTGGACTTTGCTCTGTTGAGTGATTCCAGTTGCTTTTCTATTCCTTGGACACTTATTTCGATGTCAGCCATTTTTTCGTTTGTGCGAGGATTTAGAGAAGGAACTGCAGTGCGGTCTTCCTCTGTGAAACAGCTTTGGAAAAAGGTGTTTACTATTTCAGCTTTACGCGTGTCATCCTCTGTTTCAATGCCATCATCATCCCGGAGTGTCTGGATATGCTGTTTCGAGCCACTTGCTGATTTAACGTAAAACCAGAACTTCCTAGGATTTTCTGTCAAGTCGGTACATAGAATATTACTTTCGAATTCACTGAACGCTTCACGCATAGCCCTCCTTACGCTAACTTTGACATCGTTTAGCTTCTGTTTGTCTGAGAGGTTTTGGCTGCGTTTAAACTTGGAGTGAAGCTCTCTTTGCTTTCGCAGTAGTTTCCTAACTTCGTTGTTGTACCACGGTGGGTGGGTATCTGATGTGTTGGTGAATGTGCCAACACCTTGTAGATAGAGGAGGCCGAAAATGCACGCTATCTAACGCAGACGGGGGTGAATTCTGGAACAGGATAAGTAGTGAATTCTAATAAGAAAAGTACGTAGCTCCTTTGGTACTTATCTTTTAATCCATCCTTTGTATACATCGTTCTTTATGAGACATCTGGAGATTGTGGCGATACAAGTGCGACTCTTTAGATACAAGCTATCTAAGGCTAATGGCGCCTTGCTGGGTCGTAGACTTGAACTTAGCTGAAGGCTATTCTGTCTCTCGGCAAATGAGAGCAAAGGCTTGGTCCGTATAGTAGCTAGCAACGTCGTCGTACAACTGGGGCGAGTTCTCGTACGTCTCTCGAGACCTGCCGTGTGGTGGCGCTAGGTCTACGATCACACAGTGGCGACACGCGGGTCCGACATGAACTAATGGACCGCGGCCGATTTAAGCTACCACCTAGCAAGTGTGGTGTCTGGCAGTGACACCACATTCCTCCCCCGCAAATCGGCGAACGGTCGTGTTATAAGGCTTCCGCCCGCCGTGGGGAGGACCCCATGTTGACGTATGCGATGAGGTGGGGAGCCTAACAACAGGCGAGGCTGTGCCACCCGCACCCGGCCATTCGGTCCGAGGGGAGCTAGGAAACGCCTGAAAACCTAGTCCAGGGTGCACGTCAACATGCGGTGTATGCGCCCGTAATGAGACAGGAGGGGCCGAAGGATCGACCTCCATTGCGTCGGGGTATCCGACGCGCGATGACGACATCTGGTCCGGAGCGGGCAAGAGTTCCATGGCGGATGACAGCGGGTCACGGCAAGCGATCGGCGGCGCGTGACCCAGGGAGGCGCTGGGCGGCTGCAGCGAAGCGTCCACTGCGGGCGGCGCCGGCGGCGGCTGCGGCGGCTGCGGCGGCTGCGGCGGCAGCGGCGGCGCGTCGCCATGAGGCAAAATGGAAGGCAGCGTCGGGAACACCTGGGGATGAGGCGAGCCAGTAGATGGGTCCCCAGGGCGCTGACCGGACGGCACCGTCGCTGAAAGCAGACGGGGAGCGGCAGAACCCAGGCGACGACAGAGGCGCAGCTGATTGAGATGCCGACGCACCTCACCAGAGGCCCCCAAAACCAAATACATCGCGCGGCCGAGGCAGCGAAGAATGCGCCCTGCGAGCCAACGCCGTGAACCGCGATAGTTGCGATATAAAACAACGTCGCCAGGAGCAAAAGCAGAAGCCTGCCGCTGCACTGGAACCTGATGCGGCGGATGCAGCAAAGACATCAAGGTTCGATGAGGACGACCATGGAGCATCTCAGCCGGCGAGCGACCATCGCGGGGCTGAGAGCGATACGAAGACAAAAAGAGCAACAATGCGTCCTCCCTAGAATGCATCTCTTTCAACTTCAACATCTGTGACTTGAATGTCCGGACCAACCGTTCAGCGGCACCGTTTGACTGAGGCGAAAACGGCGCAGATGTCAGATGTTGAATACCATTGCGGACATGAATTGTGGGCCATTGTCGGGAACAATAGTCTGCGGAAGACCTTCAATGCAAAAAATTGCGGACAACGCTTGGATGGTGGCAGAAGACGTCGTGGAAGACATCCGGACAACAAATGGAAAATTACTGAAGGAATCCACCACAACCAACCATCGAGCATCCCAGAATGGACCAGCGATATCGATGTGCAAGCGTTGCCAAGGGGAAGTGGCTGTCGGCCATGCAAAGAATGTCCGCGGCGGGGCGGATTGTTGTTCGGCACACGCCACGCAAGAAGAGCACATATTCGTAATCGCAGCATCGATTCCGAACCAAGTACAGTGCTGACGAGCAAATTGTTTCGTGCGCACTATACCCCAATGTCCTTGGTGGAGAAGCCATAAGACAGAGGACTGTAACGAACGTGGGACCACGACTCTGGACTGATCATTATCCGAACGCAACAACAAAACACCACGTCGTACAAAAAGTCTCTCCTTGTGAGCAAAAAATCGGCGAACCAGCGGATCCTCGATCCCTGACTTTGACAAGGGCCATTGCGTAGCAACAAAACGCAAAACAGTAGCAAGGACAGGGTCAGCAGCTGTGGCTGTAGCGACACGACGAAAATCAATCGGAAACGATTCGACCACGTCATCGGTTTCCGAATCAATGAACATGCAAGCAAGTTCGGAAGAATCGAATGCCTTATCCTCAGCAACAGGCAAACGGGACAACGCATCAGCGTTTCCGTGCTTAGGAGTGGACCGATACAAGATATCGTAGCGGTACTGCGAGAGGAAAAGAGACCAGCAAATGAATTTCTGCGCTGTACGTGGAGGTACAGGCTTGTTCGGATGAAAAAGCGATGTCAAAGGTTTGTGGTCTGTGATGATGGTAAAGTGACGACCATACAAGAAATCATGGAACTTAGTAACACCAAACACGAGAGCTAAAGCTTCTTTCTCTATCTGGGAATAATTGCGTTGCGCAGACGTGAGCAATTTTGAAGCAAAGGCAATAGGACGATCATGCGATCCATCTTTGTGCGCAAGCACAGCACCGATCCCGAAATCCGATGCATCTACCATCAACAAAAGGGGTTTCTGGGGATCGAATGGCGGAAGGCAAGTATTTGAAAGCAACGCCGATTTCAACTGGCGAAAGGCGCGTTCGCATTCCGTCGTCCAGACGAACGGAACACCTTTACGGCGTAAGCGATGAAGCGGAGCTGAAATGGAGGAAGCGCGCGGCACAAACCTGGCATAGTAATTTATTTTTCCCAACACACTCTGGAGCTGTTGCAAGTTTTGTGGCGAAGGCAAGTCCTGTACGGCACGGAGGTGCTCCGGACTCGGATGTATGCCTTGGGCAGTGATTACATGGCCCAGATACGGTAAGTCACGAGCAAAAAACACACATTTGTCCTTCCTCAAGCGAAGACCATTTTGTCGCAATAACTGAAATAACGTTCGTAGGTTGGCTAAATGTTCGGCTTCTGTCTTTCCGGAAATCACAATATCGTCCAGATAGTTCGCAGCAGTAGGGACCGACGCACAAACAGTTTGTAAATATTGTTGAAACAATGCAGGGGATGATGCACACCCGAATGGCAGTCTTTTGAATCGGTACAATCCAAGATGCGTGTTAACCATTTGCAAGTACGCATCTGCTAGGTCCAATTTCGAAAAGTATTTACCCGGGCACAGTTTATCAAAAAGATCGTCCGGGCGGGGCAAAGGAAAAGTTGCAGTCACAAGTTGTGGATTCACAGTTGCCTTGAAGTCCACGCAAAGTCTCAATTTTCCGGAAGGGTTTGGCAAAATTACTAAGGGTGAGGCCCAGAGAGAAGCCTGTACACGTTCAATTACACCTTGAGATTCTAAATCGTGTAATGTTCTTGCGACCTCATCACGCAATGCGTGGGGAACATTGCGCGCTCTGAAAAATTTCGGTTGCGCGTTCTCTTTCAGTTCCAAATGTGCTGCATAGTTCTTAGCGCAACCAAGGCCCGGTGCAAAAATGTCTGCAAATTCTTCACAAAGACTAGCAACACTGGCGGAAGGCACAATCTGATTCACTGATAGGACCTGATTTACGATAGACATGTTAAACAACTGAAATAAATCTAAACCAAACAAGTTCACTGCCGCAGAAGAACGAAGAACGTAAAATGACACAAGTTTTGTTTGTCCCTTGTATGTGGCAAGAAGGCTGCACTGTCCTAACACAGGTATCTGCTGTCCTAAGTAACTATTGAGCTGAACATTTGCGGCACGCAACGGAGGTTTGCACAGTTGTTTGTACGTGTCTTTATTGAGCAATGAAACTGCAGCTCCAGTATCGAGCTGGAATGGTATCACTTTGCCTCCAAAGTCTAAGTCTACAAAAAGTTTATTGTCCTGCTGACGACAAGAGCGACTTTCACGTGCAATTTGAACTGATACAGGTACAGAAGCACTTGCGACTTTACGGGATTTCCGGCGACGTCGACGCACACTTTTGGTGGGACGAACACAGTCACCGTTAGATAAAGTGGCACTGGACGGGGTGGAATTAACTACATGAATGTCCATGGGCGAAGGTCCACGAGCCTGATTGTCCCTGGTTCGAGTCCGGCGTGAAGCAAAGGGCCTGGAATGGTTGTGATTGTCTGATCTTAGCTTTTCCTGGCAAAGACTTTGAACATGTCCTTTCTTATTACAGTAAAAGCAAATAGCTTGGCGTGACGGGCAACGTTCATGTGAATGTCTAGTTGCACACCGCGGGCATGATTTTAGAACTGCATTGGCATGCTTACGCGGCACACGTGTTTGCGAGCTAGGCCGCAGCTGCGCAGACGTGCGCGAGGGCCGTTGAGCGTCCCGGGCTGCGCGCCCGGCGGGCCGGTTAATGTGACACACTGCTGGCGAAGTTTCAAATGATTCCTGAGCAAAGTCAAGTGTGTCTTGCCTATCCAATATGTCTATGACTTGTTGAAGGGAGGGATTAACTAGTTTCAAAATCTGTTCCCGTATGCGAACATCAGAAACGTTCTGTGCTATTGCATCACGCACCATAGTATCTGAATACGGAAGGCCACAGTCACATTCAAATGCACACTCCCTAGTAAGTCCTTGCAATGTTGCAACCCACTCCCTATTAGTCTGACCGGCCGTACGTTTTGTACAAAAGAACGTATACCTTTTTGCAACGACATTGACTGTTTCCTTGAAATAGGCATCTAAAGCAGACAAAATTTCTTCGTAGGACAGAGTTGCTATGTCGCATCGGGGAAACAATTTCACTATCACACGGTAGGTGGACACACCAACACAAGAAAGCAAAAACGGCTACCGCTCATTACCTTGAATTCTGTAGGCGGCTAGATGGAAACCGAACTGTCGAGACCATTCTTGCCAGGTCTCGTGGGTTGAATCAAAATTACGGAAGGACGGCGCAACGGCGTGTTGTGGCTGCGGTAGCGATGAAGCGGCGGCGGCCGCATCGGTTTGCAGCGCACGTTGACCCTGGATGAGCTGTCCCAGGGTATCCAATAACGCCTGCGTCTGCTGATTCTGCAAGCGATAAAATTCGGACAGTACATCTGGCGAAGCCATGACACAAGTAAATGTAAGCAATCAGAAAGAACACTTTTCCCTCGTCGCCAATGATGTGTTGGTGAATGTGCCAACACCTTGTAGATAGAGGAGGCCGAAAATGCACGCTATCTAACGCAGACGGGGGTGAATTCTGGAACAGGATAAGTAGTGAATTCTAATAAGAAAAGTACGTAGCTCCTTTGGTACTTATCTTTTAATCCATCCTTTGTATACATCGTTCTTTATGAGACATCTGGAGATTGTGGCGATACAAGTGCGACTCTTTAGATACAAGCTATCTAAGGCTAATGGCGCCTTGCTGGGTCGTAGACTTGAACTTAGCTGAAGGCTATTCTGTCTCTCAGCAAATGAGAGCAAAGGCTTGGTCCGTATAGTAGCTAGCAACGTCGTCGTACAACTGGGGCGAGTTCTCGTACGTCTCTCGAGACCTGCCGTGTGGTGGCGCTAGGTCTACGATCACACAGTGGCGACACGCGGGTCCGGCATGAACTAATGGACCGCGGCCGATTTAAGCTACCACCTAGCAAGTGTGGTGTGTGGCAGTGACACCACAGTATCAACATTTTTTTTACGTACAACGGCGCTCTTCACCGATATTACGTCATTTCAATATGGTAAAAACGTAAATTTTCACAATCAACACTTATTCAGTGGGCTGTGCGAAGTTGTGGAAGCATATTATCATCAACTACTTCCTATCAATGTTTGGATGGTCGTTTGTTGAATATCTGTTAAGGCCTTGTGTTCTTACACACGGTATCTTCTTGGCTACGGGAGTACCTGAACTTCAAACAGACAGTTCACAGAGAAATGTACCATTTGAAGACGAGCATTGTTCTGTTGAAAAGTGGCATCACAATACTGTCGTATAACAGGTAATCCATGAGGATGCAGGATATCTATGAAATACTTCTGTGCTGTCAGAGTTCCCTCAGTCACTACCATCTGTGACCTGACTATATACACATTGCTTCCCACACCATGACAAAAAAAATGAGGAAGAATGGAACCTTTCTCCAGATCGTCACCCTCGTTGACGATTGCGAAATCGCGATTCATCACTATACATAATGCGAATAACGTGAAGGCGTTGGGATGTCTTTGAAGTGAAACACGGCCATCCTCTCTTGCGGTCAGACTTTATAGACCAGATCATCTACAACAGTAATTCCGGCCCTGAGGATCCCGTACAGCTCAATATCAGGCCACTGTTACATGCGAATGCCCCATTTCGACACTGCACTCGAGGTGTGGAATATCAGAAGTTTGAACTTGGTAGGGAAGCTAGAAAATCTGTAACCTGAAATGCTTATTCTCAATTTCGTTATAGTGGGTCTTGCTTGAACTTGTTAGGGAAGCTAGAAAATCTGAAAGCGGAACTGCTAAGGCTCAGTTTAGGTATAATGGGCCTCTGTGAACTGAAATATGAAAACGACAAGGACTTCTGGTCAGATGAGTATAGGATAATATCAACAGCAGTATAAGATAGTACAACAAGGTTAGAAGTCGTGATGAATAGGGAGGTAGGGCAGAGAGCGAGTTATTGTGAACTGATCAGTGATACGGTTATTCTCATCAGAATCGACAGCTAACCAACACGAACATCGATAGACCATGTATACATGCCGATGATGCCAGCCGAAGATGAAGAGATAGATAAAGTGCATGAAGATACTGAACACGATATTCAGTCCGTGAGGAGATAAAAGTCTAATATTCATGAGAGACTGAAATGCGGCTGTAGTTGAGCGGCACAAGTAAGGATTGCGGCGGAAAAAGGACTTGGTAACAAGAACGAGAGAGAAGAAAGACTGAGATCAGCAAAAAATATAGACAACACTTTGTTCAACAATCACAAGAGGATGAGAATCTGAAAAGGACGGGAAATACTGGAAGATTTCAGTTCGATTACATCATGGTCAGGCAGAGATTCTGTAATCCGAACTGCATTGTAAGGCGTACCCAGGAGCAGATACAGACTCGGATCGCAATTTAATAGTGATGAACAGTAGACAAACTAATTATGAAGAATAAGTTCGCGAAGAAGTGGGATACAGACGTACTAAGGAGTGAAGAAGTACGCCTGCGGTTCTCTGAGGCTATAGATGCTGCAATCAGGAATACATCAGAAGGCAATACCATTGAAGAGGAAATGATGTCTCTAAAAAGGGCAATCACGGAAACTGAAAAAAAAACATAGGTACAAAGAAGAAGGCTGCGAAGAAACCACAGGTAACAAATGAAATACATATCATGATTTACGAAAGAACGAGGTACCAAAATATTCAGGGAAATTCAGCAATACATAAATACAGGTCTCTTAGGATTGAAGTTAGTAGGAATTGCAGGGTAGCTAAGGCGAAATGGTTACATGAAAAATGTGACTAAGTCGAGAGAGGCTGGCTTCAGTATGTAGAAAAGTCAAAAGAACGTTCGGTGAAATTAACAGCAAGGGTAGTAACATTAAAATTGAAATCGGAATTCCACTCCTAAATGCAGGTTAGAGATCGAATACGTGCAAAGAGTACACTGAAGGCTTGTATGAGAGGGAAGACTTGACGTGATAGAAGAAGAAACAGGAGTCGATATAGAAGAGATATGGAATCCAGCACTAGAGTAAGAACTTAAAAGAGCTTTGGTAGACTTAAGATCGAATAAGGCAGAAGAAATAGATAAAATCCAATGTAATTTCTAAAATCATTGGGGTATGTACAACAAAACGGCTGTTCACGTTGATGTGTAGAATGTATACCAAATGACTTTCAGAAAAACATCACCCACACAAATCCGAAGATTGCCAGAATTTGAAGTGCGAGATTTATCGCACAAGCAGCTGAATAGCTCATATATAACATTGCTCTAATGGCAAGAAAGATAAAATACAAATGGCTAATGCTGATCTACAACTTCTGCAGAAACTAAATTATAGTTGCACAAGTCGAAGGACCAGGAAAGAGAAAACCGGATGATAAATGAGTGAGATATGTCTGCAGGCTCACTGTCTTATTCAGTCTGTACACTGACGAAATGGTAAAAGAAATCAAGGACAAATCTAGAATGGGAATTAATGATCGTGGAGAAGAAATAAAATCTGTAACACTTGTGGAATAACACCATAATTATGTGAAAAACGACAAATGCGTAAGGAGAGCAATTGAACGACATGTCCAGTGTCATCAATAAAAACAGAACAAGTGTAACATAATGTACTCGATGTAATTCAGTGAACAGTGTGGGATTTACATCCGAATCTAGGGAGCATAATAACTGCCATAAAAGAGCATTTGCAATTGCTGGAAAAGCTTTTTTTAAAATAAAAAAACTCAGTTATGTCAGTAGCATATATATGGGTTTTCTGGACCCAAGAGAATGTTTTTTTTAATATATCTGTGATTTTCGTTTTATTGTGTGCCCCATTCAAAAATTTATCTGCACCCACTACCGAAATTTACAGTCTATTTAAAAAATTAAAATCTAATAAATATCTTCCTCTATAAGTAACTTCTTCAAGATTGTGTATATCTTTATCTCCTAATGATGTATCCAAATTATTTCAGAAATAAATATTAATTTTTTTCCTTCATAAATAAGTTCTCAGAGATTGTGTTTATCTATACGCACAAAAGAAATTCTCATTTATTTAAAAAAACTAATAAAATTTTTTCTTTATAAATAAGTGTTACGAAACTTCATCTATCAATATGAATAATAGAAATTTTCATTTCAAAACTCAGAAGTGCATTTCAGTGGTCAATGTTCTAATTTTTAAAAATCTAATTGTTTCCTATACAAATAAAAAGTTAAAAAGATGTATTAGAAATCTGAGCTATTTTAAGACTTAGAAAGTTGTTGCAAAGGAAAATATGAAAGTAATCATACTAATTTCGAAAATTATTGTAAAGAAAAAGGTTATTCAAATGTAACTAGAAAATAACGTATTAAAATTTATTGGTTATTATAATATGAAAGAAATGAATAAGGGAGAACTATGATATAAAACAGTAAAACAACATTGATGAATTTGTGAAACAGAAAATTCAGAGAATTATTACAGTCTTAATAAAGAAATTAATAGATCTTACTCTAAATCCTGTAGGCAATATTAATGATAACAATAATGAACTGAATAAAAAATCTTTAGAAGATCGTTCAAAATCTGTACAAAGAGAAAATTATTATAAACTCTTTAAACAAAAATTTGTGGGTTTTATCAAAATATCTTGGGAGTAATATTAGGAATGTTGATAGTGACAATTATTTTCCCTTGTCAATAAACAGATAGTCCAAAATTTTATATGTAGTCAAATATTTCAATTAATGCTTATGCTTATGATGAAAATTTTATTGTATATCCTCTATAACATACAAATAATGAAAAAGGAAATATGTTATCCTTCTTTTAATTTGAAAACAATATATTTTCCATTATTGTTGGATAAAAGAGTAGTCTAGATTATTTAAATGGCAAACAACAAAAAGCAAATAAAAAATTTATCTTTGTGATAGATGTTAGAGATATTTTTAATCGCAAGAAATATTAGACAACCACGAAAATGAGTGTATAGTATGTAAAGAAGTATAAACAAAAATGCCTAAGAAAGGTGAAAAAATGCATTCAAAAATAATAATCATTCATTATGAGTACCTTTTGCACTTTATGAAGATTCTGAATCTCTTTTGAAAGATGTTAACAATTGTCAACCAAACGGTAAACATCATACATTAATAAATATCAGAAACATTATCTAGATTGTTTAAATTACTATATAAAATTTTCTAATGTTGATTATAAACAATCTATATAGAACACTGGTAATGACTGTGCTGAAAAATTTGTAAGAATGTTAAAACAAGAGTCCAGGAAAATAAGGAAATATATGATTCAAATGTACCAATAATATTGCCTAAAGGTAATAAAATAAAATTTAAAAGTTAACAAGTTTGTTTTATTTATAAATAAGAATTTATTAAACCTGAAAAAGTAAGAGATCACTGTCACATAACAGTAAATATTGAGGAGCTGCATACGAAATTATTAATTATTGAAATCCTAATATTATTCCTGTTTACATTCATAATTTAACAAATTATGATGTACCTTTGTTTATTAAAGAATTGCTAATAGATATACTGACACTATTCCAATTAATGAACAAAGATACATTTCTTTTAGCAAAATGGTTGAAGATAAACTACCATCAAGAGATTTGGGTACATTTAAATTTATGGCATCTAATAGTGATTAATTAAAATTCGAATCTTCAGAAAGAACAATTTAGAGAATAGCAAAATGTTTCGATGGTGAAAAATAAAATTTAACAATTAGGGAAGGAGTCTACCTGAATGACTAAGGATTATGAAGAAAAATAAAATGAATCCAAATTACTTCATAAAAATATTTTTCTTGAAGACTTGATAAATGTGATGTATAAGCTGAACTTTTTTGACATTCAAACGTAGTTTGGAAAAAATTCAATTTCTTATATTTAAATTAATAAAAAAATGATATAGTAAATCTAATTTGTTAATGAGAGTAGATATGTTTGAAAACTTTAAATATACATGTATTAAATCTTACAAACTCGATCGAGCTTTGTATATTGCTCCACCTGGATTAGCTTGAGATTCTATGTTACAAGTGACAAAAATTGAACCAAATTTATGAAACAATTATGATATGATTTTCTTTATTGAAGAAGGAAATTAAGGCATAATTTCACAAAGTATTAAAAGCTGCATTACATCAATTAATAAATACATAAGACGGGATTAAAAAGAAATGAGCTGGAGGCATAATTACAGAAACCAGTATCTGTTTGTTAGAAGTATTGACACTGGCTGTTGAGACACTTGTCACACTGTTACAGAAGGTGGTGAATGGCTGTTTCATAAAATACCTGGGGCTGTTATGTAAATCAGTTCTGCACATACAGCAGGACATTGTCATCTGAGGTGAACTGTTTGTCAATCAGAGTCTTTTAAAGGGGACCAAAAATGGTGTAATGACATGGAAAAAGGTCTGCACTGTATGTAGGGTGGACAAGAACCTCCCATTGAAATTTCTGCAGGAGGGCCACTACTGTATTGCCTGTATGAGGCTTTGCATTGTCATGGAGGACCCCATGGGTGTAATTACCTGCTCATTTAGATTTGGTCACTTGGCCAGGGTAGTCAAGGTTGCAAGTAATGCTGGGCATTCACTGTTGCCCATGCTGCTGGAAGTGAATCAGATTGAATGAATTTTTGGTCCCCTTTAAAATGCTCTGAGGGGCCAACAACTCACCTTCGATGATGACATCCAGCTGTACATGCAGAACTGGTTAACATCACAGCCCCAAGAATTTTATGAGACAGCCATTCACTGCCTTGGGTCAAAGTGGGACATATGTATTAAGAGACAGGGGCAGTACTTCTAAGATACAGGTACTGGTTTCTGTAATTATGCCTTTGGCTAATTTCTTTTTCTTAATGCCCCTTATACATACCATTTTGATCCAGAAAAACAATAAAATTGTATATCATATTTAGATGCAAATATTTTAAATGACAGGACAAAGTTGTTATTTTTACTATACAAAAAGGTCAGTTGTTACATCCAGAAAAAAATTCATAAGAACGCCAGATTATTAATATGGTTACATTTTAGAACTCGTTCAAAATATCCAAAAAAATTTCATGACTCACAAACAGATTACCACTTGCACAAGAAAGAGGGCATAAGCTAGTAGCAACATTCAATAATAAAGAAATCTTAAACAAAGTTTCAAGCTTGGACTACAATTAATGAAAATTCACAGCATATTATCATTTAAACAATCAGATTGGTTGAAGAAATACTTTGATTTTAAAGCAAAAATAAGAAAAGTACTGCTGACGAATTTGATAAAGATGTTTGTGCTATTTCTTAAAACTAAATTATGGAAATACTACAGCATTTTAAGGAAGTCTAGTAGCATTTAATACGAAAAAAAAATTTTAATTTCGATAATGTAATTGAAATTCCAATGAGTATTCTAGTTATTTCGAAAATAAAAAGTGACAATTTCTATTATAACGCAATGAAATAGAAATATGTTAAAAATAAGGATTTATGTTTAAGTTCTGTTACCTACAGTAAGATATGACACTAAAGATTAATTCATATGACTAAAGAGATAATGTAAAAGATTATATTTATAAGATTCCACAAGTAAAATTAATGATATCTATACAAAAAGATCAGTAGGAATACATAACACAACTATAGACATTTTATGAGAAGAAAATGAACAAAGAACTTATTATCACATGGTTTTCGTCATTCAACCAATGAAATTTCAGACCTAATTTTCTTATTTTGAAAATAATTATCATAATTATGATTACTACACTATTCAAATGGAATTTCAGAATGCTTAAAGCTAAATGAGTATTATATTATATTGTGGAGAATTATGTTCCTAATTTAATAAATTTATTCCAAGGAGTTTGTATAAGTAATTGTTTCAATATTTTAAATAATTATCATCTATGACAATTGCATGAAGATATAATTAATCTTATGAATGTTTCTGACAAAATAAATTAATTTTCAATTGAATTTCCACTACTCGAATTTAATACAACATTCATAACAATTCTGATATTGAGCTAACAAAATAAACTATGAAAACTGTGTGATTCTAATAATTCAGATTTAGAAATCTCAAACAATTCTGACATACAGTTATTCTTATTAGCGTTATTTCGATATCAAACTATACTCATTTTCTTTCAAGAAACAATGACTGATGAATATTATATTTGATATGAAACATGTTAAAATTTTCAATAACTAACTCTAAATGCAGAAAAAATTTATATAATATTTGTATTTTTGTAAGACAATTTTTATTCGTCTATCTAATTACACCTAAAATTCTCTCATAAAGTCTATAGATACTTTTTGATTACAAGAGATTTCAAACCAATCAACTTAATCTTGAATTTCTCTACTAAAATCTTCTGACAATTTTTGGTCCACTGAAACTAATGCAAATCTAATTCATTCTAAAATTCTTCAATACAATGATCTGAGAATTTTTGGTCCAGTACAAAATTCTTCTGATAATCCTTCACATAACTCACTGATATACCTCTGCATATTTTTTCATTAAACCTATTTTGCTATTTATGTAATCAACAATGATAGAACTATACTTATCATTTATTGAATGCAATGTATAAAATTAATGATTTAATTTCTAGATTATAACTGAAAAAGTCCTCCAAATTACAATTTTACAAACTTACAATTAATCAAGTCAATAAGGTTTACTTTTTTAGACTAGAATAACTTTTTATTAGACTCTCCATTTAAACATAAAAATTATATAACAAATTTTATTTCAATTCAAAGAATTATTAACAGAATAATTATATCCTAACATTACATACACTTAATTGTATTTCTTTTTCAAAACTTTTTAAACAAGTTAGATATCCGGAAAATTTCTGTTCAACAAATTTCGTTCACAAAAATTACCTTTTCTTCAGCATTTACATTTTTCGACTTACATTGTATGCCATCAAAATGAATAACATCTTAAAATTCATTAATTTCTGTTTACCAATTTGTGATGTACCTTTTTGAAAAATTCCTTTAAATTTACTTATTTTTACTTTATTAACGATTTTACATTTAGCATTATTATTTAACAAATTTGTTACCTACATTATTTCCATTAAGATTGTTTCATTTTCCTTGTTTACATAATTTGGTTTTATTTGTATTGTTGATTGTTTTGTGTTAATATATACATCAACAAGATTTTAACTCATTCAATCGACTTATAACATCCTTTTAAGCCGAATTTTTTCCACATCTTTAAATGTACTACTAAATCTTTCAACAACAGTTCTTTTAAATTATAAATGCTGAATAATGATTTATTAATATATTCCTTTATTAATTCTTGAAACACCTCGCATGGACCTTGCCGTTGGTGGGGAGGCTTGCGTGCCTCAGCGATACAGATAGCGGTACCGTACGTACAACCACAATGGAGGGGTATCTGTTGGGAGGCCAGACAAACGTGTGGTTCCTGAACAGGGGCAGCAGCCTTTTAAGTAGTTGTGAGGGCAACAGTCTGGATGATTGACTGATCTGGCCGTATAACAATAACCAAAACGGCCTTGTTGTGATGGTACTGCGAACGGCTGAAAGCAAGGGGAAACTAGGGCCGTAATTTTTCCCGAGGGCATGCAGCTTTACTGTATGATTAAATGATGATGGCGTCCTCTTGTTAAAATACTCCGGAGGTAAAATTGTCCCCCATTCTGATATCCGGGCGGGGACTACTCAAGAGTATGTCGTTATCAGGAGAAAGAAAACTGGCGTTCTACGGATCGGAGCGTGGAATGTTAGATCCCTTAATTGGGCAGGTAGGTTAGAAAATTTAAAAAGGGAAATGGACAGGTTAAAGTTAGATATAGTGGGAATTAGTGAAGTTCGGTGGCAGGAGGAACAAGACTTCTGGTCAGGCGAATACAGGGTTATAAATACAAAGTCAAATAGGGGTAATGCAGGAGTAGGTTTAATAATGAATAGGAAAATAGGAATGCGGGTAAGTTACTACAAACAGCATAGTGAATGCATTATTGTGGCCAAGATAGATACGAAGCCCACACCTACTATAGTAGTACAAGTTTATATGCCAACTAGCTCTGCAGAAGACGAAGAAATTGGAGAAATGTATGATGAAATAAAAGAAATTATTCAGATAGTGAAGGGAGACAATAATTTAATAGTCATGGGTGGCTGGAATTCGAGTGTAGGAAAAGGGAGAGTAGGAAACGTAGTAGGTGAATATGTATTGGGGCTAAGAAATGAAAGAGGAAGCCGCCTGGTAGAATTTTGCACAGAGCACAACTTAATCACAGCTAACACTTGGTTTCATGATAGAAGGTTGTATACATGGAAGAACCCTTGAGATACTAAAAGGTATCAGATAGATTATATAATGGTAAGACAGAGATTTAGGAACCAGGTTTTAAATTGTAAGACATTTTCAGGGGCAGATGTGGACTCTGACCACAATCTATTGGTTATGACCTGTCGATTAAAACTGAAGAAACTGCAAAAAGGTGGGAATTTAAGGGGATGGGACCTGGATAAACCGAAAGAACCAAAGGTTGTACAGAGTTTCTGGGAGAGCATAAGGGAACAATTGACAGGAATGGGGGAAAGAAATACAGTAGAAGAAGAATGGGTAACTCTGAGGAATGAAGTAGTGAAGGCAGCAGAGGATCATGTAGGTAAAAAGACGAGGGCTAGTAGAAATCCTTGGATAACAGAAGATATATTGAATTTAATTGATGAAAGGAGAAAATATAAAAATGCAGTAAATGAACCAGGCAAAAAGGAATACAAACGTCTCAAAAATGAGATCGACAGGAAGTTCAAAACGTTAAGCAGGGATGGCTAGAGGAAAAATGTAAGGATGTAGAGGCTTATCTCACTAGGGGTAAGATAGATACTGCCTACAGGAAAATTAAAGAGACTTTTGGAGATAAGAGAATCACTTGTATGAACATCAAGAGCTCAGATGGAAACGCAGTTCTAAGCAAAGAAGGGAAAGCAGAAAGGTATATAGAGGGTCTATACAAGGGTGATGTACTGAAACGTCCCCTTTGAACAATTATACATGACTGTGCTTAAACTGACACACTATGTTTTTAGCGCAACGCAATCTGACTTTCAAAAATCCCTACAAAAGAATGGCCCTGACTAACATTAACCTATACCTTTCACAGATCACTTACCTCACCAAAAATCTTCGTTACTCGAACTACTGCAATACAGCGAGCGCCACTACTGCCAGCTACATAAAAGATTCAAACTACTGAAGGCGCTAACTACTGATAGGCATAGTTAGCAAATGAAAGATTTTGATAGAGAATAAAAAATGTATTTACCTTAATAGTCATCAAAAGTCATAATATATGTAAGAGTTCATAACATCCATTCTTACAAATATCACAACTCCGCCATTTCTCTCCCCACATCCACCACTGCTGGCGGCTCACCTCCAACTGCGCAACGCTACGCGCTGTTCACATCCAGCTGCCCAACACTACAATGGCAGACAACAATGCAAAATAGCCACCGACTGCACATAGCACAGCCAGTGATTTTCATACAGAGCACTACGTAACCTTGCCAGTAAGAAAACATAAACAGCCTATTTACATAGCCCCCATGCTCCCCACAAAAAATTTTACAAATTGTTTTGGGCAGTTACCAATAATGATTTGATAAAATTTTTCATAATTACAATAACAAAGATATCAAAGTCACACACTTATTGATACAATGTTGGTCAAAATCTAAAATTTTCTCACAGTCCATAAAGACAGTTCTGATCATTCATCACAGTAACATTGCAGTGTTTTTCTCAAAGTCTGAGCAGTACAAGAAAATGCACACAGAAGTAGTGGATTTCCATGCAATCTTGAAGAAGTAGTGTTGTCCTTTCAACGGAAAGACAGTGCTGACTCTTGACATGCAGACAGGTATTGGTCCACAACAGAGCAAACCCACAGCAGAGTCAGTCGAAATTTTGAAGAGTATTGGTAGGTAGGTCATCACAGAGCAGACCCACTGTAGTCCTGGTAGAGATTACGGTATTTGTGGGCCACCAGAGGTTCAGACCCACTGCAGTCCTTGTAGAAATAATGGTACTGGTGAGTCAGCAAAGGTGTAGACCCACTGTAGTCCATGTAGAAATGGCCACCAGCCATCTGTTGTGACTGTGCAGGTTCACAATCACCATTGAAGAGTCTTGCGGATAATATAGCAAGTCCATAACCACCACTTGTGCACTCACCAAGTTTTTGGAATTGTCCTTAGAACCAGCAATGCTGTCATCCAGTCCCTTGCTGAATTATTAACACACGTGCAAACACTAACAGTCCCTACTTGTCACATATTGTCCATATACTATGACCAACATAAATGTGTGCAGTGAAATTTAACTTACAAGTTAATAATATGATGAACTGGTGTCAATTACAATTTTAGAACATAAGAATACAATTACAGAGGTACAAAATACATCATTAAAGAACATAACAATACAGATAACATCTGTAGTACAGGCTTTACAAAAGAATCGAAATAATATATACATCAATGTTACAGGAATTATGACATGAGTACATACATAAAAGATCAGAATAACTTTCGAAACATCAACTTCACACATGAGCATTAAAACAGAACAGAGTAAATAATGTTTAAACATCTTTACAAAGTAAATAACATAGTATTAGAAAAATTCTACAACATAACAACATCAGCTAAACACATAAAGACAGGAAAAACGCAAATACACAAGGGAACACAAACACATAGTGGGATAACACAAGGAAAGGACAGGGTTTGTTTTACTGCAGTATTTTGCAAACAAAACTTTCTTTACTTCTCGGAGATCTCCCTTCATTCTTCATTATTCCCAAAAGGTCCTATCTGTACCTGCTTTCTGTACTTTTTCGTATAACTTCTCAATGCATTTCTTCCAATTCATCGCAACTCATTCTCTTATATAGTCTACCCCCTCTTAAGCTAACTTAAATCTACAAGAGCTCAGATGCTAAACTAAGGGACGAGGCAATGCAACAGTACAAAACAATTAACACAAACAGCAATGACAAAATATTCAAATTGGCCATGCAAGCAGCAATATTACAACTAATATTACACAATGAGCAGCAAACAAGAAAAATAAATCAGTAGTAAAACTGGCTTAACAGAGTAATGTAAAGTGAAATTTAGTAGTACTATGCCTGGCAAACAGCAGAAGAAAATGCAATAAATTATATCTAAGCATGACAAAGCTCTAGTAGAAAAATATTACAGTGAAGACAACAATGCAGATAAGGGAAATGTCTATTCACATCTTAATATCTATGTCATTAAAGTGGTGCACCACAACTTATTCTACAAAATAAATTACCAAGTACTTGAAAAGAAAATTATGAATGCAGTTCCTGTGAAGGTAAATGTCTTTTTGCGCTCCCTCATTTTTTTGAAAAAAATTATTATTTACTCAATCTGTAGACAGAAAATATTTATATTAGTACATCTACAAATTTTATTTTAACCAATGCTGCAGCGCAGCTAGAAACTAGATATTAAACAAATTGAGTAAATAAATACATAAAGCAAGCCATATGGCATTTCTGTCAACTAACAAGACAATAGTCGTGAAATGTTTCTCATCGTTTCATTAGGCATTTTAGTAAATATCATAAATTAAGAGCTCCACAGTATAATCATATATTCTCAAGTTTGAGCATGTCATATTTGCGATGCTTTCTACAAAGGAATGTGAATAGCGAGGATAATGGCATCCCTTTTCTTTTCTACCTGTGCCTCTGAAAAGGCACACACTAATGGCTTTTTCTCCAGGCATGTGACATAGCTGGCCGCTCAAGACGCATTATGTCAAGGTCACTTGGCTTTCTTACCGAAATATTTACGACACCAGTTTGCATTACAGTGACAGTCTCATACAAAAAATTTCATAGGTCGAGAATTTGCGTTGCAAATGTGTAGAAACAAAATCCTATGAATATAATAGTGTCCAAAAAATTTTCAGTGGCATTGTGATACATTCACACATGTACACACATTTCATAACTCTTAAAACACGATTCTTGGTTTCCAACAACCTTTTTCACAAACGAGCGTCCCTAACCACTACTCATTATTCCTTACCTTATTCGTCGACACTTTTTCAATATTTCATCATAACAGATACGTAGCATACTCAAATAACTCATATAGCATCAGCTTATTGATCATAAACATACTGTAACAGCATAATACACATAGTCATCGTAATAATAACATCATAACACCTCAGTCAACTCTCAAAATCGTCGTAGCTTCCTCCAATAATTAAAAAAAAATTCTTTGCTCATGTCAAAAGTGTCATCTGCCTCAAACGTACTTTAAAAATCGTGATCCCATACCAAATATATCATTCAAAGTTCTCATAATATCACAATGGGTCTGAAAAAATATGAACAGTTCACAAAGTACAGACAAAATACAATTTTGTAAGTGTGAAGTTATACAACGGTGTAATTACGTAAACATCTGTCACTGATGTAGTAAAAAAAATGTTTGTCTCTCACTTAAATGATCAGATAGCTGTGTAATTTATGTATTAGGGAAATATGGTACCGATGTGTAAAGTTGTATAAGCAAATACCATATTAGCTAGGGCTCCTTGTGCTTGCCAAACACATGATACACAAAGTAGGCGTGTACCCCCCTGAGGATTAATGTAATTATACCATCAGGTGTTACAGATTACAGCAATGGAATGAAATGTATCATGGAAAACTTTCTTTGTAATTCAAAAATCTTGAAAAATAAATGGCTTAAGTACAAAATTAATCTCTTAAATGCGTGTCCTGTAGCGCTAAATGTGCGTCTTGCTGTAAGATAATTCTGTGGAAGTGTCGTAGTTATCGTCCTCTGTAAGCAAAGTTCTGCTGAAGTCAATATACTTACCTCATCATAAACGAAAGTGAAATGCTTTGCATATGGATACCGTAGTTATTACGTACCTTACCGTGATCAAGAAAGCACTATACTGTAACGTATTGTTATGCTAGGAAAAAGGCTGTCTCATTGTAGCTATACCAGAAAAGGTACTACTAAAACATATTTTACTTTCCAGAAGAATTCAGAAAAACTGTGCAGATATATAACAGAAACACCGCAAAAACAACATTGTAAATTGTCACTCATTAGTAGCGTCGTGATAAAATCGTGTAGCTGTCACATAAACTAACCACTGCGTCATCTGTTAACCGTGCAACTCACAAGCAAGAATGTACACACACAATAACACTGTGTCGTCTGTTCACAATAACAATGCATTCGTAATTTCTGTTTAAATAAGTTCTCTTGGTTCTTGACTGGATATTTAACTTCAAACATTGTTGCATGTTAACAGATTCTAAGTCTGACAATGCATACTAGAAATGTGAAGTGAAGAGTTTTATGGCAAAGACAAAGTTAAAAAGCAGATTATCTCTCAATAAGGGGTTTTACATGTGAAATGTGGTGCAATCTTTTACTCTTCATAGTACTCAGAGTTTCAACTTGATCGCAATTATCATGCTGTATACGTCGGTAAAGAATACTGGGATTTTTCTCAAGGTTAGCGTCTATCTTATTTTTCTCTGAGCCAGCCGGCGCATGCGGCTGCCTGCGGTGCGAGTCATTATCTGTCCATTTGTTGGCGCGCGTCGTTATTGGGATTAGGAGACCTAACTTCTACAAATTCACCTTGCCGAGAAGGCCCTACCCTGTTTAAATACCGCCAGTTCTGATGCAATTCAGGTCTGTCGTTGCGAATATATCGTCTGTCGTCATGTCAGTAGGTTCCGTAGTTTCTTCCTTGTCCGTCACGTTGTGGAGAATTTCTCCCTGAATCGTAACTGTGCGCCGAACTGTTGCGTCTGAAGTTGTTCTGTCTCCCTTGATAATAATTGTTTTTGTTCCCATATTGTCTGTTTCCATGATTATCTCTATCGTATTCATTACTACGGAAATGCGATCTTTCTCTGTAACTATTACTCTGCCAGTGGTTGTCATACGGGTGGTGTCTGTTTTGGTCACGATTTGTGTTGTGAGAAAAGCCTAGTCGTGTCCAGTTATCATTTCTTTCATCGCGGAATTTCGACGGATGTGACCCGTAATTGTTGTGTTCCTGTTTTCGCGTTCCGCGATTGTCAGTGTCAATTTCTAATTCTTGTAAGAGTCCCTGAAAAGCTGCAATGTCGTCTTTGCAACATCCTGCCAAATAATATGTCGTAAATGTTCAGGCAATTTGATTAAACAAATGCGGATGAGTTCTGAGGGGCTGTATGGGTTTGACAGGTACTGATTCTTGTGCAACATGTCTTCAAAATACTTTACAAGCCTGGAAAATTGAGATTGTTCGAAATGTTTCATCATTATGATGCTATGTTTTACTCGGTCTTGTGTAGCTTGAGACCAATACGCTGAGAGGAAGGCATGATAAAATTCTCCTTCACTGTGACAATCGTGAATGACCGATCACATTCTTACAGCTGGTTCATTCTCCAAGTAGCCACACATAAATTTCAACCTGTGCTCCAATGACCAGTTGGGAGGAAAACATTGAGAGAATTGATGGAGCCACGCTTGTGGATGAATGTCGTTGGCAGAATTCTTAAATGTTTTGAATTTACGTGTAGTAATGAACAGTTTATAGTCAAAATCATCATGTTGGCGAGTCGCATGTCGGTCATTGTTACGTCGTTTCGGCGGTTCCATCTCAAAATTCGGTGTGCCTTGCCAATTTCCTTCATAATTTCCGAAGTGTCCTGTGTTATTATTTTGTGGCTGTTCCGTATTTCTAAGTCCCTCTTCCCGTGTTGGAGTGCGAGTGTCCTCTGAAACACGTAATTCTTGTATTAACTGTGTCAGCTGACCTTGTACTTCCTGGATTTCTCTTTGGTGTTGCGTATTAATTTGATTCTGATTTTGGTCAATTTCCTAACTTGTTCGCACTCTTCTGTGTCATTCAGATTATCATCTACCTTCGTAGATAAATTATTTAGCTGATCCGAAAGTTCAACTACTTTCTCTGATAATGAACTAATTTCCTCCATGTGTCTTTCTACTGTGTCCTTTAAGTTTTCCTGAGTTTTTGCAAGTTGCGTAACCGAATCCATAGATGCAACTGAGTCAATTTTAGCTTGCAAGGTCTCATGATTTTCATGAACAATAATTTGCAGTTCTTTTATGGCTGCTTCGTGATTCTGTAATGCATTTTCATGCCGCCAAAAAATTGGTTGAAAATGCACAGACTTTTTGACATTTCGATTCGATTTTATGTAATTCAGTAGTTAAATCTTCAGGTGTTTGTTCAAGCGTGGTGTGAATATTTTGTTCCATTGTGTCTAACTTTTGAAGATTTTGTTCCATTGTGTCTGACTGTTGCTGTGTTTGTCTCTGGTGTTGTTCCATTGTGTCTAACTTTTGAAGCTTTTTTCCCATTTGTTGCATTAATTGTAATAACAATGCACTGGTGTCTGAAACATGTTCCTCAGTGCTTTTCGGCAGTGAATTTGCACCGGCAACATTCACATTTTGACAAGCGGAAAATGTGTCTTGACTCATTTGAGAAAACGGTGAGAACCCAAAACCTGAGTCTACAGTATTTGCAGTATTGTGTTCTGTCATTCCCGATTCCTGAGGCGAGCTGTTGCCGACCGATCGATCGATAATGCTTCCCTGTTCACTACCTGTTTCACTGTCTACACCATTATTTGACGCCCGCTCCATTTCCCTATGCACAGTTACCAAATTACTACTTTGAATATTAGTTAATTCATTACATGGTGGCACTAACACACTGCTTTCGTCTTCACTGTCATTTCTCAGTTTACTTTGGAGCCTAGTATTACGTTATTCACACGCCATTATTGTCACAATATTTCACACGACAACACAGAGAAGCAAAATTTGAAGAGCAAAAGCAAGAGAACACATTAACATAGCACTGAAAATAATATCTCGTTAATTGCAGCTGCGAAATACTTGGTGCAAATCTACATGCGTGCCACACCTGTTTTACTGTACAACAATGAAAGACTGCAACTACAAAGGAAATTCTTTCTATAATTACGCGCTAGCAATAAACAATAGCTACACTAATTACACAAACTACAAGAAAAAAATCAGAAGATTCCAGTGAGGTATCCTAGGCTAAGGGTCGACATATGAAACGTCCCCTTTGAACAATTATACATGACTGTGCTTAAACTGACACACAATGTTTTTAGCGCAACGCAATCTGATTTTCAAAAATCCCTACAAAAGAATGGCCCTGACTAACATTAAACTATACCTTTCACAGATCACTTACCTCACCAAAAATCTTCGTTACTCGAACTACTGCAATACAGCGAGCGCCACTACTGCCAGCTAAATAAAAGATTCAAACTACTGAAGGCGCTAACTACTGATAGGCATAGTTAGCAAATGAAAGATTTTAATAGAGAACAAACAATGTATTTACCTTAATAGTCATCAAAAGTCATAATATATGTAAGAGTTCATAACATCCATTTTTACAAATATCAAAACTCCGCCATTTCTCTCCCCACATCCACCACTGCTGGCGGCTAACCTCCAACTGCGCAACGCTACACGCTGTTCACATCCAGCTGCCCAACACTACAATGGCAGACAACAATGCAAAATAGCCACAGACTGCACACAGCACAGCCAGTGATTTTCATACACAGCGCTACGTAACGTTGCCAGTAAGAAAACATAAACAGCCTATTTACAGCACTTGAGGACAATATTATGGAAATGGAAGAGGATGTAGATCAAGATGAAATGGGAGATACGATACTGCGTGAAGAGTTTGACAGAGCACTGAAAGACTTGAGTCGAAACAAGGCCCCCGGAGTAGACAACATTCCATTGGAACTACTGACGGCCTTGGGAGAGCCAGTCCTGACAAAATTCTACCATCTGGTGAGCAAGATGTATGAAACAGTCGAAATACCCTCAGACTTCAAGAAGAATATAATAATTCCAATCCCAAAGAAAGCAGGTGCTGACAGATGTGAAACTTACCGAACAATCAGTGTAAACCTACGTTTCTAGCATTTGTAGACTTAGAGAAAACTTTTGACAATGTTGACTGGAATACTCTCTTTCAAATTCTAAAGGTGGCAGGGGTAAAATACAAAGAGCGAAAGGCTATTTACAATTTGTACAGAAACCAGGTGGCAGTTATAAGAGTCGAGGGACATGAAAGGGAAGTAGTGGTTGGGAAGGGAGTGAGACAGGGTTGTAGCCTCTCCCCGATGTTATTCAATCTGTGTATTGAGCAAGCAATAAAGGAAACAAAAGAAAAATTCGGAGTAGGTATCAATATCCATGGAGAAGAAATAAAAACGTTGAGGTTCGCCGATGACATTGTAATTCTGTCAGAGACAGCAAAGGACTTGGAAGAGCAGTTGAATGGAATGGATGGTGTCTTGAAGGGAGGATATAAGATGAACGTCAACAAAAGCAAAACGAGGATAATGGAATGTAGTCGAATTAAGTCGGGTGATGTTGAGGGTATTAGATTAGGAAATGAGACACTTAGAGTAGTAAAGGAGTTTTGCTATTTGGGGAGCAAAATAACTGCTGATGGTCGAAGTAGAGAGGATATAAAATGTAGACTGGCAATGACAAGGAAGGCGTTTCTGAAGAAGAGAAATTTGTTAACATCGAGTATAGATTTAAGTGTCAGGAAGTCATTTCTGAAAGTATTTGTTGTAGCCTTGTATGGAAGTGAAACATGGACAGTAAATAGTTTGGACAAGAAGACAATAGAAGCTTTCGAAATGTGGTGCTACGGAAGAATGCTGAAGATTAGATGGGTAGATCAAGTAACTAATGTGGAAGTATTGAATAGGATTGGGGAGAAGTTTGTGGCACAACTTGACCAGAAGAGGGGATCAGTTGGTAGGACATGTTCTGAGGCATCAAGGGATCACCAATTTAGTATTGGAGGGCAGCGTGGAGGGTAAAAATCGTAGGGGGGGGGGATTAAGAGATGAATACACTAAACAGTTTCAGAAGGATGTAGGTTGCAGTAGGTATTGGGAGATGAAGAAGCTTGCACAGGATAGAGTAGCATGGAGAGCTGCATCAAACCAGTCTCAGGACTGAAGACCACAACAACAACAACAACAATTCTTGAAAGTCTTTATTACAAAAATCTATACCATTAACTGTTTGTTAATTCCTTGGTTGGTTTGACTTGAATATTTTTTTACGAAGCGTCAACTGTAATTTTCACCTGTTTTATCTGAACTTTAACTGAATTAGTGAAAAAAATATTGAGAAACCGTCAGTTACGGTTAAAATATATTCATATCCTTTGTTTACTTTCGATATCGCTTTCAACTTTCCTTGATCCGTTTCCACTAAACCATAAATCATCAATAATGAAAGAAATCACATTTTCTCTTTTAAAATTTTTTCTCATTGATTTATATAGTTCTGTAATAATTTCTTCACAAATATTAATGATTTCACTCCACCACATAGAAAGGTTTTTAACAAACTTTTTTTTATTTTTTCAAGTTGACAAAAGCGCTTCAATTTTCCAATTTTTGTTAGTTATCTATGAAGATTATACACTTCTGTAAACAATAGAGATGACTATAGTTCTCCATTTAAACAGGAAAATTATTTAATAAGATTTACATTATTTCACCAAATATAATTAACCTTACATCAATTGGAACAGTTTTAACAGAATATTTGAATCTTAGAATTAGAAAATCTGATTCGTGCACTATATGATTTAGGTTACTGTCACCTTGTTTGGAAATATTTAAAAAATTTAAATAATTGCTAATTAATTGCTTTGGTATTTTTGAATATGTTTGAGTTAAATAAAAACAATCTACGTGTTTGTAATTCCTTTTACTTTACGTCTACAGTAATAAACTTTTTCTCAATGGATTACCAGTTTAGGTCAAAATAACTGATCTCAGATGTGGCATGGACCAATGACCATAGCAGTCTGGTCCCTTTAATCCCCCAAACCAACCAACCATTCAGATGTGGCTCTCAGATAAACAGCACTCAGAAACTGCGAATAAACTGAAAAAGAAGTATGACAAATCTGATGGCTCTGGAGTATTCAGGATTGACTTCAGTAACTGTGACAAATATTATATCAGTGAAATGGGTTGCTCTTTTAACTTAAGGTTTAAAGAACATTCACAGCCATGGAGCAAAACTGTTTTGGGTCTTCATTTTTCTGAGAGTGGTTAGTCTATTGGGAGCATTAAGAATTGTAGGTGAAAAAAGGCCATGCTCTTAATTTGTTAGAGGAAATTGAAATTTATAAAGCAAACAAGAAAGAACCAACAAAACTGCTTAAGTGACAGAGCGATTTCGTGCCAAATGCCTGCTTTGCTTTGTTTGACATTGTTTTAGTTTAATCACTGAACGCCTCTGTTATATGTAGTTTGTTGATTCTTTCACCTAGTATAGAGTGCCTTATATATTTACTTCATTTTCGTACTTTGTGTGCATAACTCCAGTATTCTCTTGTTCCCTCTCTGTTTATATAATATGATGCATATTATACTCTTGGTCATGCACTGGTAAGCAGTTTTGTCATTATTTTCTTGCAATGGCTAGCTGCAGGATACAAGGTGTGCTCTGGCGCTCACCTCCCTCTAACCACTTCTCGCCTATGTGTAATTCTGGCAGTAGCTCCAACTGAGAGTGCAGTAGTATGTTTTCTTTCATTGCGGCTGCTTTAGCTGTTGTTATAGCTTTTATATTATTCTGTGCACTATGAGACCTGTTTATTATTTATGTCATTATGTATAAAATTTGCACTTTAGCAGATGTCAATTACTGTCTCCTTACTCCTCCTCTTTTTAACAATCTACCATTTGTCATGTTTTATTCCATCACTTTTTAGTATTGTAATGCCTCTTATAGGCCCATTACCATACGTTACTGATTGTATCCCCCCCTTTATTTTACATTGTTCACTAATTAATCATCTGTATGCTTACAGTAGTGACATATGGTGAACTTGCAAAATAAACATCTTGTGGCTACTGTATAGAACTTCGTTTTCAAAAGTAGCAGTGGTGATAAGATGACTCTTGCATAAGCTGTTACTAATATATATGTTTGATGATGCTGGTGTTGATTTTGCATTTAACATTTGACAATGCCACTATGACAGCAGCACTTTAGGACATTGTTTTTATAAAACAGGTATGCCTCTTCATACTTAATGTGCACAAAAGCATAAGTATGTCAGTAGCACTTTTAATTATAGTCTGTTCTATTGTTTTAAGGTGGAGGCAAGCTGATAATGTACTTATTTTTTCCCATATTTTGGTGCAGATCTGAAGATAGTCATTATAGACCAAAATCGGTAATCTGTTGACAAAAACGTTTGCAACCATGGACGTAAAGTAAAGGAAATTTATTCCACAAACAGCTAACTACTTTATTTTCAACAATGTCACAGCTTGTCCTTCACATTTGTGTCTACCTCTGGTAAAATACTCGCTCACTATATCTTGATTTTCAAGAATGAAAGTTTCCAAAACTACATGTGAATTATTTTAACACTGAAGCAAAAAAATAATTTCATTATTATTTTCAGTAGTAGTAATGATTTTTTAACAACTTTATCTTCGATTTTTTCACATTTTTTATAAATTCTTGATATTTTAGCTGATATAAGCTCTTAGAATAAATATTCAAATGATTAATTTTATTCCAATTTAATCATCAAGGAACTAGAATATAATTTGCAGTCATTTATGTTGTTTTTCCACCACCACTTGTCCTATTAGTGAAAATCGAATAGATTGTTATAAGTTTTCCGTGTTTATTTTTCAGTTTTTTCCTGGAATTCTTGTTTTTGGTTCCCAATCTGTCATTTACTTACATAAATGTTATTATTATAAATGAGTAGGTTATTCAGTTGAGTGATAATTCATAGGTTCTAACTAAAAGATTAACCAAACCCACAAGAGAAACTTATAAAATATTTAACTAGTAGGATTCTAAACAACATCTTAACTCCAAATACTACATCAAAAAATAATAAATTATACACTAACGCAGAAACAATAGAAATTCCTGTTATTCAACATAGTTTGAAAATGTTGGAAAAATTTATTCACTCAAAAAAACCTAATGTAAACATTAAAGAACATAAAATTTTATATAGAGTTATTGTTGAATGTGATGTTAAATTATTTATGAATAAAGATGATTGTATTGGCTAAGTTTTAGGATACAATAATCAAATTATTGAAGGTGATGAAAAATATGTTGCTACGGATGTTCCTAAAATTATTCCATTGGAATTAAGAAATTTTGATTTTAATTTGGCTGATGGAATGTCTGTTAAACATACTCATCATTTTCACTGCCAAATTAATACTATTTATGCATTTAAACCAAAAGTAGTATTGGCATGACCAATAATTATTAATCTAATCGTCAACTAAATATACCAGGTTTTTATACTATTAAGAATTTAGAAATAACTATAGTTAATGGAAATGGTCATTTGATTTATTTCAGTGGTGCTTCTGTAACAATATTTTTAAAAAATTGTTAATATTTCCTTAATAAATCTGTAACAAATTCAATAGTTATCAATTTTACTCATTTCCTGTTAGTAAGAAAACAAACATAATTTAAATTATCAAAATAAGGGACAGTGCCACACAGAGTAGCTGTGCAGTTAGAGGCGCCATGTCAAGGATTGCGTGGCCCTTCTCGTCAGAGGTTTTAGTCGTCCCTAGAACATGTGTTGCTGCTAGCGTAAGTTTAAGTTAGTTTAAGTAGTTTGTAAGTAAGCAGTTTGTAAGTCTAGGGACCGATGACATCAGATGTATGATCCATTGACGTTAGTCATGCAAATGGAACAGTTTTTTCAACATATGACACTAAATCAAATTTTAAACTAACTGATAATTTGTAGTATGTTAAAGTTGTTCCATGTCATTACTATTAAAAAAGGGGACAGTATTTTGTCTGGAATTTGACACCCATTTATTTCTTCACCGACTCTTTTTCAATTGACTTTATCTCTATCAAGATATGGAAGGACTATTTTTGGCAATGGTAAAATTGAAAATAAACAAAATGAATGACTTTATCCATTACTATTATTCAGATGATTTTTTCAGGATTTTAAGAAATAACGTGGAAAGGATATTTAAAGTAATTTTCATTGGAGTTCAAGAAAAGACCAGCAAGATTCTAATCTTAGTTGGGTTGGTGGTAATGATAACAGTACACTAGCAAAAGAAGGTAAAAAGAATAAGAAATATTGAAAATCCCAAAATTCCCATTTCCTTTCTTGAACTACAAACACCTGAAATTAATCAATGTGACTCTGTCAAGAATGACACTAGTAATACTGTATCAAAACATTACAGGTTTGATTTTAGTATGTATCCATATCAAGTTACATTTTTCCTCATTTAGGGCTATCTGCCATTCATCACACCAACTGGAAATTTTGTCCAACTCGTGTCTTCCTACAGCAACACAAATTCGACTCCTTACAGTACACCATGGCATCATCACCAAACAATCGCAGACTGCTGCCTATGCAGACCGCCAAATCATTTATGTATGTAGAGAATAACACCGGTCCTATCACACTTCTTTGGAGCGCTCCTGATGATACCATGGTCTCTAATGAACACTCGCTGTTGAGAACAGTGTACTGGGCTCTATTATTTTAGAAGTGTTCTAGTTACTCATATATCTGTGAACTCATTCCTTATACTCGTACCTTAGTTAACAGCAAGCATTGGGGCACCGTGTCAAATCCTTTCTGGAACTCTATAAATATGGCATTTGTCCAATTGCAGTTCATCCATAGTCCGCAGTATATCATGTTACAAGATGGCAAACTGAAATTCGCACGGGTCTGATTTCCAAAACCATGCTGATTTGTAGACATAAACCTCTCACTCTAAAAAACGTTTATTATATTCGAAATGAGAGCATGTACAAGGATATAGCAGCAAACAGAAGTTAAGGATATTGGCCTGTTATTTTGCTGATCTGTTTTTTTGCCCTCTTATATACCTACACTTTCTCCAGACGCTTGGGCCTTTGCGCTGGGCGAGAGGTTCATGATAAATGCAAGTTAGGTATGGGGCCAGTGCTGTGTAGTGCTCTTTGTAAAATCGAACTAGGATTCCACTTGGACCTGGTGATTTATTTACTTTCTAATCTTTTAGTTGTATCTCTGCGTCACGGATTCTTATTACAGTGTCGTCCACACGCGAGTCTGCCCAATGGAGCAATCATACAATGTTTGTACGATTCTCCTGAGTGAATGATTTACTGAATGTGGAATTTAAAACTTCGGCTATAATTTTGCTACCTTCAACTGCCACAACAGACTGGTCAACAAGGAACTGAAGAGAAGCCTTAGTGTCGCATAGCGATTTTACGTAAGCCCACAATTTTCTTGAGTTCTCTGCCACATCTACATCCTCCTAGAATAATTTGAGTGCGAGAAATTCCCTGGAGAGCAGTAAATTTGGGAACTTTATCACGAATATGTCGACTGTTTACTGATAAAATTAAAACAGGCTTCCCCTGTGTAGTGCACCGAAGACCTATAGAGGGGGTCCTACAAATCCTCCCACGATAACGCTGGTCCCTAAATCTACAGCCAAAACCATCACAGACTCGACGAGGCCTTTGATAGAGACCGTCTACTCGGCTCAATACCAAGGGATCCCGATCAGCTCTGGGAACAATGCAGCAAACTCAGAGCTGTTACTGCACCCCGCCTACTAGGCCAGCAGTCTTCAACACCTCCGCCAGCCACCTATACGAATTGAGGATCGCCCCCAGAGTCCATGCGACGTTAGCCTCAACTTGCAGACGACTGCACCCTCCACTCTCGATAGCCACTGGCAAGGCTGACTCCACATCTCGGATGAGGCCGTCGGTAGACATACCGAGTGCGCATTGGCTAAGGGGCTCCATAAAGCGCCCAAAATTAGCTCTCCCAATAGCTGGTAAGCCCTTCTCCCACCCCCACCCCCACCCTTTGTGTTCCTGCTCGGATCATGCTGAATGAGCTACCACCTCTCTACTCACAATGTAAATGGACGAGGCCAGAAAGCCAGTCTCCACATTGACCCTTCAACTCAAGCGGCACGAACGCGTTACCAATCGCCATTCACCCTACTCTGAGGGCGGATCCATCATGTTGCGTGCACTAGGCGGCGCCATGGAAGCAGATCCTGTGGGAAAAGCAAGCGACACCTCAGTTGATCCACATGAAGTGCCAGATTCTCCGCCACCGTTGCACCCGGAAACAGCGGCCTGAAGGTGACTGACCATAGCCAAAAGCACATTCAGCTGATTGTGAACTACGGCCAGATCCTCCTGCGTCTACGCACAGCGTGTACATCTCCTACATATCATAATACGACTAACTGAAGAAGTAAAAGATATAAGCAGACAGAATTCTAGATATGCAATTTTCTACTCTCCTGATGAGTCAGCAATGGACGCTGATGCGTTAATGTGCTATGTCGCTTGCTATTCAGTGAACCACTACTGCTCTACAGACTGACAGAATTTATACTTTCAAAAACAAGAGATTAAACCCCTTACACAGAAAATCACTCTCGAAATTTAGTAAAATACTATGTGGAAAATTAAGAAAAACATAAACATTGCTCTATCTTGTCTATCTCCGAGTAACTGTTGCAATCTACACCCTTCTGAATCTTGTTACTGTTTTCAGCTCTTGGTCCTCCTCTAAGATTTTTAACACCCCCAGTTTCTCTCCAGTACTATATTGATGATCCCCTGATGTCTGAGAAAGTGGCCTAACAACCTATTCCTTCTTTTCGTCAGGTTGTGCCACAAATTTCTTTTCTCCCAAATTTTATTCAGTCCCCTCTCATTAGTTAAGTGATCTACCCACCTAGTCTTCAGCATTCTTCTATAGGAACACACTTCAAAAGTTTCTATTCCCTTCTTGTGTAAACTGTTTATCTCCATGTTTCACTTCCATACATGGTTACGATCTAGACAAATACTTTCAGAAAAGACATTTATACTCGATGTTAGCAAATATTTCTTCTTCAGAAACATATTTCTGCAATTGCCAATCTACATTTTATATCAACTCTACTTCGTCCATGATAAGTTATTTTACTGCCCAAATAGCAGATCTCATTTACTACTTTAAGTGTCTCGTTTAGTAATCTAATTCCCTCAGTATCAGTTGATTTAATTCGACTATATTCCATTATTTTGTTTTTCTTTTGTTGGTTTTCATCTTATATCCTCCTTTCAAGACCCTGTCCATTCCGTTAAAGAGCTCTTGTACGTCCCTTGCTGTCTCAGGCAGAATTACAATGTCACAGGCAAACCGCAAAGCTTTTATTTCTTCTCCCTGAACTTTAATTCCTGCTTCAAATTTTTCTTTGGATTCCATTTCCGCTTTGCTCAATGTGCAGACTGAATAACATCAGGTACAGGATACAAATCTGTCTCTCTCCCTTCTCAACCACTGCTTGCCTCTCATATCCCTCGACTGTTACATCTGCCGTCTGGTTTCTGTACAAGCTCCCTATGTTTTATCCCTACTATCTTCAGAATGTCAAAGCGATTATTCCAGTCAATACCATCAACAGCTTTCTCTAAGTCTACAAACGCCATAAAGGTAGGTGTGCCTTTCCTTAACAGTGTTCTAAGAGAAGTCGTAGGTTCACTATTGCCTTCCGTGTTTCTACATTTCTCCGGAATCAAAACTAATCTTCCTCTTCCGGAGGTAGGCTTCCACCGGTTTTCCATTCTTCTGTAATGAATTCTTCTTAGTATTTCGCAGCCGTAATTTACTAAATTGATAGTTCGGCAATATTCACGCCTGTCAGCATCAGCTTTCTTTGAAATGGAATGATTACGTTCTCTTTGAAGCCTGTGGTTATTCCACCTATCTCATACATCCTGCACACCAAACAGAAGAGTTTTGTCATGGCTGGTTTTTCCAAAGCTATCAGTAGGTCAGACGGAATGTCGTCTGGTCCTGGGGCCTTGTTTCGACTTTGGTCTTTCATTGTTCTGTCAAATTCTTCTTCGCAGTATCATGTCTCCCATCTCATCTTCATCTACTCCCCTTCTGTTATTTTTTAAAGTGCCTGCCGGTTCATCTCCCATGTATATGTCCTCTTTATACTACTTCCACATTTCACCTTTCCAATCTTAGCGTAGTACTTGTAGCTCTTGATGTTCATGCACCTGCTTCTCTTTTTTCCAAACGACTCTTTAATTTTCCTGTAGACGGTATCTACCTTTGCTCTAATGAAATATGTTTCTAAATCTTACATTTGTTCTCCAGCCATTCCTCCTTAGACATTCAGCACTCCGCCATCAATGGTGGAGTGCTGACACGTAAGTTTCAGATTACTTGCGAATCCAGTTATGCTGGCAACATGCGTTATGCATGGGGATCGTATCAACCTGTACCGCATCAAAACAGCCTGAAGATGACTCAATGAAGCGTTGAAACTGGTAGCGACAAAATAAAATGAAATCATAAGGACGGCTCTAGGTGTTTCTATTTTTTGTGTCACGATAGTAAACGGCCGTCGTCCCAGAGACCTCCTGCTAAAAGGATGGACATACAAAAATACGTTTTCTGGCCTCTCAACAGATGCCCCTCCATTGTGGTGCACCTACAGGAAGTTTATCTATGTCGCTGAGGCACTCAAGCCTCCCGACCAACGGCAAGGTCCATGGTTCCTGGAGGGGGGGAAGGGAATACAATCATGCTCCTTGACTAAACATACTAATCACTCACTGTATCCCTACTCTGAGACGGAAACTTTTCGAGGCTCGTATTTTGTCAATATCTTCACACTATCAATAAATTTTTGGTGCAACTGAATACGACCGTTCCACACAAAAATTGAACGACTACCATGTAATGACTAAAGGCACGTGAACGGATAACCATTGGGCATTTTTGACTGAAACACAAAACAGTGCCTCTGGCCTTAAAATGCGCGCTCATATTCAAAAGTTGCTGAGGATGACCGTTACGCCTGGACACGATTGACTACGACTTGTAGCTATCGATAGTAGTACCCCTTTAAACCTACGCTCCTCGGGCATCGTTCCCTTACTCTTACATTCCTGCAAAGAGTGCCGTTGTTACAAAATCATCCCTTTAATTTTTTTCTCGCTCCAGCTATTTGCTAATGATTGTTCCATGTTTCTGCTGTTCTGTCATTTAAGACGAATCTTCATCTCCTTAGGTCCGTTCACGAAATATCCTAATTAACTTGAGTGCACAGCATAACGCACAGTGCCATAACTTAAGTGACAGAGTTTAACGATTGTTTGTCTGGTAAGATGGCCAGAGTAAGAATGCTTTTTAGGCAGTTCCACATGCCGATGCTAGATCGGTCCTCAATCTCTGCCTCAGATAACACGACACACACAGAGTTAAAATACGATAACACACGGAACAAATGTTAAACGATTCACAAACAGATCGCGAGCATGAATGTCCTTTCTTAGTTTAACAGACGATCCAATAACTGGTAGAGTTTCTTGCCACAAAGTTAAATGAGACTAAAAATTCGCCTAATTATGACAGCAGGCCTTGCATGACTGAATAAACGCTACGAAAAGAGAAACACTAAATACTGTAGCGGTTATGCACTTATATAACATCAGTGACTTACGCTTGCCGATATACACGGATCAGCCAGTGTCGATTTTGTGTTGCTGTAGGAAGATACGAGTTGGACAAAATTTCCAGTTGGTGTGATGAATGGCAGATAGCCCTAACTGAGGAAAAAGGTAAGTTATTTATTTCTTCATCAACTCTACCTAATGGCACGAATGTCCACTTTTGGCACGGATAAAAGTGGCGGTGGGTTGTGGCATGGAAGCAAACAGGGCCTGATAGGTCGGCGGAGGGAGTTGGCACCACATCCGTACACAGAATCCTTCTAACCAGCGGTGGTCCGAAGTATACATTCTTGATGTTCACAAACTTTTAAATTCAAATAAAAATCAGAGTGCGAAATTAATACCATCTGCTGCTTGACTGTTTTGCTTATCATAACATTCATACAACTTCAGTCGCTGCCAATAATAATAATAACAGTAATAATATGCGTAACTTGTCTGAAAAAGGCCGCGGTGGTCTCGCGGTTCTAGGCGCGCAGTCCGGAACCGCGCGACTGCTACGGCCGCAGGTTCGAATTCTGCCTCGGGCATGGATGTGTGTGATGTCCTTAGGTTAGTTAGGTTTAACTAGTTCTAAGTTCTAGGGGACTAATGACCTCAGCAGTTGAGTCCCATAGTGCTCAGAGCCATTTTGTCTGAAAAAGGAATGATTGTTTTTGTGGAATTGTTGTTTTGTACATAATTAACTACGATTTATGGCACGAACGTAATACTGTTCAAGCTTTCACTAATCTTGGTTGCCAATTTTTTGTACGTGGGAGTTTTTGTGCATTTTTTAATTTTGCGGACAAATGCCGAGTCTGCATATCCGTTCCCCAAGGCACTTCGTCGTCTCACGGAGCTAACGAGAGAGCTCCAGCACAGCGCAGAGTGCACGCTACTGTTCTTCGCCACGCTGCTCGCAGTATAGAGTGTTTTAAATCGCTTTTCTATTAAACCTGTTAGGGGACTACATTTTGCTATATACACTTGTGCCTTGAATTCGGATGAGGAATCGCATGCCGGCCGCCAAGTGAAGCAATTTTTCTTCATCCTGTATAACAACTGATATATATATATATATATATATATATATATATATATATATATATATATAATTTATTTGTAACTAATTTGTATCTGACCACTTAATTGTCCACAATCACTGTCCAACAAAAAGTGATAAAATATTAAAATCCAGCCAAGGCCTACAAGAAAGGCTTACTGTTGAGGACAATTTCGATGTACAGAGGGCATTACTAGGAGGAAAAGAGAATGAAAATGACTCCATTGCACAATTTAAAAACACGCTGTTTGCCACATTAAAGGAGTGATACAAAAAATGAAAACACTCACACCTCGTGTGGATGCAGAGAGTGAGAAAGAGAGAGCAGTTGGGTAAACAAATTAAGGAACAAGTTCAGTAGACTCGCAAGAACAAGAAGCAAGAAAAACTGCCGAAATCAACTAGGTTCAAGCATTAAATAGGAACGGAGACATTGTGATGCCGAAGTTCAACAGCTTGACTTGCTACTGCATACCATTAAGAGAATACAGTATGTGCAGTCTTACTGTGCTGATCTCTGCAAGAGAGGAATGCTAGCAAGGACAAGACAAACGGCAGAATATCTATAAAATACTGTCGAGAAAAATTAAAAAGTCAAATGATGGGTAAAGAAAAGTGCTTCTATTCCCTTGCCATCAACTTTCAAAAATAGACCTTGTTTGCTTGTTGCAAATGAAAAGCCATCCATCAGCTTAATGAAGTCGCTGTAAAGCATTAGACACTAAGGTAATCATTACAATAGGCAGGAACAAGTTTTCAGACCATATTTTCTACTCAACAATTATTGTGTATAGCGTTTTGAATTTTACACTTGTCAGTAAAACATGGGTAACTGATGGAAGCGCAAATGTGCTGAAAGATGTTTAGGCAACGAAGTTTTGTGTTTGATCCAGTCTGGTGGAGCCCACTTCCTATATTTTTGTAAGAGTAATTTTATAAGCTACAGATACATATTAATTACGTTCTATGAAGTCGTCAACTGCCTTAGGACCTAGTGTGTAAAATTTTAAAACGGAGAAATAGTAGGTCATTTGTATTGTGAGGGTAGATAGAAGAAAAGAAGCAAGTCAGAGGACTAAGAAGAACCACTGTGCTAGCTGTGACAGTAGATAAAAACACTCCCAATACAAATAGCGTCGCGCACCACGTTCGTTATCACGAGGTTCCTCAGTAATGTGTTTACATATCATTATCTTAATCTTACATTCCTTCTTTCCTTACTCCATCCTGTTCTGCTTGCTCCGTTTTTTCTCATCAACAACAGCCAGCTCGTGGCTTGAGGTGACAGCAGAACCCGTAACTCCTTAGGCAGATGAGTACCAAGTCTGGAAGCGCTGTTGACAATGTGGTCCTTGCTGTTGGTCCAACGCTCCAAGTTCTGTCCGCAGCGAAGTGGTGGCAAGTTGGCGGCCCTGCTGTTGACGTTGCGCTGGAGTACCAGCCGCACTTGCCAACATTCCGGCGAGGGATGAATTTCCAGCTCCCCGTACGGCGGGCACCTTGTTTACGTCTCCCTAAATTCATCACTAAGAGGAGTGTACTGGTCAGTATCCTGCTTTAACTGCTACCATATCTTCCCACCACCACCACCACCACCACTTCTCTGTTTCTTCTTCAGTTTTTATCTTTTCCAGTAATGTGGTTCAGTAACATCTAATGCACCTCGATCGCCTTCTTTGGTTGTTTCTCAAGTTTCATATGTGTAAGCTGTTCCTCATTCAAAGAAAATCATTTTTGTGTAACACCAAAAACTGTTTATAAAGCCGTCTATTTCCTAATAGTTTTTCCAAACGATAACCAACATTGAATGACATGTCTCACATATTTCAGTATCACAGTACACGCAAAAGAACCACCGAATCCATTTCGAAACTAATGACATTCATTCGTTTACCAGAAATTATTTGAACGTGTCGTGAATGGTGTCAATACGAGCCAGATATCTAGTGTATTTTGATGACGTGACTGGAAGTGATTTTAAATCTGGACAGGTTTTATGAAATCTTACTTGTAGGGGAGAGTCTGATACCATCGGACAGCGGATTGTATCGTACAAGAGGTTTTTCTAAACACTAGCGCCAGTGACAGCATCTGTTGTGTCACTGCATTGTGAATTATGGAGAAACATGGCAGCTCATGTCCTTTTGTTTCAAAACAATACACTGAGGTAGGTCACGGAATACCGATACACACATACACAGACGACGGTATCATCGCGTACACAAAGTATAAAAGCGTAGTGCATTGGCGCAGCTGTCATTTACTCTCAGATGATCAATGTGAAAATGTTTCTTACATGATTATGGCTGCACGGTGGGAATTAATAAACTCTGAAGACCCGGAATACTACTAGGAGATAGAGGCATGGGACATTCCATTTCGGAATTAATTAGGGTTCGTGCACAAAATTCTGCACCTGTAACATTTTCGCAGTTATGAACGGCTTTAGAAGCAGCATCGCTCAGTATTTCTACAGGGAACTTCCAACGACTTGTCGAGTTCATGCCACATAGAGTTACTGCACTACGGCGGGAAAAAGTAGTTCCGAACGATATTAGGAGGAATCTCTTGACGTTTGACACCTCAGTGTTGTTCGGAGTCGTAACATGTTATCTGTTGTTAGTGAATTTATCGGCGTCCGAACTTAACTCTGGAATGTTTTGTTATGTTTACAAGTAAGTATATAAATTACATTTTATTTTGTCACTAGATACAACTGATGCCATTCTCGGTATTGTAAGCTGTGGCGATTTCTATTCCAACTAATAACAATGGGAATTTTAAACTAACACAGTGGCACATTCGTACTGTATCTGACAATGGTAGTTCGTGTTGTACTGTCTGATGCTTCATGGGCGAGCTCTGCCACCTAATTCATTTCATCCTTTGTACGAAACAAATGTCTTATTGATCAGACAATGAAACTATGTTGCGGGTGATATATTGCTTTGTAAATACTCTTTTCATTTGGGTGGCTTTGTAATGTTATGTGAGCCTTACTGCCCCTTTTTTTAACTAATTTGTGCCTGATTTTATTCTGAGAAGCTCAGTAATCTATGTAAATACCGTAAATGTAAATGTGATTCAAAAAGTAATTGAAGTGAAGTGACGTGCAGCTAGACAGCAAGAAACTCTTTAAAGCGCAATCCCCGCAACGATAGAAGTTGTGAATCATTGGGAATGGACTAAAAAAAAAAAAAGACAATTGATTTATTTAAAAAAAAGAGGACTGTTAATCAGTATCTTGTAGAAGAGGACGTGTTGTTAGGCCGTCGCTCAGAACGTATTGTTACATGTAATGAAAATTGCTATTGTAGTGATAAAACTGAGTACAGTATGAGTAAGAGTTGCCAAACATTTATGAATACAAATTATCTGAAAGTGAATAGAAATATCTTGTTTTTGGAAAACGAGGTGAACTTCATTATCGTCGCCGGCTATCAATCGACAGAACTGTAAGTATACAAAGTTCACTAAGATACAGGAAAGGAAATGCATTCTCTACAGTTTTCATTCAATACATAACAACCTCTCATGATTTCTTAGTTACAGGAATTGGATTATGATCTTGTACAATAGTATGGTGCTGAACTCCACTGACCCATTTTGATGTAGCAGGACGTGTAGTTTGAAGGAAGTTTGTGTGCCAAGAAATCTCCTTTTCTCACGAAAAGAAGATTGCTGTTTGATCGTATTTACTTACAACAGTGGTCCCTTAGGTACGATAAGCTACGAAAACTTGGGCTCAAAGCTATCCGCAATACGGAGTCGTACTTTAAATCTTAAAGAAGAATAACTTCCGCCAAATTATAATACATCACCAATTGGTACAGAAGCTGATCATTTAAGGAGGCAGCATGCAAAATTCAGGCCCCAGTTACGACTTAAGGTAAAGTCTGAATCAAAAACAATCTCTCTCCAAATACTTATATAAATATTCATATTATTAAGATGAAAGTCATTTTATATTGGCGCCCGAACAGGGACGCGAAACGAAATTAAAAATATTTCATGCTGTTATTCGGAACGCCTTTGTAATTATCTTGTATTTGTTATACTTGAAACATTTAAGATCTTGTAAAAAAATTTCTGTTTTATTGTTGCTAATCGGTGTAACTTCTTTTCATGTACCAGGACAAAATTATGCCGGAAACAATACTGATTTGCTGAGCTGGAAAATAAAAAGCGGAACGGATAATAAATTTTGCCGTGAAAAGAACATTTTGGACTTTGAAAAATTCGTCAGCAGTTGTAGACGCGCAAGAGTGAGTACCTTTTTATTTCCGTTGAAAAGCTTCATTGATGCTCTATCATGTAACAAGATTCTGTGTTTTTCCATCAACGTAACCAAATCCAGTAGAAAGTGCATGCAGGTATTTTCTAGGTAGACATTTAGTAGCATTGTATAATTCCAGGTATTGTTATAGTCAGTATTAGCTTTTAAAAAAAGGGCAGTGAGGCTCACATGGGAAAAAGTAGGTCCGACACGATATTAGAAGGAATCCCTTGACGTTTGATACCTAAGTGTTGTTCGGAGTCGTAACATGTTATCTGTTGCTAGTGAATTTATCGGTGCCCGAACCTAACTCTAGCATGTTTTGTTATGTTTACAATTAAGTATAAAAATAACATTTTAGTCTGTCTCCAGATACATCTGATGCCATTTTCGTAATTGTAAGCTGTGGCTATTTCTATTCCAACTAATAACAATGGGAATTTTAAACTAACACAGTGGCACATTCGTACTGTATCTGACAATGTTAGTTCGTGTTGTACTGTCTGATGCTTCATGGGCGAGCTCTGGCACCTAATTGATTTCATCCTTTGTACGAAACAAATGCCTTATTGATGAGACAATGCCGGCCGCGGTGGTCTAGCGGTTCTAGGCGCTCCGTCCGGAACCGCGCGACTGCTATGGTCGCAGGTTCGAATCCTGCCTCGGGCATGGATGTGTGCGATGTCCTTAGGTTAGTTAGGTTTAAGTAGTTCTAAGTTCTAGGGGACTGATGACCACAGATGTTAAGTCCCATAGTGCTCAGAGCCATTTGAACCATTTGATGAGACAATGAAACTATGTTATGGATGATATATTGCTTTGCAAATATTCTCTCCAATTGGGTGGCTTGTCATACAGAATCCTTTAAATTTATAATCAGTAGTGAAGCAAGATTACTACTTATGAGTAGCTCATAAATTAGAGCCTTACATCAAAGTTTTATATCTGAAGTTACCACGGCGTTGTATTATCATCGGTTTCTTATTTACTGTGTATGGATACAATAATGTTGCTTACTTTGAACGTAAGATAACCGCTGATGCCAAAAATGGTTAGTAGTATGATCGGCTAACAAACCTGAGACTTCGTTAAGTCACGGACGAGTTTGGCTGCCATTGGCCTACTGTTTCGAGTATATTTATAATTAATTTGTGACACATAGTATGAACAACAAATAATTACACTGATATCCCAAAACATAACGACTACCGCCCACAGCGACGTTGTATGCCGCCTAACGGCGTTATGGGCCCGTGACGCGGAAACAAATGTATCTGAGCGGAACAGACACGGACAGTGGACACATTAGCGAAAACATGGGCTGCAAATGGGGAAATCCATTGAGGTAAGCGACTGTGACAAAGGACACATTATTAATACGCAGAGCCTGCGAATGAGTACCTCGAAAGCGGCGAAGATGGTCGAATGTTCACGTGCTACTGCCGTGAGCAACTACTGAAAGACGTAGAAGGACAGTGAAACCACGACTCTTCACAGAACGTGAGGTTTGGAGGCACGTCTGCTCTGTAAGGTAGGATAGATGGTGATCTTTGACATCAGCAGTAAAAGCACAATGCTGGTGCACGCACAAGTGTTTTTGAGCACATCGTTCATCGTGTATTGTTGAACATGAAGCTCCGCAGTAGAGCTCTACAGTAGACTACCCCTACGTGTTCACAGTTAACCCAAAGACTTCGTCACTTACGACTGCAGTGGGCACGGGATCATTGGGATTCGACCTTCGATCGATGGAAACGTTTCGGCTCTGCGGGTGAATCACATTTCTGCTACACTAGGCCGCTGGTCGTCTCCACAAACGCAGTTATCGAGGTCAACGGCGACTCGAAACGTGCAGAGCGCCACGGACGCAGGCTGGTGGAAGCAGTATTATGCTATGGGAGACATTCTCCTGCACTTTCGTAGGACCTGTGCTGGAAATGAAGACATGCTGACAGACTTGAACCACCTAAATTCATTCATACTTATGTGTTCCCCGACGGCAGTCTCATATTTCAGCAGTATAATTAGCCACGTCTGGGAGCAAGAAGCGCGCTACAGCATTATGATGAACTCAGGTTGACGTCTCGGCGACCAAATTCGCCAGATGCGAATCTTATGGAACCCATCTGGATCGCTATCGGGTGCCATCACAGATCAGCGGCTCGTTATTTACACGAATTGCACGACATCTAATGCCACATACCTCCGCAAACCTACCAACAAACCGTCGGATCCCGGATCATTGATACGCAGAATCAGTGACGTATTTCGCTCCAAAGACGGCAAACAAGTTACTAACCAGGTGGTTATAATGCTTTAACTAATCACTGTATTTTGAAGTGTTTCTGTATGGGAGAGTGGATATAAGTGAATAAATATCGTGTTGAACGAATGGATTTTTGTAATTTAATAATGGAAAAACTTCTTATGTGTTAGGAGTAAATAGATGTTGGGAATCAAACGGGCTGACCAAACAGGGAAAGGTGTACAATCACTGGAGTCATCAAGAAAGAAATTCGTTGCGCATGCCAGCAGTTGGGACCTAAATTCAGTACATTCTTCGCAGCAGTCCGAAAAGTAAATATAGCAACACTGTGAGTACAACGGCTCTTTGCAACAGTGTACCTTCGTGTATAACTGGATGCGACATTGTTTAGAACTGAATAGGAAACAACTGTGAAATGTGTTAACAGTTTTTAATTCGTGAATGACAATTTTTAATCACAGATAAATCTCGATTGTAATGAATGGTGACTCTACTTAACATCATTAGAGCGCCTGATACGGAACGAAACGGTAGCAGTATAGTTAACGAAGAACAGTTGGTCATTTCAGTGAATACAGAACAGAATTTTGTAGTTGTTAATTCCGTAAATTGTGAAGCAGAAGATGGTATCATCTGCAATTTAGATTGAATAATGCGGAGTTTGACCGAGCAGTTGCTCATAAAACGACCGCTGACGGGCATTGTTAGCAATTACTCAGTGTTCTAGGTATTGCACAAAATTATAAACACTTCATTAAATAGAAAGGGAAGTGCAGAGTCGTTACAATAAATTATGGGGCTCAGTTGGTAGTCTGCAAACGGAGATCAGCAACACATTCCATAAAAAAAATCGTAAACTCTGATACGTTGAGATCAAACATGATGGAATCAAAACTGAAATTCAATATTTTTAACACAAAGATTGTCGAACAAAACGAACAAACAAAAACGATGGCCAACAAGCCTCAAGATAAAATTCTTGACGAAGATAGTGAAATTGCTACGGAAAGAATGGTTACGACCGTGACAAAGAGTGAATCATTAAATTAATGGGCGGCTCCCAGGTGCTGTGTAGTGAGATGGGCTACAAAGTATAAAAAATTAGCCATGAAGTCTTAAATGCGTCGAACGGTCAAAGTGGGGAAAGAAATCAGTGCCGGGTTATGTGTAATCCATCGGAATAATATGAATGTCCCTTGAGTAATTATTGCGCATGAAATTTCCATGTCCTAGCTTTTACTGAACCATTCAAATATGTAATTCCGAAACATTGTACAGCACACACTAAAATGGATACTACCGTCAGCCACATGACAGGGAAAGCACATATCAGGTGTATCAGTGCACCCGAAAATTATTCCACGTACAAAGATTATGAAGCAGCAGTCTTATTTAGTCTCGAGATAATGAATGGGACATCATGTTACTATGTGGGAGTATACACAGAGATACTGGAATGTCAATGCATACCTCGAGACTCCGGTTAATGAAGAACAGTTAATTTTAATTCTAAAACGCAGAAGTAACGACTCACGGTATATTAAAAGCTGGCTCTCTCTCCACATTTGAATACGTGGGTGATGTGCTTAACGATCGATCGAATCAAAGTTCTCGAAGCTGGGCGAGAACAACGAGTAACAAACAATGACGATGGGCAAAATAAATTGTAATGATAGTCCACAGCGAGAATAATTTGAAAATTATAGAGGACCGAACAGATTTGATCGACGAGAAGATGTTATGCAAAGATGGAACTAATATGGCGCACGGAACGTGTTTAAACCAAGTCGTCAATCAAATCGAACACCCTGTGCAGGAGACAGAAAACAGAATCGCTCGCCTGAAGGTGCTAGGAGCCGCGACTGCAATCGAGAAGACCGTGTGCAACTAAACTAAATAAAATTTCAGAAACGGCCCGCTCTGAAACCAATGTTACTGGAAGTGGGTGAGATATCACGATGAGCGTTATTAAATGCAAACGTGTGACATCCGTGGAAGAAAATTAATACAGGGAGGAGGAGAAGGATTATAAGGAAATTTTAATGTACTTTGTAGAAGAGATGTGGAATAAGTGTTGATGCTTTAAAGGATTGGGCAAGTGAGATTAGTGCTACCTCGGAAAATTTACTATCACAACTAAATAGCATAACTGCATTTCCAACATTTCTTTTTAATGGCGTACATATCGCTAGCGCTGTAGGTAACTGAATCAAACTCAGCAAAGGTCAGTTGCTATCATAGATCAGAATTCAGGGAGAAGGGTACAAGCAGAGCATTTCCAGTTTTGGATCTCTTAATATCGGTTTACTTCTCTGACATAGATTGGTTGACAGAGATCCAGCGTAAGATAGATTTTGAAGAGAGAAGTCTGTGTACGAAATCATAAAATATGAGAAAAATGTTACATTATAACAGCACAGTGTGAGTCAGTATGAGGTCAAGGCATTTTCGAGGAGAAGACTGAGAAGTTCAGTTTTAAATAATTGAAAAGATACTGAAGTGAAAGAGAATAACGATGAAGGTGCTCTGGCTAGTATTCAAAACAACATTCAAAGGTTAGTGGACCTGAAGCCAAATGGGAAGAACTGGTAGCTAAGTGAACTGCTTGCTTACTGTGTTTACCACGCTTTTAAGATTACTGTTGTTTAATATGTGTTTTACACACACATTAAGAAATTAGCTGACTTAGCTGACCCAGAGAACACTGAACACAATATACAATGTGCATAAAATCGATCACAAGTAGCTATAAAGAAACCTCCAAAGCAGTTTATGAAGAGATGTTGATGTTTGGTTTGCGTGACGATCAACTGCGCGGTGATCAGCGTCCGTACAAAGTCCTAATCTTTACACAGTTCAGTCTGGCCAGTTTCACGAATTATGATGAAATGATGAGGCAACACAAACACCCTTCCTCGGGCGGAGAAAGATCCCCAACCTGGCTGGGAATCGAAAGCAGGACCGCTTAATTCAGAGGTAGCAACGCTAGCCACTAGCCCACGAGCTGCGGACTTTTATGAAAAGAGAAAAACGTATAAACAGTGTAATCATGTAGATCCATAATAATAATGTCATGATTATGAAAGCTGACTGACAGAAGTCTGTAGCTATTATGAGAAAATATTAGTAAGTCAGTAACACTGACAAGGGGAGGCCGCCAATTGTGGAGTTCAGATTCGATTCATACTGCGCATAATAAAAGCTCATGGCCAGAGGTATAATGCGGCAAAGCACCAAGATGCACTTCTCAGCCGTTGTCGAGAAAATCGACAGTTAAAAGAAACCGTTCCGGTGAAATACTCTCTACGATTAATAACCTTCTACAGCGTCGTGGCGCAGCGGTAAGCGCTCGGGTTTGTAATCCGAAGGTCGCCGGATCGAATCCCATGCCATGCAACTTCTTTTCATTATTAGTTTTTTGTAATTCAAAGTTGCGCTAGGGACCGCATCTACCTTCTTTCGAAGTTAGCAGGCAACTACGCTGTTATGCGGCGGCTGGTTTCGGCCCATTCAACATCTGTCCATCAAGTGTAACGAGGGAGTAACGGAGTTTATATTTCATACCTGCCACAGCAAATTTGTGTTCGTGGGGTCTCTATTCTAATTCGAACGTTTTACTTACGCTATACGTATTCGTGATCTGGAAGGCTAGACTATAGGGAAATGGCGGCTATAATTGTAATATTTCCGGAATGCCGCATCACTAGCTGTCCAAAGTGCGAAGAATCGCCTTCTTGCATAAAAATGATCGTAACACCACTTTGACGCTGTTGAAAGCTGAAATGACGTCGGTGCACAGAAGAGTGACGGTATGTATAACAGGACCCGCAGGATGCGTATGGATTTTCCATTGCCCATATTCTGCAATTCGCAGTACTGACATGACCTTAAAGTTGGAAATGGGCTTTGTCTGTCCACAAAATGTTTCATGGCCATTAATTGTCCACTTCCATGCCAGCAAGGACTTACAGAGCGAACGTCTGTCCTGCTGGCAGGTCCGAGCGGGGTGGCGCAGTGGTTAGCACACTGGACTCGCATTCGGGAGGACAATGCTCAAACCCGCGTCCCACCACCCTGATTTAGGTTTTCTGTGATTTCCCTAAATCGTTTCAGGGATATGTCGAAATGGTCCCTTTGATAAGGCACGGCCAATTTCCTTCCCCGTCCTTCCCTAATACGAGCTTGCGCTGCACCTGTAATGACCTCGTTGTTGACGGACGTTAAACACTAATCTGTTCCTCTTCTTGATTGCAAGTCTGCAGGAAGCAGCTCATGACGATGGCTGATCTTTTACGGATAGCAATTCAGGATGACTCGTGCGATTTTGTGCACCATGCTCGCAGGCATATCCAGCATTCGGGCAATTCCCCGTGCAGTGCATGTCTGCACACCACCGCTCGAGCCCTCCTGTGGCCACATCTTTGGCAGACGTCAGACCAACTGCTTTCCTTCCTCTGCACACTGCACAGCAAAAGAACCTGTCGTCTCCAGTTCTGTATCATTTTCTCCAGGTCCTTTAGAGACATCAGACCAATCCCTTTTTTTCGTACTGTAGAGAGTACGTCACATTTTCAGGGCTACTAGCACACAGTCACCTTTTTTGTAAAACAGCATTACCAGCACACCGCGATCTTTCATGGAACAGCATGTTGGAGTCCCGGACGCAAACTGAGGAACATAAAAACCTGTTCCCTAGGTGTTTAATGAAAATGCCTGTTAACAAGCCAGAAACCGAACTCCCCATATTCAGTCTATCCTTTTGGAGGTACATTTCTTCACTGAAAGCAAAGAAATTGTGTTTTAGGATTAGAGACAGCAAGTCAATACATTCGTTTATATGTCCCTGAGCCGTGGTAAAATTTACTGTTTTGAAGAGCGCGCCGCAGCTTTGGTGTCTCCCTCTGGTGGGAAAGGGGAAAGGTAGCCTGTTTACGTGCATTTAAGGGGCGCTAAGAGCTCGCTAGGCGGGGAGTCTGGTCAGTTGGTCAGCCGGGTCAGTGTGGGGGCAGTCAGTGTCTGTCTGTCGTCCGGAGTGCTAGTATGTGTTAGGCCACCAGTCTGCTCGAATTTGTTCAGACAATGGTCATTGGCGGTTGGATCGATCGGTTGGTCGGTCGCTCACTGGGACACAAGGTGACTTGTTCGTCTTGAGCGTCGGCGCATGTGAGGTCGCCACGTCAGTCCAGTGGGCCGCGCCGTATAGCGAGGGGTAGTGGCTTAGCGGCCGACACGAGAGCAACAGGAGTCAACCCACGACTTCGATCTGGCCGGTGTGAGCTGCGGCCCCGTGAGGCGGGAGATCGGCGCGCCTTCCTGCGTCTGTTGAAGCGGCTGGCAGCGGACGGTTCGGGAGAGCGTTTTGGGGGTGCTGCGCCAGTTCTTCGCCAGATATCGCAGTTTATTAGAAGTTAAGTGATTGGTGATATGTTGTTTCATTTACTTGTTAAATTCTGCTTGTTTTCTTGGTCAGTTTCTGGTTCCCAGCTTGCTCTTCTGTCTCCCGTCCGCATTTGTTAGGCAGTTAGTGTCTGTCTGTCTGTCTGTCGGTCTGCCGTACGTTAATAGCTGCCTCTGTCATGTTTGTCGGATTCGGTGTTAACGAAATAATTGCTTAAGGTGCAAAGGCCGAATTCCTGAAATATGTTTTTATCTTGCCTATCATCTTGAGAGGCGGTATATATGTAATTTAGAGCATGTTTGTACATTTTATGTAAGACTGCGTTTCATGGGTTTTTATTTAAATGGTCATTTCAGTATATAATGTTGCCACCCTTCCACCGTAAGAGTTTTCTTTAAAAACAAGTTGCACTTTCGGTGGCAAGTAATTATTTTTAATGTGAGTGTTTTGTACTATTTCCATCCCTCCTACAGGGTGCATAGTTTGTGTGTTTGTGTGAGTTGTTAAAATTTTTAGTTTAAAGTAATCTGGTGAGTTGCAGATTTGCACCAGTGTAGTCTTTCAGAGGTTGTTGTGAGCGGTCGTGACTACGGCCGTGTTAAAAGAGAGCGGCAAGGTTCTCAGCCCCATAACTCATACTGTCAACCAAATAATAATAATAATAATAATAATAATAATAATAATAATAATAATAGTAATAATAAATGATTTATAATAATAATAATGATAATAATAAATAATTTAAATGATTTAAATCCAAATAGAGGTGTTTTGCAGGATATGCTTCCTGCAACCACCCTAGAAGGAAAACAAAGACAGAGGATGAGATGGTCTGATGAAGTTAACCGACACCTCATGTTCTGTTATTACCAAGCAACAAACTTAGGAACCAACACAACTGGATACAGATCACAAGTACACACAACATTTATTACCAGATACCCAGAATTAAAATTTTTAACAGAACAACGACTAGCTGATCAGATCCGTGTAATAATCAAAAATAACAGGATACCCCAGTCAGAATTAGAAAACATCAAACAACAAGTACAACAAATACTAGAACAAAATAATGTGCAATCAGAAGAAGAAGAAGAAAATACAGTAATGGACTCAAACATCCCAGAGCAAACAAACAAAGAACAACACACATCAATTAAACAATCAGAGGAAAACGACATCTTAAGACAGCCACCAGAACAACCACAAATAGAACATGAAGTGACACACATGTTAGATATAGAAGAGAAATTTCAGCTGACATATATAGAATACAAAGACACAAATACAGACATTAGACCATTCTTGCATAGACCACCAAATAACCCACAAGTCGAAACAACAATAACAACTATCAACACAATCATACACAACAAAATAAATGAAAATACAACAATGGAAGAGTTACAACTACTGGTTTATGTAGGAGCACTCACTACACTAAATATACACACTAGGCAGAGATCAGAACCAACCAACACACAGAAGAAACCCACAAAACCAGCATGGCAACACAGGCTACAGATCAGAATAGAAAAACTGAGAAAAGGCATCGGACAGCTAACACAATTTATAAGAAATGAAATATCAGACAAAAAACGAAAAAGGTTAGGTAAAATCTCACAACAAGAAGCAATGGAGCAATTAGATGAAAAGAAGCAGAAGTTACAAGCATTGGCCAAACGACTTAGAAGATACAAAAAAAGTGAAAATAGAAGGAAACAAAACCAAACATTCAACACAAACCAAAAGAAATTTTACCAGACAATAGATAACACACACATTAAAATAGACAATCCACCAAACATAACAGACATGGAACACTTCTGGAGCAACATATGGTCAAACCCGGTACAACATAACAGGCATGCACGGTGGATACAAGCAGAAACAGACTCATACAAGATGATACCACAAATGCCTGAAGTGATAATTTTGCAACATGAAGTCACCCGAGCAATTAATTCTACGCACAATTGGAAAGCCCCTGGAAATGATAAAATAGCAAATTTCTGGCTAAAGAAGTTCACCTCAACACATTCACATCTAACTAAATTATTTAACAGTTACATTGCAGACCCATACACATTCCCTGATACACTTACACATGGAATAACGTATCTGAAACCTAAAGATCAAGCAGACACAGCAAACCCAGCTAAATATCGCCCCATAACATGCCTACCAACAATCTACAAAATATTAACTTCAGTCATTACACAGAAATTAATGACACATACAACACAGAACAAAATTATAAATGAAGAACAAAAAGGCTGTTGCAAAGGAGCATGAGGATGTAAAGAGCAACTGATAATAGATGCAGAGGTGACATATCAAGCTAAAACTAAACAAAGGTCGCTACACTACGCATACATTGATTACCAAAAAGCTTTTGATAGTGTACCCCACTCATGGTTACTACAGATATTGGAAATATACAAAGTAGATCCTAAATTGATGCAGTTCCTAAACATAGTTATGAAAAACTGGAAAACCACACTTAATATCCAAAGAAACTCTAATAATATCACATCACAGCCGATACAGATTAAGCGTGGAATATACCAAGGAGACTCATTAAGTCCTTTCTGGTTCTGCCTTGCTCTGAACCCACTATCCAACATGCTAAACAATACAAATTATGGATACAATATTACTGGAACATACCCACACAAAATCACACATTTGCTATACATGGATGATCTAAAACTACTGGCAGCAACCAATCAACAACTCAACCAATTACTAAAGATAACAGAAGGATTCAGCAATGATATAAGTATGGCTTTTGGAACAGACAAATGTAAGAAAAATAGCATAGTCAAGGGAAAACACACTAAACAAGAAGATTACATATTGGATAACCACAGCGACTGCATAGAAGCGATGGAAAAAACGGATGCCTATAAATATCTAGGATACAGGCAAAAAATAGGAATAGATAATGCAAATATTAAAGAAGAGCTGAAAGAAAAATATAGACAAAGACTAACAAAAATACTGAAAACAGAACTGACAGCAAGAAACAAGACAAAAGCTATAAATACTTATGCCATACCAATATTGACCTACTCATTTGGAGTAGTGAAATGGAGTAACACAGACCTAGAAGCACTCAATACACTCACACGATCACAATGCCACAAATATAGAATACATCACATACATTCAGCAACAGAAAGATTCACATTAAGCAGAAAGGAAGGAGGAAGGGGATTTATCGACATAAAAAACCTACATTATGGACAGGTAGACAATTTAAGAAAATTCTTTCTAGAACGAGCAGAAACTAGCAAAATACACAAGGCAATCACTCATATAAATACATCGGCTACACCACTGCAATTTCATAACCACTTCTACAACCCTTTAGATCACATAACATCAACAGATACGAAGAAAGCAAATTGGAAAAAGAAAACACTTCATGGCAAGCACCCGTATCATCTAACACAGCCACACATTGATCAAGACGCATCCAACACATGGCTAAGAAAAGGCAATATATACAGTGAGACAGAAGGATTCATGATTGCAATACAGGATCAAACAATAAACACCAGGTATTTCAGCAAGCATATTATTAAAGATCCCAATACCACAACAGATAAATGCAGACTTTGTAAACAACAAATAGAAACAGTAGATCACATCACAAGCGGATGTACAATACTAGCAAATACAGAATACCCCAGAAGACATGACAATGTCGCAAAAATAATACATCAACAGCTTGCCTTACAACATAAACTTTTAAAACAACAAGTTCCTACATACAAGTATGCACCACAAAATGTACTGGAGAATGATGAATACAAATTATACTGGAACAGAACCATTATAACAGATAAAACAACGCCACATAACAAACCTGACATCATACTCACCAATAAAAAGAAGAAATTAACACAACTAATCGAAATATCCATACCCAATACAACAAATATACAAAAGAAAACAGGAGAAAAAATTGAAAAATACATCCAACTGGCTGAGGAAGTCAAAGACATGTGGCATCAGGATAAAGTTGACATCATACCAATTATACTATCAACTACAGGAGTCATACCACACAATATCCACCAATACATCAATGCAATACAGCTACATCCAAACATATATATACAATTACAGAAATCCGTAATTATTGATACATGTTCAATTACCCGAAAGTTCCTAAATGCAATATAACATATACCGTACAGCAAAAAGGAAGTGACACTTGATAAAGGTCTGTGTCACTCCATTCCTCACCAGACTTAACGTCTGAGAAAGTGAAGATAATAATAATAATAATAATAATAATAACAGTTACATTGCAGACCCATACACATTCCCTGATACACTTACACATGGAATAACTTATCTGAAACCTAAAGATCAAGCAGACACAGCGAACCCAGCTAAATATCGCCCCATAACATGCCTACCAACAATATACAAAATATTAACTTCAATCATTAAACAGAAATTAATTACACATACAACACAGAACAAAATTATAAATGAAGAACAAAAAGGATGTTGCAAAGGAGCACGAGGATGTAAAGAGCAACTGATAATAGATGCAGAGGTGACATATCAAGCTAAAACTAAACAAAGGTCGCTACACTACGCATACATTGATTACCAAAAAGCTTTTGATAGTGTACCCCACTCATGGTTACTACAAATATTGGAAATATACAAAATAGATCCTAAATTGATACAGTTCCTAAACATAGTAATGAAAAATTGGAAAACCATACTTAATATCCAAACAAATTCAAATAATATCACATCACAGCCAATACAGATTAAGCGTGGAATATACCAAGGAGACTCATTAAGTCCTTTCTGGTTCTGCCTTGCTCTGAACCCACTATCCAACATGCTAAATAATACAAATTATGGATACAATATTACTGGAACATACCCACACAAAATCACACATTTGCTATACATGGATGATCTAAAACTACTGGCAGCAACAAATCAACAACTCAACCAATTACTAAAGATAACAGAAGTATTCAGCAATGATATAAGTATGGCTTTTGGAACAGACAAATGTAAGAAAAATAGCATAGTCAAGGGAAAACACACTAAACAAGAAGATTACATATTGGATAACCACAGCGACTGCATAGAAGCGATGGAAAAAACGGATGCCTATAAATATCTAGGATACAGACAAAAAATAGGAATAGATAATACAAATATTAAAGAAGAACTAAAAGAAAAATATAGACAAAGACTAACAAAAATACTGAAAACAGAATTGACAGCAAGAAACAAGACAAAAGCTATAAATAATTATGCCATACCAATATTGACCTACTCATTTGGAGTAGTGAAATGGAGTAACACAGACCTAGAAGCACTCAATACACTTACATGATCACAATGCCACAAATATAGAATACATCACATACATTCAGCAACAGAAAGATTCACATTAAGCAGAAAGGAAGGAGGAAGGGGATTTATCGATATAAAAAACCTACATTATGGACAGGTAGACAATTTAAGAAAATTCTTTCTAGAACGAGCAGAAACTAGCAAAATACACAAAGCAATCACTCATATAAATACATCGGCTACACCACTACAATTTCATAACCACCTCTACAACCCTTTAGACCACATAACATCAACAGATACGAAGAAAGTAAATTGGAAAAAGAAAACACTTCATGGCAAGCACCCGTATCATCTAACACAGCCACACATTGATCAAGACGCATCCAACACATGGCTAAGAAAAGGCAATATATACAGTGAGACAGAAGGATTCATGATTGCAATACAGGATCAAACAATAAACACCAGGTATTACAGCAAGCATATTATTAAAGATCCCAATACCACAACAGATAAATGCAGGTTATCACATTTAGCATTCAACCGCGATTTTTATATATATTTTAACAACGCGTTTCGAGAGACAATGCTCTCATCATCAGGTTGTAAAATCTATGTCGCGAAATTAAACGTACTAAAAAGACAAAATACCATCACCAATAGTTGGTGGGTCCATAAAGTAAAAAAGAATTAAAAGTATATTGGACTGTGGGTCCTCGTCTTACATTAAAGTTGTTGACGCAGGTCGATGGCCGTCCCATAGCTACCAAATAGCTATGGGACGGCCATCGACCTGCGTCAACAACTTTAATGTAAGACGAGGACCCACAGTCCAATATACTTTTAATTCTTTTTTACTTTATGGACCCACCAACTATTGGTGATGGTATTTTGTCTTTTTAGTACGTTTAATTTCGCGACATAGATTTTACAACCTGATGATGAGAGCATTGTCTCTCGAAACGCGTTGTTAAAATATATATAAAAATCGCGGTTGAATGCTAAATGTGATAACCAGTATAACGACAACTGCTACCTCGACTCCATAATGGATTATATCAAAAAGATAAATGCAGACTTTGTAAACAACAAATAGAAACAGTAGATCACATCACAAGCGGATGTACAATACTAGCAAATACAGAATACCCCAGAAGACATGACAATGTCGCAAAAATAATACATCAACAGCTTGCCTTACAACATAAACTTTTAAAACAACAAGTTCCTACATACAAGTATGCACCACAAAATGTACTGGAGAATGATGAATACAAATTATACTGGAACAGAACCATTATAACAGATAAAACAACGCCACATAACAAACCTGACATCATACTCACCAATAAAAAGAAGAAATTAATACAACTAATCGAAATATCCATACCCAATACAACAAATATACAAAAGAAAACAGGAGAAAAAATTGAAAAATACATCCAACTGGCTGAGGAAGTCAAAGACATGTGGCATCAGGATAAAGTTGACATCATACCAATTATACTATCAACTACAGGAGTCATACCACACAATATCCACCAGTACATCAATGCAATACAGCTACATCCAAACATATATATACAACTACAGAAATCCGTAATTATTGATACATGTTCAATTACCCGAAAGTTCCTAAATGCAATATAACACATACTGTACAGTTAATAGGAAGTGACGCTTGATCAAGGTCCGCGTCACTTTCCATTCTCAACCAGACTTAACGTCTGAGAAAGTAAAGAAATAATAATAATAATAAACAAACCTAGGAACCAACACAACTGGATACAGATCACAAGTATACACAACATTTATTACCAGATACCCAGAATTAAAATTTTTAACAGAACAACGACTAGCTGATCAGATCCGTGTAATAATCAAAAATAACAGGATACCCCAGTCAGAATTAGAAAACATCAAACAAGAAGTACAACAAATACTGGAACAAAATAATGTGCAATCAGAAGAAGAAGAAAATACAGTAATGGACTCAAACATCCCAGAGCAAACAAACAAAGAACAACACGCACCAATTAAACAATCAGAGGAAAACGAAATCTTAAGACAGCCACCAGAACAAGCACAAATAGAACACGAAGTGACACAGATGCTAGATATAGAAGAAAAATTTCAGCTAACATATATAGAATACAAAGACACAAATACAGACATAAGACCATTCTTGCATAGACCACCAAATAACCCACAAGTCGAAACAACAATAAAAACTATCAACACAATCATACACAACAAAATAAATGAAAACACAACTATGGAAGAGTTACAACTACTGGTTTATATAGGAGCACTCACTACACTAAATATACACACTAGACAGAGATCAGAACCAACCAACACACAGAAGAAACCCACAAAACCAGCATGGCAACACAGGCTACAGATCAGAATAGAAAAACTGAGAAAAGACATCGGACAGCTAACACAATTTATAAGAAATGAAATCTCAGAAAAAAAACGAAAAAGGTTAGGTAAAATCTCACAACAAGAAGCGACAGAGCAATTAGACGAAAAGAAGCAGAAATTACAAGCATTAGCCAAACGACTCAGAAGATACAAAGAAAGTGAAAATAGAAGGAAACAAAACCAAACATTCAACACAAACCAAAAGAAATTTTACCAGACAATAGATAACACACACATTAAAATAAACAATCCACCAAACATAACAGACATGGAACACTTCTGGAGCAACATATGGTCAAACCCGGTACAACATAACAGGCATGCACGGTGGATACAAACAGAAACAGACACATACAAGATGATACCACAAATGCCTGAAGTGATAATTTTGCAACATGAAGTCACCCAAGCAATTAATTCTACTCACAATTGGAAAGCCCCTGGAAATGATAAAATAGCAAATTTCTGGTTAAAGAAGTTCACCTCAACACATTCACATCTAACTAAATTATTTAACAGTTACATTGCAGACCCATACACATTCCCTGATACACTTACACATGGAAAACTTATCTGAAACCTAAAGATCAAGCAGACACAGCAAACCCAGCTAAATATCGCCCCATAACATTCCTACCAACAATATACAAAATATTAACTTCAATCATTAAACAGAAATTAATGACACATACAACACAGAACAAAATTATAAATGAAGAACAAAAAGGATGTTGCAAAGGAGCACGAGGATGTAAAGAGCAACTGATAATAGATGCAGAGGTGACATATCAAGCTAAAACTAAACAAAGGTCGCTACACTACGCATACATTGATTACCAAAAAGCTTTTGATAGTGTACCCCACTCATGGTTACTACAGATATTGGAAATATACAAAATAGATCCTAAATTGATACAGTTCCTAAACATAGTAATGAAAAATTGGAAAACCACACTTAATATCCAAACAAATTCAAATAATATCACATCACAGCCAATACAGATTAAGCGTGGAATATACCAAGGAGACTCATTAAGTCCTTTCTGGTTCTGCCTTGCTCTGAACCCACTATCCAACATGCTAAATAATACAAATTATGGATACAATATTACTGGAACATACCCACACAAAATCACATATCTGCTATACATGGATGATCTAAAACTACTGGCAGCAACAAATCAACAACTCAACCAATTACTAAAGATAAGAGAAGTATTCAGCAATGATATAAATATGGCTTTTGGAACAGACAAATGTAAGAAAAATAGCATAGTTAAGGGAAAACACACTAAACAAGAAGATTACATATTGGATAACCACAGCGACTGCATAGAAGCGATGGAAAAAACGGATGCCTATAAATATCTAGGATACAGACAAAAAATAGGAATAGATAATACAAATATTAAAGAAGAACTAAAAGAAAAATATAGACAAAGACTAACAAAAATACTGAAAACAGAATTGACAGCAAGAAACAAGACAAAAGCTATAAATACATATGCCATACCAATATTGACCTACTCATTTGGAGTAGTGAAATGGAGTAACACAGACCTAGAAGCACTCAATACACTTACACGATCACAATGCCACAAATATAGAATACATCACATACATTCAGCAATAGAAAGATTCACATTAAGCAGAAAGGAAGGAGGAAGGGGATTTATCGATATAAAAAACCTACATTATGGACAGGTAGACAATTTAAGAAAATTCTTTCTAGAACGAGCAGAAACTAGCAAAATACACAAAGCAATCACTCATATAAATACATCGGCTACACCACTACAATTTCATAACCACCTCTACAACCCTTTAGACCACATAACATCAACAGATACGAAGAAAGTAAATTGGAAAAAGAAAACACTTCATGGCAAGCACCCGTATCATCTAACACAGCCACACATTGATCAAGACGCATCCAACACATGGCTAAGAAAAGGCAATATATACAGTGAGACAGAAGGATTCATGATTGCAATACAGGATCAAACAATAAACACCAGGTATTACAGCAAGCATATTATTAAAGATCCCAATACCACAACAGATAAATGCAGACTTTGTAAACAACAAATAGAAACAGTAGATCACATCACAAGCGGATGTACAATACTAGCAAATACAGAATACCCCAGAAGACATGACAATGTCGCAAAAATAATACATCAACAGCTTGCCTTACAACATAAACTTTTAAAACAACAAGTTCCTACATACAAGTATGCACCACAAAATGTACTGGAGAATGATGAATACAAATTATACTGGAACAGAACCATTATAACAGATAAAACAACACCACATAACAAACCTGACATCATACTTACCAATAAAAAGAAGAAATTAACACAACTAATCGAAATATCCATACCCAATACAACAAATATACAAAAGAAAACAGGTGAAAAAATTGAAAAATACATCTAACTGGCTGAGGAAGTCAAAGACATGTGGCATCAGGATAAAGTTGACATCATACCAATTATACTACCAACTACAGGAGTCATACCAGACAATATCCACCAGTACATCAATGCAATACAGCTACATCCAAACATATATATACAACTACAGAAATCCGTAATTATTGATACATGTTCAATTACCCGAAAGTTCCTAAATGCAATATAACACATACCGTACAGTTAATAGGAAGTGACGCTTGATCAAGGTCCGCGTCACTTTCCATTCTCAACCAGACTTAACGTCTGAGAAAGTAAAGAAATAATAATAATAATAATAATAATTGTTATTTCTGCCTCTGAATAAATTGTAACTTGATATTTAGAGGGTACTTTCTGATTATAATTTTTATATCTGTTTTTTTTAAAAAAGAAAGGGTTTTAGGAATAAATTTTCCATTTGAAACTTCCTGGCAGATTAAAACTGTGTGCCCGACAGAGAATCGAAATCGGAACCTTTGCCTTTCGCGGGCAAGTGCTCTACCATCTGAACTACCGAAGCACGGCTCACGCCCGGTACTCACAGCTTTACTTCTGCCAGTATCTCGCCTCCTACCTTCCAGACTTTACAGAAGCTCTCCTGCGAACCTTGCAGAACTAGCACTCCTGAAAGAAAGGATACTGCGGAGACACGGCTTAGCCACAGCCTGGGGGATGTTTGCAGAATGAAAATCTCATTCTGGAAATTTTCCATTTGTTGAAAGAAATTTGTTTTCATCAGTTACCCACTGGCAACTACTTCCACGCTCACATAGTGTGATTAAATGTGTTAATGTTCTTGATGAATCGCTAGTAAATAAAGTAAATTCTTTAAGAAAAGATTTTGAAAGTAAATCCACGGTTCAGTCCCTAGATAATTTATTCTCTGCAGTTAAATTTCTAGTAATGATTCCAAACGTATCGAGTTCAGTTTCATACCACTGTGCCGTCTAGTTCCATCAGCAGACGCTGAACAATCATGTGTGCTATGAGCTGTCTAAACGAATAGACTGTTAACAGCATGTTACAGTCTGCTATGCTTATTTGTTAGCTGAGACCTGAAGAGAGTAGAAAGGTTTAAATGTACTTGTTTGTCGCTAGTTTCGGTCTTATTGTGGAAGCATGTATTGCCACTTGTAAGCCGCAGTTGTCTGACTCGGAATTAAATATCTAATAAAACGGCGAACTGCTTATTTTCATTAAATAGTTACCAGAAGAAAAGGACTATATTTAGACAATTTACGTAATTTATGCTTATCTTAATTTTGATTAGTGCAATGGCGACAGGAGTCGTTGTAAATTAGATTGGTGAAACGACAAACTCGTTAAGTGACGTAATGCAGGATTTTCCGTGGTGCGGTGAACCGAAGCCATAAAAGGGTGGTCGCTTCCTTGCAGCCTGCAAGTGTTGTGGACGATGATTGAGGCCACATCGGTGCTTGCCTGAGCGGTGTTCCAGCCACGATCGTTTTGGAAGACAAAGTTTTAGATTGTCAGTCACGACACTTAGAATTACTTCGCTCATGTTAGCTGTGGATTTAAAAAAAAAATTTTTTAATTTATGATAAGTTCCTGTGGGAACAAACTGCTGAGGTCATCGGTCCCGAGGCTGGTGCACTACTTAATCGAACTTAAACTAACTTACGCTAAGGCCAACACAAACGCCCGTTCCCGAGGGAGGACTCGAATCTCCGACGGGGTAAGCAGCGTGAACCGGGCAAGGCGCCTGAGACCGCGCAGTTACGCCTCGCTCCTTAAAATAAGTAGGCATTAATCAGCACTGGTTATTTTCAGCTAGCAATTCGGAAGAACTTGTGACATTTGTCGTGTAAACTGGTTTGTGACTCTGATTTTGTGCACTGAGACTGGGTATAACTCAGTTTGCCAGTGAGGGATTTAGACTTCTGCTACTAACCAACACTTAGGTTATAGCATAGTGTGTTCGTTAGATTCTGATTAGGTGTGAGCTGGTACAATAGTTAGCTTAATTTAACATTTAGCTGTGAACGCAGTCTGTGATTTCCAGCTCTGTTTCAAATATCGTATAGTGAGTTCTAGCGTCGTTTTCAAATCTCATGACTCCATGGTGGCTTTCACCAGCCACGAAATAACGTGTAATTTATTTAAAGACAATAAACTTTATTACTTGAAACTGAATCATTGTAGTAGCAACTCGTTATTTATCGTAAGTTGCAACTACATACACCCTAGTAACCCTCGGTCTGATTAGTAACATCAGGGGTAAATTTTATATTTTGTGTTAAAAGCGCACTTGTGTGAAAAGAGAAAACATACCATCCCCGTATAGACAACAAAAGTTATCGCTGTCGTTAGTCGTTTAAAATTTCAGTCCATTGGTATGTTGCATTCCGTCTATACATCATTGTCTTGTGAATGAAACGAAGAAGCTGTTACGATAATCTCGTATGACTTTCCATTAACGAGTTTTAACGTCCTATGCATCGTGCAACTTCACCCTGGTCCTCACCGTTTCTATTAATCAACTGTTACGACTACTTCTTTTTTGATATCTCTCAACGAGATAGTGTAGTTGATGACATACTAAAGGACCTCTTGCCTTTATTTTCATGTTGTCTAGTACAACACTGGCCTGAAAAATGTTGTTTCACAGTTAATATCTCCAGTCGCAACATCGGTGAATTAGAAGCTTTAATAAAAACAATGAAAACCTGAAACTTAGCTGGTATAGATGACACAAACAACGAGTTATTAAATACGGCCGAAATTGCGGGCGGGAGAAAGCGATCATACCGGAAATCTGCTCGACAGCTGCTCTGTACTTCATTTTTTTAAGAAAGGAGATGGAATAGATTGCAATAATTATAGGCAAATGAGTGTTTTGGAGGCTGGATATACAGAATATGGAAAATTTTTAACACTAAGGTTAAGACCAACAGCCGAAACAATCCAGAGTAGATTTAGATTAGGACGAACGACAATGCATAATGTATTCGCTTTGATGATACTTATAAATAAAAGAAGGAATTTAACAATAGGTGTTACTGGGTAATGAGTTCTGTAGGGTGGTAGGGTTCATTATACTCCATATCCTTGTCTGTTGTTCTGTGTACAAAAAAAGTCATTTTTAACCGTTTTCCTGCTTTTGATCTGGAATTTTACCGTTTGATCTTGCTTATGTTGTTTTCAGAAAGGAAAGTCAGTATCTTAATGATGGAGTGATCTTTTTTCATAGTAGCTGCAAACTTGTTCAACAAGTTTTATGTTACGTTTATTAGTAATCTTATTTCTGCCACTTCTCATTACTTCCATCATTCCTCTGTTTATTCTCATCCATCTTCTTTTCTCATTTGACTATTTATGCAACTGAACCGGTCTCGCAGTTGTTTTTCACTTACACTGATGATAGCAATGTAGTCAATGTACTCTTATTATTGATATCCTTTCACTGTGAAGGTTTATCCCACTACCGAACTTTGAATTGTCGTCGCTGTTTCTTCTACGTATCGACTGAACACAAATGGCAAAAGATTGCATCCGTGATATATACATTTTTGTAATGAGACCACTTCTTCCTCGCTTTTACATCCTTATTGATACCGCTTGCTTCCTAAGCCAGACTTTTCCTGTAGCTTACAGCTATTTCTCTGAGAATTTCGTACATCTTGCACGAATTGACATTGTCGAAAGCTTTTTATAGATGGACAAATTCTATGACGTTTCTTTATTTTTGTTGAGTTTCCATTATCAAGTCGAAGGTCATAACAGCATCTCGAGTGAATTTATCTTTCCTAAAGCCAAAGTCCCCTTCGGCTACTTTTAAGCTGAGTGTGTAAAACTCGCACTCATCAGCCCTTGCCATTCTATGGATGATAATTTTCCAAGAATTTGATGGTATGTCCCCCGCCCCATAGATTCTACACACCAGCTTGTTGCCAGTTCCCCCAACGATTGATAGAAACCCCGAAGGAATGTGACGGATACCTTCCGATGCGTTTCATCGCAACTTTCCCATAGCTACGTTTTACTTTAATACTATATCCCCTATGTTTTCTGTATCGACACCCATTTCTTCTTCTATCTGTCATCAGTTCCTCAAGCAAAAAGAGACCTTCATAGTACTCCTTCCTTCAAACCGCTTTCACTCCTCCTGCACAGTTAAAACTAACAAGTTTGTTTTTAATTTCAGTGAAGGTTGTTGTGTTTTTTCCAAATGTTGAATATGTCCTACCGACGACCACTTCTTTTAGATTTCTCCACATTTTTCTTACAAGTATTTAACCTTAGCTTCCTTGCGCTTTCTGTTCCACTGTTGCGAAGGTTTCTTTATTGTTGCCTTTCCGCTACTTATATATGTGTGTTTAACTTTTGTAGTTTCTGTTTTTGGAGATGTTGATTTGTCTTCATCTGAATTTCCTATTCTGATCTCAGTGAACTTCAAATATCCCACTTCTTTCCATATAGATTTCTCCGCACGACTGCAGTTTTGTACGCAATTAATAAAAGCACATAAATCTTAGGACCTAAGAGTTGAATATTGTGATCAGCAATGCCCGTCATGCATACTGCCTTGCTGGATGTGTTTTTCTTTTTTATCATACTTTGTGTCTATTTTTAATTAAAATCCAATTAAATTGTGTCTCACATGCTAATTGTGTTAAAAATTTAGAGTATTTCAATCTAAGTGCATCACTGAGAGCTACACTCTGCGTGCTAGATCTCCTTTGTACATCAGGTAATAGAAAATTTATTAAGGTTTTGCTGAATGATGGTTACAAAAAAAATTCTCGATACTGTATCTTCTTACATATATTTAATACAATTTATATCTGCATACTGGCTGAATAACACTTCAAGAATCATAAAAGAAGGTTGTATACCTGGAAGAATCCTGGAGATACTAAAAGGTATCAGATAGATTATATAATGGTAAGACAGAGATTTAGGAACCAGGTTTTAAATTGTAAGACATTTCCAGGGGCAGATGTGGATTCTGACCACAATCTATTGGTTATGAACTGCAAATTGAAACTGAAGAAACTGCAAAAAGGTGGGACTTTAAGGAGATGGGACTAGGATAAACTGAAAGAACCAGAGGTTGTACAGTATTTCAGGGAGAGCATAAGGAAACAATTGACAGGAATGGGGGAAAGAATTACAGTACAAGAAGAATGGGTAGCTCTCAGGGATGAAGTAGTGAACGCAGCAGACGATAAAGTAGGTAAAAAGACGAGGGCTAATAGAAATCCTTGGGTAACAGAAGAAATATTGAATTTAACTGATGAAAGGAGAAAATATAAAAATGCAGTAAATGAAGCAGGCAAAAAGGAATACAAACGTCTCAAAAATGAGATCGACAGGAAGTGCAAAATGGCTAAGCAGGGATGGCTAGAGGACAAATGTAAGGATGTAGAGGTTTGTCTCACTAGGGGTAAGATAGATACTGCCTACAGAAAAATTAAAGAGACCTTTGGAGAGAAGAGAACCACTTGTATGAATATCAAGAGCTCAGATGGCAAACCAGTTCTAAGCAAAGAAGGAAAGGCAGAAAGGTGGAAGGAGTATATAGAGGGTTTATACAAGGGCGATGTACTTGAGGACAATATTATAGAAATGGAAGAGGATGTAGATGGAGATGAAATGGGAGATACGATACTGCGTAAAGAGTTTGACAGAGCACAGAAAGACCTGAGTCGAAACAAGGCCCCTGGAGTAGACAACATTCCATCGGAACTACTGACGGCCTTGGGAGAGCCAGTCCTGACAAAACTCTACCATCTGGTGAGCAAGATGTATGAAACAGGCGAAATACCCTCAGACTTCAAGAAGAATATAATAATTCCAATCCCAAACAAGGCAGGTGTTGACATGTGAAAATTACCGAACTATCAGTTTAATAAGTCACAGCTGCAAAATACTAACGCGAATTCTTTACAGACGAATGGAAAAACTGGTAGAAGCGGACCTCGGGGAAGATCAGTTTGGATTCCGTAGAAATGTTGGAACACGTGAGGCACTACTGACCTTACGACTTATCTTAGAAGAAAGATTAAGGAAAGGCAAACCTACGTTTCTAGCATTTGTAGACTTAGAGAAAGCTTTTGACAATGTTAACTGGAATACTCTCTTTCAAATTCTGAAGGTGGCAGGGGTAAAATACAGGGAGCGAAAGGCTATTTACAATTTGTACAGAAACCAGACGGCAGTAATAAGAGTCGAGGGGCATGAAAGGGAAGCAATGGTTGGGAAGGGAGTGAGACAGGGTTGTAGCCTCTCCCCGATGTTATTCAATCTGTATATTGAGCAAGCAGTAAAGGAAGCAAAAGAAAAATTCGGAGTAGGTATTAAAATTCATGGAGAAGAAGTAAAAACTTTGAGGTTCGCCGATGACATTGTAATTCTGTCAGAGACAGCAAAGGACTTGGAAGAGCAGTTGAACGGAATGGACAGTGTCTTGAAAGGAGGATATAAGATGAACATCAACAAAAGCAATACGAGGATAATGGAATGTAGTCAAATTAAATCGGGTTATGCTGAGGGAATTAGATTAGGAAATGAGACACTTAAAGTAGTAAAGGAGTTTTGCTATTAAGGGAGTAAAATAACTGACGATGGTCGAAGTAGAGAGGATATAAAATGTAGACTGCCAATGGCATGGAAATCGTTTCTGAAGAAGAGAAATTTGTTAACGTCGAGTATAGATTTAAGTATCAGGAAGTCGTTTCTGAAAGTATTTGTATGGAGTGTAGCCATGTATGGAAGTGAAACATGGACGATAACCAGTTTGGACAAGAAGAGAATAGAGGCTTTCGAAATGTGGTGCTACAAAAGAATGCTGAAGATAAGGTGGGTAGATGACGTAACTAATGAGGAGGTATTGAATAGGATTGGGGAGAAGAGAAGTTTGCGGCACAACTTGACTAGAAGAAGGGATCGGTTGGTAGGACATGTTTTGAGGCATCAAGGGATCACAAATTTAGCATTGGAGGGCAGCGTGGAGGGTAAAAATCGTAGAGGGAGACGAAGAGATGAATACACTAAGCAGATTCAGAAGGATGTAGGTTGCAGTAAGTACTGGGAGATGAAGAAGCTTGCACAGGATAGAGCAGCATGGAGAGCTGCATCAAACCAGTCTCAGGACTGAAGACCACAACAACAACAACAACAACAACAACAACAACTGGCTGAATCGTGTTTCTCATCTCTTTCATTTGATGTATTGTTCTTCATTGTAACTGCTACAGTTTGAGGTGTAGACGTGCAAGTGCGACCAGTATATACAGAAGACACAGTGCCCGCTAGCGACAGAATTGACGTCACGTCATCTCGTTGAATTTTCATGGGTGCACATGGCACGGCCACCAATTATAGATCAGCCGCCTGTAATGGTTCTTTATTTACGTGACCATTACGGCACTACAACCCCATTTCCCGATACCAGTAATGTCGTACTAGTTTTCTGCGAAGTAACAGACATATTTTTATGACAATATTCACATCTGTTTTTATTAATGTATAGGTACTCCGATGTATCGATATATTACAGTGATATGGTTCTTGTGTGTATTCATTCCTGTGAGACTGTCATAATCTTTGACCGTTTTGGCGTGAATGCGCACAGGGCAACCTTTGTTTCACCTTGCAGATGTTGTTATTTCGCTTTGTAAAAGAATAGTCAAGTCTTGTTTTTGGTTAAAGTGGAAAATAAATATATGAAGATTGATACAAACCTGTTTTCTTGATGATGTGATAGTTGAGAAGTGTATGTGAATTTACAAGAAATTTTATAAGAATGTGGATCGTGAACACCAAGTCAAAAATTATTTCTAACATACCTTTGTTCTGGTCTGGGATTGTTTGATCATTAAGAATATCCTGAAAAACGCAGTTGTTAGGTCTTCAAATATTGCTAAAATACGCATCTGGATCTTCTAGCAGTCAAAGTGGAATCACGCTATAATCAACAAGATGAGTCATAACAACTTCGTCGAGATCTACGTGGGAATCCATTCAAGATAAGTGCTAAAATTAATAACTTTTTTACAGTGACTTCATTATTTCCATTCTGACGATACCAACCACAGTCAATAACTTTGTTGTTGCCCGATAAAGCGAACAAATGCTGCGTGAACAACATTATTAATCTGATTTCTAACCTACTTTGCAAGTGGTGGTATTGTTAGACGCCGGACCGGAGACACCACAGTCCTGCACAGGGAGCTGTTGCTGGCCGGGAGATGTCAGGCCCACCTCGGGACAGAGACGCATCCACGCCTCGTCGTTGCAAGCCACGCGCTGCTCGCGACGAAAACCCGTCCTTCGTGCTTTAATATAGCCCGTCGTGCTACAAGAGATACACTAAATTCACGAAGTGAGCCTTCCTTACATCATATAATAACTGACAAGAGGCACACGTGAGACTGTACCGTTGAAAACCGTAAATATAACTTGTCTAAAGAATCATGAGTGCTGTTTTGATCGAGAACTAATTACACTGAAGAGCCAAAGAAACTGGTACACTTGCCTACTACCGCGTAGGACCCCCTCGAGCACGCAGAAGTGCCGCAGCACGAAGTGGCATGGACTCGACTAATGTCTGAAGTAGTGCTGGAGGGAGTTGACACCATGAATCCTGAAGGGCTGTCCATAAATCCGTAAGAGTACAAGGGGATGTAGATGTCTTCTCAACAGCACGTTGCAAGATATCCCAAATATGCTCGATAATGTTCATGTCTGGGCAGTTTGGTGGCTAGCCGAAGTGCTTAAACTCGGAAGAGTGTTCCTGGAGCCACCCTGCAGCAATTCTGGAAGTGTGGGGTGGCGCATTGCCCTGCTGCAATTGCCCAAGTCCGTCGGAATGCACAATGGGCATGAATGGATGCAGGTGATCAGACAGGATGCTTACTTACGTGTCGCCTGTCAGAATTGTATCTAGACGTATCACTCAAACTGCACACGCCTCACACCATTAAGGAGCCTCCATGTTTCCAGCAATCAACAGTCTAATGCCGGTGTTGACGGACCCAGGCGAGGCACAAAGTTTTATGTCGCGCAGTGATCAAGGGTGCACGAGTGGGCCTCCGGCTCCGAAAGCCCGTATCGAGGATTTGTCGTTGAATGGTTCGCTCGCTGACACTTGTTGATGGCCCAGCATTGAAATCTGCACCAATTTGATGAATGATTGAAGTACCGTCAGGTTAAGCGAATCTCTTCACACGTCGTTAGTCCCGTTCTTGCAGGATCTCTTTCTGGTCGCAGCGATGTCGGAGATTTGATGTTTTACCGGATTCCTGATATTCACGGTACAGTCGTGAATTGGTCGTCCGGAAAAATCCCCATTTCATCGCTACCTCGGAGAAGTTGTCCCATCGCTCGTGCGCCGACTGTAACACCATGTTGAAACTCAGATCTTGATAACCTGCCACTGTAGCAGCAGCAACCAATCTAACAACTGCGCCAGACACTTGTTGTCCTATATAGGCGTTGGCGGCAGCAGCGCCATATTCTGCTTGTATACATATCTCTGTATTTGATTACGCATGCCTATACCGGTTTTTTTTTTGGCTCTTCAGTATGACCAGTCGGTGGAGGAGATATACGGGCCCACGCCTGCACAGAGCCTAAAGTAGGGTCTTTATGGCTCCTTACTACATACTGCCGTTACCATTTACTAAGTAGAGCGTTAAATTAGAAAAAAACTATACTCAGAACGTAATTTGATGCTATGAACTTCTGACAGATTTTATCACAATTAACCTTCGTATTTTCTTAATACCTTTCTTTAATTTCAATTAGATGCAGCCTCTGGGTGCAACGCTTTAACTCGTGCTGGTGTGTTTGTGTGATACAAGCGACAGCAGGTAATTTCCACTCTGCCTTAAGCTTACTTCATCATATGGTATGCCCACTGTACTAATGTACCTGCTTTCGGTTGTGTATCATTGTGGGACCATGAGTTATTTCCCAGCATACAGTAGCCGAAATTTTGTTCAACGGATGCGTATGAGATCAGTCACACGTAACTCCAATAACATACATATCGAAACGATAGTTCCTTGTTTAGACACATAATTAAATAATAAAACCAATAACATAAATAATATCATTAAAAATTTGTGGTTTTGTGAAATAATCAGCTAAAGGTTTCATGAAGAGTGCCAAAAAGTTATACGATTTCTGAACGAGGTAGCAATATCAGTGCGTGATTATATTGTTCAAGGTCAAATGATTTCAGACGTTTGTTTTGCAGTCAGCAACTTACCAATCACCCTCTTTTAAATAAAACTGCTTTTCCTACTCCCACAGCGTAACCAGATAAGAACACTGAAGTCGTAAATTTTAGAATGCTTGAAGTCGGCTCATATTCTAGTGTTAGTGGTGCGTGAGGCGAATGACTCTCTTAAATATTTCTGGAATGAGATATATATATATATATATATCACTATTAATGTGACTTCACGAGCCTTGCGCGTTAATGGGGAGCGTTGGCAAACGGAACGTAACACAACATAGCACACAGGTAGCTGGTAATTCTGCTTCCAAGCTCTACCAGTTGTTGTTTATGTGTGGTGCGGACACAACGTTACGTCTATACACTTCCAGAAACCGGTGTTCATCCTGACAAACTTGACAGCAGCAGCGTGATATGAGATCTCTATGTTTTGAGGATGTTTTGGTAAAGATGTTTAGTAATGCACCAGTAAGCCGGTGTGTCGCATGGTACACCAACAGATGTCTACATCTACATACATACTCCGCAACCCACCGTCCACTGTATGGTGCATCACGGAGGGTACCGTGTATCACGGCTAGCCACTTCCTTTTGTCTTCCACTCTCAAGTAGGATGAGGAAAAAACGACTGCCTGTATGCCTCCGTACGGGCCATAATCTCTCAAATTTTTATGGTCATTATGCGAAATGTACGTTGCCGACAGTAGAATCGTTACGCAGTCAGCCTCAAATGCCGTTTCTCTAAATTTTCCTCTAAAAGGAGGTCATCTTCCTCCAGTGATTCCCATTTCAGTTCCCGAAGCATCCCCTTGATCATTTCGTCATACAGAGGGTATTAAATGGCTAAAACTTCAGTACTAGCAGTACCTGCAGCACATTCCAAACGTCCAGGCACTAGTGTAACACTTATATCGGTTAGGGATGGGTTTGGTTCAAATGGCTCTGAGCACTATGGGACTTAACAGCTATGGTCATCAGTCCCCTAGAACTTAGAACTACTTAAACCTAACTAACCTAAGGACATCACACAACACCCAGCCATCACGAGGCAGAGAAAATCCCCGACCCCGCCGGGAATCGAACCCGGGAACCCGGGCGTGGGAAGCGAGAACGCTACCGCACGACCACGAGATGCGGGCGGGATGGGTTTGTTGTAAGTAACTGTGTATCTGCAATTTATGAAGTGTGCGTTCTGTGTTGTTTGAACTCCTTGATGTATCGCAAGAAAATTTGTTTTGAAATATATAAATGAAAAAAGGAAAAAATGTTGAAAATTTAAATTATTGTAATAGGAAGACGTTTGTGAAAGAAGTGTGTTTGTTAAAATCTGGTTCATGCTTAGGGCACATGTATTTGTAACATATAAATACTGTAGGGAAGTCCCTCCGCAACGAAAGTGGCATGGCGCGATGTAACAAGTGGGTTTGGCGGTCGAACTGAGCGGCTCCTTTGTGTGAACGTCACGCAGTGTGTGGCTAGTCTTAACACGGTACTCCTCGGCGGTGCTAAGAGAGGCAGTTGGAAGCTGCATTAGAAGGGATTTATTTGCCTCTGGTGTGGGTCTGGCTGTTATTTGGTGTTCACGGAATAACTGAATGGCAGTAGTATATTGAAAATCAGACAAGAAGAGATTTTATAGAGCATTCGCACATCAAGAGTTGTGAGTACAGTTAGCCGCCATTTCACCTGCCACTAATCTTCGCCACTGCTTCACAGGCTTCATACATTCAATAACGTAATATATTTTGGCATGGACCAATTAATTTGTGGGTTGTTTCAGTAATAATCACATAAAACGTCAATTCGTGTTCGAAACCGTAACTTCAGTGCTGATCACGAAACTACGTAGGGTCATCTCCTAAGTGCTGCTCAAACCGAGTATCCTGATTCAAATGAACAATTGTGGCATTCGTGTGTTTAAAAGTGATTCTTTTGTCTAAAGTATAAGGAGTACAAAAATAAAGTAAGAGTAAAATTAGGATGCTTTGTTTATGGACTGCTCCAAGTGAAATTAAGATAGGAAGTTGAAGTAAAAAAGTTTGAAGATCAATCAATAGGAAAGTGAAAACCTTAATTATTTGAAAGCTAAAACCATAGAAGTAAAACTGGGTAGGCTTTTGCTAAGGTAGCCTTAGTTTATTGTAAAATATAGCGTTCTAGGATTACAGTGCAAGATTGTGTAAATATTACTGCCAAGAATACGTGCTCCACAGGTAAATAAATAAAAGTACATATAAATCTTTAATGATCAGATTTGCGGTAGTATTACTAGAAGTAAAATTATGCACATTTTCAAAGATAGTTTAGTTTTGGTACCCATCATGAACGGTCCCTTTTGAAATTAATTATGCCCAGTGTTGCATTTTTTACATTGCAAAGTAATTTAAATGAATGATTATCTCTTAGAGATTGTTTTTACTTTTGCAATAATCAAAGAACCTTGGCTAGTGAAACTATACCAGTTTATGGGTCCCCATCATATGATCCTCCTATTAAGAAAAAAGTGAAGTATTACAGCTACTAAGGGAAACTGATATATGTAGAGGACCTTAAACAGTGTATTTAAGATGTTATTCATCTTTATTTGTGTTATTCATTTCAATCAAGATAGGAGCCCCTCTTGTCCAAAATCAGTTCTGCACTTCATGCAGTGATGTTTCAGTATTTGATTAAGTAATACTATTGATTGTGGACGTCATTAGTATGAGCTCGGTGCAATTTTGCTCCCCGTAATTTACTACTGTGTGTGTTATTGGTAACTGCTGCTACACACAGTACAGAGCGCACTGTGTCAGTTTGTATCCAGTTTGCTATTCAAAGCGAAATCTCAACAAAAGTAACTTCAATAACTAATATCCAATTTGCTCAAAGATACCTTTTCAAATTAATGTACCTAATTAGGCTGGCGACCGTTAATTATTTTCATTCACTTATAATTGACCACTTCTATTAACACCGAAGGTTAAGGCCCGTATGGTTTTACTGGTAACTTCACAAAATTCGAAATTATAGTTTGATACCCTTTTCCAATACATGCGGTCGAACTTTGAAATCCTCTCAGAGGGTAAAATTAGCGTGTTTCACGGCACGTTAGTATTATACGTGGCTCCAGAACAGGGACATTCGTCAAAGTTTTACAAACTAAAACGCAGATTGTAACATAAGTATTGGGCGCAAAATGACTGTAAGGCGAGCATTGAATGTCCAGTGGCACGAAATTTCAGTAGATCGGGCAAAATAATTAACAGAAAAATTTACAGGTCTTTAAAAGATAAAATATAAACTGTTAACAAAATGAAAATGGATACAAAGACGGCAGTAGGTCAGAACGAGCGAAATGAAGAAGTACCTAGTGTACTAGGTGTTTCACGGCACATTAGTGTTATACTAGGACCGCCAAATTAGGCACTGTGTAAGGAATTTGTGCTGTGTTTTTATCCTCGAAATGCTAATGATGCTGACTTCCACAAAATTTCTTATTCATGGAGGAGGTCCTGCTGTAGCAATGTCCGCAATAGCTGCAACAGGGGCTATGCGAATGCGATTGCTATTGCTACTGCTGTTACATCTCTCCAATAAAGGTTTTCAATAAATATCTAGGTAAATCTTGTTACTTTTCTTAACAGTAGAAGCTTGCCATCGATTTTTGTTCTTTTAAATCACTCTTGTGGTCTTGGTGGACGCAGTACTACTTGCTGTTCGCAGCACCCTCTGGCTACTACACCTAGAGGCTCAACAAGTTACATTGTTTTGTTACACGTGTCAAGTAAGTTTTGGACATCTCTCCAGTCTCCCTCAAAGACGTGCTGATTATCTGAATCACTGACGTGTTTCACGACATGACACGTGTGTTGTAGCTTTGTTTAACCCTTCCTTAAGATCCTGAACTGATAGTCTCTAAGTAAGCAGTGCGAAGATGTAACACAAACAGTTCTGTTTCCACGCTGTGTTTGCAGCTGGTGGAGTGTCTCTGTACGAGCACTAGATGAGTCGCAAAATCATTTACCACCTGTTGATTCTATTTGTCTATATCTTAGTACACCAATTGTACACAACACTTTCAAATAGTAATTAGTAATTCACAAATCAAGTCCCACATTGATGTCGTTAATAATTTCTAAGGTATTTGAATTTGCGACTTATAATACACAACAGCATTTCTTTATTTTTGTTAAAGGCGATCGAATACGGCCATGGGTATGACCATTATCGCGTCCCAAAAATGGTTCAGCTATGCACTGCACATTTACTGAATACCGCTTTTGTTACCTGAAGATGGTCGGATTCATGACAGATATCGATCGTCTTTAATAAAAATATTATTATACTACGCAATTTTAAACTTAATCAAAGGCGTCCAGCAAGGTCTGTATAAAATATTTCCAAGTTTATCTTCCATAAATAATCGCCTGCATACATGCCACAAAAAATCTAGCTATTTCCTTATTCTCAACTAGTCGAAGCACAGAATTTAACAATAAAAGTAAAATTTACGTTATGGGAAATATTTTGGAATATTTTTTTCTCATCTCAAGTTATCTTTGCGTAATGATATACGCTATCTGATCAGAAGTATCTAGGCGTTAATACAGTGTGTGTCCAATCTTCCCTTTTATGACGGCTTGAACTCCGCTTGGGACATCTTTATTGAGGTGTCTGAGTGTCTGTGGAGGAATGGCAGACCGTTCTTCCCACGGAGCCGACACAGGGACACGAAGCGAAGCCGACGTTCTAACTCATCCCAAAGGATTTTCGTTGGGGTCATGTCGTGACTGGTGGCAGGCCAGTTCATTTCATGGTGTTATTGACTCACGGGTAGTGCTTCATGACAGTGAGTATCGCCTCCGGACTGTTCTTCAACTGTAGGTAGTACACGATGCTGTAAAATGTATTCACGTTCACTCAAATGGTTCAAATGGCTCTGAGCACTATGGGAGTTAACATCTGAGGTCATCAGTCCCCTAGAACGTAGAACTACTTAAACCTAACTAACCTAAGGACATCACACACACACCCATGCCCGAGGCAGTATTCGAACCTGCGACCGTAGCGGTCGCGCGGTTCCGGACTGAAGCGCCTAGAACCGCTCGGCCACCGCTGCTGGCCACATTCCCTCCATATTTAGCATTTTCTTAAGAGAAGTAAAGAGGACACACCCTAACCACGAAAAATATCTCACTATCGTAACATACTGCCTCCTCCGTACTTCCCTGTTTGCACAACACATGACGGCAGGTAACGTTCTCCATGCGTTCACCAAAACCAAACACCTTCATCGGATTGCACAGGGTGAAGTGTGATTCATCACTCCAGTTACTTGTTTCCAGTCACCCTTGATCATGTGGCGTCGCACTTTGCACCACATCGAGCGTCAGTACTGCCTACAGAAGTGTGTGGCTTCAGGGAGCTTATAAGTACCCTATTCATTTTAGCTGCTCACGAGGATCCTCCCATGACCATTGTACCCCATTCTTTTTAACCTCCTACGCACAGTCACCGAGCTGGTTGGACTGTGTAACGGGACATCCTCCTTTAGCATTACTTTTCCTCAACAGTAGTTGTCGACACCAGTATTAGTTTTCGAATTTGTACGGTTCAGAATTGTCTCAGTTGCTTTTCTGAAAACTTTCATATAATTTCATACACGGTATGTTACATTTCAAGCTAAAATTCATGAGAATGAATTACTTATAAAATGTTTTAGTCTCGATGTTATAATCGATAAATACTACTAGTCCCGAATGTACAATTCGAAATTACGAACTAATGGCACACTTAAAATTTATATTATTTACGCAATACTGTACTGGTTACTATGTTAATTTCTGGATTCAAATGTTCAAAGGTGTGTGAATTCCTAAGGGACCAAACTGCTGAGGTCATCGGTCCCTAGACTGACACACTACTTAAACAAACTTGTGCTAAGGACAGCACACACACATCCATGTCCGAAGGAGGACTCGAACCTTCGGCGGGAGTTTCTGGATTAATTTAGTAAATAGTAAGCGAAAGTAATAATGTAACAGGAACTAGTAGAAATTCATTTGTAAAGAAAAATTGTCAACCCTTTGGAATACGGTTATTTTCGCAGAGTCCTGAAGTCGTAAGCATGCCTGTGATGTGATCGATTTTTGTATTTTGTACTAACAATGTAATTTAGGCTTTGTTAATCTGAAAAATCAAAAGACTGTACGATATATTAAAATGCGAGAAAATAGATTTACGTAAAACCAAAAATTTTACAACGACAATCTTCAAATATATTTAGATCTATCCAGACGTGAGGACCTAAAATATGAAATTTTCAGCTTCAAAATATCAGACCCCAGCTCTACATGACAAGCTAAGTAAACTAGAACGTTTATTGTAATCTTCGCTCCTCTCAAATCTTCATAAAAGAATAATGCGGACAATAGACGGAAATAGGAACGAGGGGAGAAATCACAACTGACAGCAGTACTTAGAGACTCGCGAGTTATTCCTTCCGTCGATTTCAAGCGGTTTTTCACGGTTAACCTCCGCAACGCTCGGTAGTCTCTGTCACTCTGTACGTGAGGTCTCCCTGGTCTCGGTTTATTCCTCCTGGTTTCCACTTCACAATCCGGCGCGCAGGTCGCCCAGTGTGGCGTCGAATGTAATAAGACCTGCACCAAAGCGGTCGGACCTGCCCCGTAAGGGGCCTCCCGGCCAATGACGCCAAACGCTCATTTCCATTTTGCATACCAATAGTCGACTTGGCAGCTTCAGAGCGGCTGATGGATCTGATGGATGTGTTACTCAGCTGACATCCGACGACTTGTCTATATTCGAAGTCACTGAGCTCTGCTGCCCCACCCTGTGTGCTCTAGGCTGCTACTGTACTGAAAACACAGTACTCCTTTTATATTTGGCGGGTCTGCGTCTCGTGATTGCTTGTTACCTAGTGGTGTCCGGATACTTTTGATCGGGTAGTGCAGAAAGGTTGTGCTGTCAGAACGTATAGTGCAGCTAATGAAAAGTGTACATGAAATATTTTGGACAAATCTTAAGCAATCTGTGGCAACGGCCTTGCCGCAGTGGATGCACCGGTTCCCGTCAGATTACCGAAGTTAAGCGCTGTTGGGCGTGGTCGGCACTTGGATGGGAGACCATCCGGGACGCCATGTGATGTTGCCATTTTTCGGGGTGCACTCATCTTCGTGATGCAAATTGAGCTACTCCACCGAATAGTAGCGGCTCCGGTCAAAGAAAACCATCGTAACGACCGGGAGAGCGGTGTGCTGACCCCATGCCCCTCCTAACTGAATCCTCAGGTGATGGTAACACGGCGGTCGGATGGTCCCGATGGGCCACTTGTGGCCTGAAGACGGGGTGCTTCTTTAAGTAATTTGCTACATGTAAACATGCACATATTAAATTAATCCTGCAGAAAATAAGCTATGTAGTGCTTTTTATTTATTATATTGTTGTTCTACCAAGAACCGACGGAAGAATCAGTTATCATTCATATAATATTGTGCAATTATGTAGAGAATCAAGTATAACAACATATTTTGTTCACTCCTGACAACTAGAGATGCTGTAAGGACTAGCTGGCTTCTTCGATCCCACAATTTGTCAGAATTCGAAAATTAATTAAATTTTGCTGAGCCGTGGCAGTATCTATTTAAATGAGGACAACAAATCGCTGATTGACTGACGTTTATCTCAGGTGAAGCAATTTCTCTGTCCTGCGTTCTACAGATGCTAGGTTGACTAAATCCCCTAAATGTCAAACCTTAAGATGTGGTTTACATATAGGAAGGATGTGTCTCAACTTGTTCTGAAAATTTTTCTCAACTGTTCCTTAGTATAGTTTAGTGAGGAATAGTGCGATGGAGGACAGTATAAGGTGCAAATCGTCACTGATGTCCAATCTGAAAATCTTCCTTGTTACTACTACGCGTTTCCTAACTCTCAGCTTTCTCTCGGCTTCCTATAGCCTTGTTGACTCTAAAACAGTCCAGGAAAACAACACTTTTTATCAGTAATGTCGAAAGCTTATTTAAATAAACAAGCATGTAATAGTTGCATAGAGTGTGTGTGCGAATTCCTAAGGAACCAAACTCATAAGGTCATCAGTCCCTAGACATACACACTACTTAAATTAACTTTGTTAGGAACAACACACACACACACACACACCCATACCCGAGGGAGGACTCGAACCTCCGGCGAGAGGGGCTGCGCTATCTGATGCATGACGCCTCAAACCTCGCGGCCACTCTGCGCGGCAGTTGCAACCATTTCATAACATAAGGTCACATCTGATATCTTCAGAAATAATTGTTTTTCAAGTGTCATCAAAGTGTAGATAATAATGGAATAACTTTGCATCATCTTACAAATAACAACACATCTGTATAAGTAGAAATGTAACATCTGTATATTATAAAATTCTTTGACTTCTTTGAATTGCGCTTACAAATGTCCTGTGAGACGAAAAGTGTGCGTGCGTATATAAATGTTTGCTCATGCTGTGCCCCCATTGCAAACTGTGTACATAATTTTTCAGTTTTGTGTTAGTTGTGAAAAAATTGCAATGACGGTGTTCCACCTTGTGATATACCTATGTATTCTTAATAGCATCAGTACTAACTTAAATTCAAAAATGATATAAACTTACCAAGCACCTGAGTATGGGCTCCCAGGGCCCTAAATGCATCTTATATTGAAACAAAAATCATGATTTGTGACTAGAAGATATTTTTTTCCTTTATACGTAAATACTTTACAGTACAAAATTACAATTAACACACAAATGCTTAAAAGTTAGTCTAAAGTCTCTCATTGAAATGAGTTTTTAACAATTTCTTACAGCAAAACAGAATATTGGTTGCAAAGGAAGCAACGCTTTCATTGACCCTTTTCTCCCTTTTGGAGCATCGTTAGAAAACTTTAATATACTGCAAAATTTTCTGATAATACCCCAGAAGGGCGAAGCGGGTCAATAAAAGTATTACTTGCCCTGCAACCAAGACTGTTTTTTCTTTTGAAACACTACCCGCAGTTGCTTTACCAGATACGCCAGGGAGTGGGAAGAACTGTTTTCAGTAATAGTTTTCGGAATTCTGTGCCGTTTCTCAACATCACCATTCCCTGATATTGTTAACTTTTATCGCTTTTCTATGTTTTCTAGTAAACTTTAACTGTGAAGTTGGTGGTATTTTCAACAATCGAACTGTATTACACACATCAAATTTCAAAGAAAAAAAAACCGGGACACTTGCGTTTATACTTTTCACCGAACTTCATTACCACTCTTACGCTAACCTTCCTTATCAGTTATCGTATTATTTTAAAATTGATAACAGACGTTTGACGATGCTGCAGCTAAAAAACCCATAGCAAAAATGTATCTTTATTTTGTGGCGTGGAAACGAACATGTAGGTACATTACCCACAAATAAAATTATTTTCTTCAGAAATAGAAAAAGTCTAATATACACTTTTTATTGTAATAATTGTTTGAATATATTTTAGCAATGTTTAGTCACTTACTAGGTGATTGAGGACAATTTGTTAATAATCAGTAATCAGATACCAGTTATACATTTCATACTAACATTAAAGATTTCGTTTGACTATACGTTATTTGGGCAAGCGTGTATACATGCCAAACAATATTCAATAACCACTGCTAGCACAGCCAACCAGTGGCATTAAATGGTGGCATTCAGTTAATATTAACAATGGTTTCAAAGCATTTAATCCCGTCTTCTTCAGAAGGACAAGAAACGTGCATGCAGTGCGACAACATCAGTTACAATCACAACGTCGTAGATCGATATTACGTGTCACACAGAAACTGCTACGAACGACAAGTGTAGGCATGTCACAGACAACTTGATACGAGGGTAATCGCAAAAGTAAGGTATCCTAATTTTTCATAAGTACAGAACTCTGTTTCTGTGGCAGTTGGTCACACTGTTATGAAGAGTGCTTCAAGCGCTGTGTGTAAACATGCGCACGCCTCGCTGAGGCGCTCAGTCTTGGCTTGGTAGCTGTTGAGAATGGACCTCCCGTTGGATGTTACCACCAAGTGCGAATTGCGCGCAGTTATTCGGTTTTTCAACACAAAGGGCACTGCGCCGACTGAAATCCATCGCTAATTGACGGAAGTGTATGGTGAGTCGTGCATGGTTGTCAAAAATGTTCGTAAGTGGTGTAGAAAGTTTGCAGCTGGTCGGACCTAAATACACGACCAACAAAGAAGCGGGAGACGGTCAGTTTCTGAGGAGACAGTGTTGAAGGTTGAGCAAATCACGCGCGAGGATCGGCGGATCACCCTGGATGATCTCTGCACGTTGGTTCCTGAGGTTTCCCGAAGCACCGCTCACAGAATTTTAACGGAAACATTGAACTACCGGAAGGTGTGTGCGAGATGGGTGCCACGCATGCTGACTGAGGACCACATGCGGCAACGAGTTGAACCTTCCCGCGCATTTCTTCACCGCCTTGCAGCCGAACAGGACAACTTTCTGGACTCAATTGTCACGGTTGACGAAACCTGGGCATACCACTTTACACCTGAGACCAAGCAACATTCACGCCAGTTCATAATTTTCTGAACAACATGGCAGCGAGCTGGTATGACATGGGAATACAAAAACTGCCAATCGTGTACAAAAATGCATCGACAGAAATAGTGATTATGTCGAAAAATAGCTAAATGTTCAAGCTGTAAACTTATGTAAGCCATTGTTGAAATAAACAGGTCTATGCGATCTAACGGCTTCACATGAAATGTGCCGGCGGCGACCTGTACTCCATGTGTAATAGTTAAGGCCCCTAAAATCAGGGCCTTGTCACGTTTATAAGATTAATTACATAAAACATCAGACCATGTTAAGAGCTTCATGCCGACTGAGGGGGAGTGGAGAACGTGGATACCAGGAAAACAAATTCTGAGGGGCATGTACTCTTAGCGGCCTAAACAGCGAACAAGTATAGGAACACTGAAATTACTAACAGAATTACAGAAATGCACCATGCGAATAAACGAATATAGAATAAAATGTTGAGAAAGACAAAATAAAATATACTAGCATACATTAAGACCCTTATAGGTCCATCAGCACATTATTTTTGTACGCTAACTATGTCTGTCCATAAGTAAGCTATTACACAAGCATACTGGCATGAAATAGATTAATATGATCTACATTACTTCGCTTTACTAACTGTTTGCTAATGTGAAGTTCGTTCAAATGGCTCTAAGCACTATGGAGTGAGGTGTCTAAGTACTACTTTTCCTATGTTGTTACGTATCATACTTTTTGTGACATGCCTACATTCGTTGTAGTAGTTTCTGTATGACACGTAATATTGCCCCAAGGTGGTTTGATTGTAATTTATGTTGTTGCGCCGTGTGCGGGTTTCTTGTCCTTCTGAAGAAGACGGGTTTAAATCCGTTGAAAGCATGGTTAAGGTTAACTGAATACCACCATTTATTGCAGCAGGTTGCCTGTCTTATTCATCTATTCTATAACCGTTGCTGAAGTGCAGCCGTGTTCAAAATATTGACTGCTAACGTACACCGCATCGCTCACATTCTTCACAAAATTATCTTCCATACAGCTGCAGTCCCGTTAGGAGAAATGGTTCAAGTGATGCTCCTTTATACCCTCTTTGGTTTTGGTTTTACTTGTATCGAGGGACATAAAGCTGAAGATCGTCAAGTTAGAGGCGGGGATAGGTATTACGCGCTTTTATTTTCAATATATCTTTTACTCTTTCTTTCGGCATAAGTTGACTGCCGTCTGCTTCACGTCTGCTGTGCAGCGAGCTACCTTAATTTAAATATTAACTGTATTTTTCTTATTTGTCACTTCTTCTTCCATGTGTTTTTTCTTTTAGGTAGCTTTAATTGTCGAGTGCTAGTAATAGCGTTCCATAGATTTCGTGTTTGTTTTGAATGCAGTCAGAGAGAGTCCCTTTAGTCAACCATAGTGCCAGTAGTGCTAGTGTTTGTTTTTAATACAATCCACAGACAGTTAGTGCTATTTTCATGGTTTTCGACAAGGAGTATCTAACAACCACAGTTTAGTCAACAATCAGCCGCCTTTAGTAAATTAGCAGTCTAGTTAAAAGTTGATTAACGCAGGAGGAGTTGGCCACTGTTCGCGAACAGCTGAACGTGTTGATGGCCGCGGTCAGCCGTCTTCAGGCAGCTGCCTCGGAGAGTAGCGGCAGTGGGGAGTCTGGTGCGTTGCATGGTACACCCCAGGTGTTACATGCTTCACCCACTGTCCCTGCTGTCGAGACATCTTCGCAGGTACCGGGCGCGGTTGGGCCACCCTCTCCCCAAGGGGAGTCGCGGGTTCAGCGGCGTTCGAGGCGCACGAGGTGGAGGGTAAATGTGGAGGCTGGCCGTGTGGCATCGCCCGCTCTGCCTGTGAGTGGACATGTGGCCGCTCCTTCAGCAAGGTCCGAGCAGGCACACGAGGGGAGGGGTTTATTAGTTATTGGGAGCTCCAACGTTAGGCGGGTAATGGAGCCCCTTAGGGAAATAGCGGAAAGGTCGGGGAAGAAGGCCAGTGTTCACTCTGTCTGCTTGTCGGGGGGTCTCATCCGAGAAGAGGAGGCCCTGCCTGCGGCGATAGAGTGCACTGGTTGCACCCAACTGCAAATTGTTGCTCATGTCGACACCAATGACTCCTGCCGTCTGTGTTCAGAGGTCATCCTCAGTTCGTACAGGTGGTTGGCGGAGTTGGTGAAGGCGGAAAGCCTCGCTCGCGGGGTGGAATCAGAGCTAACTATTTGTAGTATCGTTCCCAGAACCTATCGCGGTCCTGTGGTTTGGAGCCGAGTGGAATGCTTAAACCAATGGCTCAGACGATTTTGCGGAGATCTGGGGTGCAAATTTCTCGACCTCCGCTATCGGGTGGAGAGATGTAGGGTCCCCCTGAATAGGTCAGGCGTGCACTACACACCGGAAGCGGCTACAAGGGTACCGGAGTAAGTGTGGAGTGCACATGGGGGTTTGTAAGTTAGAGAATTCCCTCCCAAGGCCCGACAAGACGCCTCCTGAGACGCGGCAAGGTAGGAAGGAGTAGGCAAAATGCAACAGGGAAGAACAATATTAATGTTCTAATAGTAAACTGCAGGAGCGTCTATAGAAAGGTCCCAGAACTGCTCTCATTAATAAACGGTCACAACGCCCATATAGTACTAGGGACAGAAAGTTGGCTGAAACCAGACGTAAACACTAATGAAACCTTAAACTCAGATTGGAATGTATACCACAGAGACAGGCTGGACAGTGAAGGGGGAGGCGTGTTTATAGCGATAAGAAGTGCAATAGTGTCGAAGGAAATTGACGGAGATCCGAAATGTGAAATAATTTGGGTGAAGGTCACGGTTAAAGCAGGCTGACATGGTAATTGGATGTCTCTATAGGCCCCCGGGCTCAGCAGCTGTTGTGGCTGAGCACCTGAAGGATAATTTGGAAAATATTTCGAGTAGATTTCCCAACCATGTTATAGTTCTGGGTGGAGATTTTAATTTACCTGATATAGACTGGGAGACTCAAACGTTCATAACTGGTGGCAGGGTCAAAGAAACCAGTGAAATTTTTTAAGTGCTTTACCTGAACACTACCTTGAGCATTTAAACAGAGAACCGACTCGTGGCGATAACATATTAAACCTTCTGGTGATAAACAGACCCGAACTATTTGAAACAGTTAACGCAGAACAGGGAATCAGCAGTCATAAAGCGGTTACTGCATCGATGATTTCAGCCGTAAATAGAAATATTAAAAAAGGTAGGAAGATTTTTCTGTTTAGCAAAAGGGACAAAAAGCTGATTAAAGAGTACCTGACGGCTCAACACAAAAGTTTTGTCTCGAGTACAGATAGTGTTGAGGATCAGTGGACAAAGTTGAAAGCCATCGTACAATATGCGTTAAATGAGTATGTCCCAAGCAAGATCGTAAGAGATGGAAAAGAGCCACCGTGGTACAACAACCGAGTTAGAAAACTGCTGCGGCAGCAAAGGGAACTTCACAGCAAACATAAAAATAGCCAAAGCCTTGCTGACAAAAAAAAATTACGCGAAGCGAAATGTAGTGTGAGGAGGGCTATGCGAGAGGCGTTCAGTGAATTCGAAAGTAAAGTTCTATGTACTGACTTGGCGGAAAATCCTAAGAAATTTTAGTCTCATGTCAAAGCGGTAGGTGGATCAAAACAAAATGTCCAGACACACTGTGACCAAAATGGTACAGAAACAGAGGATGACAGACTAAAGGCCGAAATACTAAATGTCTTTTTCCAAAGCTGTTTCACAGAGGAAGACTGCACTGTAGTTCCTTCTGTAGATTGTCGCACAGATGACAAAATAGTAGATATCGAAATAAACGACAGAGGGATAGAGAAACAATTAAAATCTCTCGAAAGGCCGCTGGACCTGATGGGATACCAGCTCGATTTTACACAGAGTAAGCGAAGGAACTTGCCCCCTTCTTGCAGCGGTGTACCGTAGGTCTCTAGAGGAGCGTAGCGTTCCAAAGGATTGGTAAAGGGCACAGGTCATCCCCGTTTTCAAGGAGGGACGTCGAACAGATGTGCAGAACTATAGACCTATATCTGTAACGTCGATCAGTTGTAGAATTTTGGTTCAAAAATGGTTCAAATGGCGTAGAATTTTGGAACACGTATTATGTTCGAGTATAATGACTTTTATGGAGACCAGAAATCTACTCTGTAGGAATCAGCATGGGTTTCGAAAAAGACGGTCGTGTGAAATCCAGCTCGCGCTATTCGTCCACGAGATTCAGAGGCCAATAGACACGGGTTCACAGGTAGATGCCATGTTTCTTGACTTCCGCAAGGCGTTCGATACAGTTCCCCACAGTCGTTTAATGAACAAAGTAAGAGCATATGGACTATCAGACCAATTGTGGGATTGGACTGAAGAGTTCGTAGATAACAGAATGCAGCATGTCATTCTCAATGGAGAGAAGTCTTCCGAAGTAAGAGCGATTTCAGGCGTGCCGCAAGTGAGTGTCATAGGACTGTTGCTATTCACAATATACATAAATGACCTTGCGGATGACATCGGAAGTTCACTGAGACTTTTTGCAGATGATGCTGTGGTGTATAGAGAGGTTGTAACAATGGAAAATTGTACTGAAATGCAGGAGGATCTGCAGCGAATTGACGCGTGGTGCAGGGAATGGCAATTGAATCTCAATGTAGACAAGTGTAATGTGCTGCGAAAACATAGAAAGATAGATCCCTTATCATTTAGCTACAAAATAGCAGGTCAGCAACTGGAAGCAGTTAATTCCATAAATTATCTGGGAGTATGCATTAGGAGTGATTTAAAATGGAATGATCATACAAAGTTGATCGTCGGTAAAGCAGATGCCAGACTGAGATTCATTGGAAGAATCCTAAGGAAATGCAATCCGAAAACAAAGGAAGTAGGTTACAGTACGCTTGTTCGCCAACTGCTTGAATACTGCTCAGCAGTGTGGGATCCGTACCAGACAGGGTTGATAGAGGAGATAGAGAAGATCCAACGGAGAGCAGCGCGCTTTGTTACAGGATCATTTAGTAATCGCGAAAGCGTTACGGAGATGATAGATAAACTCCAGTGGAAGACTCTGCAGGAGAGACGCTCAGTAGCTCGGTACGGGCTTTTGTTAATGATGTGTTGGCAGAAGAGCCAACACCGTGTTGCTAGAGGTGGCCAAAATGCACGCGTTTAGGCTCACGCAGGCTGGCGTGAGGTCTGGAACAGTTAAAGGAGTTGAGTCTAAGAAATAAAGTAGGGAGCTCTTGGAATACTTAACTTTAATCCATAATTGGAGAACATCGCTCTTGATGATACATAATTACAATCTCAATATAAACTGGTAATGGCGCCTTGCTAGGTCGTAGCAAATGACGTAGCTGAAGGCTATGCTAACTATCGTCTCGGCAAATGAGAGCGTATTTGTCATTGATCCATCTCTGGCAAAGTCTACTGTACAACTGGGGCGAGTGCTAGGAAGTCTCTCTAGACCTGCCGTGTGGCGGCGCTCGGTCTGCAATCACTGACAGTGGCGACACGCGGGTCCGACGTATACTACCGGACCGCGGCCGATTTAAAGGCTACCACCTAGCAAGTGTGGTGTCTGGCGGTGACACCACAGTTAAAGTTTCGAGAACATACCTTCACCGAAGAGTCAAGCAGTATATTGCTCCCTCCTACGTATATCTCGCGAAGAGATTGAGGATAAAATCAGAGATCAGAGCCCACACAGAAGCATACCGACAATCCTTCTTTCCACGAACAATACGAGACTGGAATAGAAGGGAGAACCGATAGAGGTACTCAGGGTACCCTCCGCCACACACCGTCAGGTGGCTTGCGGAGTATGGATGTAGATGTAGATGTAGATGTAGAAAGAAAATGCAGTAGTCATATAGGGGGCATTGTGAAAACATATTTTTCTACATGTTCTGCTTCTGTTTAAATAAATGAGATTTATTACCGCACGCATTTGGTTCCTCGACGAAAACATGATAATTATGTGTCCTGAATTATTTTGTCGGGACACTATGACATCTATGTGAAAACCGTGACTGTCCCGGCAAAACTGGGACATCTCGTCAGCCTGACCTGTATTTTGAATCAAACGTGCACAACAACGCAGCTTGGCTTTCGCTACAGTGCTGAATCCGTTTACCGATTTGTGCTAGGGGACCCCCGCGTTAGCCAAAGTTCTGACAAATGGTTCCTCCTCTCTCTGCCATCCTCCATGCACTCTGTCGCAACTTCTATGTTAGTAAATACAAAACGCCCTATTCGTTATTAATAAAGACGCGGTGGACGTATCACATTACGAAGCTGCATTGTGTCTACACAATGAGCCGATTTTGCTAGGTACGGATAGAAGCTTCTCTCACTGGCTGGAGGTAAATATTGTGCGAAGCTGCACCACTGTATACTCAACGTCTGTCTGTTATCAACAGGAGCGACCTAGTGGCAAACAGTGTGGGTCTCTCATAGGCGGTATTCACGCTCTCTGCGTCTTACCGCGTGTTAGCCGCAACCGTGTGGGCCGGAACACGGCAGAAAGCGCGAGCCCCGCTCCTTGTTTGTTTCGATTCTTGCGAGTAATCCGCTTATCCGAGTTAATCCTTACCGCTTCAGAGAGCCGGTGGGAAAAATTTACGCCCCAGTACAAGAAACAAAACAAACAAAATCTGCAAACGGGCCGCCTCGGAGAGGCGGGATAAAAAATATAAAATCGAGAAGAGGAGAAAAAAGAAAAAAGGAAGGCTGCTGTATGGGAGCAACCCGATCTCCCCAGAGGACTGTTCGATAAATCAGCGCTTGTGTTACGTGAAACCGGTGACCGCAAGCGAGCTTCAACAAAAGTAACGTATGTTAACGGTGTGAGTGGACAGCTGCATAAATGGCTAGCAAAGGAAGGAGGGCGTTTAGTATTCTGTCGAGCTCGTAATGATTAACCAACGATTACGTAGGACATTTGTTGCGCATTCAGGTTAAGAAACTATTGTAGTACTGACCTTACGTAAAGCAAACACAATGTTGTACATTTGCACAGTGTACCGTGAAGCGGTCCTTTTCTGCTATCGTTTTTTCATCCTACTAAAAGTCAATTATTATTGCAGCAGGATCATGTTGTCTGTTCGTCTGCATTTAAGGTCAAAATTGAAAATGATTTAATGTCTATTCCTACACCTACACATTAGGTTGGTACTTAAGTTCGTAGCTTTCTTTTTTCCTTTTTTTTGGCATCTTGGTATTCCGTTTGCTATGGGTTTATTTATCGATTGTCATTTTTATATGTACACTACTGGCCATTAAAATTGCTACACTAAGAAGAAATGCAGATAATAAACAGGTATTCATTGGAGAAATATATTATACTACAACTGACATGTGATTACATTTTCACGCAATTTGGGCGCATAGATCCTGAGAAATCAAAATGGTTCAAATGGCTCTGAGCACTATGGGACTTAACTGCAGTGGTCATCAGTCCCCTAGAACTTAGAACTACTTAAACCTAACTAACCTAAGGATATCACACACATCCATGCCCGAGGCAGGATTCGAACCTGCGACCGTAGCGGTCGCGCGGTTCCAGACTGTAGCGCCTGTACCCAGAACAACCACTTCTGGTCTTAATAACGACCTTGATACGCCTGAGCGTTGAGTAAAACAGAGCTTGGATGGCATGTACAGGTTCAGAAGCCCATGCAGCTTCAACACGATACCACAGTTCATCAAGAGTAGTGACTGGCGTATTGTGAAGAGCCAGTTGCTCGGCCACCACTGACCAGACGTTTTCAATTGGTGAGAGATCTGGAGAATGTGCTGGCCAGGGCAGCAGTCGAACTTCTGCTGTATCCAGAAAGGCCAGTACAGGAACTGCAACATGCGGTCGTGCATTATCCTGCTGAAATGTAGGGTTTCGCAGGGATCAAATGAAGGGATGAGCCACGGGTCGTAACACATCTGAAGTGTAACGTCCGCTGTTCAAAGTGCCGTCAACGCGAACAAGAGGTGACCGAGACGTGTAACCAATGGCACCCCATACCATCACGCCAGGTGATACGCCAGTATGGCGATGACGAATACACGCTTCCAATGTGCGTTCACCGCGATGTCGCCAAACACGGATGAGACCATCATGATGCTGTAAACAGAACCTGGAGTCATCCGAAAAATGACGATTTGCCAGGTTTGTCGTTGAGTACACCATCGCAGGCACTCCTGTCTGCTATGCAGCGCCAAGGGTAACCGCAGCCATGGTCTACGAGCTGATAGTGCATGCTGCTGCAAACCTCTTCGAACTGTTCGTGCAGATGGTTGTCTTGCTCTGAAAAGCTGACTCAGGGATCGAGGCGTGGGTGCACGATCAGTTACAGCGATACGGATAAGATGCTTCTCATCTTGACTGCTAGTGATACGAGGCCGTTGGGATCCAGCACGGCGTTCCGTATTATTCTCCTGAACCCAGCGATTCCATATTCTGCTAACAGTCGTTGGATCTCGACCAACGCGAGCAGTAGTGTCTCGATACGATAAACCGCAATAGCGATAGGCTACAATCCGACCTTTATAAAAGTCGGAAACGTGATGGTACGCGTTTCTCCTCCTTACACGAGGCATCACAACATTTCACCAGGGAACGCCGGCCAACTGCTGTTTGTGTATGAGAAATCGGTTGAAAACTTTCATCATGTCAGCGCGTTGTAGGTGTCGCCACCGGCGCTAACCTTGTGTGAATGCTCTGAAAAGCTAATAATTCGCATATCACCGCATCCTCTTCCTGTCGGTTAAATTTCGCACCTGCAGCATGTCATCTTCATGGTAGAGCAATTTTAATGGCCATTAGTGTAGTTCACTGTTGCTACTGGTGTTTATGAACTGTCGTTCCGTCATTTGGAAATAGCGGGTGGATCTGCGGACGCTAGAGGATAGAGTGCCAAGTGGAGAAATCGAAATTTTTCGGTCATTTGCGCCGTGTATGTGGATAATGCCCCTGGACAGAACAGCGCAAGAAAATGGTTTCTCCTTTTAAGTAGGATCGTTTGACATTAGTGGCTCTCGACCTTCAGGAAGACTTTCAGGGCTTTGACGTGTAGATCGTTCTAATCCAGAATTACCCAGCAAGTGTACTATAGAACTGGAAAATGAACTGTGTGATTATTCCACCATCGTACTACATCTGCGTGCAACGGAGAAGTTTCAAAAATCCGGTCTATGGGTACCGCAAGGTATAAGCCAAAATCACAAAAATTAGCAGGTTGCCATAGGTGCATCTCGGCTACCTCGTCATCAGTTGGCGCGTGAACAACACCAACAACTCCTGTCCTGCTTCGTTACTGGTCACGAGAAACGGTGTCTTTATGCTACCATAAGGAGGAGAAGGTCGCCCAAACAAAGCAGCATCTGCTCAAAGAGAGGCTGCGCGCATCCACAAAACATTATTCACGTGGTGGCACAGCTGTGGTATGGTGTGCTATGAATTGCTTCGCCGAGGTATAACCATCATTGGCGACATTTGTTGTCAACACCTGAGACGTTTAAAGATGAAATCCAGGAAGAGCGACCAGGAAGACTGCTTGAAGTAATGCTACTCCACGATGACGCGCGCCCACATACTGCTGGACTGAAAAACCACATTAGACAGGAAGTTATTCCACACCTACCTTATTCACCAGATTTTGCGCCCTCAGATTTTCACCCTTCCGCTCTCTAACGGAGAATGTTCAAGGGCCGGCCGGAGTGGCCGTGCGGTTCTAGGCGCTACAGTCGGGAGCCGTGCGACCGCTACGGTCGCAGGTTCGAATGCTGCCTCGGCATGGATGTGTGAAGTCTTTAGCTTAGTTCTAAGTTCTAGGGGACTGATTACCTCGGCTGTTAAGTCCCATAGTGCTCAGAGCCATCTGAACCAAATCTTCAAGGGATTTCCTTTGAAAATGCATTGCGAACATGGCTCCACAAGTTCTCCGCCTCAAAACCATGTGATTTCTACATTCCCCGTTGGCGGACTGTTGTAAGTAATGGAGGAGAGTATATTCTTGGTGACTTAAATGTGTTATGTAGCGTTTATTAAATTTACGGAAATATGATGCGAACGTATGCACCAATCTAACAGCTAAACAAACAATAACTTATTAAATCTACATCTACATCTACATTTTTAGGTAGCCCGCAAGCCGCCGTATGCTGCGTGGCGGAGGGCATCTTATACCACTACTATTTTCCTTTCCTTTCCCATTGGTAATAGGAGCGGGGGGAAATCGGCTGTCAACATGTCTCCGTACAACCCCCAGTTTCCATCTTCGCGGTCCTTACGCAAAATGCACCTTGTCCGCAGTAGAATAGATCTGCGGTTAGCTTCAAATACCGTTTCTCTAAATTTTCTCAGCAGTATTTTCCGAAAATAACGCCGCCTTCCCTCCTGGAATTGCCATTTCAATTCGCGAAGCATCTCTGTAGCACGTGATGATCGAATCTTCTGGTAACAAATCTTACAGCACGCCAGTGAATTGCTCCGGTGTCTTCCTTTAATCCGACCTGGTTGGGATACCAAAGACTCGAGCAATAAACAAGAATGGTTCGCACTTCTACACGCGGACTCCTTTAAAGAAGCACCACACATTCCTTAAATTCTCTCAATAAACAGAAGCAGAGGAGGAGATTAGTGTTCAACGTCCCGTCGACAGCGAGGTCATTAGAGACGGAGCATGTACTCGGATTAGGGAAGGATGGAAAAGGAAAACGGCCGTGCCCTCAGGAAGGAACCATCCTCGCATCTGCATTAAGCCAATCAAGGAAATCACGGAAAACCTAAATCAAGATCGCCGGACGTGGTTTTGAACAGTCTTCATACTGAAGGCGAGTCTAGTACGCTAACCATTGCGCTACCACATTCGTCAGTAAATATGGGTCGACCACTCACCTTCCCTATTACCTTCCATATGTTCTAGTTCCGTTTCATATCACTTTGTTACGTTATGCCAAGATGTTTAATGGACGTGACTGTGTCAAACAGTACAGTACTAATGTTGTATTCGAACATTATGGGGATGTTTTCTCTACCCATCCGCATTAACGTACATTTTTCTACATTTTAGAACAAGCTGCTATTCACCACAACAACTAGAAATTGATATAGCTAAAATAAATTCAGAGTGACTTGTTTGGGATTTTAAACCAGGTAGTCACGTTAAGAATTGTATCACATCGTTAGGTACGAATGCTACAAACCGTAGCCCCGAAAATGTGAAACATCGCCAAGACAAACTCATCACCAACGTTGGAAATTTATGGAGGCTTACAAATCCCTTTCGTCTTGTATTTCATAATGATACGTTTCTGTGCATAGCAATGTTAGAATATTACAACTACCTTGTAGAACGGAACACGAACACAGGCACTTTTTTATTACCCAATGCATTGCTTTGACTTTAGAAACTTGATGTCGGGCAAGGATCAAAATCTAGACCCAAAGCTCACGCCTGAAATTCCCAGCAACTATTCACGAAAGTAGAAGGGATGTCGTAGCAAACGGAAGCTGCTTGATTGGTCAGTGTTTAACACAATTCCACACTGCAGGTAAAGCATTCAAGGGGACATGTCACAGCGACCATATTATTCGGCAAGTCACACGTGCCTCTTGGGATGTACTAAATAATTAATGCCTCGAAAAACTGCAGCACTGGCTTCATACGATTTGGCGAATCTGCCTTTTCCGAACTGGAGACAGACGTGGCCTCCAAGCCATAAACTCCGGGCATACTGAAGTGACCACCGTCAGAAGGGATAGTTGCGTCATAATTGAAGACGGGTGTGTCCGCAGCACACTTACCATGAAGGTATAGAAAAGACACATTACAGTTTGTTTCTACTGTACGCCGGGTTCCGTAACGTTGATTTCCATTGTATTTAACTCTGTAAACTAATGCCTGGATCACACAAGCTGCGCATCACGGCTTTATCCGCGTTTAAACAGGTATCAACAAAAAAAATGACCGGTTATTATTTATTCAAATCTTCTATTATTCCCTGCTCTCCTTCTGCCTCTCTCTCTGTCCATCTCCTCCTCACCTCCTTCTCTGCTCCTCTCTCTATCCACCGACTCCTCCCCCTTGTCTATCAACATCTCCTCCTGTCCCCTCTTCATCTGTACACCTCCTCATACCCGTATTCTCTCCACGTCATCACTGTCACCCTAATAGGAGGCTACCCGCACAATATTTCTTTCCAGATCATAATTAACATGTGAAGCAAATTTGACTGAAATCGTTCCATGTGTTTAAGATGAGATTTTCAGCCGTAGTTTTGCCCATGTACGCATATTTAGACTATCTTTCACGGGTATTTACACACATATTCACATGTATGTCTAGCGAATTTCACCCTGCAGTTGCATATTCCATGCAGCTCAATATTTATGAAAGCGTATATCCTGAACTATGTGTCGTACAATGCTCTCTTTCCGCAGGTATGTTTAGTGGTATATGTGACTCCTGTCTGCGAAGTGTGTTGTGAACAATGTTAAGAGTAAAGAAGTAATAGTCTAAAACGTCATACATGATGCTGCAGTTTGTCACGAACCTCAGTACTTGACATCAAATCTCCTGACCTATTAGTCGTAAAACGGTACATATTTTTAGGTACATTCAGCCGCAGTAGTGGATGCCGTTTGCCAAATTTGTTGGGATTAGAGCTAATAATAAAGAAGCAATCAATTAAACGTCATATATGATGCGCAGTTTGTCATGAATCCCAGTGTTTATTACATCATATCTCGTGAACTATGTGTCGCACAATAACACTTATGAATATTGCTTGGAAAATGTCTCTCGAATACTGTTGTTAGTAAACAACGTAATAAAGTTAAACAGTCATGCTTCGTACAGCAGTTTTACTGCTAGAACAGCGAAAATATTGTAAGCGGTGAACTTATTTCCTTTCATCGCTTTTCGGTGGTTGTTAGTGAGAAATTCTTCGTAAAGCTTTGGAATTATGTGTAAAGTTTGTAGTAAGTCAGTAAGTACTCTCATTCTGAAATACTGGATGCATATTACTGTTGAGACTCACAAATAATGCGATAGGAATAACCTTGTGAAGAAAACCTGTGAATAAAAGTTTTTTATGCATCTGGTTGCTTATTATTTCGTCAAATACAACTGAAGTTCCTGAGGTTGGATAAAATACTAAACTTATCATTATTGTTATGTCGTTTTTTCTACTACCATATTTTACATGGTTTTTGTGAAAAATGCAGACTGATCGTCAGACTCCGTAGTTTAGCTCAAATATACTGGTAAGCTGAACATCGAATACCAACAAACAAAACTAAAGGGTTATTGTAGGTCGACAACTTTCTTGACGGTATCCTGAATCGATTGTTTGACACAAGAAGAACAACGTTGGCCCTGTATCATTATCATTTCAGAGAATAAATTTATCTTAACGGTGGAAGTTTTCTTAATTAAATTTCTCGAGATTTAATTACAGGTGGAAGGTATGTTACTTCGTGGAGCTGACAAACAACTTGCAAAGAAGGTGCAGTATCACCATGTATTATCGAGATTGGTAACCTACCGTGTCACACAGATCGTCTTCATCGTGTGCGTGTGCGTGTGCGTGTGCTTGTGAGTGTGCGTGTGCATATACGAGGGTCATTCAATAATTAAAGAGACAAATAGTTCTAGGGAAAAAACTGTTAGTAGGGCAAGTTTGGTACTTTTATGGCTTTAAGCTGGCATCACTGGGATGAGCTCTGATCAGCTGATATATCAACATTATTTTGTTTATAACGTCAAAATACATTTCAACATGGCTAGTCCCCTTGAAACGTTCACATTAGTTGAACATCGCTCTGTTATTCGTTTTTTACTTGCTGAAGGCGAGAAACCAGTTAATATATGCTGTAGAATGTCTAAAGTTCATCGTGAAGGTTGTATGAATTGTGCAAATTTTTACACGTGAGTAGAGCAGTTCAAAAATTGTCTCGACTCTGTGATTGACGAACACCGTTCTGGCAGTTTCAACTCCGCCCCCCATGAACCATGGACCTTGCCGTTGGTGGGGAGGCTTGCGTGCCTCAGCGATACAGATGGCCGTACCGTAGGTGCAACCACAACGAAGGGGTATCTGTTGAGAAGGCAGACAAACATGTGGTTCCTGAAGAGGGGCAGCAGCCTTTTCAGTAGTTGCAGGGGCAACAGTCTGGATGATTGACTGATATGGCCTTGTAACACTAACCAAAACGGCCTTGCTGTACTGGTACTGCGAACGGCTGAAAGCAAGGGGAAACTACAGCTGTGATTTTTCCCGAGGGCATGCAGCTTTAATGTATGATTAAATGATGATGGCGTCCTCTTGGGTAAAATATTCCGGAGGTAAAATAGTCCCCCATTCGGATCTCCGGGCGGTAACTACTCAAGAGGACGTCGTTATCAGGAGAAAGAAAACCGACGTTCTACGGATCGGAGCGTGGAATGTTAGAACTCTTAATCGGGCAGGTAGGTTAGAAAATTTAAAAAGGGAAATGGATAGGTTAAAGTTAGATATAGTGGGAATTAGTGAAGTTCGGTGTCAGGAGGAACAAGACTTTTGGTCAGGTGATTACAGGGTTATAAATACAAAATCAAATAGGGGTAATGCAGGAGTAGGTTTAATAATGAATAAAAAAATAGGGGTGCGAGTAAGCTACTATAAACAGCATAGTGAACGCATTATTGTGGCCAAGATACACGCAGCCCACGCCTACTACAGTAGTACAAGTTTATATGCCAACTAGCTCTGCAAATGATGAAAAAATTGATGGAATGTATGATGAAATAAAAAATTATTCAGGTAGTGAAGGGAGACGAAAATTTAATAGTCATGGGTGACTGGAATTCGTCAGTAGGAAAAGGGAGAGAAGGAAACATAGTAGGTGAATATGGATCGGGGGGAAGAAATGAAAGAGGAAGCCGCCTTGTAGAATTTTGCACAGAGCATAACTTAATCATAGCTAACACTTGGTTCAAGAACCATAAAAGAAGGTTGTATACCTGGAAGAGTCCTGGAGATACTGAAAGGTATCAGATAGATTATGTAATGGTAAGACAGAGATTTAGGAACCAGGTTTTAAGTTGTAAGACATTTCCAGGGACAGATATGGATTCTGAGCACAATCTCTTCGTTATGAACTGCAGATTGAAACTGAAGAAACTGCAAAAAGGTGGAAATTTAAGGAGATGGGACCTGGATAAACTGACTAAACCAGAGGTTGTACAGAGTTTCAGGGAGAGCATAAGGGAACAATTGACAGGAACGGGGGGAAGAAATACAGTAGAAGAATGGGTAGCTCTCAGGGATGAAGTAGTAAAGGCAGCAGAGGATCAAGTAGGTAAAGAGACGAGGGCTAGTAGAAATCCTTAGGTAACAGAAGTATTGAATTTAATTGATGAAAGGAGAAAATATAAAAATGCAGTAAATGAAGCAGGCAAAAAGGAATACAAACGTCTCAAAAATGAGATCGTCAGGAAGTGCAAAATGGCTAAGCATGGATGGCCAGAGGACAAATGTAAAATGTATCTCACTATGGGTAAGATGGATACTGCCTATAGGAAAATTAGAGACCTTTGGAGATAAGAGAACCACTTGAATGAATATCAAGAGCTCAGATGGAAACTCAGTTCTAAGCAAAGAAGGGAAAGCAGAAAGGTGGAAGTAGTATATAGAGGGTCTATACAGGGGCGATGTGCTTGAGGACAATATCATGGAAATGAAAAAGGATGTAGATGAAGACGAAATGGGATATACGATACTGCGTGAAGAGTTGGACAGAGCACTGAATGACCTGAGTCGAAACAAGGCCCACGATTATACAACATTCCATTAGAACTACTGACGGCCTTGGGAGAGCCAGTCCTGACAAAACTCTACCATCTGGCGAGCAAGATGTATGAGACAGGTCAAATACCCACAGACTTCTAGAAGAATATAATAATTCCAATCCCAAAGAAAGCAGGTGTTGACAGATGTGAAAATTACCGAACTAGCAGTTTAATAAGTCACAGCTGCAAAATGCTAACACGAATTCTTTACAGACGAATCGAAAAACTGGTAGAATCCGAGCTCGGTGAAGATCAGTTTAGATTCCGTGGAAATATTGGAACACGTGGGGCACTACTGACCCTACGACTTATCTTAGAAGAAAGATTAAGGAAAGGCAAACCTATGTTTCCAGCAGTTGTAGACTTAGAAAAAGCTTTTGACAATGTTGACTAGAATACTCTTTTTCAAATTCTAAGGGTGGCAGGGGTAAAAACAGGGAGCGAAAGGCTATTTACAATTTGTACAGAAGCCAGATGGCAGTTACAAGAGTGGAGGGGCATGAAAGGGAAGCAGTGGTTGGGAAGGGAGTGAGACAATGTCGTAGCCTCTCCCCGATGTTATTCAGTCTGTATATTGAGCAAGCAATAAAGGAAACAAAAGAAAAGTTCGGGGTAGGTATTAAAATCCACGGAGAAGAAATAAAAACTTTGAGGTTCACCGATGACATTGTAATTCTGTCATAGACAGAAAAGGACTTGGAAGAGCAGTTGAACGGAATGGACAGTGTCTTGAAAGGAGGATATAAGATGAACATCAACAAAAGCAAAACGAGGATAATGGAATGTAGTCGAATTAGGCCGGGTGATGCTGAGGGAATTAGATTAGGAAATCAGACACAAAGTGGTAAAGGCGTTTTGCTATTGGGGAACAAAATAACTGATGATGGTCGAAGTAGAGAGGATATAAAATGTAGACTGGCAATGGCAAGGAAAGAGTTTCTGAAGAGGGGAAATTTGTTAACATCGAGTTTAGATTTAAGTGTCAGGAAGTCCTTTCTGAAAGTATTTGTATGGAGTGTAGCCATGTATGGAAGTGAAACGTTGACGATAAATAGTTTGGACAAGAGAATAGAAGCTTTCGAAATGTGGTGCTACAGAAGAATGCTGAAGATACGATGGGTAGATCACATAAATAATGAGAAGGTATTGAATAGAATTGGGGAGAAGAGGAAATTGTGGTAGAACTTGTCAAGTAGGGAACAGTTGGTAGGATATGTGTTGAGGCATCATGGGATCGCAAATTTAGCATTGGAGGGCAGTGTGGGGGAAAAATCGTAGATGGAGACCAAGAGATGAATACACTAAGCAGATTCAGATTCAGAAGGATATAGGTTGCAGTAAGTACTGGGTGATGAAGAAGCTTGCACAGTATAGAGTAGCATGGAGAGCTGCATCAAACCAATCTCAGGACTGAAGACCACAACAACAACAAAAACAACAACAACACTTTAAAGTCGTGCTGATGACGTTATTCGAGCCGACCGCCATGTGACTGTGGAAATGATTGTTGATAAGGTTCAAGTTAGTACTGGTACAGTTCATAACATTATCTGTAACAAGCTGAAGTACCGAAAACCTGAGAAAGATGAGTCCCAATGAAGTTGACGCGGCTACACAAGGGGAACGAGGTTGAGAGTGTGCACAGAGCTAAAGGAACGTTATGAATGAGGTCAGTATTTCCTCAACGAAATTATAACTAGTGATGAAGTTTGGATTCACTATTATGAGCTAGAATCAAAAAGACTAAGCATGGAGTGGAAGCACACCAACTCACATGTCAAGAAAAAATTCAAAATGTTGGGGAAGGAAAAGTCATGTTGATTGTGTTTTGGGATGCTGAAGGTCCACTTTTTGTGATAATCTCAAATAGCAGCGTACAATGAACAGCCAATACTCCTCGGATTTTCTTTTAAACAAAGTGAAGGCAACCATGAGAGAAAGAGACGTCGTGGATCTCATAGGAGGTGTGATTCTCCAGCAAGACAACGCACGTCCTAATATTGCCCAAGTAACCCGTGAAACCATCGACGAAATGGGCTCGGAAGTACTGCCTCATCCCCCTTGCAGTCTGGTTTAGCACCTAATGATTTCCATTTGTCTGGTGTACTGAAGGAGGCATTACGTCAGAAAAGGTTCCAGGACAGCGACGACGTGAAAAAGTTTCCGTGAAATTGATTCAAACATCAAGATAAAGTTTTTTGCAGCCAGAATAATAAAGCTTGTAGCCCGTTGGAACAAATGGATAAACGTTCAAGGGGATTATATTGAAAAGCTGAAAAGTATTATTTTGTAAGAATAAACGCGTTTTTCTCCAGACCCATTTTTCTTTTTAATTATTGAATGACCCTCGTATATGCCTGTATGTTTTTCCTTTGGTGTACTCTGAAGTCTCTGACGAAATAAGCAAACACAAAATGAAGGGAAGAGGGATATCTGGGGAAACATACATAAGTAAAGCTCGTGTAAGTCATAACGAAAGCAACACAGGATTCGTCTATCTACCAGTAACAGCCACGTATCTCTCCTCAAAGCAAATATCTGTATCAAGCAGTGAATAGTCAGTTCTGTATGGGACTTCATTACCATGGTGATTGGCCAGTAAAAGCACACAAATCTCATTTTCTGGCATTGCGTGTCCATCTCTCGCCATTCCTAGTCCGGTTGTTTATACTTTAATCAGTGCATGTTCCGTTCAGCAATAGTTGACTGAGAATGTAACAGTTTGTGCACGGTGAGCAGAAATCGCCCACTTTCAGCAGCTGTGAAATTACTGCCAGATCAATAGACACGGTTTCGGAGGTCCGTAACGATGGAAATTCTCATTGTGCACAAGTACATTTAAAGGCATTTACCGACAAATAATGTGCCAATTTCTAATAGTGGACCTCTTTTAGTGAAAAACTGGGACTGAAAAATGCCAGCCGCAATCAGTCCTTTGATTTATGCAATAATTTTGATGTGAAGCGCTTTTCCGATAGAGCCAGAATAGCACTGTGCGTCGGAGCAGATAGAGTGGCTCATTATACGGGTCATTTAGAGGTGGTCGCGCGCATAAGCTGGATAGGCGCGTCAGATTATCAGGGACATCGCGATTCACAGCCGGTGACGTACGATAGGGGAAGGAGATGATAGACCTCTTTCTTGGCACGGTTCAACACCAAAACTAATTTAATTCACTGATACCCAAATATACTGCTGTGTATATATCACGTTTTTCACTTAAAGTGACTGCTGCTTTTACTTTATGTAACTTTGTAAGTGGTTCGGAGACACCTTCCTTACGATCGCCTACCTTCTTCTTCTTCTTCTTCTCTTGCTCCTTTCTCTTCCGTGATTTTCTTGTTCTCATTTACCTTGCCAAGGGTTAACCTCTCGACTGTTCAGATTGTCCAACCACATCTTTCGCGGTCGTTCGAGCCCTCGTTTTCTTTGACAACGATTAGGTCCGTCGACCATTCCGATCTCAGTGTAGTCACATCTTAAGTTGTCTTTCGGTATCTCGTTTTCCTTTTCGAATATCAGGCCCCTTGACCATTCCGATCTCAGGCTAATGATCTCTTCCATGATCTTTCCGGGATCTCGGTTCCCTTCTCAAGGATGAGACCTCGACAATTCCGATGCCATGAAACGAAAACTGAAACAGCTGCAGTCGTCTCTTTTCCATTTAATTTGTTTAGCAAACCAGTTTCGGTGTTCCCCTTGACCAACCCAAAATTGGAGGAATCCAGTCTCAAGTGCTGACACAGCAGAAGTCAATATTAAATAACCCGTATCCGTAAACCTCTGGTTTACACGAGACAATCCCTTCGTTCATCAGCCAGCGTCAGATGACTAACGATGGGATGGTGTCGCGTAAGGCAGAGATCTGCGGTCCAGGTTATTTAATGTGGGCTCCCGTTGTTACTGGACACGAGATTAGATTCCTCCCAATTTACGTCGGTGAACAGGCGTGAAAATGATATAATGGCACATCGAAACTGGTTGCGTAAATAAGTTAAACGCAAAAGAGACGGCTGCAGCTGTTTTCATTTTTATTTCCTGTTGAACAGCCGAAGCCTTCTAGCAATCTGTCACAAGTATGGACATCCAAAGATTCCTGTCTCAATCTAGCCGTCGGTTCCGTGGTCTCCTGGGATCTCTTCTTTGTTGTTTGAAGTTAAATCCTATTTGTCTTCCTTCTGCTATTCCGTCAATATGCTTTAGCCTTTTTACTCTCTGTTGTTATATTAATACAGTAATTGAAATTATTATCAATTTAATTCCAACTTCCTCATTTTTACCTGATCTCTCATACTGGAATCTGTTGTTCTTCGCATAAATTTCATTTCGGTAGCTTATAAACACATTTTGTCTTGCTCTGTTGTTGTCTACGACTCTGGGTCGTATGTCAAAATGACCGTAGTTGTTACCATATAAAAGTTTATTTGTCATTGTTTCATTCCTTTGTCGATCAATTTTCTTTGTATTATCCCCACACACCATATGATCCATATTTCACTTTCAATCTGGTGGCTTACATCACTATCTAAAAACTTGTTCTGAAATACAACCATTCAGCATTTCAGCATTATTTCGGAATGTCGTGACCTTTCCCCTTAAAAACCCTAATTTAAGTGTTTGTGTCAATAATAATAATAACTTGTAGTCCTTGTACATCTCGTCTAAACTACTTGGTCTTTGCAGGTCATCCTCACACTCTCGTAAAGTTATTATATCGCAACAGAAAATCACTGTGTTTATCTAGTTATCTAGTCCTTTAGTGCCACGGTCGTCTTTGGTTATCCATTGTATAACAATGTCGTCAATATGAATGGTACAAAGTGTGCTCCATAAGCAACAACCTGTTAATTGTTATGGTTTCAGTCTTCTCTCTACCCATAATTATGATTTTTGTTAATGGGTAAAGGGTGTTAATAATGTGTTTCGCGCTTCTGGTACCCTCCTATTCCCCAAATATTTAATAAAATATGTTGGTTGACACAGACGAAAGCTTCTCCCTAGTTTATAAAACGAATGTGTTCCCATATTAAATAACCCCTTTTTATGATTTCTAATATAACATTACGTAACTTTAAATCGACTCTGCTTCTCTACTAGTCGACGATTGCTGGTTACTTGTGAGCATATATTATTACAGTTACGAAGAATTAGTCTACCGTACTTTTCGCAGTTATTACGATATTTCCTAGAAAGAGTTATTACTTCAGCTGTTCTCTAAGAGTACGGTATTACTTCGTATACGAGGGCATGCTGGAAACAAATACCTCCGAATAATTTGTGTGAAAACTCTTAAAGCTGTTTAAATAAAGCAGACGTTATTAACATTCTGCAACTTTCTTCTTCATGTCTACACATTTGCAGCTCTGCCGCTAGAGGAATACAAATTGTAGCTTGGAACGTGGCAGCGTGTAACGTAACAAATTCACTGTGTGAGAAACAGCGTGCTGTAATCGAGTTTTGAATACTAACAGTTCGCCAATACATAGAGCAGCCTCTTTTAGCATGATAATGCCAGACCAGATATGAGAGCTGGGACATCCGCAACAATCTGACACCTTGCGTTCACTGTCATCGATCATCCCCCATACTGTCCTGACTTGCCCCGTTCTATATCCATCTGTTTCCAACACTTAAAAATACTTTCGAGGACATAATTTTGACAGTGATGAAGCAGCGCAACGTTATTCCTACGTCAACAAAGTCGAACATTCAACAGCAACAGTATCAACAAACAGGTCTCTCACTGTGAGAAACGTGTTCGTCATCAGTGTGACTCTTTGAGAAATAAATATATAGACATAAAGAGTAAAGATGTCAACAACGTTTGTTTTATTAAAAAAGCTTTAAGGGTTTACATATAAAAGATTAGGAGGCATTACTTCTCAGCGTGTCCTCGTACTTCCCCAATTACATTTTTTGTTAACCTTAAGAGAATGCTGTAGATGATGGCGGGGTAGTTTCCACCACCAAACATCAAAGATGGAAGGTCAGCACGTCTGACTGCAACGCAGAGTACCTTGATTCAATTACTTGTACTGCTAAGGAACTTAGCTTTAGCTGAGCGACTGGAACGAAGCGAACTCACCCTCTTGGGGCCTGCTGAGAAAGTACTGGAATCAAAAGTAGTGACGCCAGTGTTTAAAAATCCGCCAACGGCTTGGAGGGCGGTGAACTGTCTCCATGCCGCTCCATATGGCATGAAGAAGACGTGATGTGGCACAGGATGGAACAGCAGTCGGCGGGCATTACGTGATATTCTGGACCTGGTCGAGGAGCTACATTTTCATGTCAATAAATTACTGGCCAAAACCTTCACGCATAGATGTAGTTGGTACACTGGAGTCTGTATATACGGGTGTGCCCATTTAGAACATGCGAGGGTCATTGCAAAAGTCATAGCAACTATCTTTGTCTCGAGAAACGAATTAAAAAATTGTGAAGTATGTAAATGGAACATTATTTCATATGTAAACATTGCATTTGGGGAGAGGGATGAACACAACATTGCCTTAAAGATATAGCACGGAAAAGACAATGAAACAAAGTTTGTCGTTGAAACGGGTTTTACTGTCAATTGAAACAGTACAGATTAGTACATTACGAACTACGCTCATCCCAAGGTATCAGGAGCCTTCCCAATAATCCACAGTAAAGTGACGTGACGCTAGATGGCAATGAGAACGAAGCGTAAAGAGAGACAACAGTGTGTTTTGAGTAGCCACTCAGGAAGGATGTTAGCCGATTTGAACAGCACTCTTACATAAAGATTGGAGTTGAGTCTGGAAGGAAGGAGCTTATGGAAGTGGTAGGACGTGCTGCTCTCTCGTACCGAACGGCTGATCGGTGGATAGAAGTATTCAAGGGCAGCAGAACTGCAACAGCCGACTTGCAACAGTCCGGGAGGTCTGTCAGCGTGCGTACAGACTTTGCTCCTGCCCATATTGCCCAATGCTCGGAGAACGACAGAAGTTGACGCTGCAGCAATTAGAGCGTTGTACTGGTAGTGAGAAGACAACAATCTACAAGGCTTTACGCAACGAGCGACGCATGTGTAAAGTTTCTGCAAAGTGGATGCTTCATACTAAGTGGAAAAGTGAACACGTGGCGAAACTTCTGGTGTGCATCAGCTTATTATCAGGAGAAAGGAGACAATATGCTTGCGAGAATGAACTTTCAGCCCGGGCCTATGAACCAGAAGTGGAACTCCGCGGAATGTCGTCATCCAGGTTGACCACGCCGGTAGAAATTTCGTCACAATCCCTCTCCTTTCAAGTTAATGGCCATCATAACATACGACCTAACGGGACTGATTTTGTGCCATTTCGTCCCACATGGACATACTGTTAATGCACTGTACTTCTGTCGCACTTTCCTGCAACGACACCTACGACAGGCTATTCCGGAGAAATGCTCTGCATGTCTACACGCTTTAATCCTTCAGGACAACGCGAGAACGCTTACAGCAACTTGTGTGCGGAATCTGCTCGCGCGGTGGGGATGGAAAGTACTCGAACATCCAGCATATTGGCCAGACATATCAACTTGCGATTATGACCCCATAACAAAACTGAAAGAATCATTGCGTGGAAGACGCTTTCGAACATGTGAAGACATTGGCACAGCAGTGAGGGGTGAGATCCGGCGATGGCTCATTTTGAGGCCATCGGTACTCGGCGTCGTTGGCAGCGTTGGCAGGTTGTGGTGGATTTGTTGGGAAACTGTTCCGAGGGACTCTAAGATGTCATAGGCCCGTGTTCCTGCCTTGTACTGTTGTGTAGTATTGCAAATGACAGTAAAACATCAGTATGGGAATTGAGGCCGCCTTGATGCAAAACACTTTGTTATTTGTTTACTTATTTATTCCCCAAACTAGTTTCGGCGACAAGTATCACCGTTATCAGTGGGTTGTTTAAATTCAAAACTTGCAGAAAATAGCATAGTTATACAAACACATTTTTACATTTTTACTATTCGTTTTTTGAAATAGTTTTCTGTGGATACTTTCATACTACTTAATTTATTGCACGTTATGGCCTGTTTTCAAGAATTATTGTCGCTGTTTCTGGCATATTTTCTGGGCTTTTTCTGTCTCCGTTTCGGCATACATCATGTCATCTGCAACTGTGTGAGCTGCTGTTGGTAAACAAATACTAAAAGGTGAGCTTACATATGATTAGATTAGGTTAGTACTTGTTTCATAGATCATAAATACGACACGTCGTAATGATATGGAACGTATCAGGTTAATAATAGGTGTCTATACAAGATATTACATTACACAAAATATTACATGACACTTAATATTTTTAATTTTTTTGTGGGGGTTGGGGAAATTAGTCACGTACTATATCCAAAAATTCATCTAATGAGTAGGAGCTGCCATTCAGAAATTCTTTTAATTTCCTTTTAAATGCTATATGGCTATCTGTCGGACTTTTGATGCTATTAGGTAAATGACCAAAGACTTTTGTGGCAGCACAATTTACCCCCTTCTGAGCCATAGATTTAACCTCGAGTAGTGAAGACCATCCTTTCTCCTAGTGTTGTAGCCATGTACACTGCTATTACTTTTGAATTCGTTCGGATTGTTAATAACAAATTTCATAAGTGAATATACGAGGGCGGTTCAGAAAGTAACCTCCGATTGGTCACAGTGCGGGTTGTGGGGGGAGTAGCGACGCCATCTGTGCGTTCACGCACTCAACAGGTCAGTCGGCATCAAGCCATGGTCGAGTGAACGTCGTACCTGCGCTAGTTTAGTTTTTGTGGCAGTTTGAAATGTGTGCTGCAATAGAAAACCCCGCCAAATGTGAAGTGCGTGCTGTCATAAGGTTTTTTACAGCCAAAGGATATTCTGCAGCAGCTATTCATCGTGAGCTTTGTGCCGTGTACGGACCAAGAGTTATGAGTGAAGGAGTTGTCCGTGAATGGGTACGTTTATTTAAAAGTGGACGAGAAAACGTTCATGATGAAGAGAGGAGTGGTAGACCATCATTGGTGACTGACGAACTCGTTCAGACAGTTGATGCAAAAGTTCGTGAAAATCGACGTTTCTCAATGTCGGAGTTGTCTACTGGTTTTCCACAGATTTCTAAGACTCTCTTGTACGAGATAGTGACAGCAAGATTGGGTTACCGTAAGTTCTGTGCACGATGGTGCCCAAAATTCTTACCGACCACCACAAAACTCAAAGAATGGCCTCTGCATTAGACTTTCTGTCACGTTATGAGGACGAAGGAGAACCATTGTTAAACAGAATCGTGACCGGTGACGAAACCTGGATTAAGTACGTGAACCCTGAGACAAAAGAACAATCAAAGATGTGGGCACATTCAAATTCGCCTACCAAACCAAGAAAAGCCTCGCAAGATTTTTCTGCCAGAAAACTGATGGCAACGGTGTTTTGGGATGCCAAAGGGGTGTTGTTGGTTGAATTCATGGAACGTGGTACGACCATTAATCAAGACGTGTACTGTGAAACAATAAAAAAGTTACGACGGGCTATACAGAACAAACGCCGTGGTATGCTGACTTCCGGTATCGTTTTTTTTTTTTTTTGCACGATAACGCCCGTTCTCACTCTGCTCGCAGAACAATGGCCCTTCTTGAGTCCTTCAAGTGGGACGTTATCAACCATCCACCTTACAGCCCAGACCTGGCGCCAGGTGATTATCACCTCTTCATGCATTTGAAGAAATGGCTCGGGTCACAGCGGTTTGATGACGACGAAGAGCTCAAAGATGCGGTCACAGGCTGGCTCCAGGCACAAGCGGGTGATTTTTATGCAGAAGGAATTTCAAAGCTTGTGAAGAGATACGATAAGTGCCTCAATCGCTATGGAGACGATGTAGAAAAATAGTGCAAAGATGTAGTTGTAAGATGTATATATTAAAATATTTTTATTTAACTTGGTGTATTTTTTTAAATCAACCGGAGGTTACTTTCTGAACGGCCCTCGTATATATTGTGAGGATACAGTGAAGATCTCTAGCTCTTTAAATAATTGTCTGCAGGATGATCTTGGATGAACTCCAGCAATTATTCTGATTACACGCTTTTGTGCAATGTACACTCTTTTACTCAATGATGAGTTACCCCAGAGTATGATGCCATACGAAAGCAGAGAATGAGAATAGGTGTGGTAAGCTAATTTACTGACCCTAATAGCATAAGTAGCTGAACTCAAAAGTTTCAGCAGATCCTCATTGTGTTTTTTTCCAGTTCAACCCAAGTGTATATGCCAGCATATACATATAGAGTTGCGGTAATGTTGTGGATGCAGTTTTGGTGTGTTCCTTAGTTATTCATGTACTCACGTTCGTTCTGTGTACTGAGGCAGTTCTCTCAGAACGGTAAAGAGCGTGTTGTCGCAGTGTTTTTTGTTCGTTTACTACATTTTTCCCTTCCACAACACTTAGCAACTGTCCACTCTTTACTGCTCTGAGAGAACTGACCCAGGACACAGAACAGAAAGCACACACACGCAAAACAACCACTTCCCCGTCACACACACAGCCATAAATAAGGAACAGAAGTCTTCGTAGCTCCCGCTCAACAGTTTTCATAGCCTTCCCGCAACATGCGATACATCACTCACGACACACGCAAACAGCAAAATGGCGTAATGTTCCGGATCACAAATAAAGAGCGAAAGTTTTGTTTTTCTGTGTATAGAATCAGCTACATGCTGTCGAACGAACGTGAGTTCACGAATAACGTAGCAACAGCCTAGTACACACCAAAACTGTATCCACAACACTACCGCCACCCGAAGTGTATAACGCTGACATACGTAAGTTCACCGTTTTACAAACAACCGCTTACACCGGTGCAGATGCACGCTGAGAAGAAACGGCGACAGAGAAAAATCAGAGAATAAATGTCGCAAACAGCGACAATAATTCTTAAAAACAGGCCATAACACTAACAAATGAGGTCCCATACTGCCTGGAGCGTAGGGGAAGATGCGGGAGATCCGCACCGCTGTACTAGCCAAGGTCCTAGTGGAGGTGGTTTGCCATTGCCTTCCTCCGAACGTAAAGGGGATGAATGAAGATAATGAAAACGACACAATAACACCCAGTCATCACGAGGCAGGAAAAATCCCTGACCACGCCGGGAATCGAAGCCGGGACCCCGTGCGCGGAAAGCGAGAACGCTACTGCAATACCACGAGCTACGCACATTCAACAATCAGGTAGTGTGAAAGTATCAATAGATAACTATATTTCAAAAAACGAATAGTAAAAACGTAAGAATGTATTACTGTGTGTCCGTAGCTCGTGGTCGTGCGGTAGCGTTCTCGCTTCCCACGCACGGGTTCCCGGGTTCGATTCCCGGCGGGGTCAGGGATTTTCTCTGCCTCGTGATGACTGGGTGTTGTGTGATGTCCTTAGGTTAGTTAGGTTTAAGTAGTTCTAGGGGACTGATGACCATAGATGTTAAGTCCCATAGTGCTCAGAGCCATTTTTATTACTGTGTTTGTATAACTACGCAGTTTTCTGATTTATATTTAAAGGCCCCACTGATGATGGTCATATTTGTCGCCGAAACTAATATGGGGAATAAATAAGTAAATAAATAACAAAATCTTCTGCATCGAGGTGGGCTCACAATTCCCGCATTTTTGTTTTTGTATACAAACGCGGACCAAATGGAAGAGTTCGTAGATGAAGTTATTGACAATAAAATATGTTTGCAACGAAAACCATCTTTTTCGTCTATTTTCTCGTGCTACATCTTTATGGAGGAGTGTGGGTTCATCCATCTCCCAACATGTAATATTAACACATAACTAACCTTCCACTTCATATTACAGAATTTTTTAAATCGTTACCATTTTCGAGACAAAAAATAGTTGCCATGACTTTTGCAGAGGCCCTCATACTTATCTAGACAATTTTAAATATTCTTGGGAAAGTTAGGTAGACTGTATACGAAGATTCGGTGTAATACGGAAATAGAAAGTTGAAAGAAACTTATACACAGGATGTCCCAAAAAAACGCCGACAAAACTTTAGGGACAGGTTCCTTATACAGAGATAAGTAAAAAAGTCTAGTGATGCACTTGTTCATCTTAGATATTATGAAACACATCTCCTCTGCTGCTTTCCATACTTTGGGACGAGGAAGTATTGATCAAAAGAACAAAAAAAATTCTAGTAAACATGCGGTAAAAAATGCATACTTTAAGAACTATGACCACCTGCCGAAACTAGAAAATATTTAGTCATTTTACTGTTACTATGTGCTAGACACTGAGGCTTGACAATTTTGGCCAAAAGCGGTAATGACAGACAAAATTAAGAACGAGACGTTGTTGATAAGTCAGTGGAAGTAACAACACATACTACAATAACGACGACTCTGAAATTAATTATAAAAACAATGTACCACAATTAGAAAAGCTGTTTAGTCTCTCGTTACACGAGAGATTGTTCAATAATGCGCCGAGGCTTTTATTGAAAGCCGTAATAGAATTTACTCGTGTGAATACAGGCATTACAATATCACAATTTTGATATAAAAATTACTTCGGCGCGAGTAACGCAGGTAACACATATCGATAGAGCTTTCAAAATTTAATCCAGTACAGATATTTACGAGGTGTGTTCAAAAAGTTTCAGGAATTTTCTGATGTCGCGGTTTGTATTAGTTAGATTCATACGATTTCTCGTTGTTGTGTTCGATAAATTTGTCTGAAACCCATCTGCCGACTTGTAGTCATATTGGATATTTAGTCTGTTTTTAGCTGTCAAACAGGAGGTTACGTGTATGTGCCTACTGGAGGTGATTATCGATTTGTTTCAAAAATGGATATGAGAATTTGCATTTAAATTTTGCTATAAAAATGGAAAAAATTGTTAAATGTTTTAGAATGTGTTAACTATTTCCTTCGGTGAGTTTGCTACAAATAAAACAAGTGTTTATGGGTGGTATAAGCGTTTCAAAGACGACCATGAAGAAGTTGAACATTTCGAATGTTCTGGACTCCCAGCACGTCAACAACCGATGAATACATAGAAACAGTTAAGGAAATGATTATGAACTATCGCTCTATCACAATCAGAGAAGAAATATTTTCGAATGTTTTGCGTATGACATTCGTGCAGAAACAACGGCAAATGGATCTTGCTCAGGAGTCGTTAAATGAAGTCAGTAACGATAGAGAACTACTGAAGCGTATCATAGTTTCGACATCACATTTTCAACCCATGTTTCGTCATGTACTAAGCTCACTAGTGGAGGCATTCTGGATCGCGTAATATCGAAAAGTGTCGGTAAATGCGGTCGAACGTGAAGCTTCTACTCACTGTTTTCTATGATTTTAATAGTACAAGTTCCTGCCAAAACGCCAAACGATCAATAAGGAGTGCTACATACAAGCTCAACGCCGTTTCTGGGAAACAAACCGAAAACAATGCCCGGATTTGAGGCGAAACAATTCATGACTTTTACACCACGATAACGCACTTGCTCACACATCATTGCTTGTTCGTCAATTTTAAGCGTAAAACGACGCAATGAGAATGTCTCAGCATCCATATTTGTCAGACATGGTCCCGTGTGACGTTTCCGTTTCCAAAACTAAAGAGACCCTCGAGGGCCGTCGTTTTATAGGCTAAGATGAGATTAAAAGAACATCGCTTGAACAGATTGGAAAAAGTGTTGGCATAAGTGCATAACATCTAGTGTGGATTACTTTGAAGGAGATAACATTAATGTAAACGAATAAATAAATTTGTTTTAAAAAAAGTACTTCGATTCGTCATGAGGCACACAGGCCCTACTCAACCACAGGAATCTAAGAGGCGCTGAATCGAGATAATTAGCTTTATTTATTTATTGTCATATTTAGCCCGCTACGTCTCTTATCTAAACTCTTTCAGGTCCTCTGTTACAACTGTAGAGTTGTTTATGTGTTGTAAGCACTGGAAAAACATCCCCATCCCATAAAGAGTGTTGTCGATGAAGTCGATCTGCTGGCATGTTCCCCACCATCGCACTAAGATGGTTGTATGGTATCAGCGCAGTTCGCTTATATTTATTTTGGTCTATGAATAGCTGCGGTACCAAGCGAGATCTCGTCTGCTGGAAGTCTGTTGTATTGAGCACCATATCAACTAGGTTGCCAGTGGAGATGATGAATGTATTTGTGCTGTTTGCCTCACATCAAACCAACTCTTGAACACGGCTCGTGTGACCTTTGCTCGCCTCACGCCCCTGTTATGCCTTTATCAAATTTTTGGTACCGGACGACATTTGTATTGATGTCATTATACTCCTTCCATAAACTTCCACTAGTTGGCAGCTTGGGATGTTTCCTTTACTCATAGAAACGTCATTACACTTCATTCGACGTCTGAAACTGTATTTAGAAACGTAACAGAGCAGTTACATCTATCCATCGGTAGTATTTGAAAGCATTGGTATTCTTCTATCTGAATTCAATTCGCAAGGGTGTTTATAGACCTGTCAGAACATTTTTCTACTTATTTATTGAATCACCTACGTATATTTTCCACGGAATGGTGGAGTAAAATGTGCTGAAATTAATGGACAATAATTTTGTTAAATAGTTCTAGTGGCAGTACATCCTCAGCTTACCTTAGTAGCTATTTCTCAATATTTTCACGCGTCTCCACTTTCACTCCGCTTGCTGCAAGCAAAATCCGACTATAACGTCGCGAATACAGTCCTTAAATATGGGCTGTCTCCAAGGATACAAAAGGCACGTTGAAGTCTTCACACTTAACAGCAGTGTGCAGTGAGTTAATAAAATACAGCTGTGAATGAAAGAACAGTTGTGGATACCAAAGTCAGTAATACCTTTAACACTTACTGAAAAAAATGTAAAATGTTAACGGTAAATCATGTTTCGCAGAACACTGCCTCAAAAGTCACTGACATAATTCTTAACAAAAGACTGTCGAATAACTTAGGCACATTAATGAGTCGAGAAATATCTTGTGTGGAAACTAGGTGTTTCCAGAGATCATGACACCGCACAACATAAGAAAATGAGGTTTTATTTTTATAGTGTGATGTACTTGTGAAGACCTACGGCCAATTACGACACAGGTCAGTTGAAATCTGTCGTGCGTATTCATAGCCACGCTGGCAAGAGTACCAGCTGCGCACAGTCCAGAAGCGGACAGACATTGTAAGTCTTTCGTAATAACACTGTGCTTGCGAACCACTCTGCTAATAAATAATGCAGACTCTATCGGCGTCGACGGGAATACGTCTGTACGAATACGTCCAAAGAGATTCAGAAGTAACTTACTGAAAATGGTGATTAATCGTCAGAAGAAAGTATTCAAATGATGACTGATGTTTCACCAGCGCCGGTAATCTACCTAATAGCCAATACAGAGGCAAACTCATAAAGTGAGAAGAATATATTGTCGAAATAATGAACCAAAAATGCTAAAAAAAGTGCCATTATCATTGTCCGCAAAACTGCTACTAAGGGCTCCTATACTTTCCCACCCTTTAACCACACGTGGGTAAGACGTACTCGCACAGCTGGCAGTTTACAGCTGATGGATGGAGTGACAACATCACAGTTAGTCTTCGTAAACCAGTTATGTTGGCCATTGATGCGTCGTATGTACGGATGGCCTGAGGCCTGAGACCTGAAGATGGTGCATTGAAGTGCTGAAACCGGTGGCCATACAATAAATGACATCATAACGACGGTTGGAGATCTTACAACACCTTACATGAGGTCATTGACATCGTTCGGGACCCCGAAATTAAATTCCTTGGTTCATCTATCACCCATTCCACAAACTATATCTCGTGCCAGTTTCATGACAGCTTCATTACTGCCATAATTACGTCTTCCACTTCGTTCAGTTGTCTGGGCCTTTTGTTTTTTCCCGCTTTATTTCTTCCCTGTTCACGACATCTAATTCTCTATGGTGTACTGAAAAATCATGTTTCTTTATGTTTAGTTTCTTCACTGTAAAATACTCGGTGATGGAAAACTGATTCTCAGACTATATGTTGCCCACTTAGTCTTCACGAACTCTAGTTTACTTTTTAGAGGAGAAAGTAGAGACATGCAACACACTCCAACTAGCCGAAATGATCGCGGTCCCATATCACAAACAGAATAAATGTTTTCCAAAGGTAGAAGACCTTGTATTACACAAAAATGACAAATTTTTATAAATTAAATACTGTACCACAATTCATATCCATGTGAGGAGGTAGACGCAGATCTTTACCCAGTAATGCCCAACATCGTACAATAGAAAACTAGAAGCATATTAAAATTCTCTGAGACTGACACCAATGCACAAAGCAAAACTGCGAAAATAGCTAGGTAGAAGATCAAGGGAATGCAATAAAGCTGAAAATATTTACGACGACGCCATCGGAATAAAACAAGTATAACTCGGAAAATACTCCAGTTCTTCGATGAAATTAGATAATAATGCTCAGTGTATGCCAGTAACATATAGTGCTATGGAATGAAACTGAACTATCCAATTCGGAATGGATGAGAGAGATCAGCTGAGGAAAAGATCATGGAATAAAATCAAATGGTCTACAGGAAGATTAAACACGACTACAGAGTCATACGTTATCCTACGAGAGACAAAGGCGAAGCTACTGGTTGTTAAACAAAAAGGCTCATAAATGGTAGCTGAACTTGGAAGCCTCTAAGGTACACAGTAACTGTCACAAAGCGTGGTAGAGCGTTTATGTAGAAGAGATAGATGATTTAGGCGTAGTGCTAGAGTTAGAGCACTGAGTGAACTAAGCTTAAACATGTCAGCGGGAATCTACATATGTCTTTGCAGTCAATGAATGTTGAGAAGATGTGTATCTGAGGAGAATGTGAACGTGAAATCTATCGATGATCATTGTGACATGTCAAACTTGCGGATTGGTGGGCGACTGATGTGCACCAGGTAGGCGACACAGGATCTATGATGCACACACATATTACACATTAATCCACAGGTTCTTCGTAGATGGGATTATCTGTGTGAAAATTATAACTGGTAAAAATTCTTGATTTTCAGTTATTTCTAGATCAAATATCAGCTATATCTAAAAACTGAAAACAAGCTTTTATACAGAGAAATGAGAAGTTTGTTATTCCACTAAACGTAAATCTGCAGTTTTCTTTGAATAAGGCATGAACTTCAGTCACACCATACAGACATTTTGGAGTAGCTTTGTGTAGAGACATAAATTAGAATGAAAACACATGATCTGTTATGGGCAAAGCAGATAGCAGGCAACGATATTTTTGGAGAATACTGTGAAACGCTCATTGCGTGCGAAACATATATCACACAATGCATTTGTATACTCCATTCTTGGTACTACTCATACGTATAGGATATTATCAGAAACCTATTGGCAGATCAAAGTCGTGTTGTTGAGCCGGGACTCGAACATCGGACCTCGCTGTCTGCGGACAAGTATTCGACCAACTCAGCTGTTCAAGTGCGACTCATGATCCTCTCTCGCAGATTTAATTCCCTGAGTACTTCATTTCCTATCTTGCGAATTACACTGAAGTGCCCCTGCATACCTTGCAGATCTGGCACTTTTAGAATAAAATACAGGGTGTAACAGGTACAAATGCAGATATTTCTATCGGTGACTGAGGACGTTGTAATGAACATCATTATCCTAGTATTTACGTCATCTCCTGTCTAGTAATTACAGTTATTACTAATAGTATGTTTTCAGGTTCGTTAGTACCTTCAAGTACACTACTAGCCTTTAAAATTGCTACATCAAGAAGAAATGCAGATGATAAACGGGTATTCATTGAACAAATATATTATACTAGAATTGACATGTGATCACATTTTAACGCAACTTGGGTGCATAGATCCTAGGAAATCAGTACCCAGAACAACTACCTCTGGCCGTAATAACGGACTTGATACGCCTGGGCATTGAGTCTAACAGAGCTTGGATGGCGTGTACAAGTACAGCTGCCCATGCAGCTTCAACACGATACCACAGTTCATCAAGAGTAGTTACTGGCATATTGTGAAGATCCAGTTGCTCGACCACCATTATCCGACGTTTACAATTGGTGAGAGATCTGGAGAATGTGCTGGTCAGGGCAGCAGTCGAACATTTTCTGTATCCAGAAAGGCCCGTACAGGACTTGCAACATGCGGTCGTGCATTATCCTGATGAAATGTAGGGTTTCGTAGGGATCGAATGAAGGGTAGAGCCACGGGTCGTAACACATATGAAATGTAACGTCCACTGTTCAAAGTGCCGTCAATGCGAACAAGAGGTGACCGAGACGTCTAACCAATGGCACCCCATCCATCACGCCGGATGATACGTCAGTATGGCGATGATGAATACACGCTTCCAATGTGCGCTCACCGCGATGTAGCCAAACACGGATGCGACAGTCATGATGCTGTAAACGTTTTGCCATTCGTGCACCTAGGTTCGTCGATGAGTACACCATCGCAGGCGCTCCTGTCTGTGATGCACCGTCAAGGGTAACTGCAGCCATGGTCTTCGAGCTAATAGTCCATGCTGCTGCAAAAGTCGTCGAACTGTTTGTACAGATGGTTGTTGTCTTTCAAACGTCCCCATCTGTTGACTCAGGGATCGAGACGTGGCTGCACGATCAGTTACAGCCATGCGGATAAGATGCCTGTCATCTCGACTGCTACTGATACGAGGCCGTAGTATCCAGCACGGCGTTCCGTATTACCCTCCTGAACCCACAGATTCCATATTCTACTAACAGTTATTGGATTTCGACCAATGCGAGCAGCAATGACGCGATACGATAAATAGCAACCGCGTTAAGCTACAATCCGACCTTTATGACAGTCGGAAAAGTGATGGTACGAATTTCTCCTCCTTGCACAAGGCATTACAACAACGTTTCACCAGGCAACACCGGTCAACTGCTGTTTGTGTATGAGAAATCGGTTGGAAACTTTCCTCATGTCAACATGTTGTAGGTGTCGCCACCGGCGCCAGCCTAGTGTGAATGCTCTGAAAAGCTAATCATTTGCATATCACAGCATCTTCCTCCTGTCGGTTAAGAACAATCTATTAGTGCTCATATTCCCCTTGACAGCAATCACATGCTGAAGTGTGGACGCGTGGACACGGAACGGGTAGTCTCTTCTGAGAGATGTAGTGCATTTAGGCGTGCAGTTACGATCGTGCTGAAAAATCAGATAGTAAATTATGCGATGGGTTTGTGGGAAGACTTTTTCGACGGAGAGAAAAAATAACTAACATACTGACATGAGTACATATTAAACTAGCACATAAAAAAATACCTTTATTTATGCCTATTACAACTAATACATATTCCCCCATAAACCATGGACCTTGCCGTTGGTGGGGAGGCTTGCGTGCCTCAGCGATACAGATGGCCGTACCGTAGGTGCAACCACAACGGAGGGGTATCTGTTGAGAGGCCAGACAAACATGTGGTTCCTGAAGAGGGGCAGCAGCCTTTCCAGTAGTCGCAGGGGCAACAGTCTGGATGATTGACTGATCTGGCCTTGTAACATTAACCAAAACGGCCTTGCTGTGCTGGTACTGCGAACGGCTGAAAGCAAGGGCAAACTACAGCCGTAATTTTTCCCGAGGACATGCAGCTTTACTGTATGATTAAATGATGATGGCGTCCTCTTGGGTAAAATATTCCGGAGGTAAAATAGTCCCCCATACGAATCTCCGGGCGGGGACTACTCAAGAGGACATCGTTATCAGGAGAAAGAAAACTGGCATTCTACGGATCGGAGCGTGGAATGTCAGATCCCTTAATCGGGCAGGTAGGTTAGAAAATTTAAGAAGGGAAATGGATAGGTTAAAGTTAGATATAGTGCGAATTAGTGAAGTTCGGTGGCAGGAGGAACAAGACTTTTGGTCAGGTGATTACAGGGTTATAAATACAAAATCAAATAGGGGTAATGCAGGAGTAGGTTTAATAATGAATAAAAAATAGGAGTGCGGGTTAGCTACTACAAACAGCACAGTGAACGCATTATTGTGACCAAGATAGACACAAAGCCCATGCCTACTACAGTAGTACAAGTTTATGTGCCAACTAGCTCTGCAGATGATGAAGAAATTGATGAAATGTATGACGAGATAAAAGAAATTATTCAGATAGTGAAGGGAGACGAAAATTTAATAGTCATGGGTGACTGGAATTCGTCAGTAGGAAAAGGGAGAGAAGGAAACATAGTAGGTGAATATGGATTGGGGGGAAGAAATGAAAGAGGAAGCCGCCTTGTAGAATTTTTCACAGAGCATAGCTTAATCATAGCTAACACTTGGTTCAAGAATCATAAAAGAAGGTTGTATACCTGGAAGAATCCTGGAGATACTAATAGGTATCAGATAGATTATATAATGGTAAGACAGAGATTTAGGAACCGGGTTTCAAATTGTAAAACATTTCCAGGGGCAGATGTGGATTCTGACCACAATCTGTTGGTTATGAACTGCAGATTGAAACTGAAGAAACTGCAAAAAGGTGGGAATTTAAGGAGATGAGACCTGGATAAACTGAAAGAACCAGAGGTTGTAGAGAGTTTCAGGGAGAGCATAAGGGAACAATTGACAGGAATGGGGGAAAGAAATACAGTAGAAGAAGAATGGGTAGCTCTGAGGGATGAAGTAGTGAAGGCAGCAGAGGATCAAGTAGGTAAAAAGACGAGGGCTAATAGAAATCCTTGGGTAACAGCAGAAATATTGAATTTAATTGATGAAAGGAGAAAATATAAAATTGCAGTAAATGAAGGAGGCAATAGGGAATACAAACGTCTCAAAAATGAGATCGACAGAAAGTGCAAAATGGCTAAGCAGGGATGGCTAGAGGACAAATGTAAGGATGTAGAGGCTTGTCTCACTAGGGGTAAGATAGATACTGCCTACAGGAAAATTAAAGAGACCTTTGGAGAGAAGAGAACCACTTGTATGAATATCAAGAGCTCAGATGGCAACCCAGTTCTAAGCAAAGAATGGAAGGCAGAAAGGTGGAAGGAGTATATAGAGGGTTTATACAAGGGCGATGTACTCGAGGACAGTATTATGGAAATGGAAGAGGATGTAGATGAAGATGAAATGGGAGATAAGATACTGCGTGAAGAGTTTGACAGAGCACTGAAAGACCTGAGTCGAAACAAGGCCCCGGGAGTAGACAACATTCCATTAGAACCACTGATGGCCTTGGGAGAGCCAGTCATGACAAAACTCTACCATCTGGTGAGCAAGATGTATGAGACAGGCGAAATACCCACAGACTTCAAGAGAAAATAATAATTCCAATACCAAAGAAAGCAGGTGTTGACAGATGTGAAAATTACCGAACTATCAGTTTAATAAGTCACAGCTGCAAAATACTAACGCGAATTGTTTACAGACGAATGGAAAAACTGGTAGAAGCGGACCTCGGGGAAGATCAGTTTGGATTCCGTAGAAATGTTGGAACACGTGAGGCAATACTAACCTTACGACTTATCTTAGAAGAAAGATTAAGAAAAGGCAAACCTACGTTTCTAGCATTTGTAGACTTAGAGAAAGCTTTTGACAACGTTAACTGGAATACTCTCTTTCAAATTCTGAAGGTGGCAGGGGTAAAATACAGGGAGCGAAAGGCTATTTACAATTTGTACAGAAACCAGATGGCAGTTATAAGAGTCGAGGGGCATGAAAGGGAAGCAGTGGTTGGGAAAGGAGTGAGACAGGGTTGTAGCCTCTCCCCGATGTTATTCAATCTGTATATTGAGCAAGCAGTAAGGGAAACAAAAGAAAAATTTGGAGTAGGTATTAAAATTCATGGAGAAGAAATAAAAACTTTGAGGTTCGCCGATGACATTGTAATTCTGTCAGAGACAGCAAAGGACTTGGAAGAGCAGTTGAACGGAATGGACAGTGTCTTGAAAGGAGGATATAAGATGAACATCAACAGAAGCAAAACGAGGATAATGGAATGTAGTCAAATTAAATCGAATGATGCTGAGGGGATTAGATTAGGAAACGAGACACTTAAAGTAGTAAAGGAGTTTTGCTATTTAGGGAGTAAAATAACTGATGATGGTCGAAGTAGAGAGGATATAAAATGTAGACTGGCAATGGCAAGGATATCGTTTCTGAAGAAGAGAAATTTGTTAACATCGAGTATAGATTTAAGTGTCAGGAAGTCGTTTCTGGAAGTATTTGTATGGAGTGTAGCCATGTATGGAAGTGAAACATGGACGATAACCAGTTTGGACAAGAAGAGAATAGAAGCTTTCGAAATGTGGTGCTACAGAAGAATGCTGAAGATAAGATGGGTAGATCACGTAACTAATGAGGAGGTATTGAATAGGATTGGGGAGAAGAGAAGTTTGTGGCACAACTTGACTAGAATAAGGGATCGGTTGGTAGGACATGTTTTGAGGCATCAAGGGATCACAAATTTAGCATTGGAGGGCAGCGTGGAGGGTAAAAATCGTAGAGGGAGACCAAGAGATCAATACACTAAGCAGATTCAGAAGAATTTAGGTTGCAGTAGGTACTGGGAGATGAATAAGCTTGCACAGGATATAGTAGCATGGAGAGCTGCATCAAACCAGTCTCAGGACTGAAGACCACAATAACAACAACAACTAATACATTACAGAGAAATGGGAGAGATGCAGGCGGAAGTGAAGCTGTGAGATTATGTAGGTTCAGGTTGTTAAAACGATTCCGTGGGTTTTTGGTATCGTTTTGTTTGAAGTCCTTCTGGGGGTCGTGCAGTTGCTGTGTAGCTCCTTTCAGACTGCTGACGTCAACGCAAGTTTTTGGCTAGAGTCTGCAGGGCCGTATAGGGCGCCAAGAAGTACAGTGGATTACAAGGTTCATTCTCGGATAGCTCACGTCGATGACCTCTTTCCTGTGAACCCATGCTGGTTAACCATTTTGATCAACCCATAAATACCAAATCAGCGCAGACTCGGTTGCAGAGGGAAAGTGCAATGTGGATCCGCATTAGGTTGTACTTACGGGAGTATCGAGGGTAGACAGAGAAGGGTCGGTGCAAAAGGGCATCCTCTTGTTGGACTGATAAGAGTGTAAAAGCAATGTTCAGAAATCGCAACTAGCAGATATTCTTCCGAGGACCTGCAAAGAAAACCTGAAGCTCTTTCAAGGAAGAGACTACGAAAAATCTTGAGTTTTGTAGCTATCTGACGGAGACGCGTAAGCAGTTTTTCTTCCCATGTGACATCCATCCCTGGGGCTGGAAGAATCCTTAATATATTGGAACAATAAAAAGCACCTCCTGTTATGCATAGTGATAAGCACAATATGAATGTTGATAAAGACAATAACGAAGAAAAATTTGCGGCTTTCCTGACGAAGACTGTAGCGAATTGTTAGTACTAGTGTTGACTAATACGGAAGTATTTGCTGAGTCTACAGTTCAAAAAAATGGCTCTGAGCACTATGGGACTCAACTGCTGAGGTCATAAGTCCCCTAGAACTTAGAACTACTTAAACCTAACTAACCTAAGGACAACACACACATCCATGCCCGAGGCAGGATTCGAACCTGCGACCGTAGCGGTCGCGCGGTTCCAGACTATAGCGCCAGAACCGCTCGGCCACCAGCGGCCGGCTGAGTCTACAGTGAAGGGATATTTACTGCATACTCTGTTCAGTAAATGTCGATCTAAACTAATTACTGTCCTTTTCCGTAGATGAGTAGTCAGCATGCCACAGCCATGTGGAGGGCCTAGCGTTCAGTTCCTGGTACTGACAGATTTTCCCTTGTGGAAGGATTGGAACAGGAACCTTCCAATCTCGTGACGTCAACTGAGGAGCTACTTAAATGAGACATAACGGTTCGGAGGTATCCAAACCCGACGAAGGCCGAAAAAGCGGTGTGCTAAACCCTCTCCATTTCACACAAAAATGCCGATATTGACTCAGCTGGTCGGTCGGGGTGAAGCAAAACGTCGGAGTTTCATCTTCAAACTAGTGTCTGACAATACTTGTCATGAACGATTAGCCACAAATATACTTTGACATCCGAAATAACCTTTGACATACGCACTCAGAATTATGGCCCGACAGCTCCAAGTGAACATCACAGATTTAGCAGTAATTGCGGTTAGGAATGTAGTATTATAAAATCGATCAAATGTATTGCCATTTCAAATTATCTTTGAAGATTAGCAACTGTGCATCAGCGGCTCCCTACCTATCATCGTTGAAATTGGAAGTTAAGCGCTAAGTAATGGTGGCATTCATGAGTGACTAGTACGAGCTATTTCCCACTTAGGGATTTCTGTACCGTTAATCTGATAACACGACGGCATGCAAGTTACCTATGGCTACCAGAAATGAGGCAGTGGATTGTCGCTAAAGCTCAGCTGGGACATAGCTACCTGCGTATGTGCGACACCAGTGACGGAGTGGGGTGGAAAGGGGAGTGGAGAGGGAGAGAGATGATATAGCGTTAGAGATCGGGTGCTGCCGTGTGGCGATGGAGGAGCACGAAATCTCTATGCGGGAACTGCAGGGCGGCTGAACGGGGTAACGCCCCTCGCCGACGGCGGTGTGTAATTGCCACTATGTTTTATCCGTGCGCTCGCTGGCCGAGATAGCCAATTCCCGTCCGCTGTCCGTGTGTGCGCGCGCGTCTCTGTGCGCTGGGAGGGCGTAACAGAGAGAGAATCGAGAAAAAATGTAGCTCGTGTGGCGAGGTGATGGCGAGCTGGTGGTAGTTACCAGTGATCCCGTTACGATGTGTTAAGGAATGCAATCGTGTTCGCCACCGGTCAGTGGTACACCCAGTCCCCCAACCCGTCTCTCTCTCTCTCTCTCTCGCTCTCTCTCTCTCTCTCTCTCTCCCTCTCCCTCTCTGTGTGTGTGTGTCTCCCTCCCTCTCTCTCTCTCTCTCTCTCTCTTCCCCATCACTTCTCTCATCGATTACCGGCTTAACGAGACTGGCCGCCCACCGTCGCCCAGCCCGTGCAGTTGAGCCCTTTGTTCGCAACTACGCCTTCGTATCAGACAGATGTCCTATATCCTCAGTATCTGATGAAAGAGACGTCACTGTAATGGAGGTCAGCAGGAGGCAGAAATACGGCTCTTTGGCAGTACGTGCAATAAATGCATTCGACAGCTGCAGACACCACGATTGTCATTCTCCGCTCTCAGGATTTTAGCGCGTGGTATTAGATACGGCTTCTTCTCGCCACCATTACACACTTCACTATATCGGCAGAACCTAGTGTTTATATCTGTCAGAGATAGTCACCCGTATGAGTGGCTGGAGGAGGCGGGAGAGTGTTTGCCAGTAACTGAGCCATAAAACTACTGTGCGTGTCGTGATATTGCTATTTAAGATACAAATAGGTGCGCGATTGCTAGAAGTCTCCACTCTTTGCACAATTACATAATATAATTTATCATGCTGAAACAAATTAAATAATATACGAAAGAATATTGTCATGTTAACTAATGGTAGTATAAGAGTTCAATAACTCAAAATAATAAAATGTGTGGAGACTATAAAAGAAGATAAAACAATAATTCTAATGAGCAGGCTGTTAACGGATAGTGGAAGATGTTCCTTAGTGGATTAACAAGTTATTAAAAATTTTAATTGGAAAGAACAGAAAAAAAGCTTTATCGTCAAATAGTTTAATTTACGTCAGTAAATATTGAGATAATTTGACAAATGATATGAAAAATGCACAGGCACAGAGAGGGAGCATTATGCCACCGACAGGTTCATTCCAGCAATCAGATGTGCGAAACCACTCCCATTATATAGTTGACAGCATTTTGGGCACATGAGAAAAATGGGCCAAGAAGGAAACAGAAAACGCTGTAGATAATAGGGAAGAATAAATTAACTGGCGTGAATGAGATAAGGACGAAGATGTAGTAAAGGCTTATATCTTCGACAATAATGGCAATGTGAAGACTTAAGTTTCGGTAGAGGAAGTAGAGTCAGCTTTGCAAGGTTTTGAAGAGGTGAGCTGTTAGATAAAGGAGGCAGCAATAATAATGTCAGGGAACCTATTAGCTTTATGGACTTGCCACAATTTGTTAAAGCGGACGCCAGTATTATAGATAGCAATGTGGAGCAGAACGTAGTTCCTCAGAGGTAGTTCATTTGTAGCAAACGATAATAGAGGGAGTCGTCAAGTGCTTTGATTTAAAACTGATGGAAAGATAGGAGAAGGGACTCGAGAATGTAGAGGCTGATGACCCCGTGAATATGAGCGTAAATGTACTTGTAGCTGGACGAATCTACTGTTATATCATCCTTGTTTAATCATGCTCAGTTTAAGTGTAGAAATGTTAACTGCTATAGATCTTTTAACAATATGTCAAGGAAAGATTGACTTTGATCAGAGCCCCCTTCGTATTAACTTTACCATATTCTCAAGTGATAACAAAGCCTTTCGTTGGAAACTTGGTGGATAGTAAAAATAAAGCTTGGAAACTGCCTATTAGAGCAATGATAGGTAATGTATAATTACAAGAAGATACTGAATTCGAGAATAATGTGCAAGATGCTGATATGAAAGAGAACTATATCCGCAATGAAACAGTGGCTAAGGGAGAATCAATAGATAAATTTATGATAAGAGGTTCAGGCAGGAAAAAAGGCATGCAGCAAAATCTTCCTCCGTCCCTCTCCCCCATCCCTCGTTTTAACATTAGTGAACATGTGTTAGTTTAAACTAAAAAGAGATCTAAGAACAATTCAGCGAAAACAGAGAAGTTTATGCATGTTCTCAAGGACCTTTCAAGATAATAGGTAAGCCTCAAGCAGGTGCATACCATTTGGAATACCCGAAAAGTAAGAGAGCAGAAGGAAGGCGAAACATTGTAGGTCTAAGGTCTTTCAAAACTGATAGTAATGAAGTTCTGTAGGACACACAGTTTGCCGTACTCTACAGTTCCAGATCGATGAAACTTTATTTCCCTTTCAAGTTTCATTGTCTGCTTCTGTCCTGTCTATAATAACTAATAAATTTATGCCTTCGTGCTGTACAGATGGTAGTAGTTTGTAAGTGACGGTAAATAGATTTGGCAGATACGCAGTTTGGCGTACTGTACAGTCCCTTTCAAGTTTCATTATCTTTTCCTGTTCTACCTATAGTAAGTAAGTAACATATACTATCATGTTGTATGTAAGTTACTAGTTTGTAAAATCTTCCTTATAAGTAAGAATGATTCATAAAAAGACTAAACCCGATTGATGACTTATCAGAGAATAAGAGAGATAGTTTGCAGTAGTAAATTCTAAATGTTAATATGGCAGTGGGTAACTATCAGCACCACTGACAGAAAAATAATGGCTAGGTTAAATTCATAATAAATCAGATCCACAAAAAGGATTCGCAACAACAAAATACAGATATTTTGCGTTAAGAGAAGTAATTTAAGCCGAAAATTCCTAAAATGTGAAAAGAATAAATTCTGTATAAATTAATAACTTTGCATTGGAAGTAAGTCTATCTGTAAGTAAGAGAGCAGTGATATGCTGCCAACAGAGGTAAACCAAAGCGTTTTGATATTAATTGTAGGAGACGTATGGAAGTGGTTTGAGGATCGCACCAAAAACATATCAATAGGCTGACAAAGATAAAAGGGGGAAAGAAACGTCAAAATGTATGGATAAATGAAACTAGTGAGAAATAGAAGTAATGAGGTCAGTAGGCTGGCATGTATCGTAAAATAGTGGAAATTGGTGAGTAATTCCCTCACTTCTCGTAAGAAGGTTGAGAAACTCTTAACTTTGCTTAAGGCAGACTGTCATTTAACAGATAAATATTGACACATACAGACAACACAGGTAAACGAATGTGTTAAGAAATACAGATTGCAGAGTATTGGTACATTATAATGAAAACAGCTTTTCGATTATGTGTGTGACAAAGCAAAGTAACTGCTGTCAAACAAATAACTTCTTTAGTATACTGATCCATATGAAGATAGTCTACTAAGATTACTCAAACTTCGAAGTAAAGAAACATCTAAGGTAATGAAGTAAATCGCAAACTAGCCAAAAATGTTAATACTTTAAAATTGTATGTTGAATTTCGGAGAGTATTAGCTTTGGTTTATAAAAAATCTATTGCAAAGCTTGTGACTCAAGCTTAATAATGATGTAATTAGTACAAGTAAGCGAGACTAACATCACGATGTTATGAAATGGAGACTGCTAATAATCATTCTGAAAAAGTTAATAATAGATTTACAAATTATAAATCACAAGAAGTTATTCCTGATAACTTCTCAATTGCTTATTTAAATTATAGAAGGAAAAACAGAACATAGAATGTGTTTGGTCTTTCCTTAGATGTTAGACGAGAACAGAAGCTTAGGCTATCTTTCTCAGGGACATGGAGGCTTCATGAAAGGCAGCCTACAAGCTTATGGAGAAAGAAGGGAGGACATCTAGCAACGTGGCTGCCGCCTTTCCCCTTTCGTAATAATCGTGAAGAACGCCATACATAGTGACTTCCCAACCTCTACCATCAGCGTTTCAGTAAAAGTGATTAGTGAAGATAAACACCTCAGTGCCTATGGTTGTGATCTAATAGCCAATACTGAAAAGCGATATGTTTTGTGTGTTTTTCTTTCAAGTAAAGACTGAAAATTCTCCTATGTGTGATATATATATATATATATATATATATATATATATATATATATATATATATATATATATATCACACATAGAAGAATTTTAGTTAGTTAGTTAGTTAGAGACTTTATATAAAGTCACTAACTATTGCCACCAAGAATAGCTCTGAAAGTATGACAGGGACTGAAAAGTTTGTGGGACAAAAGTTGCATGGGACAATGGGGGCCATAACATGACGTTGCTATTTGTTGCTAGGTGGGGTCGCTTCAGAGATTTGAAGGTCAATTTTGATTTTTTTAAATGGGATGCTGCCACTAGTGTACTTTACATACGTACGACTAGAATTTCAAAACATAACTCCATTGTGGAGTCTATTAAATGCATTTCGCGTTGACGTCAACGCTATGTTTCAAGCTTTAGTTACAAATGTCACCTCTGCTTTGGTTAGTAACTAAAAAGCATTCCGCTGAAAATGCAACAAAAACAGCGACACATTTTCGCCTGGCTTGTTAATCATTTGTAACGTTCAGGGTAGCATCATGAGTGGTTCAAAATATGGTTCAATTGGCTCTGAGCACTATGCGACTCAACTGCTGAGGTCATCAGTCGCCTAGAACTTAGAACTAATTAAACCTAACTAACCTAAGGACATCACACACATCCATGCCCGAGGCAGGATTCGAACCTGCGACCGTAGCGGTCACGCGGTTCCAGACTGAAGCGCCTTTAACCGCACGGCCACACCGGTCGGCTCATCATGAGTGGTGTTCTTTGAGTAAAACCTACACATTTCTCTTGTTACGATATCAGAATATGCTTCTTTTGTCAAAACACAGAGGAGTTCAGGCTGTATCATCTCACTAACTACTCCTGCAGACGCAACTGGGACAAAATTTTCAAACAGTGTTTATTAAATGACCAATCGAGGAAAAGAAAGGACAACAATCTATAAAAATACGTCCATGGTACAAAAACATACTTGTGATGTCTTCAGTTATGCTGTTCCAATCCCCATGGCATTTCTCACTTCACCAGCTATCAATGGCCCTTAAAACTTAGATTCTTTCATCTAAAATGTCTGTAGTTGGTGGAATAATATGGGAGGTAATGAAGTTTCGCATAATAAGCATGCTTTCCTCTTTGCACGTTATTTTTTACCAAAATCTCTTTTTGATATCTAAGACTGTTTATGGAAATGAGGAATGTTGCAGATAATCCTCTCTGCCGTTATCGCTGTTGCACGCTATCGCTGATAAGTGTGCTACATGAGATAAATTTTCTCCAGACTGGTGATAGAAACCTCCACCCATGTCTAAAGAAACATTCTGTATACTAGCTAAATTTCATATGCAGCAACATATTATAAAATATGCACCAAACGCAGAATCACAGCGACCCCTATTTCTCACTGCAAACTTTTTCCAATTTCGCGCATTGTCTTACTTACATGCAATTGCCACAAGGACAATGACGATTAACGAAATAATGGGCACATCGTCATGAAGCTTATTTATAAAGCTGTAAGTAACGCAAAATGAAATCTTTTTACTGAATAGTTTCTATAAAATCGTTTGAAAAAGTTTGCAGTGCGTGCGCCTCGATTCAGTTTTCGCCGACCGGCCGAAAGGGGGCAAATACTGTCGGCGTCCCTTTCCAAACAAAACATGCTAGTAAACTTCTCTTTCCCAAGAATGCTCTTTTCCCCAGTGCTATTATGCTTTCGATGTTCTCCTCGCTCCGTCCGTCATTTGTTATTTTGCTGCCTAGTTGGTATAATTCCTTAAATTCATCTACTTCTTGACCATCAATCGTAATGTTAAGTTTCTCGCTGTTCTCATTTCTGCTACTTCTCATTACTTTCGTCTTTCTTAGATTTGCTCTCCGTTCATATTCTATACTCATTAGACTGTTTATTCCATTCAGCAGATCATTTGATTCTTCCTCACTTTCATTCAGGATACAATGTCATTAGCAGATCGTATCACCTTGAATTTTAATTCCATTCCTGAACCTTTCTTTTATGCCATTCATTGCTTCTTCGATGTACAGATTGAATAGTAGGGATTAAGGACTACGTCCCTGTCTTACACTATTTTTAATCCGAACACTTAGATCTTGGTAGTATTTTCTTATTATCCCCACTTGATTGTACATACTGTATATTACAAGTCTCTCCCTATAGCTTACCCCCCTTTTTCTCAAGATTTCTAACATCTTGCACCATCTTACATTGTCGAACGCTTTTTCACGTCGACAAATCCTATGACGTGTCTTGATTTTTCTTTAATCTCCCTTCCATTAACAATCGCAACATCAGGATTCGCTTTATCTTTCCTAAAGGCAAATTGATCGTCATCTCACAAATCCTCAATTTTCTTTTCCATTCTTCTATAAATTATTCTTGTCAGCAACTTGGGTGAATGACTGTTAAGCTGATTGTGTGATAATTCTCGCACTTGTCCGCTCATGCAGTCTTCGGAAATGTGTGGATTATATCTCTCCCAGAAGTCAGGTGGTACACCGCCAGACTCATATATTCTACAGATCAACGTCAGTCGTCGTTTGATGGTCACTTCCCCCAATGATTTTAGAAATTCTAATGGGATGTTATCAATCCCTTCGGCCTTATTTGATCTTAACTCCTCCAAATCTCTCTTACATTCTGATTCTAATACTGGTTCCCTAGTACTTCTAAATCGACTCCTGTTCTTCTTCTATCACATCAGACAAATATCAGCCCCCCCCCCCCCCCTCACAGAGGGCTTCAATGTATTTTTTCCACCTATCCGTTCTCTCCTCTGAATTTGACAGTGGAATTCCCGTTGCACTCTTAATGGCACCATACCACCTTTGTTTTTAATTTCACCGAAGGTTGTTTCGACTTCCCTATATGCTGAGTCATACATCCGATGATCATTTCTTTTTCGATTTCTTCACATTTTTCGTGCAGCCACTTCGTCTTAGCTACTCTGCTTTTTCTGTTTATTTCATTTCTCCGTGACTTGTATATCTGTATTCCTGAATTTCCCTAAACATTTCCTTACTCTCTTCTTTCATCGATCAGCTGAAGTATTTATTCTGTCACCCATGGATTCTTCGCAGTTATCGTCTTGTGCCTATGTTTTTCTTTTCAATATCTGTGATTGCCCTTTTTAGATATATCCATTCCTCCTCAATTGTACTGCCCTCTGAGCTATTCCTTATAGCTGTATCATTAGCCTTACAGAGCTTCGAAAATATCTAGTCATTCCTTAGTACTACCGTACCCCACTTCTTTGTGTATTGATTCTTCCTGATAAGTCTCTTAAAGTTCAGCGTAATCTTCGTCACTACTGCATTGTGATCTGAGAGTATTTCTTCTCCCGTGTACGCCTTACAATCTAGTATCTGATTTCGGAATCTCTGTCTGACGATGATGTAATCTAACTGAAATGTTACCGCATCACTCGGCATTTTCCAAGCATACCTCCTCCTATTGTATTTCTTGAACAGAGTATTCCCTATTACTAGTTGAAATTTATTACAAAACTCCATTAACCTATCTCCTGTCACATTCCTTGTGCCAAGCCCATATTCTCCTGTAATCTTTCCTTCTTCTGCTTTCTCTACAGCAGCATTCCAGCTCCCATGCTTATTAGATTTTCCTCTACGTACTGTATTACCATTTCTACACCCTCACATACCATCTCTATTTCTTCATCTACAGCTTCCGGCGTCGGCATGTAAACTAGAACTATTGTTGTCGGTTTGCTGTCGATTCTAATGAAAACAACTATGTCGGTGAACTATTCTCAGTAACACAGTCTTTGCCCTCCCTTCCTGTTCATAATGCATCCTACTCCTTTTATATTATATTCTTCTGCTGTTGATTTAACCCTGTACTCATCTGACAAGAAATCCTTGTCTTCTTTCCACTCCAATACACTTCACTGACCCCCTACTATATCTAGGTTGAGCCTTTGCATTTCCCTTTTCAGATTTTCCAGTTTCTGAACCACTTTCAAGCTTCTGACATTCCATGCCCAGACTCGAAGCACGTTATTTTTTCGATGGTTATTGAATCTTTTTCTCATGATAACCTTCCTCTTGACAGTCCTCTGTAATTCCGAATCAGCGCCTATTCCGGAATCTTTTGCCAATGTAGAGATAATCATTTTCCGCTCTGTTAAAGAAATTGGAGGAAAGGGCTAGGGAAAAAGATATGAAACAAGTCGAGCATGGAGCCGCACAGGATGGAAGATGAATCGGAGCCGCTCGAGATCGAAACTTAGTCAAACTCGAAGCTGAACGGGATAGAAAATTAGCTAAAAGAGACCAGAAAGTCTTTGCTGATTTGTAACAGATGTACATTATGTTAGCTAAAGTAAACTGAAAACGTGAAAGGCTGCCTGATTCCGTAAACCAATTGAAGGTTGAAGTTAAATCAGATATATATTTTAGACCATCGCAAACTAAATCAGATATACAGTACAATCTCTCACTCAGAAAATGGCAACTATGGAAGTAGAAAATAAGAAACAAATTGACGTATATTTAGTGAAGCAGTCCCAAAAGTGTGGGGACGGCGAGTCCGAATGGACAGACTGAAAATACCAAAATAAATCAGCGTGTGTTTTTTAATATAAGGTCAGTAGTGCAAAGAATGAAGAAACCCGGATTTAATACTGATGAAATTATTGGAGGATTTAAAGTCGAGTTTAAACAAATCAAAAGCAAAGTTGTTTTACAGATTTCCAAATGGTAATGCGAAGTAGACCTTAAGTTGGAAACAGAAAATCCAATTGAAAATAAGAACGGGAAAAACGCGTTTCTGCATCGATTTAAAACAGATGAAAGTAATTCTCCTGCGTTTAAATCAGACATCAAATATGAGAATGGAAAAAAAACATGTTAAGCATGTATTCTGATCCATTCGAAGATATGCTACACAATGTTCTGTCGCTCTTGTTATTAAAACTCGAACAGAGCATACTGAAAAAGAGACATTTTCGAACTTATTCGTCCGAAAAGGACATTCCACTTATCATAATATTCATTAAAATCTTATAAACATTTTTCCTAGGTCAGAAAATCGTGGAATTTATATAATAAAATACAATTTATTGTATCCTATGTAACCGGAGTTGCTCCTTTATGGGCCAACGACACAGCAGAACATTGTGGTAGAACGAAAAATTTGAAAACATATTTATAGTTAAATTTTGGTCGAGTTAGCAAGAAAAATTATATCAAGAGGTATGTAGTTCTGAATACCACAATTTGAAAAAATGTAGCTTAAGAAGATATTTCAAATGCTATATTAACAAAACTAGATATTGGGATGAAGCAGTCCTTCAGAGTTCTCCGAATTCTTAGAGCAAAATTAAAAATTAACATTGTAGAAGAACTGATTTATTTGTCGGACACGGATATAGAATGTTTTTTGTCATTGCTAGATTCATTAGACTTGATTCAAGAAGACATGAAACAAAGGTAATGGAAATAATAATTCTAATGAAAACGCTTGAGCAAACTATAGTAATTTAATAGGGGTAGCAATATTAATCAGAATCGTAATAGGAACGGATATGGTTATGGTACAGCAAATTTAGGGTATCCTACAGACACACCTGTACGTTTCAATCAGAGTTTTCATCTTACGACGATCAGAACAACAATTATGGTTGCAGCACAAAGCTAAAGGGTGAAGAAGAAATGATGAAAATATTAATTGCAACAACTACAACAATAATAGGAATTTTAAGAGCCACTGGCTTAATAGTTACTGAGGTTCTTGGCAGCCATCTGCTGCTGCAATGGCAACTGTGCAGAATTTGCAGATGCAGAACGAAATAAATGGTAATGCTAACAATTCACAACTTGTACAAGATCCAGCCCCATCCTGGACACAACCATTTCATTGAGTTATAATTGTTGACCCCCCCATGAACCATGGACCTTGCCGTTGGTGGGGAGGCTTGCGTGTCTCAGCGATACAGATAGCCGTACCGTAGGTACAACCACAACGGAGGGGTATCTGTTGAGATGCCCGAGAAACGTGTGGTTCCTGAAGAGGGGCAGCAGCCTTTTCAGTAGTTGAAAGGGCAACAGTCTGGATGATTGACTGATCTGGCCTTGTAACAATAACCAAAACGGCCTTGCTGTGCTCGTACTGCGGACGGCTGAAAGTAAGGGGAAACTACGGCCGTAATTTTTCCCGAGGACATGCAGCTTTACTGTACGATTAAATGATAATGGCGTCCTCTTGGGTAAAATATTCCGGAGGTAAAATAGTCCCCCATTCGGATCTCCGGGCGGTGAATACTCAAGAGGACGTCGTTACCAGGAGAAAGAAAACTGGCGTCTGGAGACATTTGGGGCGGTACGAGGAACAAGACTTTTGGTCAGGTGAATACAGGGTTATAAATACAAACTCAAATAGGGGTAATGCAGGAGTAGGTTTAATAATGAATAAAACAGCTACTACAGTAGTACATGTTTATATGCCAACTAGCTCTGCAGATGACGGAGAAATTGAAGAAATGTATGATGAAATAAAAGAAATTATTCAGATAGTAAAGGGAGACGAAAATTTAATAGTCATGGGTGACTGGAATTCGAGTGTAGGAAAAGGGAGAGAAGGAAACGTAATAGGTGAATGTGGACTGGGGCTAAGAAATGAAAGAGGCAGCCGCCTCGTAGAATTTTGCACAGGTTGTATACATGGAAGAACCCTGGAGATATTAAAAGGTATCAGATAGATTGTATAATGGTAAGACAGAGACTTAGGAACCAGGTTTTAAATTGTAAGACATTTCCAGGGGCAGATCTGGACTCTGACCACAATCTATTGGTTATGACCATGTAGATTAAAACTGAAGAAACTGCAAAAAGGTGGGAATTTAAGGAGATTGGACCTGGATAAACTGACTAAACCAGAGGTTGTACAGAGTTTCAGGGAGAGCATAAGGGAACAATTGACAGGAATGGGGGAAAGAAATACAGTAGAAGCAGAATGGGTAGCTTTGAGGGAAGGCAGCAGAGGATCAAATAGGTAAATAGACGAGGGCTAGAAGAAATCCTTGGGTAACAGAAGAAATATTGAATTTAATTGATGAAAGGAGAAAATATTAAATTGCAGTAAATGAAGAAGGCAAAAAGAAATACAGACGTCTCAAAAATGAGATCGACAGGAAGTGCAAATTGGTTAAGCAGGGATGTCTAGAGGACAAATGTAAGGATGTAGAGGCTTATCTCACTAGGGGTAAGATAGATACTGCCTACAGGAAAATTAAAGATACCTTTGGAGATAAGAGAACCACTTGTGTGAAAATCAAGAGCTCAGGTGGAAACCCAGTTCTAAGCAAAGAAGGGAAAGCAGAAAGGTGGAAGGAGTATATAGAGGGTCTATACAAGGGCGATGTACTTGAGGACAATTTTATGGAAATGGAAGAGGATGTAGATGAAGATGAAATGGGATACGATACTGCGTGGAGAGTTTGACAGAGCACTGAAAGACCTGAGTCGAAACAAAGCCCCCGGAGTAGACAACATTCCATTGGAACTACTGACGGCCTTGGGTGAGCCAGTCCTGACTAAACTCTACCATCTGGTGAGCAAGATGTATGAAACAGGCGAAATACCCTCAGACTTCAAGAAGAATATAATAATTCCAATCCCAAAGAAAGCAAGTGTTGACAGACGTGAAAATTACCGAACAATCAGTTTAGTAAGCCACAGCTGCAAAATACTAACACGAATTCTTTTCAGACGAATGGAAAAACTAGTAGAAGCCGACCTCGGGGAAGATCAGTTTGGATTCCGTAGAAATACTGGAACACGTGAGGCAATACTGACCTTACGACTTACCTTAGAAGAAATATTAAGGAAAGGCAAACGTACGTTTCTAGCATTTGTAGACTATAGAAAGCTTTTGACAATGTTGACTGGAATACTCTCTTTCAAATTCTAAAGGTGGCAGGGGTAAAATGCAGGGAGCAAAAGGCTATTTACAATTTGTACAGAAACCAGATGGCAGTTACAAGAGTCGAGGGACATGAAAGGGAAGCAGTGGTTGGGAAGGGAGAGAGGCAGGGTTGTAGCCTCTCCCCGATGTTATTCAATCTGTATATTGAGAAAGCAGTAAAGGAAACAAAAGAAAAATTCGGACTAGGTATTAAAATCCTTTATTTTGGGATGGGATTTCCTGTGCGAGAGGAAAACAAAAATGGACCTCGAGGCAAGAGCTTTGTATTTAGAAAGCAACAGTAATAACGTCAAGCTGGATCTTCTGAAAACACCAGAGTTGCATTATAAATATTGTCAGCGTATTAATAGCAGATGTGTTCCTCCCAAGTTGCTACATATGGCAGCCGATTTTTGTTCGAACAAGTAAACTCGAGAACAGGGAGTATAAAAAAGTAATGTTATGAGGATTAAAGTAGCTGAATTTGAACATATGATAAATGACCAGTAAGGGGAACTGCACTGGTTTTTGTCTAGGTACATTAAAGTTTTCGACGACACACTTGCCATCTTAAAAGACCGCGTTTGTCATACGGAGGTTTATTCTCGTAAAACATTATTCTGCTCCTTGGCCATAAAACGAAGCGGTAACCAAAGAAATCCTCAAAGTGTGAGACTCAACATACATTACCAGACTGGCAATTCCCTATACAGTATCATTGGTGTCACTGAAGCCAGCAGTTTAGAATAGCAATATGACAACGAGCGCAAAGGAAGTGTAAACAGCTGTATGTTTGCTGATAAAACACTCTTAAAAAATGGGAATTATCTGATACAACTATGTTACCTTTTGACTTTTGACATAATGGTCACTATATGCGTCGTGTTTGTGTGTAATTTTTCGTACAGCATATGGAAAATACAAGGAAAGAAACATGTCTCATTGCATTCATAAATAGAAACATCTTATGTTTTTGCTCTTTTACTGTATGTCTGCCTAAATCATTACAATACGATTTGTTTCATTCGAAATACCGGCAATATATAAATAGTTTGTCTATTTTAATAATCTAGTATTAACAGATTCAGATTGATGATGTACGTTTAACCAGTTTCTTCGAAAAGTATGCTCGTTATAAAAGTGTTCCTATAACCTGAACGTGCTTATGTCGTTGATGACAAGTGCCTTAATTCATTTGAGTGTTCTTACTAAACCTACAGTCTTCTTTAAATGTGTATATATGTAAACTGATGCTCTTCTAGTAACACGATTCTACATTGTTTGTGTTAAAATCAACTAGTATGCAAATATTTGTTCAACTCGAGAAATTCTTTAAGTCTCCTCGTGAACCCTGGAACGCCGTTTTGTCTCAGAAAATAGTGTTAGTTGCCCATAAAAATTCCTGATGCCGCCATCTTCCCTAACCAAACACCAGGCTTCAGTAAAAGCTAGGTATTTGCCAGTCTAGTAATGGCAGATCATAGAACAAACAAATTCTGGATATAGTAGTCCATCGTTGACCGTAGCTAATCCAGCGGAAGTATTCACGTAGTTCTGGCCACGTGGAACATACACAAAATCATTCTGGCCGTACATATGCGTCCAGAAAACCTAGAACTGTTACAAAAATTATATGCCGTTAAACTTTTTACTTCCGTGGATTTAAAATCTTCTTACTCGTAGATTATGTTTGATAAGGACTCTAGGAAGTAAATTGATTTGATCTTCTCTGGAAGAAGGTATCAAGGTTTTGTCTTTCGGATTGAATGTGAGTAGAGGAATATTTATTGTAGCGCATGGGAAGCATTAGAATGAGAACTGCGAGATACAGCTACTCTCTGTGTGGAGGATTCAGTAATAGCCACAGAAAAGTTGGGATGAGCACGCAGAACTGCTTAACAGGGTGTTTAAAAATTCGCATCATAAGGTGTCACTGCGAATCTAGAGAACTGAAAGTTCAGTAAGAAACAAAGTAAATTTCTGGACCATATCATGTCACTTTTGGAGAGAAAACCTCACCCGAAGAAACTATACGCAATTAGAAATTATCCACATCCCACTAATGAAAAGCTAAGTCGTTTCCTGGTCTCATGTCGTTTTTTAGAAAATTACTGCCTAATCAGTTATTAAACAACGATAATTTATTACCACTGTTGAGAAAGAACGCACCATGGCTTTGGACGCTCTTGTGTTCAGAGGATTATAAACAAATTAAGACTGGTCTATTAAATTCTAATATACTGTATCATCGAAATATGAATGAGGATTTTTATTCGGCTGCAGCCGCATCATTCAGTGGTTTGGATGCATTTCAATTTCAGGTCCTACCAGTGGACGAACAACAGGAAATTAGAGTTATCGGTTTCGCCAGCCGAGGTCTTTCGGACTACGAGAGAAGTTATACAGTAACAAAATTAGAAGTGCTTGCCGTAAGCTGGCAATTGGAGAAATTTAATTACTTTATATACGGAAAGCACATAAAATTATATTGTGATCACCAATTTGTAAGTTTTCAGTTACTTTGTAGATTGCTTCACTCCACAGTTTCCCGTTGGCGTGAGTGTTATAGAATTGAGATATAGAAAGAGACCATGTGAAGGGAAAAGGCAACATAGTGGCAGATGCTCTATACCGGCTCCCGCAATGTTTAACAAACTTCCACGAGATTGTTGAACAATCGTCTAGCTTTAAAGTAATGCCAATAAAAAAACTCTCCATTTAGACAACACTACATGACTGTGTGTATAAATATGGCAGGACTCCTAAATGGAGCAACTGTTAATACAAGGTAGTGATAAGGATGTATCGAAAAAGTTGAAACTATATTCTGACGTGTTGTTTTAGAAAGGTGATGACATTGTAAACACGTGGAAAGTGTATATTCTCTCCCAATTTCTGTTAAACTTTAAATGCTTTATTCATTACGTCTGGAGACATTTGGGGCGGAGAAATGTGGATCCAAGATGCTTAGTCACTGTTATTACACAAATTTAAGAAGAAAAGTTAATACATTATTTAGAACTTGTTTAATATGCCAAAAGGTTAAGTCTATAAATAAATGTAACAAAATTAATCTACATCCAATTATTACAAGTAAACCACTTCAAATGGTGACTTGCGATATAAGAGGGCCCCTACCCTCTGCAAGGAGTGGAATAAGGTATATCTAGCAGCATGTGATCTATTTACTAAGTGCCGAAAAATGTATCCCACATTGAAGAGCCAAAAAAACTGGTACACCTGCCTAATATCGTGTAGAGCCTTCGCGAGCACGCAGAAGTGCCGCAGCACGACCTGGCATGGGATCGAATAATGTCTGAAGAAGAGCTGGAAGAAAATGACACCACGAATCCTGCATGGCTGTCCATGAATCCGTAAGAGCACGAGGGGGTGGAGAGCTCTTGTGAACAGCACATTGTAAGGCATCACAGATTTTGTCAATAATTTCATATCTGGGAGTGTGGTGGCGAGCGGAAGTGTTTAAATTCAGAAGAGTTTTCCTGGAGCCACTCTGTAGCTTGTAGACGTGTGTGGTGTAACATTTCCCTGTTGGAACTGCCCACGTCCGTCGGAATGCCGGCCGAAGCGATGTCGGAGATTTGATGTTTCACCGGATTCCTTACATTCATGGTACCCTCGTGAAATGGCAGTACAAAAAAATCCCCACTTCACAGCTACTTTGGCGATTCTGTGTCCCATCGCTCGTGGGCCGACTATAAGACTAGGTTCAAACTAACTTAAATCTTGATAATCTGCCATCGTAGCAACAGTAACCGATCTTACAACTGCTCCAGACACTTGAATGCTTATATAGGCGTTCTACCTGTTTACGTATCGCTGTATTTGAATACGCATGCCTATACCAGTTTCTTTGGTGCTTCACTGTATAAGAGTAGCAACTACCGTCTCCAACATTAGAACATTTGTTAGAGAGTCCGCTGTTGGAGAAACCCCTATGCAAATCTGTCTGCCAATACTTCATATTTCGGCGGGACATAAGTGGAAAGAATTTGTAAGGGAACAGAACATTAAGCATACCTTAATATCTAGATTTCATCCCGAATCCAGTCCCATGGTATGTATCTTTAGTGAGTTCAATACGTTCTTCAGATCATATGTTGCCAAGAAACAAACCTAATGGGTTAACTAAGTATCCGTTTTGAGGGAATTTTTAATTATTTGCTCACTCTTCCATCAAGCAAACCCCGTCTGAAGTGATGCTAGATGAGGTAGAAAGAAACAAATGAACGGATCCACTTACGAAGGTAGCTGATTTGGTCGATAATAAAGAAGAGCAGCTACGAAGAGTGCTACAAGAGTTTCTGTTTAGCGCCCAAAAGCGGAAACTACAGTATTAATAAAGAAACAAAATTAAAAAAAAAATGGCAAGCTATGTCACCTGGGTCTCATTACCATTCTTGACATCCCTCAAGAAGGGAGTTATTTATTCATATACTCTGAAGCGAGAAGAATAAAGGAATTCCATCCTCACAAAGATGTTAAAATATTATGAATAACGAGTTTTTTATGTATCATGTTTGTTAGCTTTCAACGAGTGATGGAAGTATGAAAATTTCTTGATTATTCATGTCCGCAGCTATTACATGCATAATTTCAGAAAACATATTTATGTCATTAGTAGTAATGTGTGAAATACAAACAAATCTGGTGACTGTGGTTTAAAGTACTGTGCGAATAATTTTCCACTGATGTGATAAAGTATAAAATTCGATGAACAATTTTAATGACTGATGATCTTTCACCTCTTGATTATACGATTTTGTCTCAGTGAGCTTTCAGCTCATATTTGATGTAATTCATGGTTCTGTCTTACGGAGCCTTTAGCTCTTGTTTAGAACCAGTGATAAGTTTGTCTTGGTGAGCATTCACCCTTTAGATCTTATGAGAAATATTTTATGCCTTTTTCTTAAAGGATTCAATTTAAACGTCCTATCAATCTGTATATTGAGCAAGCAGTAAAGGAAACAAAAGAAAAATTCGGTGTAGGTATTAAAATCCGTGGAGAAGAAATAAAAACTTTGAGGTTCGCTGATGACATTGTAGTTCTGTCAGAGACAGCAAAGGTCTTGGAGGAGCAGTTGAACGGAATGGACAGTGTCTTGAAAGGAGGATATAAGATGAACATCAACAAAAGCAAAACGAGGATAATGGAATGTAGTCGAATTAAGTCGGGTGATGCTGAGGGAATTAGACTAGGAAATGAGACACTTAAAGTAGTAAAGGAGTTTTGCTATTTATGGAGTAAAATAACTGATGATGGTCGAAGTGGTGAAAATATAAAATGTAGACTGGCAATGGCAAGGAAAGCGTTTCTGAAGAAGAGAAATTTGTTAACATCGAGTATTGATTTAAGTGTCAGGAAGTCGTTTCTGAAAGTGAAACATGGACGATAAATAGTTTGGACAAGAAGAGAATAGAAGCTTTCGAAATGTGGTGCTACAGAAGAATGCTGAAGATTAGAAGGGTGGATCACATAACTAATGAGGAGGTATTGAATAGAATTGGGGAAAAGAGGAGTTTGTGGCACAACTTGACAAGAAGGAGGGATCGGTTGGTAATACATGTTCTGAGGCATCAAGGGATCACCAATTTAGTATTGGAGGGCAGCGTGGAGGGTAAAAATCGTAGATGGAGACCAAGAGATGAATACACTAAGCAGATTCAGAAGGATGTAGGTTGCAGTAAGTACTGGGAGATGAAGAAGCTTGCACAGGATAGAGTAGCATGGAGAGCTGCATCAATCCAATCTCAGGACTGAAGACCACAACAACAACAACATCAATCCGGAAATGAAATATTCTTTGTGAAAATGAAAAGCGTTTCCTGCGCAAGAGAATGTTAAAGATGTGTCGTACGTAAATCTGCACAGTGACAAGTCGTGTCCGAGCATAGGCTGAGGATAGGCTTTTTTTTAGACCTGACTCGTATTTTGCAAACGAAATTTTCCGGTTATTAATTTCGAGGCAGTATTTGATGAGAAAGGCTAGCAGCGAATACTAACTTCCGCTAAAATCTCAGTAAATGAGTACAGCTCCGTAATTGTTTGTGTGTATTTAACCGACTGTGACTGAAACTTTATTTTGAAATTGAGTATAAATAACTTCGATCTGAGCTTTTAAAATGTCGACCTGCAGAGAGACTCCTATAATTCACTCCGTTACATTACTTGCGATACGGACTGTACCAACAAATCTCACAATAATGCTCGAGTCACTAACTCGCATAAGCGTTCGATCAGATGGTAGAAGCACAAACTGTGAAACGAACTGTAATTACAGCATTCACAAAGACCTATGAGACGAAAGCAGTGACAAAATGAATTGGCGAATGATAATCTATCGTGACGCTGATGTAAATACGACTTAACTAAAGTGCACATCCGGAATGATGGGCAACTAACCCTTAAACCTGTCTGCATTCCAGGTATTCCAAGTAATTATACCATTCTCATTATGTTGTACAATTGTTCCATGTCTCAAAGTTGGAGTGCTCGAAGCTGTCCAATACAGACGGCTGTACTCACAACTATGCAGCTTGCTGCTTGCTCTCTGGGGGGAGAGGGTGCGAGGGGTGGGGACAGGAGTTCCTCGAGAAAGGTTCCTACTGGGTCTAGGTTCATATAACCGTCAGCCACAGACCTAGCAGGTATGCTAGCTGGAACTCAGTATTAGTTCCACGGGAAAGGATCCCAGTGGGTTTCGGTTCAGATAACCGCCAGCCACATACCTTGTAGGTCCCCACCCGGCATTCAGTCTTGCAGACATAAGAAAAAGACAACTAGAACGAAGAACAAACAAACGAAAACATTAAAATTATATATTCGATGTATATAAAAATGACAAACTGATGATTATGCTGCGATTTTAAAGATGTTGAGATAATTAATGAGCAAATTCTTAGCCTAAATAGGGCTTAAAATGAAATGTTTAAGACATTTTCCGTGTATACGTAACTGATCCATTTAATGAGCAAAAATAAATAAGCTCAGTTTTAGTCACGAAATATCTAAGCTTAAGCTATGAGCAACAGTGTAGGATATCACATAGAACAGTTGAATATTAATGTCTGAACAACTTGTTTAAGCTCATATGGTTTTTTATTTTTAAATGTAACTTGATTTTTAAATGTAGTTTTAACAATTAAATATGATTTAACGAGAGAGAAAGAAAGGTGAAATATTTGTCGTGGTTCCTTACTGACTATTGAGGCCAATGAAACAAACTTTCACTCTCCCCAGTCTCTTATACGGCCTTAAGTCGCTTCTTGAGGCGTGGCGCCTTATACCGCTCCTGTCTTGAGCCCGTGTATCGGGAGAATGACTCATGCGTGCACAGTAACAGAAGATCTGAAGTGGTTTTAGTCGAGTACGTAGTTCTAATTTTTATCTGCTAGAGGACAGTAGCGGACAGGACTAAACGCAAAGAACTATAATGCAGTTAAGAATTTTGACTATCAGAGTTCAGTAGTGCACAGAGATATTCAAGAAATAGGTCAAGAGAATATTTTTGTGAATTGCTCTGTTTATTTCTTGAAGGATTTTTTGTTTATTTGTGTTTGTGCAGCTTTGTATATGTTTTTAGTACTGTAAATGATGCGTTAATGCGGTCTAAAGTAAATCTGTAGATCATTGTTATACTGCTGAACGCTGTACGAACCAGTGTGAGATAGTTTTAAGACAGTGTGAATGCAGACGACGGGGAATTTTGTATTGCAATATGTTAATAAAGTTTATGGTAAAAGTGAAGCTAATTCGAGGGCAAATGAAAATAGCTAATAACGTAAAGTGTAAACTAAATATCAGAAGATTAACTACTTATTTCGGGAAAAAGTACAGTTCGAAAGTGTGTTATTTCTTGATTGGTTAGTTATGAAAAGCGGGCACTAATGCGGGAGAATGTTTTTCTATTGGCCTTAAAGGAAACTGACCAATGAGAACGGAGTATTCTTCGCGCGTCTTTTCTCTTGGAGATGTACAGCGCTTATAGCAGTCTAAGGGAGTCGAAGCCCAGCCACCTTTCAATGGTACGGTCGTGTGTAGTAGGAGACCGAAGGAAATTATAATTTCCCGGTTTTAGTTGTGCTACACATTTCAAATGTGTTTTAAAGTGAAGGCATATTTATTCCTGTGTGTCTTTTAAGAAAATACGGATTTTTAAAGTAATTTGGTGTATGAGAAAAGATAGTAATTCCGCGAGGCATATTGAGCAGATCGGTGATTAAAAACTTGAGCGCATTAGACACTTCGAGACTTAATAGTATGGCGAGCATTTTCATTTAAGAACAATCCGTGCTTAGTAGCTGTTCGTATTTCGGGAAATAAGTTACCATGAAATCGCTAACGTGAATGAAAAGGTTTGTGCCTAATTGTGTTAAGATTAGCACGGGCTTGAAGTAAACGCGTGCATCTCAAAGTTCAGAATATACCGAATCTTTGCCACTATTTCCATATTTCATTCAAAATTAAGGCCTTTTCCGGATTCTTAGAATAGTTACGTTGTAAGCAGCCTCATGCGAGTCGCAGTACGGTAGGTTTGTGCTCGACTTTCCTACCGGCGATCTGCTACAACGAATTCACGGGTAGGTGCAGATAAAGGACGAACGTAGCCTCGCCTTCGCAAACTTAAGACTTTTTAGTAAAAAAATAATTAGTTCGTATACTATAACAAATATTTAAGATATATTATTAATGTTGAAATAACTGGATTCCCAAGAACCTATAGGCTACGGAAGCTCAAGATCTGTCATTTTATTGTTTCCACTTTCTTATAAATAGCGATGTAATCCTTTGTTTCTCTCTCTCTGTTCTTGTCCCTTGTGTGCTTGTTTCTCGCTCTGGGTAGCATTGATGTCTGTTATTGTACTAGAAAAGCTGATCTGTGGAAATATATTGAAGAGGGAGAAAATAACGGATTTTATTTGATAAATCTTCAACCAGCGAAACCGTGGGAATATAACTCGGCAGATAATAAATATTTTCAAGTCTCCATGGTAGTAATTTAGTTCAAAAAGAGAAATAATTAATCTGAAGCAGTTTGTGGACATTTATGGGTAGTGATTGTATTAACTGAAACCATCCAATAATGTTAACTGGCAAATTTACGCTACGTAGTGTAGGAGTAGCTAACTTGTCTCATTATATTACTGATTCTCGCGTTCTTATGATATCTTTGGCTAGCATTGTTCCCAACAATACTGAAACGTGAAAAATGAACTAAAGCTCTTTTTAAATCTGCTCAATAGCTAGAACTGACTATATGTATCGGGTATCAGTGATTTTATCATGGCATTGTCTCTCAAACATTGATATGGCTAAATTATCGGTTACTATTTGTCTAGTTCTCCGTACAAGATTAATCGAAATTTAGCACGTGTCTGAGATATTAAGATCAATAATTAACGAAACCTTATCGAAATTTCGCAACATTCAGCGCCGGGGGAAATGCCGCATGCGCCAGCATCCTAATGAACGTAAAGAGTGTCCACAGCCTGTTGAATGTATGGTTTCCTGACAATCTGCAACAAGAAACAAACAGAGGTGATCGCAAACAGCCGTTGACAGGAGTAATCTGAGCGTACGCCATTTACATCAGCCAACACGTCGTGGTCTACAGAGACATCTAAAGTGACTGATGTACCGTTGACAGTACCACCGTCTGTCGTCCCATCCATAACTGTCACACACACAGAAGTTGACGAAAGTATTGCTAAGCGGTGTATTCAGCAGGTGCACCGCTTTCACTGTTAGAATACAAATATTGGCGAGTTACCTTTCAGAAGAAACGACGTAATAAGGATCCACTTCCGCATCTACATAGATACGCCGCCAGCCACCGTACGGCGCTTGGCGGAGGGCACCCTACACCGCTACTTGTCATTTCCTTTCCTGCTCCACAACAGAGCGTGGGAGAAACAACTGTCTATCTCCCTACAGTGACTCAATTTCTGCACCTTACCGTTCACCTCAGCATTATCTGCAAACAGCAGCTCCCAGTAAATTTGATGTCCGCCAAATCATTTATGTATATAGAGAACAACAGCATTCCAATCACACTTCCCTTGTCTCTGATGAACACCCGTCGTCGAGAACAACATACTGGTTTCTATTACTTACGAAGTCCTCGAGACACTCACGTATCTGCAGACTTATTCCACATGCTCGTACGTTCGTTAAGAGCCTGCAGTGGGGCACAGTGTCAAACGCTTTCCTGAACTCTAGGAATATGAAATCTGCCTGTTGACCTTCACCCATGGTTCACAGTGTATCACGTGAGAAAAGGGCAAGTTGAGTTTCACGCAAGCGATGCTTTCTAAAACCATGCTGATTCATGGACATAAGCTTCAGTCTCAACAAAATTGCGAATATGTTAAAGGAGTCCGCAAAAATCGAAGTTAGGGATATTGGTCTATAATTCTGCGGGTCCGTTCTGTTACCCTTCTTATATACAGGAGTCACCTGCGGTTTTTTTTTCAGTCGCTTGAGACTTTGTGCTGGGCGCTCTCTTACTCCACCACCATAATAATCTAAGACCAGAAGCAGTATCTCTGGGTCTGCGGTCTTATACAAATATGCCCCATTATACTCCATTCAAAATACTCCATGAGCTTAACCTCGTAGTCTAAAAGATGATTATCTGTGAAGTACAGACAAGTCCCCACTGAATTATTCGAGGCTAAGAGGAAAGAGAAATTACACTCGTACCCGGATTCAAACTACCGTCCGGCCATCCTGATTTAGGTTTTCCGTCATTTTCCTAAATACCTTAAGGCAAATGCCGGGATGGTTCCTTATAAAGAGCACGGCCACTGTCCTTCTCGATCCCTTCCCTAACCCGTGCTTGTGCTCCTTTCTAATGACCTCGTTGTCGACGGGAGGTTAAACAATAATCTCATCCTCCTCCAGGAAAGAGGAATACGGACTATTGTCTCTCACACTCAAACTTTCATCTCCAATGCGAAGAGATGTCGTAGTAATATTTTGTTAGTTTGTTGGAAAACGGGAAATGGTCTACTGTAAATAATTGTTTAATAACTGTTTGTTCTGCTAGGCAGTGGAGACACTGCGCTAGAGAATGAGACATGGCGAAATTGCAAGAAGCTCTGCAGCTACTGAAACATATGCGTGACACTGTAGCACAACCAACAGGAGACAACACAGTTTTCTCGGAAGCACATTACCTTTTTACTGTGATTTCAGCTAACATGTAGTGCTGAAAAAGCAAAATATTTTCTACAGTATACCGACCAGATATAAAAGCTGCCCCGTCAAGTAGAAAAGAGTTTACGTGCAAAAGGACGCATACAGTAGCAAACCTTGTGGACCCACGGTATTAGAGGAGGACTCTTACTGCAAACAAGGGAAGTCAACAAACATGTAGCAACGCTAAGCAATATGCTTCAGTTTCATTCCGCTATTCTAGCAGCATGTCCATCGGATTTTCGAGCAGTAGTTGCTTGCTGTTTGAAAGATTCTCTGCTGCTAATCACTGTCAGTCGAACTGGTGGCTACGACAGTGCACTGAGAAATCTGTGTTCGCTTTGGCATCCTGGATTTTGAAAGTATTATCACAATATTCTGTGGCAGAACGCTACTGACTATATTCACGCAAAAGACCGAAATTCGTTGGCCTCAATACCGACGGAAAAGCCAGTTTCAGTGCAGTACTCAGGTACAGTTCTGATAGAGCACATATACATGATTTTTCACAAAACAGCTTTCTTTCATCTGAAGAAGCTTGAAAACTAAATCAGTGAATTTATTTCACTTTATCAGGTAATCTGTTAGTTCAAGCTTTCAGGGAGTCTTATATTTTGTTTGACACAGTTACATCTTCTAGTCCATGTACAGAAGCGTTTCTTGGAATATTGAAAACGAGCAGTTTAAATAAACTGTTAGTTTTAATATAATTACTTCGCACAATAGCCGTACATTCTAAACCTGAAATGTAGAATGCCATCTCCAGAAGTAATTTTTTTATTATGATGTTATGCTACTTCAGTCCAGCCAATTTTACCATTTATACCAGTTGTTATTCAGTTTTAAGTGAACTTCGTTGAAAAAGATTTTCACTAAATCGGTTTAAGCCACCAGCGAATCTATTCACCATACTTAGTTGTTCTAGGCCTGGCAGTACTAAGTAGGACCGCTCGATCTTTGTATGGATTAAGCTGAAACCTGGTTGGCAGGTACTCAGAGAGCTCACAGGGTAAGGTTAAGATTGTGGATGGGGCTTTAAACAGTTACTGTGAGTTGCAAAATCCAAGAACTACTTATCTACACATTGCTTTAAAAGATCACAACAAAACAAGATGGCTGAAGGCCTAGTTAAGGAAAACTTGAAAAGCTTTCTGGGCTAAAGGCCCCAAACCACACACAAAAAAAGAACTGCTGAAGGCCTGGCTTAGAAATCAAAAGCCATTAAAAATTGATGGTAATTTTTTTGAAAAGAAAAGCATGCAATGGAAAACAATTAGCGGCTGAAGGCCTACTCTACACGTCTGAACGGCAACTATAAATAAAACACATTAATTTAACATTTTTTCTAACCAAGAAATTTCTTTTTAAACTTACAACAGAACGGCCAAAAGCATAATTAAAGAAATATTAACTTATTGCACCGCTGAAGGACGCAAACAAATTTGAAACAACGGCTGAAGGCCCGAACAGCAATGCAGACAAACAATTTGAAATAAACCCCTTCCTCCTTGTAAAAATTTCCTTTAAACAATTCACACAGCGGAAGGCCACATTAAAAAGGGTTAACGTGTATCTTCGGCTGAAGGCCACACACAACACATCGAACAAGTAACGGCTTAGAGCCTGGATTAAAAACAATTTCAGATAGAACCAATTTTAAGGAAAAAAAATTTTTTTAATAACATCAATCTTCATAATTTTAATTTAACACAGCTGAAAGTCCTTATGTAAAATTTAAAAAAGAAATGAATTAATAAACGGCTGAAGGCCTCGCACAATACTTCAACTAAAATGAAAATCAGAATCTAAAACAAACAGAACAAATGGTGCTCAGAAGTGTTCCAAGGGTAGGCCTGAGAAGGTAGCTCAAACGTAAGATGAGGTGACACAGGCAGCCAAGAGTTGAAGTTAAATAATCGTATGGCAACCCGAACTAGGGACGGCCCAGAGGCCGAACAACAATTTAACCAATTATCTTCCGTCCGACCAACGGCACAACCATGGAAAATATTGGCCGAGAATGAGGATATGAACAGCACTACATCTTCAGAAATTTGCGTCTAAATACAGCCAAGGGAACAATGACCATTCTAAGCCAAATAAGAACCAAAGAATTTAATGGCTGTCGAACTGCACGCCATGCCAGACAGCATCAACACGACGAGGAAAGTCACACTGCCAGAAAACTATGCTAACGACCAAGGCAGGTAACTAGGGCATTAAAGGCCACGGGGCAGAAATTCCGCTGGTGCACTTCACTGTAAGTAAGTCAATTTAATAATTAATCACAATATATGAAGACGGCCTCAAGATTTTACCAACTCCAACACGTCATACGTTGCTGCTATCCCAAACGACCCAGGGAGCAACAAACTGCAAATGAATGAAGAGATGTCACAATAGTTGAGGTTTCATAACAGGTTAACTGATCACTCAACTTCAGCGTCCTGGTTCGGTGAGCAACGAACTTCGTCCCTCTCGCAGCTAGCGCCTCAGGGTCCGACACCACGTGCATGCCACCAGCAGTCCCAACCAACTGAGTACAAAACACACCATCACAGTGGTCACATCAAAGATATAAGACAGTACTAGTATCGATAAGCGCTGCTACTGCCACGCATGGAGGTAAGCCAGCTAGTTCGTGACACCAGTAAGGAAGAAACTCGATGTGACAAAATGCCAAAGAACAAACGGCATGAACGCGAGCCGCACACTGCTCAACCTCACCCCCCCCCCCCCCTAAAACACCAACCCGGGGGTAACTCAACAATTGAGCTGAGGTGGATCTGGTACTGCTTACCGGCGCAGTTATCCTTAACCGGAAGGTTAACCGGGCCTAAAATACCCGCAATGGTACAAGGGCCCAAAAAACGGGGAGTGAATTTACTAAGATTTTCGACATGTACCTGTCTCCTGGGAAAATTATGGACATAGACCTGATTTCCTGGCCTTCCCCTAAAGGCTCGCCGATTACGATTGTAACGCTCAGCTTGCTTTTTATGGGCCCTGAGGATATTACGTCTGGAACTGTTCCAGTTCTCCTTGACTACCTGAGGGGTAATATCCCCCGGAATTAGATCTAGAATTCCCCATAAGTTTGAAAGGGGGGAATTAACAGGATAGGCAAGGATCAAGGAGGCCAGAGTAGCTTTCAAAGCCACACGATTGGCGGTATTGAAATCAAAGCTAAGCCGGGGAAGACTAAAATCCCACTTACTAGGCGTATTCTGATGGAAATGAAATGTCGTGTGACTAGGGCCTCCCGTCGCGTAGACCGTTCGCCTGGTGCAGGTCTTTCGATTTGACGCCACGTCGGCGACCTGCGCGTCGAGGGGGATGAAATGATGATGATCAGGACAACACAACACCCAGTCCCTGAGCGGAGAAAATCTCCGACCCAGCCAGGAATCGAACCCGGGCCCTTAGGATTACAGTCTGTCGCGCTGACCACTCAGATACCGGGGGCGGACCATTCTGATGGAAAATAATCAATATGGGTTTAAGATTTCGATTGACCCTCTCCGCGAAAGAGCCCTGCGCTTTATATGGTGTAGTAGCCACATGCTTGACACCGTTCTGAAAATAGAACGCCTTGAAGGGAGCCTTAAGGAAGGCCGACGCGTTATGACTAACGATTGTTGGGAGGGGGGGGGTGGTCCAAAAAGACTGAAAACACTAGTTAAATGCGAAATAGTAGTTGTAGAAGTTACGTTGCGACTCGGAAGAAGCCAGGTAAATCTCGAAAACGCATCAATAATAACCAATACGTACCGATGACCTCTCTTAGTACGAAGGAAGGGCCTCATATAATCGATATAGAGTTTGCGTATAGGACAGGATTCATATTCAGAACTCAACAGACACTGTTGAATAGCGTTCTTAGGTTTGGCCACATTACACAATCGACAACGAGAAACCATCTCTCTCACGTCACGCTCCATGGAAAGCAAAGTCAAATGCTCCTTAGTTTTTTGCAACGTCTTGTAAGTTGCTAAGTGCCCACCAACCAGCGAACCATGAAAGTAACGAAAAACCGGGCGCACCAGAGCTACCGGTAAACAGATCTTGAATTGTTTAGCACGTCCCACCCTTTTACACAAAACGCCGTTCTTGATAATGTACTCATCCAATAGTTCCACAGCCAACAGGCGTTGCTTAACGGGTGCCCAAGTAGTGTCCTGATCCTGATGCTGAGGAACATACCAAATAAATGAGGAAGAGCGGAGCCCCGGACTGCGTCGACCTGCTACACGACGTGTTCCGGACAGGAGATGCCTGTGGTCGGTATCGGTGACACCGTGGATAGTACCGACAATTAATATTTTTGAGTTACAGTGAGCTGTGGTGATTAGAACGGTCGTCACCCAGTGGTCTGAATACCGGGCGTGTTCTATGTGGCTCAAGCTGTGGCGTATATTTAACGAAGAGGACTCCGCGGGAGATGGAGTCAGAAAACTTGTCATGCTACTTTCTTCTTCTTTGGTTGGTTGGTTGGTTTGGGGAAGGAGACCAGACTGCGTGGTCATCGGTCTCATCGGATTAGGGAAGGATGGGGAAGGAAGTCGGCCGTGCCCTTTCAGAGGAACCATCCCGGCATTTGCCTGGACTGATTTAGGGAAATCACGGAAAACCTAAATCAGGATGGCCGGACGCGGGATTGAACCGTCGTCCTCCCGAATGCGAGTCCAGTGTCTAACCACTGCGCCACCTCGCTCGGTGTCATGCTACTCATACGTACCGTATTCATATGGTTATTTTCGTGTCCCTTCACGGGACGAATTCTGATAGTTGTGTTTTTTGTAACTGTTTTCATTGAGCAAAGATAGACGAATGAGGAACTGCAGTAATTTTGATATGATGAGCGCATGTGTTACATTCACTTCTGGTTGTAAAGTTTTTCTTGGCCAAGGTACCACATAAAATTAAATTGAACATTTCATTGTAAAGGTTTTTTGACATAATGTTTTAAACGAATTATTTTGTGTTATTTTTAAATGTTTGTTTTTAAGGGTATGAGTGGATTTTGCTGGAACGTTAATTACAATAAAATTACGCTTAGAACTGTTGTATTACGCCTACCCCTTCAAACCCAGCCCTTTCAGTTAATGCTCCGTTACAGTAAATTCTGAACCTGAAATGCAGAATGTAATCTCCAGAAATAATTTTTTTATTATATTATGCAACTTCAGTCCAGCCAATTTTACCATTTATACCCGTTATTAATAAATTTTTTGTAAACCTTTTGTTTGAAAAGAATCTCACTGAACCTGTTTAAGCCACCGGCGAATCTATTCACGATATTTACGACTACCGGGCCTAGAAGAACTAAGTAGGACCGCTCGATCTTTTGTTGGATTAAGCTTTAACAGCATATTCTTTGGCCATTTTGGTAATGTAAGCTCCTCACTGATTTTCCCGATCGTTGTCGTTTAATTGATTTTGCACTTAAACATGCGTGTAATATATGCAGTGCAACAGAACTGATGACACGCCATTAACGTACAACGGGGAGAGGATCAGACTTCATATACTGGTGGGTGCCTGGAACTGTCTGCCTCCATTGGTGCGAGGCAAGGCGTAGTTTTGACGAGACGTCTATACGTGGACGAAATACTGACTGTTACCTCTAGCAAGTAAAATATCGGAGTAGACAGTCGCAAAGCCTTTACTCAAATCTAAAGAGCGCATGATAGGGGTCTATGTTTATGCATGGCTCGCTTCATGTCTTCTGCCACTTTTTGTGCTACGATATTCTGGGACGTTAATTCTATTTTGAACTCCAATTTCCTTTTTAATATAAAGGGAGTGGAAGGACTTCACCGATTCAGTGACCATTTTATTTCTACATACACTCCTGGAAATTGAAATAAGAACACCGTGAATTCATTGTCCCAGGAAGGGGAAACTTTATTGACACATTCTTGGGGTCAGATACATCACATGATCACACTGACAGAACCACAGGCACATACACACAGGCAACAGAGCATGCACAATGTCGGCACTAGTACAGTGTATATCCACCTTTCGCAGCAATGCAGGCTGCTATTCTCCCATGGAGACGATCGTAGAGATGCTGGATGTAGTCCTGTGGAACGGCTTGCCATGCCATTTCCACCTGGCGCCTCAGTTGGACCAGCGTTCGTGCTGGACGTGCAGACCGCGTGAGACGACGCTTCATCCAGTCCCAAACATGCTCAATGGGGGACAGATCCGGAGATCTTGCTGGCCAGGGTAGTTGACTTACACCTTCTAGAGCACGTTGGGTGGCACGGGATACATGCGGACGTGCATTGTCCTGTTGGAACAGCAAGTTCCCTTGCCGGTCTAGGAATGGTAGAACGATGGGTTCGATGACGGTTTGGATGTACCGTGCACTATTCAGTGTCCCCTCGACGATCACCAGTGGTGTACGGCCAGTGTAGGAGATCGCTCCCCACACCATGATGCCGGGTGTTGGCCCTGTGTGCCTCGGTCGTATGCAGTCCTGATTGTGGCGCTCACCTGCACGGCGCCAAACACGCATACGACCATCATTGGCACCAAGGCAGAAGCGACTCTCATCGCTGAAGACGACACGTCTCCATTCGTCCCTCCATTCACGCCTGTCGCGACACCACTGGAGGCGGGCTGCACGATGTTGGGGCGTGAGCGGAAGACGGCCTAACGGTGTGCGGGACCGTAGCCCAGCTTCATGGAGACGGTTGCGAATGGTCCTCGCCGATACCCCAGGAGCAACAGTGTCCCTAATTTGCTGGGAAGTGGCGGTGCGGTCCCCTACGGCACTGCGTAGGATCCTACGGTCTTGGCGTGCATCCGTGCGTCGCTGCGGTCCGGTCCCAGGTCGACGGGCACGTGCACCTTCCGCCGACCACTGGCGACAACATCGATGTACTGTGGAGACCTCACGCCCCACGTGTTGAGCAATTCGGCGGTACGTCCACCCGGCCTCCCGCATGCCCACATCGCTCAAAGTCCGTCAACTGCACATACGGTTCACGTCCACGCTGTCGCGGCATGCTACCAGTGTTAAAGACTGCGATGGAGCTCCGTATGCCACGGCAAACTGGCTGACACTGACGGCGAAGGTGCACAAATGCTGCGCAGCTAGCGCCATTCGACGGCCAACACCGCGGTTCCTGGTGTGTCCGCTGTGCCGTGCGTGTGATCATTGCTTGTACAGCCCTCTCGCAGTGTCCGGAGCAAGTATGGTGGGTCTGACACACCGGTGTCAATGTGTTCTTTTTTCCATTTCCAGGAGTGTATTTATCTGCATTACCAAACAAGATATTACCAAACAACTTCACAAGGTTATAGACAATTTGATAAATAATAACCCAGGCCGGCCGAAGTGGCCGTGCGGTTAAGGGCGCTGCAGTCTGGAACCGCAAGACCGCTACGGTCGCAGGTTCGACTCCTGCCTCGGGCATGGATGTTTGTGATGTCCTTAGGTTAGTTAGGTTTACCTAGTTCTAAGTTCTAGGGGACTAATGACCTCAGCAGTTGAGTCCCATAGTGCTCAGAGCCATTTGAACCATTTTTGAATAACCCAGTTATTTCCCCATCGAAATTGACACACGCCACGAAGGCTGAATTGCACCGCAATTTTAGAAAACGGTTTCAATTAAGACACGTTCTTCTAGAAATCCATCAAAATTCTTAAGACAAATATTTAAAACATTTAACCCGGGCAACTTTGCAGAGCCACCACAAATTTTAGAAAACTGCAGCTTTTACAGTAACTGAGGCCCGAGATTGGGAGGCCGCGATTTGGCCACGAACAGTGGAGGCGACTGAGAACTTATCTTCGAATTAAGATGTGGACTCAGTTTGTACTTCCACCCCGTTCAGAACACCGAAATCGGAACCAAACAGCACACGCGAGCTCAGGCGAAGTCCACCGCCCGTACGCCCGCTAGTAATTTAAAAGGGGAGGCTCTGCACTTCGGTGGCCCACTGCTTCCGATCACTGAAACATAAATCAGAAGCGACAACAGGGAACCAAACAACCCTTCCTTCAGCTCAATACTCAAACTTATACAGAAAACTACTTCGATAAAATTGACAATAATAAAACTGATTTCATTCCTTTAAGCAGAACCACCTACACGAATGATGCAAACGGAACTGGCTCATTAAAAACCAAGCATCACATGGAGCAACTTATGTGTGTCTGTAAGGTACCACATGGCAATCTTTAGACACGGAATATAGATCGTTCGGTAAGGTATAACGAAAGTAGGATTCTTTATGAATACGAAGTCTGTCCAGAGAGGGAGTGAATGATACAGTTCAATTATACGTTTGTTCTCATCAGAATCGGCAGCAAAACAGACATCGACAACAACAGTTCACGTATACATGCCGACATCGCAAGCTGAAGATGAAGAGATAGAGAAGATCTTGAACGGTTAATTTAATACGTAATGGGAGATGAAAATATAATAGTGCCATTGTAGGGGAAGGAGTAGAAGAAAAGGTTACAGGACAATATGGGCTTTGTACTAGGAATGGTAGAAGAGATAGTCGAGTTGTGCAATTAAATTTCAGCTACTAATAGCGAATACTCTGTTCAAGAATCACAATAAGGGGAGGTATTCTTGGAAAACGCCGGGAGATACGGGAACATTTCGAATAGATTACATCATGCTCAAGCAGCGATTCCAAAATCAGATACTGGATTGTAAAGCTTACACAGGAGCAGATATGGACTCAAATAACAATTTAGTAGTGATACACTGTAGGCTAAAGTTTAAGAGACTGGTCAGGAAGAAACAATGCGCAAAAAAGTGGAATACGAAACTACTAAGGAATGAAGAGAAACATTTGAAGTGTTCTAAGGCTATAGATACTAATGACCCAAATGGTGGAAGATTCAGCAATGATCAACGGCATGACGATACATAAGGCGATGGAAACCATTGCATTAAAGACACGTAACATGTAACCACAGGACAGGTGGCCTGTAATTGAAGAAGTGTCATGATGACCTCTCCATTGGCAAAAGATTCCGAAACAGACCCCCACTCGGACCTCCGGGATGAGACTGCCAAGGACTAGGTGACCATGAGAGAAAGATTGAATAACCAGCAAAAGGACGACATTCCTCATTACTATACTACGTTACGCTCCTTAATGGTCGTCCAGCTTGGGAAAAACGAAACATACCGAAAACCGTCACAAACTGGAATTTCATACGTCGTGATGCTCTTGGTACACGAGCCACCGTGTCTACCATCCAAGAGAGAACGACAGAAATACACTTCACATGTAGGGGTCGCGATGTCATTTCCTACCAAACGACGATTTTGTAATTAAAATAAACTTATGAAATGTTCTCGCATTTGCGAATATGGACAATCATCAACTGTATAATGGAATAACGACAATGAAAACTTGTGCCGGACTGGGAATCGAACTCGAATTTCCTACTCATCACGAGTTTTCATCTTACCATTAGGCTAACTGAGTACACTTCAAAGCCAGACCCAAACTTCCATATTTCGTGAGTTATTATATATTTATCTACGTATACATTCATTATGAACATTTCCGTACAGGTGAGGCATACATATACGTCAGAAGGAACATTGCAGCGTGCTTCTGAACAACACTTACAAATGTAAAATCGTGTTTATCCACCAACACCGATCTAGCGACCTTCAGCTAAAATATCTCGCCTGTACAGGAACACGCGTAATGAATTTACGAGTGCATGTTGTAGACGCATGGTTGACGACATATGGAAATTTGAGTCTCGTCGTGAAGTGCTTGGATAGCCTCATGGTAAGTTGACTGACTGCTCCCGATAAGTGGCAAGCCCTAATTCGAATCCCGATCCGACACAAATTTTCAGTGCCGTCATGACATTAAACAGCTGATGGTTGTTCATATCTTCCACTTGCGAATACATCTCCATAGAAACATTGAATCGTACTTCTCAATATCAAAGACACTGGAAATATCCCAAAATATAATTCTTCCACTGTTTATCTTGCTTGTGGAAATCTTCCAAATGTTTCCCATGTACTAAAAAATGCACTCCTTGGCCTTTCAGCGCTGTGCAGTAAGCTATCCCGAGTCTTGGAAAAATATCTCAGTTTGAATGCATTGTACCATGAATAGTTTCTGAAAAGACACTTGACAATCGCAGGCTGGTAAAAGTCTAATGCCTACCTAATCCAGGTTCTGGTCTGGAGCCAAGTACATGCCTTCAAACAGTAATCCACGTCTTACGCCTAGCACTAAAAAGTGAATATTTTTTGCTTTAACGCGCAATCAAGGCGTCTTCATGTTCCTGAATCTGATTTCACGAATCCTTAGGAGGTGAAAATAATACCTATAGTGATTGTACGACAGGGGTTTGCACCAGTGTTGGGCAAACAGTTGCGAAACAGCTGGCGTTACGTGTGCCCAAGTTTATTGCATTTGGTTCCACGAATACGTAACGAGGCAACAGGGTAGCTCAGGAACAGGAAGGCGTGGCAGACAGAGAACGGGATATAGGTCATGCGGTACAAAACCTCGTAGGACTACGCTTTAATCAGGTTTCAGCAACGATTCGGATTAGGTATCAAATACATGTCGTGCTAAAAATAAAAGAAACAGGGCAAGCACATCCAGAAGCGTTTATATCACCTCTTCCCAAAAAGATAGCGCGGTTTTCAACACATTCACTCCACCCTCCATCGGATTATCCTCCCACACACAGTTAATTATAATTAAAAAATAACACAGATACAGCGAGAGATGAGGGCGGCTATTCCTTTCTAAACCAAATGAATCTATTATCGAAAGAATACTGAGATTGAGAAGATTGTCACTATTTCGTGAGGTGTCCGAAGGTAACTTTTATCCGTGACCAGAATCTGGGATATTTGCGTAATTGGAGAACAGTGGCTGTAATTAACTACTATAATCAATGAGATCAATGATTTAGTGCCAGTTTTGTCATGTGGCATACTTCTTACGGCCATTTTCGTAGACAATGTACGGGTTACCACGTCTGCTTCGACAGTATGTCTTCCATCATCACGTCAGCTACCTCAACATAGCACAATACTCACCTACCAATCCATTCCACAGCGTTTTTTGATGTCCTTCTACGCTAATTTTGATACCCCCCCCCTTTTCCAAAGTTACCTGTCTGATTAAATTGTAATCTTGTTTTGGTCTTGTACACAGCTTCATTTTAAGCAGTTAATTCCCGCTCCTTGTGGTCTACTGAGTCGTATATTTTGACGTGAAGACTGAGCACAAAAGGGAGGGAGGTTTTTCAAAATAATGGTTGATGCTGAATGTCCCATCGAAGATATAGTCTCTAAATGGAGGAAACATACAAAGGAAAGCCGACGTAAAGCTGAGGCTCAACGCGTTTCCCAAGCCTCCTCACGCCGACTTATATTTGCAAGACATATTGGTATACTGCGCACTCTGATTCACAGAGCTCGTATCGTGACTGATTCCGATAGGCTGCCAGGAGAGGTTAAGCGGCTTAGGACAGTTTTCCGACAGAATGACGAAGACAAATTCATAGCGCATTCCAGGGAAAGAAGAGTTCATTAGAAGAAGTAAAATGAAGAACTGAAGCACCCGCTATCACGGCTTGATTCCCGTACTTCGGTCGTATTTCCTCAAGGATCAAAAGTATCCGCAACAGACAGAACATTAGGAATGTCTTCCAACCCCAGCACTCTGCTCCTAACAAAGTCTATCTCAGCCTCAGGAAACACTGCATAGCATCCCTTGCGAATGCGGAACTTGGTATACTGACAGTTGAAGACAGGTGTGAATACCACCGTCACACAGGTCTTGGTCAAAAGGGTAGTTCTGCAATAACATTAGTGGAAGTTACCGCTGGATTTACGATAGAATGAAGATTAGGATCAAACGTCTTGTCGACAGTGCAGTCATTAGTGAAACATGCTCGGATCACGAAAGGATGGGAAGGAAATCAGCAGTATCCTTTTTAAAGGAACCTTCAAGGTATTTGCCTGGAGCAATTTAGAGAAATCGCGGAAAACCTAATTCATGATGGCCAGACGGGGATTTGAATCGTTGTCCTCCCGAATGTAAGTCCAATCTGCTAACCACCATGCTATTTCGCTTGGTTGCATGTATGATAAGAGACAGGTTATATCCTACGTCTCTTCTTTCTTGAATTTTGTGATACAGGAGGCAATACACAATCGCATGGCAAATAACCTTACTAATATTAACAAAAGGAGGGTAAGCATTGATCGTTTAAGCAGAAATCTTTATTTCCGTTACAAATCGAGTTCAGTCACTGCCTGCTCATCATCTTCGCTGTAGATGAAACAAGAACGACCCTTTTTTTTTTTTTTACTTTATTGAGTTTCGGTTCTCCCTGAAGGGGGTGAGCGGGCAGCAGCTTAGTATGCCGCTTTTCAGCCGACAGAATTTTTTTTATAAAGGTGGAGATAATAAATAATAAAAACAGGCGATAAAATCGGTGACTTAAATGGTAAAATGGCGGAAAGTTGTGGAATTTAAAACATAAAACGAAGGCTTGATGATGATAATAAAATACACAAGAGGCAGACAGGTAAAATAATAGACAGACAATGAAAAAACAGGGCGACAGTCTGGTTTCTGTTCGCAAGAGGTATAAAATTCACACCCAGCGACAGCATGATTTCTGTTCGCAACACTTTGGAAAAACGCACAACACTGAACACTCACTAGAACACTGCACTAAAAAGTTGGCACAAATATAGCAAAGCGGATGGCAGATGGGGGGAAACTGGACAGATGATGGGGAAGAAAAGGGGGCATGGAGAGGAAAAACGAAGTGGTGGGGGAGGGGGGAAGGAGCCCATGGAGGACGATGACCCATGGGGGGGGGAGGCTGGGCAGATGCGAGAGGGAGTGGGGAAAGGCAGAGGAGGGGGATGCAAAAGGACTCGGGGGGGGGGTGGCGGGAGAAGGGAGGCAGAGAGAGGATAGGCGGGGAAAAACAGGATGGAAAGGGAGGGGGAAGAGAGAGCCCTGGGAAAGGACAGAGGAAAGGAGGCGGAGTTGAGGCTCAGAGTTGATAGCAGGGATAAATGGAGGGAGAGAGGGCATCATCCGGGAGGGGGAGTTGACGGAAGCCACCTTGGGAAAGGAGATGAAGGGTGTAGAGATGGAGGGTAGGGGGGACAACAGTGAAGGCGTGGCAGAGGGCGGGGATGGAAGAGGAGAGGAGCAACCAGAGGATGAGGGGAAAAGAACGAATAACTTCACTGCACATAACGTACTATATCTGCCAACTATACCAGTAAGAACACACATGAAAGAGATCGTTTTCATCAATGTAACTAATATTAAAATCCTGTGGACTCATAAATACAAGTAGTAAAACTGCACTAACCGTATATATCAATGAATAGTACTTGCCAGACCGAAAGTACTAAAGCAACTTGGCTAGCTACTTACAGGAACCTGCGCAGCTATGCTCAGTGCCAATATTGGACGTAACACCTAATCTTTAATGATCATTATTATAAAAACTTTCATTTTGAAAGTAGAAGACATAACGAAATATAGATGTAATCTACTCACGTATCAAGAACCTTAAACTTAACACTATGTAGGATTAATAGCAAAATCATAAAACTGACAGCGCTCACGCTCTCCGGCGTCTGTTTCTGGAGCCATGTCTTAATGTGCTTGGTGCAGTATGAACCATACTACCATATAGTGGTGCAACCATAATGTTAAGTAACAATGAAATAATTCCAACAAAACCAAAAGAACTGGGCTACTCTACCATTCCCTTTGACATGAATTTCTGTACTCACATTTCCAAATCCCTTTTTAACAGACGATGTTTTAAATGCAACGTAGGTGTAAAATAACACAGCTGCTTTAAAAAAATTATATTACAGATTCATTGTTATTCAAATTAAGTAGAGTAAATATCTGTTTTGTAATATTTCCACTACGACACGCCATTCAGACGTATCTGAAATTTCAAGACGTGAAGTGTCTTGATTGGTTAATAACGGCTGCAGACACCATACATTTATATATCTGATATTTACTGACTTTTTTCACCTTGCACTTGAAAATGGCTCTGCAGGCGAAATCGTGATAGTGACAGAAATAGATAATAGTAAACTTGCAGCAAAATGTGTCATGGTGTTAAGTCAAGTGCTGGCACGCAGTGCGGACATCAGCATTAGCTAACTGCAGTAACCAGCAGCCACGACCTGACTACGACGAGAACTTGACTCAACGAAAGTTTGTGGAATTCACAAGACTTGAGCCAGTGGAAGATCAGAGAGCCACAGGGAAACTTACACCAGTAGCGAGCGGACGGATTCTAGCGACAGATTTGGTTTGCCCATTTACACGCTAGATGGCAGAACCTGACTGTTCTGCAGTAGTAAAGAAACACTTGTGCACGTTGTTACTCACGCTATACTTTCTGTTAGACATTGTCAGACCCATCCTTTGCTAAACGAACAACCATTGTTCCCACCTCTACGCAGATAATCTTCATAAGGAGTTTGGATCCTCCTCTGGTAAGTTTAACGAAACTATTGTTATGGTGATAAAATGTGCACGAATTAAGAATAAAAAAGCGTTCCCTTCTTAACCAAACTTCCTTATTTTTGCAAATCAAAAGTCTATTTAAACCAGTCGTGTTGTGCTTTGGTCCAATGCCGAACAGATAAACAGTTCCACGGACAAACAAACTGAAGCTGTTTGAGTTTTCAAGACTTATTGGCAGAACGTCATCTTCAAATAAATCGCCGGCCGCTGTGACCGAGCGGTTCTAGGCGCTTCAGTCCGGAACAGCGCTGCTGCTACGGTCGCAGGTTCGAATCCTCCCTCGGGCTCGTGGTCGTGCGGTAGCGTTCTCGCTTCCCGCACACGGGTTCCCCGGTTCGATTCCCGGCGGGGTTAGGGATTTTCTCTGCCTCGTGATGACTGGGTGTTGTGTGACGTCCGTAAGTTAGTTAGGTTTAAGTAGTTCTAAGTTCTAGGGGACTGATGACCATAGATGTTAAGTCCCATAGTGTTCAGAACCTCCCTCGGGCATGGGTGTGTGTGATGTCATTAGGTTAGTTAGGTTTAAGTAGCTCTAAGTCTAGGGGACCGATGACCTCAGATGTTACGTCCCATAGTGCCAGAGCCATGTTTTGTTTCAAATAAATCAAAATTTGTCGATTAGACTGTGAAAAAACTGTTAATGATGTATTACTTGGAGAATTAAACAGCAGGGAAAAGCAGGGCACTTTCTTGTCCCTATGAAGTCATTAGGAGAATGTCTAGCCACCCTTAAAAAGAAGGGAATATACACCAATAGTGCCTTCTTGCGGCGGCTTCAAAATCATTTTCATTGATGAAAGGGAAAGATGAGCTAATCACACGTCTGAAGCACTTACACAACTGATTTTAGCACCTAAGAAAAATAGAATTCTTAAAATTCGTTTATGAATTAGAGGAACATTTTATGTTGAACATCAGTTTAACAATAACAAGGAAATTGCAGGCAACACACTTCTTTCGGGTTTCATAAAACGGCATTACAGATTTTCTAAGTCCGTTTGGTAGTGTCTTCAAACGGATAGATTGATTGTGGTCATCGCGGGCCAACACGCGTTGTAGCATCAGCCTAGGTGGCGTGGCGGTGGCGCTACGAGACATAATGACTCCGTGTACTCGGCGGCTAGAGCTTTCTCTCTGTGTCGACCAACAGTCAGATACGTAAGCCCAGTGACTTCAGACTCATGTTCTGAGTGTCAGCATGTACTTAGCGGTGGCGCTGCAAGTTGCAAAGTGGCGATTTTGACTTGAGTTGTCAGGAGCCTTTCAGATATCGTGGTCTAGAGCTGCAGACTTCTGCCTTCAGAGGGTTAACCTGGCCTACCTACAGTATAGATCCCAGTATCCGGCATTATTAATAATACGACCAAAGTGTAGTGGAGCGAGACAAGTTCCGGTCAGTCGGGGTATACCCAGTATTGTGTGCAGCGATTTAGCACCATTTACAGTCCGCGGCATATTAGCCACTGATAACTGAAACAGGTTTCGGAACCAAACTAAGAGTGTTGGAGATGTCACTCAGTTGCACTGATAAAGGTGAACAATGCGTCTGACCGATGTATCAACGTATTAATAGTGTGTAATTAAAGGTTAATTCTTTATCCGAGCCAGAATTCACTAGATACAAATGGTTTAAGCTGGTTTAAGAATGGTCACGTTGCCCTTCGATAAAATCATTAGTCATTATATCGTGATTTGCTTGGCAAGTTGTTACAAGGATCTGCACACTAGCCTTCATGCTACCTGTTGCGCTGATAAAAGGCGGAAAGATATATATAACAGTTCCGTACGCTAAACTATGTGCATTACTCGATCAGCTGAAGTTGTACTGGTGTTGTATTTGAGTTTAACATTTCTACTACAGAACTAGAATGTTTTTAATACATTAATGTTCTAAGCTATTGGTTTAACGGCCTGTGGTCAATCACATGCTGATTAGAGGAGACAAGAGTACATTAAAATGAAATCACCTTTCTGCCAGGGTAATCACTCTGTTTTCCACAGATTAATTTAGTGTCAGGATTGTTTTTGCACCATGTTCGCTTGCAATAATAATTTGTGTCGTGTGAATATTTTACAATGTAAAAATTTTTCAACAAACGGAAATTTAGGAAGGTTGGTTTTATTTTGCCACAGAACAGTATAAACAGGTGATAGTAAAGTAGAAACAATGTAAAGAATACAGAACGTAAACAACTGCAACATGATAACGGTAGACAAAAAATATGTTCTTCGTTTTTTCCCAACTTAACGGATTTTCACACACACATTCCGACGTCTGGCTAATGTGTTCAGTATGGGGTGCGACCACCTCTGGCACCAATACAGGCCTGAAAACGTCAAGGCATGCTATGAATGATTCATCAGTCTCGCGTTGAGGCAATAATTCCCATTATTTCTGCAGAGATGCTCGCAGTCTTGGATAGTTGTTGTTGGATGCTGAGGTGACGCAACCCGTCTCCCTGCTACACCCCAGACGTGGTCTACAGGATTCGAATCAGGAGAGCGAGCAGGCCACGCCATGCGTGTAATATCTTCCGTTTCCAAGAAAATATCAACGACCCATTCTGTATGAGGTGGAGCATTATTGTCCATCAAAAACAAGTCTGGGCCCACAGCACCTCGCAGTAAACGCAAATGAGATCACAAGATCTCGTCACGATACCTGACAGTAGTTAAAACCTTGCCGATTCACCTGTACAATTTCATGAAGGTGAGTTCGAGTGGTAAACATAATCCCTACCCACACTATTAGGGATCCTCCTCGATATCGGTCTCTTTCCACAATATTTGGGTCCCAAAATCGCGTTCCACATTCCGTCCAGAAGCGAATCCATCGAGAATCACTCTCCGGACTAATACGGGGCTCATCTGTGAACACAACATTGGCTCACTATTCGACCGTTCAGGTGGCGTATTGATGACCCCACCCTACACGTTCCCTTCTGTGAAAATGCGTCAGTGGTAGACACACCGGAGGCCTCCGACGATACAGGCCACTCTGCCGAAGGCCCCTGCCGCGATGCAACACGTCCAGTGGATGCTGCTGCTGACATTCCAGTTAGCGTGCAGTACTAAGGCGACACTGTCGTACCCTTACACACAAATAACTGTCCGCTTTTCTGAAGTCGGCCCTGCCCTGGTCTCTATAAACTGTCGCCACATCCGAGAAACAACAGAACAATTCACAATAAGCCACCGGGCCAAAATCGGCTTTGCGACTGTCCTGCTTCCTTTATGTTATGGCCCTCCACAGCAGAGAGTCTGGCAGCTATCCTGTCTGTGCCATACTGCACCGCCTGTGACTGTGTGTGGATGTGGCGCTACCCGGCGAACATTACCTCGTTTCATACCTGGCCCGACATCGCTGGCATAGTTTTCCGTTGACCGGAATGGCATCTTTCGTTCGGAGCACGATCGTACGGACGTCTGGTTGACAGTTTGTATGATTATTTAGTGGATTAAACACAGGACGGGGAAATAACGGTTTGCTGCTTTAATTTTGGACATCACTCTATTTTAAAAGTTGTGTCCAGGAACGGAGGCAAAGACAGAACTGGAATTAAAACTGCTATGACGAAAGTCTTAAAACTCTTAAATTCAACATTGTGAAAGAATCCAGATTAACGTCATTATTTGTTACGGTTACTGAGTTTAAGTTTTCAAGACGGCTTGGTCAAGTTGTTATTACTTGCGAATTTTACTAAAGTAAAAATGGAAATAAAGGTTTGAGAATTACTTTTCTGTGGCCTGGTATCTCCTGCTCACCCATATCCTCGTTAGAAGCTTCATTTTCCTTACGTTGTACCCAATCCACCTAACCTGATAAGATCACGAGATTTCAACAAAGAGCGAGTAGATGGTTTTTATGCTAAGTTGGTGGACCTATTGGGTAATTTCTTGTTCCCACCAAGCCAAATACATAATCGTATTGCTCACTTGACCATTCGAAAATTTTTAGCTATTAAGAGCAGAAATCAGGTCAGTGAGCTCGCTTCTGGTCAACGTAAACAGCATAATAATGCTTCGTATCTGTGCCCGCAAGGGATCATTTTGTCTACCCTCTCTTTGTACTTCCGAGGATTTGTATGGAACCACAACTCAAAAATGAGTCTGCAAAGCAGATGAAAGTCGCTGGATATCAGTTACTGGATTTTTGAAAAGGATGAGATATTTGTGGAAAAGGTAAAACCATCAGAATCAAATTCAGTTCTACACACCCTCGGTAGGCACAGTACTCATAAAGATCCTCGAGTTACCCTGTTTGCTTATTTAGCCTCCACACACTACGCATAAGCCCCAGTCACTCTACTATACACTGATCAAGCCTTCAAAAGGCCCATTTAGCACAGAATCTCAGCTCTGGATGAGTTAATACGGGAGGATGGGACTGAAGATAGTCGATGAGGATATCTGTGGGAGGACTTCCCCTGCTTTCTCCAAAATATGCAGGATGGAGCTGGGGAAAACCAGGATTTCAATCAGCCAGCCGCTGTGGCCGAGCAGTTCTAGGCGTTTCAGTCCGGAACCGCGCTGCTGCTACGGTGGCAGGTTCGAATCCGGCCTCGGGCATGGATGTGTGTGATGTCCTTAGGTTAGTTAGGTTTAAGTAATTTTAAGTCTAGGGGACTCATGACCTCAGATGTCAAGTCCCATAGTGCTTAGAGCCATTTGAACCATTTTGAACCAGGATTTCAATCCACCACCATCTGTTCACTAAAAAGAATATTTTCACAGATTTGGATTTCCTCTCATCATCGAATACCAGGACTCTGCCAGGGGAGACACCTCGGCAGTTGATCAAGCTGATCAGTTTTCCACAGAGAGGCAGCTGGATAACAAACGTATAGACCTGATCCTTACAAAGCCTTTCGTTGTAACTGTACTTTCTATTTCCAAAGACTTCATCAATGCCACTGAGAATATCTTCCCTAAGACGGATGATTTAAAGAGGAAGTTCGTTAAAAGGAAGAAAAGAAAAGAAAGAAGTGCGATATTGACATCGACACAATTCAAACGACTACTTTTAAAAAGAGAAGAGAAATAACTGACATCTTGAGGTGTTCTGTATTCTTCCGGATATCAGCGTCGTTCATGAACGATAATCCCAGACATCTCAAGATGTCAAAAGATCGCCTTGGAAGTCAGAAGAATTACGAGAGAAGAAGATACTCCAGAAACAGACGATGGAGGTGCAAGGCAAAGTGAAGTAGCGGGAGCAGAATAGCTAGTTATGGAAGATCAAGTAATAAATAATGGTGAGACTTCCTGGAAAACCAAATTTGTGTGCAAGACCAGGACTCGAAACACGGACCGTTGCCTTTTTCGTAAAAGTGCTCTACTGACTGAACTTACGCCACTACATTTTTCCTGCGTACATTGTGGGACTAGTTCTCCCGGAAGAAAGGATATTTTGTTGACGTGGCTTAAGCCACAATCTGGGGTTATTTCCAGACGAAATTTCCACTACGTAGCGGAATGTGAGCTGATTTGAAAATTCGTGGCAGATAAAAATTGCGTATCTGACCAGGACACGAACCCGGAGTCTTTACCTTTTGCGGGTTTGTGCTCCACCGACAGAGCCATCCAAGGACGCCTGACAAATCATCATCACAGCTTTCTTTCTGCCAGTACCTAATCTCCTCCGTTCCATGTTTCACAGAAGAACTAATGATGTAGAACAAGATGGTTTTCATGTAACAGAAGGTTATAACGTGCTACATTACGAAGCAGGTCGTCTTATAGACGTACACTGCAGGCCATTAAAATTGCTACACCACGAAGATGACGTGCTACAGACGCGAAATTTTACCGACAGGAAGAAGATGCTGTGATATGCAAATGATTGGCTTTTCAGAGCATTCACACAAGGTTGGCGCCGCTGGCGACACCTACAACGTGCTGACATGAGGAAAGTTTCCAATCGATTTCTCACACACAAACAGCAGTTGACCGGCGTTGCCTGGTGAAACGTTGTTCTGATGCATCGTGTAAGGAGAAATGCGTACCATCACGTTTCCGATTTTGATAAACGTTGGATTGTAGCCTATCGCGATTGCGGTTTATCGAATCGCGACATTGCTGCTCGCGTGGGTCGAGATACAATTACTGTTAGCAGAATATGGAATCGGTGGGTTCAGGAGGGTAATACGGAACGCCATGCTGGATCCCAACGGCCTATATCACTAGCAGTCGAGATGACAGCCATCTTATCCGCATGGCTGTAACGGATCGTGCAGCCACGTCTCGATCCCTGAGTCAACAGATGGGGACGTTTACAAGACAACAACCATCTGCACGAACAGTTCGACGACGTTTGCAGCAGCATGGACTACCAGCTCGGATACCATGGCTGCAGTTACCCTTGACGCTGCATCACAGACAAGAGCGCCTGCGATGGTGTACTCAACGACGAACCTGGGTGCACGAATGCCAAAACGTCATTTTTTCGGATGAATCCAGGTTCTGTTTACAGAATCATAATGTTCGCATCCGTGTTTGGCGACATCGCGGTGAACGCACATTGGAAGCGTGTATTCGTCATCGTCATACTGGCGTATCACCCGGCGGGATGGTGTGGGGTGCCATCGGTCACCTCTTGGTCGCATTGACGGCACTTTGAAGAGTGGACGTTACATTTCAGATATGTTACGATCCGTGGCTCTACCCTTCATTCGATCCCTGCGAAGCCCTACATTTCCGCAGGATAATGCACGACCACATGTTGCAGGTCCTGTACGGGCCTTTCTGGATGCACACAATGTTCGACTGCTGCCCTGGCCAGCACATTCTCCAGATCTCTCACTAATTGAAAACGCCTGGTCAATGGTGGGCGAGCAACTGGCTCGTCACAATACGCCAGTCACTACTATTGATGAACTGTGGTATCGTGTTGAAGCTGCATGGGCAGCTGTACCTGTACACGCCATCCAAGCTCTGTTTGACTCAATGCCCAGGCGTATCAAGGCCGTTATTACGGCCAGAGGTGGTTGTTCTGGGTATTGATTTCTCTGAATCTGTGCACCCAAATTGCGTGAAAATGTAATCACATGTCAGTTCTAATATAATATATTTGTCCAATGAATACCCGTTTATCATCTGCATTTCTTCTTGGTGTAGCAATTTTAATGGCCAGTAGTGTAAAAAAGAAACACGTAACTGACTACCTAGATCAATGGGAAATGAAAATTTCAATAATGGACCAAAGCTGTGAGGTAAGCGTCGAAACAGAAACTGGAACGAACAGAAAACCAGTGACGTGAAAAAGTAATATTTGCACTGAGCACTAAACTAGATGTGCAATGCTTCGAAATGCAGTCATCGAACAGCGTGTTAAACCGTAAAATAGACGCACATACGTTTGAAATACAACAGTCAAGTATTAATCTTGTACCTTTCTTCAGTAATGAGACGTAAGTTTTATATGACGAGGTAGGTACACTCAATGAAAACATGAAAAATATGTGTGTGGGGGGGGGGGGGGGGGGGTGACCTCATTCAAACCGATCATGAAGTAAGATATGAAGGTGAGCAACTTAAAGCAAACAAATCCAAGATTTCTGCAGCTTTTGATCAATTAGTAAGGAAGCGTCAGGGACTGACTGAGTTATTTGATGCATGTTATATTCCTCTCATTAGGGGGCGTATATGAATTATACCAAGCGTGCTGTCTTATTCTGGCATTGGGAACCAAGTTTAAAGTATTTTTTACGTTATAAACTTTCTTTACTCACTGTTACAGTCCTGGCCTTTGAAACCAGGTGTATTGTCTAGACACATTTAAATGCTGATCTCTTACTGTTTATTTGCGCAACGCATTTTTATGTGTCTCCCCTTTAAAATATTGTTGGAAGAATCTCCTGCATGCACACTTTTAATTCTGATCGCTGAAATTTGGGACCTTTCTCCCGAAAGAGGACATAAATTTCGACTCTTTTTTTTAATGTAGGAACGGTGCTTTCTGTCGAAGTTGGGCGTCGAAGGAAAGATGTGAAGAGACACATTTGTTTGGGATGACTCCAGCTACACGTTGCAAAAACCTGACGACTCTTAGAAGAGACACCCTATATATACATAGGGTGTACTAGAACTCCAACGACAAACATACATAGATAGTTCAGCGATATCTTTTGAATATTTTGGCACATTGGACCCACGATCTCTGGCGACTTGTTAGAAAACATTAATGCAGTTTTGTTTTATGAAGTACCTTCGTTTCTGCGCAAATACCGTCCCAACAGTGGGAAATATTGTAATATGCAATCACCCCCTAACGATCTGTCCGAAACTCATGGTCTAGTGGCTAACGTTCAGCCTCTGGATCACGGATCCTCGGGTTCGATTCCCTGGCGGGCTTGGGGCTTTCTCTGCCCGGTTTCTCGGTGTTTGTGTTGTCCTCATTATTTCATCATCATCACCATCATTCGTGACTGTGGCTAGATTAGCCTCTGTAAAAAAAAAATTGGACTGTGTAAATATTGGGACTTTGTGCGCTTGCTCATGACCGGGCAGTTGAGCGCCCCACAAACCAAACATCATCATCAACACCAAAACTTGCAAAACATCCGGTTCCTCGTACAATTCTATATACAGATTGTGATGCGGTAGTCGTCACTGCCGGAACAGTTCAGCATAGGCGTCGTTGACCCGCTCTTCCATTGCATTAAGTGAATTCATGTGAGAAGTGTGTATCGGTCTCCTATTCACCAGTAAACCTGTCCATAGTGTTGTGTATCACTGTTAACGTACAACTAACACTGCCAGAGAAACAAATCCGAGACGAACAGAGCAGTATCAAATCCACCTTTGAGGATAAGGAGTAAAATGGGCAATACGTTTTTTAAGCAGAAAGTACCTTGTGTGAATGGAAGACGTTTGCTTCCTCACAAGACATACCGTCGACATTGGCAATGTTGTGCTGTTTTCAGTGCAGTACACTTACAACTGGAACTATCTATCTATCTCCTCAGCGATCACAGGCCGTGAAGACCACGCGCTGCATCAACGATCTGCTTCAGCCGCCTTCTATCTCTCGCAGCCTCTCTCCACCCTGCGGAAATTCCTAATGCTGCGATGCCCTTCTCTATGTCAGCTTTCCACCTTGTACGAGGTCGGCGCAATGGTCTTGTTGCCTGGAGAGTTCCTTCAAATGCTTTCTTGGTGATCCTGTTGTTTTCCATTCTGGCCACATGTCCAGCCCATTGCAGTCTCCTACTTCTTAATTTCTGAATTATAGTGGGTTGCTTCATTAACTGATAAATTTCTTTGTTCTTTCGAATTCTCCATGCACCATTCTCCAACACAAGTCCCCAGATTTTTCTCATTACTTTTCTTTCGAAAACATTCAGTTTTTATCTTTCATTCTTTGTAAGCGTCCAGCTTTCTGAGCCGTATAGTACTATGGGGCAGATAATAGTGTTGTATATCTTCATCTTTGTGGGGACTGACAAAGCTTTACTTTTGAGTGGGTTGCTTAGTGAGTACAGACATATTGACCCTAAGGCTATTCTTTCATTTATATGCATTGTTATGATACTTTTACTGTTGAAACGTGATCCAAGGTATTTAAACTGGAGAACTTTTCTGAAGTTAGAATGTTGGTCAACTTCAAAGTTAGCATTTGGGTTTATGACTCGGCCTACTTCCATATATTCGGTTTTCTCTTTGTTAATCAAAAGCCCGATTTTCCTGGCACTGTGGCTGAGATATCTGTACATGTCTTTCAGTTTCACTCAGAAACACTATATCATCTGCATAAGCCAGGAGTTTTACTTCACTGTGTTCGAATCGGAGACCATTGTATAGATGTAAATTACCCTCCCGAACCACTTTCTCTAATGCAAGGTTGAAGAGGACACATGAAAGAGCGTCTCCCTGTCGAAAGCCTGTTGTAATTGGAAAGGATCCTCTGAACTTCACTGCTGCCTGGGAACCATCCATGCACAGTTCTATCATCCTAATGATTTTACTGGGTATACAAAATTCTCGTTATGTGTTGTAGAGGCTACTTCTGTGGATGCTGTCGTAGGCTCGCTAGAAGTCAATGAAGAAACAGTGGATGTTTTTGTTAAATTCCCAGTATTTCTCAAAGATTTGTCGTATAGTAAACAAATTATCAGTTGTGGAACGGTTTGTTCGAAATCCAGCCTGGTAATCTTGAATAATGTTTTCTGCGTAAGGTTGAAGTTTTTTCAGAATCGTCATTGACAGGATTTTTTATGTTATGTTCAGCAGACTGATTCCTCTGTAATTTCCACATTCCATTCTGTTTCCTTTCTTGTGTATGGGACAAATTATCGCAGTTTTCCAATCTTCAGGCAGTGTTTCAGTTTTCCAGGTTATTGTGATAAGGTTATAAATTTCTTTGTGTAGTTTGTTTCCGCCCTCTTTTAACATCCCTGCTGATATCTGGACCTCGCCTGCTGCCTTGTGGTTTTTGAGCTTTTGAATGGAGTGGATCACTTCCTGTTCTGTGATTCTACATTCGTCATTATTAATGTTGTCACTCTCAGATATTGCGTAATTGAAGGTTATGTGCGGATCAGTGCAATTTAACATTTCTGGGTCACCTTCCAGCTGTATCAGCATATTTGGATTTTTATCTTTTCTTAATAGGTTTTCACTTTTCTTTGTATATTGAAACAACTTCTTTGAGTTTCCATCCCTGCTTTCCACTTCTATAGATTCTAGGATTCCAGTTAGATATTTCCTTTTCTCTGTTCGTAGAACTCTTGCTGTTTCTCTTCTAACTGCATTGAACGTGTCCCTCCTGTCCTCACTCTCCCTATTATGCAGCCACAGCAACCTGGCTTCTTTCCTCCTTTCTACTGCTCTCTGACTATTTTCGTTGAACCATTTCTGTGTCTTCGTTTTCTTGCCCGGTGTTTTTTCTGCTGCATCTGTTATTACAATCTTTATTCTTTCCCAAGCCTTCTCGACAGTATTTTCCTCCTCAGCTTCTTGCAATGCTGTAAATCGGTTATTTTTTTCAAACACATAGGCTTATTTAACAGACAGTTCCTTCAGTCGTTCGATATCTAAATTAAGTTTTGGTGTGGCTTTTGGTTGTAGATTACAAATCATCTTGATTTTCATCTTTCCTACGACTAGGAAATGATCTGAGCCAATTTCAGCTCCTCTGTACGTTCTGATATCTCTTATACATGAAGTGAAACGTTGATCTGTCATAACATGGTAAATCTGATTTACTGTTTTGCCATCTGGAGAGCACCATGTATCTTTGTGTACATCTTTGTGAGGGAACATCGTCGAGCAAATTCTCATATTCTTTGACAGTGCAAAGTTGATCATTTTTTATCCATTTTCGCCTGTGGTCGAGTGCTTGCTATGTTTTCCTATTGTGGGGATGAACATATCCTCTTTACCCATTTTTCCATTAAAGTCCCCTAAGATATTTCTCATATTTCTTGTTGGAATACTTTCGAGTACTATATCTAATTCTTCATAGCACTCATCTTTCTCGTCCTCAGTTGAATCTGCAGTCGGGGCATGGACTTTTATGAATGTTATATCGTACCACTGGTGTTTGATTGTTATGTAAGACATTCTTTTGTTAATGGGATGGAATTCCTTAAGCCGATTAACAATCCTGTTCTTAACAGCAAAACCAGTACCAAATTCATGATGTTTTTCATCTCCCCCATAAAAAATTTACACAATTATCATCCCTGTGTATCCCTTCTCCAAGCCACCTAACTTCCTGTAGAGCTACAATATCTGTCTTGTATGTTTTTAATTCAGATATCAAAGTCGCTGCCGCAGCTAAGACTACGAACGTTCCATGTCCCAAATGTGAAGCAGTGTTTCTTGTTTCTATCTCGCGAATTCCTGTTCCATAGCCTATGTCAGTTTCCTTTGAATCCATTATCCGAGGCAAACCGTTGATGTGAGCCAGTAGGTAAAGAATCCCCTGGCCGCGTTACGAGCTCTGCGCAGGTTAAGCTTGGTGATGGGGCTGCCACTTCACAGCTTCCAAGCTTGCTGAGTAATATTTTGGATTACAATGTCCTAGGCGGATTGCCTTTCCCAGGCACCGAGCTCTGCCTGCCCGATAGAGATGCCTTCCGCCTCTTCTACCGTTGGAATTCTATAGAAAAACTTTCTCTTCCAGCATCCGAGCCGTTGACTTCCTCTTCACTGGTTGTGGTCCACCCCGGGTATTTTATTTCCCCGGTACCCACCATATCTGGTGAGCGTTCCCCTATCCGCCTCCTGGGGAGGCGCCCGATGGGGGACCAGCAACCCCGACAAGAAACCAAGCCAAATGCAATAAGTCCGCAACGTGCCGCCGGGCACCGCGGGTTCCTGACCCTTACTCAGAACGTATCCCAGAATAAACTCTGAAAGTTTGTCGGTGGACTTATATCAAGATGCGGTTTTCACCAACTCTCAGCGGACAGTTCGGCGAATTTCCTAACGGTCGCAAGTATTACGTTGGTGCGTAAGTTCGTAGTGTTTCTCCATACATTTAACAACCACAACAGATACACATAACAGAGAATTTAACCGTCAGCAGTAAATATAATCTTCAACAATAAGTTCTCCTTCATTATTTACAATAGTTTACTAACACCGGGGTAACTTTTCGACTCCATGATTGTAGAAATTACTTGGTTTTGAAGCGAATAACTCGTCGAGCCATGTTAGGAGCGCACTTTTCTTGAAGGTTTTTCAATAGAGAACGGAAAAGGTGATGATCTGAGGGCGTAAGATCAGGTGAATAAGGTGGATGTGAAATGGTTTGCCAACCCGGTTCCTGCATAGTGTGTTTTGTTAGTCTAGCACAGGGCTTCACAACATACGTGCTCGCGGAACAAGCTGTGAGCAGCAAGGCGCGAGCACGGAGCAGCGCGAGCACGCTACCCCCACTACCGGACCAGAGCGGAGAGTGGGGAGAGTGGGGAGAGTCATGTGAGGCACACAACAGCTGCCGCCAGTCAATGTAACTCCGCGGCCACCAGCTGGGATATCACTCACGAATTATACTGCGACAAATGAAACAAATAAAGGAGAATGTACACGTGCCAGATAATTTTATTAGCTTAGTGAAGGCCTCTACATTCGTATTAATTTGTGAACTGTTACACAATAAAAAGGTGTCACTGAAGTGTGGGATTCTCGGTTATCTTGTACTTTTTGCCCTTTACAATTGCGTTTATGTTCGGAGTAATTGTTCTTGTGCATTGTAGGCGCAGCGTGCAGTTTAAATTTCGATCAGAAAATGCGTTTCTCAGGTGCGTCTTGTTACATTTCATTGCAGGGAACAGTTGTTCACAAACATACGTGGAACCGAACATTGATATTATTGTAGCCGCCAGTTTGTGCAAACGAGGAAATCTATGCTGAGGGAAGTGTCTGCACAATTCCAAAATGTTTTTCTTGTTCTGAAATTTTTCTCTGTATTCTCTGTCACACTGCAGGTCAATAATTTCTAGTTGCAGCTCAGGACGAATCTCTTCAATATTCGCTGAATATGGAGAGGAGAACAGATCAAAATCACTGTCTAGTGCTGTCAGATCTTGAAAGCGTTGATCAAATTCTTCCTTAAGGGCAACTAAACTATGTGAATAACGTTCACAGTTTTTGTGAACATCTTGCATGGATGGTAATTTAGGAAAATGAGGTAGATTTCCTGTTTTCAGCTGACTCATCCAAAGTGTCAATTTCATTTTAAAAGCTCGTATTCGATCGATGTTCCGCTGCAACTACCAAACATTCTTTTATTAAATCGCCATCAGTGAAGGGGCGCAGGGATTTTGCTAAAAGCAAAGCAACTTTGTAACTCACTCTGAGAGCTGCCTCAGTTGATTTTTCTTCGTCGTCCAGATCTTCTTCGGATAGCTTCCTTTTAAGTTTAATAACTTCTTGTGCACGATCTGGTCCATCACATTTTCCACTTCCGTAGTCTTTCGCGTGGTACGACATATAATGTCGCTGCAAATTAAATTTCCTAAAAGAATTCAGCGTTTTGTGACGTACTAAACATTTTGCAACTTCATCTTTTTCTGTAAACAGATACAATTCCTCCCAATGGGGTTGAACTGCGAAAGCATGGTTGGGGTTACACAACGGCGACTTGACATGATTCTTAACCAGCGAAGTGACTGTTAAAGCTGATCGTAGTACTTTAAACGTTACACAGTCGGTGCGAATTCAATAGGCATGCTGCGGCCCTCCCTCCCCTCCTTCCCTACTCCGCGACCTTGCACCTGCTCGCGAGCACATGCCTGAGCAGACGCGAGTACTGGCTCAAAACCGGCCAGTTGTTAAGCCCTGGTCTAGCAGAATGTAGGCGGCCGTTATCGTAGAGTATCATCACTTCACGCAGTCTTCCTGGTTCTTGGATTGCCTCTGCAAGACGAATCTGTTGTTGACAATAAATACCAGCAGTGACGGTTGCACTTCGGAGAAGCAGTTCGTAGCACAGCACACCGCCGTTATTCCACCAGATGCATAACATTATTTTTTCTGGATGCGTGTAGGTCTTTGTACGACGAGCTGCTGCTTCGTCTATTGTTTTCCTTATGTTACCTAAAGATGCCATTTGTTGTCCCCAGTAATGATACAGGATGAAAATGGTCGATGTTCTTCACTGCGCAATTGATGACGAGTAAACGCGGCTACTCATATTCGTCACCCGCTGACTTTTGCAATTTTTGGCTTGGAGCAAGTGGTATTTTTTAACCTTCCCCATTGCCTGAAAATGTTGCATAATGGTAAAAGGATCATGGTTGATCACAGTTACTAGTTCTAGTAGATCATTGTGAATTAACGTGTTTAAACGTTCTTCATCAAACCCCATAGGACTTGAACATGTAGAGTCATTAATGACAAAACGATCCTCCTTAAAACGAGAAAAATATTTTCTTGCCGTGCTCTGTTCAATGGCATTAATTCCGTACACGGCGCGAATGGCTTTGAGCTCTAGGGGTCATCAGTCCCATAGAACTTAGAACTACTTAAACCTAACTAACCTAAGGACATCACACACATCCATGCCCGAGGCAGGATTCGAACCTGCGACCGTAGCGGTCGCGCGGTTCCAAACTGAAGCGCCTAGAACCGCTCGGCCACACCGGCCGGCGGCGCGAATGCTTCTGGCTGCCCCCGCTGCTGTCATTCCTCTACTGAATCCAAACGAAATAATATCCAATAAATTTTCCAATTTCACCAACTGGCACTCCATTTTCCAGCATCTAGGGTTCCTGTCGCTATCTCCAAATGACAAAACAATACTGAACTCAAATAGCAACAGTGAACTACAAATGATAAATTACAATCGATAAATAAACAGATGGCAACCGGAATACCAACACGCCAAATAAAAGCTCCACGAGCTACGCACCAACGTAGTAATTTTTATCCTTTATAGTCGTTAAATTAAAACACCGACTTTGTTTTTCCCTACTGGAAATACACTTTTTTCTGTGGCTTTTGAAATAATCTTCTAATAGAAATTCAGTGACTTCACATGTATGAGACCTGATCAAATAGTATCAAGATAAGAGCGCCGCAAACCACCGTCCCGCCGTCAAGAGAAGAGGTTTGACAAATGTCTGCCCTATTATACCAAATGAAAGCAAATGCATAACTCAGGTGTGGTTCTTGTGCTCACCTGTTCGCTTAATGCATCTACAGCTTCATGTCAATGACTTCCAAAATCGGATGCAGTTCTCCGAATGTTATGTACAAGTGCGAAGTGATGCGACTTACGTATCCCAAATTTTGTTTAAGGAAGAATCATCTTTCTCAAGCATTGTGCCAGTCAGTCTTCGAAGTACGCATCAACTGTCAGTTGAAAATCCCCGCTGACTCAAAGAAGTGGACAAAACAAATTCTCTTAGTCTATTAAAGTTTGGTAAGTGTCTTTCAAGACCCACACCGTTAGCCCCCGTTATATTGATGGAAATCTAAATACACTCAAGTATCTCGAGTTCCTAAGATGTTTTTTTCTGCTGCAGTTATTGGAAGACATCCTTTGGGACATAACGTCATCAGTGCGGATCAACATGACTGACATTTCTCGCATGTAATGACAAATCCTCTGAAGAGAATGTTTGGGGAGAACTGGAACGGTCGTTCACGAAAAGCAAAATTGTCTTCGCATTCACTAAACCTCACAGTTCTATAATTTTCTCTGTGTCTAAAATTAAAACAAGAGGTCTATTAGGAAACAACGAGGACTCGCGAAGGCATTGAATGTCTTATGACATGTGCTTGTGCTGCCGTTACGTGAAATCCAACGTGGAGTATTGTTTCTCCAGAATAACTTAATAGCGAGTACCATTGCTCAAGGTCAAGATTCTGAGCACTTGGTATGACAACCGTGATAATAAACACGAAGCACACCTGAGGTAACTGTTTGCTGACATGTCGTATCATAGGATAGAAGTATGTGGAATTTCTTCCACTAAAAGCAGTACAGTTTTTGCGGCCCTGTTATCTTGATACTATTTGATCAAGTCCCACACATATTATGTAGCTGAAGTTCTCTCAAGAGCTTCTTTCAAATTCCACAAGAAAACGTACATGGTTCCATTAGAGAAAATTAAATCCGTGTCGTAATTCCGAAACTGCAAACGATAAAAATTGTTTGCTAACGTCAGGAAATACGCCATTTTTTCCACTATAGCTTGTTGAAACATACACTCATGATCAGAAAAAACAGGACACCTTGAAAGACTAGAGATAGGAAGTTCATGTTCACAGAATATGCACAGTAGTACGTTCTGAAGAAATTATTAGCATTTCAGTCAGTTCGGTTCAGCATGTGTCCTGTTTCCTAACAGACAGAGTGTCCACCATGGGCCCTAATAATATTTTCCACGCGTGGTGGCATCGCAGTGTATCAGGCGCGAAAGACGCCCTTTGGTATAACCATCCATGCTACACTCACCTCGTTCCTAAGCTCGTCTGTGGAGGTTGGCATTGAATCACCGCAGCATCCGTCGTTTTACGATATGCCACACATTTTCGTTCGGCGACAAGTCTGATGATCTGGCGGGCAAGGGCAAAAGGCTGGCGTCCTGTGACACGAAGAAGGCACGTTTTCGTGCAGCAACATGTGGTCGTGCATCGTCTTGTTGAAAAATAGCTTCTGGAATGTTGTGCAGAAAGGGTATGGCTACGAATAGCAGGATGTTATTCACGTAGGTCAAACTGGTCACAGTGCCCTTTACTTGGACCATCTGTGATTTGAGGTTGTACCCAATAGCACCCCCACAACATAAGACCTCGAGTTGGTGCTGTATGTCTTATGCGAATGCAGTCACCGTGATGCCTCTCACCGTGATTGCTGCGAAACGAGATGTGGCCGTCATTTTCAAATAAACGGAACCTGGATTCGTACGAAAACACTATTTAAAGCAATTCCTGTCCCCTTTGACGTCTTTCCACACACCACTGACATCTAGAATGCTAGTGTACATTGTTCAAAGGTAGGCGGAGAAGTGGACGACCCATGGCTTAGTAAACGGTGACAGACTATCACTCCTGATAGTGTACGATGTGCTACACTGTTCCGCTAGAGTCGAGGAGGTCGCAGGTCTGTCCTGCAATGCCATTCGGATGACGTGTAGATCTTCTTAGGGGGATGGGTTGGTGCGTCATGACCCATCTCGCCTTGTTCTACGGCCTTCCGTGAACCATTCCCCACGCAGCCGTTGCACTGCCACTTCGTCCCACACGAACAGCAATTTCCCGGATGGATGCGTCATATTCTCTCATGAAAGTAATGCGCCTTCCTTCAATCTCGCTGATTAGATGGCAGGGTTCGCCCATGCCTCTACGAGGTATCCAGCACGTCTTCTGAAGCCACACTGATCCCTTACCTACTTTTTCCTAGCCACAACCAGAGCCTCAATTTTTTTACCAGTAGGTGGTGCCTCAGCGATACAGATAGCCAGACAAACTGGTGGTTCCTGACGCAGCCTTTTCAGTAGTTGCAGAGTCAAAAGTCTGGATGATTGACTGATCTGGCCTTGCAACACTAACCAAAATGGCCTTGCTGTTCTAGTACAGCGAACGGCTGAAAGCAAGGGGAAACTACAGCCGTAATTTTTCCCGAGGGCATGCAGCTTTACTGTATGATTAAATTATGATGGCGTCCTCTTGAGTAAAATATTCCGGAGGTAAAATAGTCCCCCATTCGGATCTCCGGGCGGGGACTACTCAAGAGGACGTTGTTATCACGAGAAAGAAAATTGGCGTTCAGCGGATCGGAGCGTGGAATGTCAGATCCCTTAATAGGGCTGGTAGGTTAGAAAATTTAAAAAAAGCAATGGATAGGTTGAAGTTAGATATAGTGGGAATTAGTGAAGTTCGGTGGGAGGAGGGACAAGACTTTTGGTCAGGTGAATACAAGGTTATAAATACAAAATCAGTTAGGGGTAAGGTAGGAGTAGGTTTAATAATCAATAAAAAAAATAGGAGTGCGGGTAAGCTACTACCAACAACATAGTGAACGCATTATTGTGGCCAAGATAGACATGAAGCCCATGCCTACTACAGTAGTACAAGCTTATATGCCAACTAGCTCTGCAAATGACGAAGAAATTGATGAAATGTATGATGAGATAAAAGAAATTATTCTGGTAGTGAAGGGAGACGAAAATTTAATAGTCATGGGTGACTGGAATTCAAGAGTAGGAAAAGGGAGAGAAGGAAACATAGTAGGTGAATATGGATTGGGGGTAAGAAATGAAAGAGGAAGCAGCCGGGTAGGATTTGCGCAGAGCATAACTTCATCATAGCTAACACTTGGTTTAAGATCCATGAAAGAAGGCTGTATACATGGAAGAACCCTGGAGGTACTAGAAGGTATCAGATAGATTACATAATGGTAAAACAGAGATTTAGGAACCAGGTTTTAAATTGTAAGACATTTCCAGGGGCAGATGTGGACTCTGACCACAATCTATTAGTTATGAACTGTAGATTAAAACTGAAGAAACTGCAAAAAGGTGGGAATTTGAGGAGATGGGACCTGGATAAACTAAAAGAACCAGAGGTTGTACAGAGTTTCAGGGAGGGCAAAAGGCAACAATTGACAGGAATGGGGGAAAGAAATACAGCAGAAGAAGAATGGGTAGCTTTGAGGGATGAAATAGTGAAGGCAGCAGAGGATCAAATAGGTAAAAAGACGAGGGCTAATAGAAACCCTTGGGTAACAGAAGTAATATTGAATTTAATTGATGAAAGGAGAAAATATTAAATTGCAGTAAATGAAGAAGGCAAAAAAAATACAAACGTCTCAAAAATGAGATCGACAGGAAGTGCAAAATGGCTAAGCAGGAATGGCTAGAGGACAAATGTAAGGATGTAGAGGCTTATCTCACGAGGGGTAAGATAGATACTGCCTACAGGAAAATTAAAAAGACCTTTGGAGAAAGGAGAACCACTTGCATGAATATCAAGAACTTTGATGGAAACCCAGTTCTAAGAAAAGAAGGGAAAGCAGAAAGGTGGAAGGAGTATATAGAGGGTCTATACAAGGGCGATCTACTTGAGGACAATATTATGGAAATGGAAGAGGATGTAGATGAAGAGGAAATGGGAGATATGATACTGCGTGAGGAGTTTGACAGAGCACTGAAAGACCTGAGTCGAAACAAGGCCTCGGAAGTAGATAACATTCCATTAGAACTACTGACAGCCTTGGGAGAACCAGTCCTGAAAAAACTCTACCATCTGGTGAGCAAGATGTATGAGACTGTCGAAATACCCTCAGACTTCAAGAAGAACATAATAATTCCAATCCCAAAGAAAGCAGGTGCTGACGGATGTGAAAATTACCGAACTATCAGTTTAGTAAGTCACAGCTGCAAAATACTAACGCGAATTATTACAGACGAATGGAAAAACTGATAGATGCCGACATCAGGGAAGATCTGTTTGGATTCCGTAGAAATGTTGGAACACATGAGGCGTACTGACCCTACGACTTATCTTAGAAAATAGATTAAGGAAAGGCAAACCTACGTTTCTAGCATTTGTAGACTTAGAGAAAGCTTTTGACAATGTTTATTGGAACACTCTCTATCAAATTCTGAAGGTGGTAGGGGTAAAATACAGTGAGCGAAGGGCTATTTACAATTTGTACAGAAAGCAGATGGCAGTTATAAGAGTCGAGGGGTATGAAAGGGAAGCTATGGTTGGGACGAGAGTGAGACAGGGTTGTAACCTATCCCCGATGCTATTCAATCTGTATATTGAGCAAGCAATAAAGGAAACAAAAGAAAAATTCGGAGTAGGTATTAAAATCAATGGAGACGAAATAGAAACTTTGAGGTTTGCCGATGACATTATAATTCTGTCAGAGACAGCAAGGGACTTGGAAGAGCAGTTGAACGAAATGGACAGTGTCTTGAAAGGAGGGTATAAGATGAACATCAACAAAAGCAAACCGAGGATAATGGAATGTAGTCTAATTAAGTCGGGTAATGCTGAGGGAATTAGATTAGGAAATGAGACAAAGTAGTAAAGGAGTTTTGCTATTTGGGGAGCAAAATAACTGATGATGGTCGAAGTAGAGAGGATATAAAATATAGACTGGCAATGGCAAGGAAAGCGTTTCTGAAGAAGAAAAATTTGTTAACATCGAGTATAGATTTAAGTATCAGGAAGTCGTTTCTGAAAGTATTTGTATGGAATGTAGCCATGTATGGAAGTGAAACGTGGACGATAAATAGTTTAGACAAGGAGAGAATAGAAGCTTTCGAAAAGTGGTGCTACAGAAGAATGCTGAAGATTAGATGGGTAGATCACATAACTAATGAGGTGTTGAATAGAATTGGGGAGAAGAGGAGCTTGTGGCACAACTTGACTAGAAGAAGGGATCGGTTGGTAGGACAAGTTCTGAGACATCGAGGGATCACCAATTTAGTATTGGAGCGCAGTGTGGAGGGTAAAAATCGTAGAGGGAGATAAAGAGATGAATACATTAAGCAGATTCAGAAGGATGTAGGCTGCTGTAGGTACTGGGAGATGAAGAAGCTTGCACAGGATAGAGTAGCATGGAAAGCTGCATCAAACCAGTCTCAGGATTGAAGAGCACAACAACAACAGGTGGTGTTGTGCCGTAATGTAGGTATTGACCCTGAAACCGCAGGCCGTTATGTTTTAAATGTTAATCATTTTTACAAATTATATTAATGTACATGTCCTCTGGATATGATCTTCCTTCCTCTAGACTTTCATGGTGTTCTGTTTTTATGAACATGCGTGTAACTGGGGGTGGCCTGTCTTAACTGCTTCGCCCTGCATATATTCATGATGTCCAAGAAATGTAGCGCCAAACTTCGGGCGGTTATAAAAGATGTATCGAGGAAAACATCCTGCGGCCAGAATCGTCATCCAGCGCGCTACAGAGCGTCGATGTTACAGGCTATAAAGGCACATTTGCATGCTGTGCGCGCGTTTCCTCGGAAACGCGAAATCTTAATTAAATAATTAATCTGTGACAAATAAATAAAGCCTATGGCACAGAACTGCAGCGCTGTGTCGCTGATAAAACAAAACACAATTATGTTTCTTTAAGAAGGAGAGGTCTTGGACAAGTGGTGCGGGAAGCACGTATATTTTGTTGACTGGCGCACCGCCATATTTGATGTTATATAAGAACACTGCGAATTTATATTTATGAAAGTAAGTAGAGTTATTTAACTGTAGGCTTATTCATTGAATATATCTGATTTAACTAACTGTGCAAACTTTTTATGTTTAGTAGACAGTCACCTCTGTACGACGTATTGACATGGCTGGCAAATTATTCTAATATTGAGATTTAGATTTGAGTCCGCACCTACCGCAGCACTCTTTGGAAACGATTTCAATACGAAGTCCGAATATTTGAGTCTTATTTCACGGTCAACTACGAATAACATTACATTTACGAAAAAGCCATTGTCAAGCGTCTGATACCGAATAATTAAACGTCCACATTCCAGATAAGCAAATATTAATTACATCCAATCACTATCATACATAATTAATAATTAATGTTTTATTTTATTTTATTTATTTTATAAGGCGCCGGCGCCTGCCACTGTACCACCCCTTTGGCAGCAAATGTGACTTTTTACGCTGACGGAGCGTAAGCGGAACGTTTCGAAATGTTGCTTTTTACTCAGTGATCGTGACTGATTGGCACAATCGCCAATGGAAAAGAAGAAGGTAGCTGCTGCGTAGACAGCTCTCGTTTCCTATGATGTGATGCTACGCTGGCTTGGAGGTTGATGGACACAGGTTTCCATTCTGAGTTTATTTTTTTCCATTATAGCGATAAATATCGCAGACTTGTGAGGATTCCAGGAAAAAAATTAACTGCAGATGGAAACCAGAAACCATCACCCAACAAGGCAACAGATTAACGCATTCGTAGGAGACAAGGCCGTTCTGTATGCAGATAGCTCCATCTTCTCCACTCGCGATCGTGGCAATCAATTGCCATCACTAAATACTAAACAACATTGCGAGACGTTCCGGATTCGTTTCGTCAGCGAACGAGCAAAAATTCATGTTTGCTGCTGAAGAGGTGGCCTAGTAGCAGGCGCTAGTGCCTATAACCTCGACGTTCTGCAATGTCATTGGATCCTGTCTCGATTGGCTCCTAAAGACTCCTTCACAATTCATTGTAGTATCTCACAACATTTTTGGGACACCCTGTGTATGGAAGACTATCGAAGCTGTCAGTTTGACGTTAACATAAATATTGTCAGTACATCGATAGAAAGACGGTACTTTTTCGACACAACTTCCCAAATAATTGGAGTATTTTCTACTTCATTGTCATAATGAAACACCCGCCTACAAATATGAACATCAAATTTCTGCAAGCTTCATTTGAGAATGAGCCTAAAGAGCTCGAGAAGTAGGTTATTGGACTATATCATTTGTAGCAGATATCTATAGTCATATTTCAAGTTCACTTCATATGAAGAAATCAAGTGGGATCATAGTAGATGGATCCGATTCCTAACTGTAATGGATTTGTCGGAGTAGTACAGTGGCGCGGTCTACGCAGAATCATCACGGGAATCCCGCCTCACCTTATACAACGCCAGTATGTGACGTTACAAGGCGACCTGACGCAGCAGTCATACGAATCCAGTGAGAGTAGAAAGATACCAGGAAAGGAGGTAGCCTTTCATACGCATTATTAGCCTCTCACCGCACGGAGAAAGTATTACACAAGAGTGGCGAAAGCCTTTGCAGAGATACATTGAACTCACCATGCTCCATGACAGTGAAGGGAGTTGCAACTTCGCAGATTTAGCAGTGAGAAAGAAAACAGAAAGAGTGACAATACCATCATAGACGGACTTTAATTTCGTGTGCAACAAGAGGAAAGTCAGTTTCGGATGCCTGCATGTAACCCTCATTATTACAGTGAATTTATGTTGAATGTAAATACATTTCGACTACTCACAATGCTGAAATGAAGTGTTTTAGCAAACGCACCAGACTGATTGACATGTCATAACTGCTAATTTTGCTGACACTTTAAGAACGCTCAGAAGGATATAAAGACAGCATGTAATACATAGCACGCAGTCATGTCACTCCTCCTGCCTACAAGGCTAGCCATTTTACATTGTGTGGTAATTCTGTTTACGGCTCCGTAAAATATTTAGTGTGCAAAAGGGACCCGCCACTAGAAAAATGTTTGAGAACCGCTGGTATAGACGAAAGTAACGAGACCAGGAAATTGTGGAAAATGCTAGATGAGTATCGGCTCTAGGTGCAAGAATTAGTAGATGACCCTCAATCTAAATCAGTGTAATCTACTGAGTGTAAATACGCGCAAAGACATTATACTCTCATTACAATGTTTGCTATCAGCCTGTCATGGAAATACAAACAGTATGGGTCCAGAGTCACCACTTACTCCATATTACGCTGTCGAAGGCTATCTTTATACCATGAATGCTAGGAAGTTCCCATTTTTCTTCAGTCTTACTTCCATTACCAAGAGCAATATCAGGATTCCTGCTCTGGTACCTTTTCCCTTCCTGGAACCAAATTTATCTTCTTTCTATCTTCTATATTATTCTGTTAGCGGTTTGCAAGCGTAACATGTCAGACATATTACCCGACAGATTTCCCATGCATCAGGACGAATCTTCTTTGGTAAAATGGTGATATGCGTTTTGGAGATCTGTTGTCACGTCATCACCTTTGTAGCCTTCTGAAAACGTAATATCCACTCCATCTGACGTATCTTAGCATAGTTAATTATGTTCTCTATCAATTTCTGACCGCATAACTGGAGCGCATATTTCTTCTGCTTCAACTTTCTCCTTAAATTATTTCTCTCATAGAGACAATTCATCTCTTTGTGGAGCTTCGATTGTTTTTTTGAAATCTGTCTACCATTTCTTCTGCTTTTAGCAACTGAATCTCGTAAATCAGCACCTTCAAATTTTACTGCTTCGTAGTTACGTTTAATTCTCCTGTACGTTGCTTACAGTTTTCCTACAATTACGTCCTTCGCTGTATGTTTATATGTTTCTCTGAATTAGGCCGTTTACACTACCTGTTAATTTCATTACTAAGAAACGTATATTGCTGTCTTTGAACATCATTCTAAAGAGTGTTGCAGTTTTTATCTCTGCGATATTTTCGCCTCTGCTTTTGTTTTATAAACGTTATAAATTTAATGGCGATGAAAGAATTTACGATATACTGTGAAGAAAGAAACTGTTTATTCTCTCATTATTTTACATCTTTATCGCTTTGTTTTTATTTAAGACAGGTTTAGAGGCTGTAAGGCTTCATATGCCGGCTCCTATCGCGACATAATAAGTTACAGTTATACTCATATGCACTAAGATGTAAATTAGAGAGAAACACTGTAACCTATGTATATTGAAAATTGGACGTTAACACTTCTTTGCAAAGTTGACCAATGATTCGTCTGTGGTGTGCATACACAAACTCTGAGATATTATTATCGCGTTTAGTAGCGAGCGAGGAGTTGTCGAGGGGAGTCAGAAGTGGTCGGACAGAGCGTAAGCTGAAGAGAAGCCGGCCGATATGAGAGGTCGCACCCTGCCGTGATCGTGCTAGTAGCGCTGGAGGGGATTTTGGCAGTAATTGAGTATTTTTGATAATTTGCCTTTTTGGTGCACGTAGTTGTTGGTTGCTTGCACACTGGAGGGATTTTGTCAGATTTGTCTATGCGTACAATGAGAGTAATATTCGTACCTTTGTTTTGGCCACAAACGTATTTATTAAGTATTGACTAAAGTCTGTGTAAAGTTTGTCAGTGTTTAAACAAGATATTGCAAAAACAACTAGTCTTATTTTATTTTACTTTATGCCGCTTAAGGTTAGTTGACCATAGTCCTCCTGATCATTCAATTTATATGTATAAATGTATGGGTAAGTATTGCAGTTAGTTCATGCTTTTCACTCTGCATGGACCGAAGATTTTGTTTTGGAAATATTGTAGCGCGTTGCTGATAACGCAGTTGCCACAGCAAGAAGACATGTGGTCTGTTGCCTGCAGGAGCTTTGCAGAAGAGTTATTAGGAGATGTTAGAAAACTCGCAGTCAGCTGAGAACTCTTTTCTTTATAATTCGTAGGATTGTAGTCAATCAGAATCCCATTATTGTCAGAGATGCAATGTCACTCGCATGATTCAGTACGCCTTACAAAAAAATTAACAAACTAGTGTTATCTGTCGACCTGCCTGTCAGGATTTCGTTTCGTTGCACGATTTCGCAATTAGAGACGCGTAATCTTGCTACTGCATTTGCTAAATTGCATGCAATATACTTAGTCAGTAGTTGCTGCATAGCAGTTTTGTTGCTAGCGCGCTACATTGCGTTAGTTCAAAAACTTTTATTTCGGCAATTTTCTCATTATTTTGTAACAGTGAAGTTAACAGTTTTGCGATAAGAAAGTTGTTTTGAATTTTTGTGCCGTTTTATTTATTGCTACAAAGGCAATGAAAACCAGAGCACAGGCAAGTATTAACAAGACAGTAGCAGTAGATTGAAATTTGAGACGTTGTGTAGAAAATTCTTCTCAGGATAATGAAGTCAAGGAACTTTCAAATAATACTGTGAATAATCAGAGTGTAGGCTATCATCATGTGATTAAATGTGATGCAATGCAAGGAACTACACCGAATTCAGGCCATCCAACCACCGTAACACAGTCCGATTTTGTTGTGTGATTCACGTATAGCTTCTACTGCCCCAGACCAAAATAATTTTGTCTTCCCCTCTTTCAATAATAATGTAATACAATTAATACTAGCTCAGCTTTGTGAGATTAAAAATCTAGTGACGAAATAAAAGACAAGATCGTTGAATCTTGTAGCATATAGGAAGATAACAATTTTTTTCGTGACGAGATAAAAGACAAGATCAACGAATCGACACTGCAGTGCCAAAGAAACTAGTATAGACATGCTTATTCCTATGCAAGGTTATGTAAACAGGCTGAATGCGGCTCTCTGGTCGGCAACGCTTCTGTAAGACAAGTGTCTAGCGCAGTTGTTACATCAGTTACTCCTGCCACAAGAGCAGTTCATCAAGATTTAAATGAGTTTATACGTGCTGTTATAGTCAGCAGACGAGCGATGGGACAAAGAATCACCGAGGTGGGGATTTTCCTGTACGGCCATTCCACGAATGAAATATCAGGAATCGGTTAAAACATCAAATCTCCGACATCGCTGCGGCCAGAAAAAGATGCTACAAGAACAGGACCAACGACAAGTGAAGAGAATCGTTCAAAGTAACAGAAGTACAACTTTTCCTCAGATCGTCACAGATTTCAGTGCTGGGCCACCAACAAATATCAGCGTGTGAACCGTTCAACGAAACTTCATCGATACGGGCTTTCGGAGCCCACTCGTATGCCCTTGATAACTGCACGACACAACACCTGGGCCCGTCAACACAGGACTGTTGATGACTGGAAACACGTTGCCTGGTCGGACGAGTCTCGTTTCAAATTGTATGAAACGGATGGAAGTTTACGGTATGGAGAGAACCTCATGAATCCATGGACCCTGAATGTCAGCATGGGACTGTTGAAGCTACTGGAGGCTCTGCAATGGTGTGGAGCGTGTGTAGGTGGAGTCATATTGAATCCCTGATACGTATAGATACGACTCTGACAGGTGACACTTATGTAAGCATCCTGTCTGATCAACTCCATCCATTCATATCCATTGTGCCTTCCGACGGACTTGGGAAATTCCAGCAGGACATTGCGACACCTCACACGTCCAGAATTACTGCAGAGTGGCTCCAGGAAGACTCTTTAAGTTTAAACATCTCCACTGGCCACCGAACTCCCTGGACATGAACATTATTGAGCATATCTGGGATGCCTTGCAAAGTGCTGTTCAGAAAAGATCTCCACCCACTCTCACGGATTTATGGACAGCCCTACAGGATTCATGGTGTTAGTTCCCTCCAGCACTACTTCAGCCGCTATTCGAGTCCACGCCACGTCGTGTTACGGCAGTTCTGAGAGTTCGCGGTACCGGTTTCTCAGGCTCTTCAGTGTAGTAGCAAACAGGAACAGAATTTAAACCTACAGGAAGAGAACTTCAGACTGTTTCGGAATGAGATCGATGACAATTTAACCAGTAAATTCGAGGAAATGTCAGAAAGGTTGAATATTCAGGTATGCGACGAACTCAAGTCGGATATTAACACTCTTGAGACCAGACTTTATCATGTACAGCCTGTTGATATTGTTGAGATGCAACAACAGTCGTCACAACTTGAATTGCAAAGAGAGAAATTAGCAGAAAAGTTAGTCATTAAGTTACAGATTGACACCGAAGTTTGAAAGACGCAAAATCTGTTGATGATTGTTTGCAATACTAGTCGAAGAATTATCAGAGAGTGTGACTCAAATGAACATTGATTCAAATAAAAGCTCAGACGATATTCAGCCGGTTCCGTTCACTGATACCGAAGAATTTGTCCCTGAAACGTTTGAAGTAGGGGCAGATGATAAACGTGACGCAAGAAAGATACAGGAACAGCTTGCCAATATTGAAGAAAAGATAGTTTGCGGTAACGATAGCAGAAGGTTCAATCATTATCAAGTTGGAAATCACAATGAACGTAGTAATTTTGGAATTGTTGGTCACTTCTCTAGTGAACGTGTTTGCAGGACGCATTGACTGAAATGCGACTTACGGTATGAGAGAAAACTCATTGTTTCAGAAAGACTATGGCTGTGATTACAAACATTTGCTCACAGTTAGGAAATTAAAACATTTTCGCAACTCTAGCAGTGAAATTCACCCAAGGGAGTGGTTACTATTGATTATTCTTTACCAATAGCATGGCTAATTGGTCACAAACTGGAATTCATTTACAGCTAGCTCCAAGGAGAACATGCGACAATAGTGAGATCGATTGCGCGTGAATGTCACACGTAATGACGATGACATCCCACACTCCGAGGAGCGTAGGGAACGATGCGGGAGACCCGCACCGCCGACTAGGCAAGGTTCTAGCGGAGGCGGTTTGCCATAGCCTTCCTCCGACCGTAATGGGGATTAATGATAATGATGAGGACGACACAACAACATCCAGTCATCTCGAGGCGGGAGAAATCCCTGACCCCGCCGCGAATCGAACCAGCGACCCGTGCCCGGGAAGCGAGAATGCTACCGCAAAACCATCAGCTGTAAACGATTACCACACGTACTGTGATTTTTATCACACATTCTTGTCCGTTTACTGGTCCGGAACAACGTAAGATCGCGTGAAAAGTAACATTATCCTCATGCAAAATAATGAACAACCGAGTTTTTCAACTCCTGTGCAGTAATTATAAGACATGATGCTCATGCACAGATACTTAACTAATCCGCACAGTCCGTCGGAATTAATCCGCATTTGTCTGACTAAATAACCTATCACAATACGCCACATAGTTTTGGCAGGACGTTGTAAGGATGACTTGGAAGCGTTTCAAGTTCTTTCGAAAGAACTTGACTTTGACAATAATGATAAAACACAAAAGACAATAATAATCAGTATTGGAAAAATTACCGTCAGCAGCTTAACTGAAAACGTAGGTTGAATTCGCGTGAATGATATGACGAGAGACGCGACGGAAACACGGAAGCAGGCAAGATACGAGACATCATCCGTACAGTACAGATTACAGATGCTCGAGAAACGATTCCCGTGACCGTAGGAATTATCAGTACAGGAACACAGATCGCGGATTGCGTGAACACAGACGTTATGGCAATGAAGACAATTTTAGACGCAATGGTAACAACAGAGTAGATCGAAATTGGCGTCACCGCACAAACTTTGATCCCGAAAGTGGTGCTCAGGTTGTAGAAATCAGGGAATCGAGCTAACGGGACAATAATATTAATTGCATTTACGCGAGACGAAAAAATTGTGATGATAGATCAAACCTAAACTGGCGCGATCGTAGAAATTCAAATTCTGAGCGTGATATAGCTGTAGAAATCAGACCGCCCAACCGACGCAACAACTCCGGGCAAAACTAAACGACACAATAATGACCAGCAGCCGCGCATGCAAACGAAACGTTTGCAATAGCCGTCTGCGCACGAACCATAATAATCTTGTACGTTTTGAAGACATTAGGGACACATCTTTACAAGAAAATGACGACTGTGAAAATACACTTCCACATCCTCTTGTAAAATTATCCTTAGGAAACGCTTCACTTTCTGCTTTACTTGATTCTGGTAGCCCAGTGATTAGTGAGACAGTGTTAAGTAAATGTGCTCAATCATCTATTAGTCCAATTTTGTCTCTAGTAAGAACCAAAGTGATGGGAGTGATTCAATGAAAGAGTGTAGATGTATGTAATCTAAGTTCGTTAGTTTTCATTTGTCAAGGACACAAGTTTTCAGCATATTTTCAGATAGTCCCTCCTTTTTAAACAAAAGGAATTTTAGGTGTATAGTTTCTACGTGAATCCAAAGCGATGTTAAACTCTTTTGATGCTGAAGTAATGTTGCAAGTAAATCAGGTACCTGCAATGCTTACATTTCAAGGTTGGTTAAGGAAGATGAAGATGTGAACAGTTCGCATTTTTTCTTTCCGCTCGAGGCACAACACTCACTGAATTTGTCTGACGATTGCATGATCGATGTAACAACACTTCATTGTGAAGCTGAACAATCTATTACCACAGAAAATTAATTAAAAAACAAGTACTCAGAGATGAAGTACATTCTGATTCAGACACACATGAATATTAGAACCTTTACAGTCACATTCTGAAGTTTTTTCTCACACGACAGGAACTATACTAAATTACGAATTCAAGGTTAAGAAACATAACAATTTTTTTTTTCCAGCTTATGTCTGAGCCGTGCGTGCCTCGTGTCCCCGCCTTCGTGTATTTTACACCCTGTTTTCAACGTACTTCCCCCTCACTACGCTACTTTAAATTACTACTGTCACTGAGTTGCTGCTTTGCCTGATCGTGACCGGCGCTAGCAGCGTGTATCGATATATTCCCTCTCGTAGTATCTTTGCTCGACTGCTATTACTTCCCGCTCGTTGGCTGTTGTAAAGGAGTTGGTCGCGGTTCGGGTTGCGAGTTCGGGCTGCCAGTCAGTTGGAACGTGTCTGGAGCGCAGTCCGGACCTGCCGGTCGGAGAGTTGTTATGCGGCACTAGTGCAGTTTGGAGCAGCAGTGAGGTCTGCGTCGACATGGCTCGCCCGACCATTGACGCCACGCATCAATTGAGCCGGGCCACGGTCTTGGTGGATAGTCGGTCGGTCGTCCAACCGGACGACGCGTTTTGGTTCGCCGATCGTTCATGAGTCGGCTGTGTGTGTGTGTGTGTGTGTGCATCGACTTCCATTTGGCCTCGTGTGTGCTGAGTTACTGCTGTGTATTCTTCAGGTCTTCGTGCAAGTGTTTGTCAGGTTGTGTGTGTGTGTGTGTGTGTGTGTGTAGTTCGCGTTATTTCCCTTGACAAGTAATTTTAAATGATGTCAGCGTACTGCCTCTGAAAGGTCGGTCGTCTCATCGGGCGACGTTTAACTGGTTCTCAGAGCGCTTCTGGGCCCCTTCAGTTACCATCTTGTGGAACTTGGGTCGGCCCTTTCCTGGTGCAGGGACGGTGGCGGGTTTCCTCTGCATAGCTGGGTCCGAGCCAGTATTTCCGCCGTCGTGTGTCTGGAAGTGAGTGGCGGTCTAAGGTGCTGCAGTCATGGACTGTTCGGCTGGTCCCGGCGGAGGTTCAACTCCTCCCTCAGGCATGGGTGTGCGTGTTTGTCCTTAGGATAATTTAGGTTAAGTAGTGTGTAAGCTTAGGGACTGATGACCTTAGCAGTTAAGTCCCATAAGATTTCACACAGATTTGAACTTTTTTTTTAAGTGAGTGGGAGGCGTACCAGCAGTACAGTCGCGACGGAGCAGCAGTCGCGACGGACCAGCAGGCAGTCGGTCGGTTGCTGTGGACCAGGGAAGATATCTCGCGCAGCGCAGTCACTGGGTCCGCTGCCGGTCCCTGCGCAGTGTCGGAGCGTGTCTGGAGCTCTCCGAACGCTACGAACTTCGCGGTTTGCCAACCCAGGACGTCAAAGTTGAGTGTGGTTTCAAGTAACAAACCCTCGTCTATTCATGTTGTGATTCGTTTCGGTGGTTCGCTTTTGGGGAGGTTTTCCTGTGACCATCGTTGAGTGTTTGTACATATTTGATTGTGGATAATTATATTTTCTATTTGAGTTCTCGTGTACTGGTTTGTGGGAAGCAAGTCGTTGTGTCGGTCGGTCCGTGGCTGTCTCCCGATTGGGTTCCGACGGATCAAGTGTATCTGGGCTGTCTCGTCTAAGCGAACGCGGGCAGACCGACCTCCCTGGAGGCTTCTGAGTGCCACTGGTGTTCAATTATCAGTTGTCAGCTACTTTAACTTTCAGGCTTATGGTTATTTGTTTCTATTTTCTTAAAAATTTTGCAAAATTAATTTTTAAGTTTATCTTTCACGCTTAAACATTGCGGCCTTCTGCCTTTAAAGAGTATGGTACTATATTTTAAAATTTTGAAACTTAATCGTGGCCATTGGTATTGCACCTTGCATATGTATGTTCTATCTGCTTAGCCTTAAGGCTTTCCACGTAGCCGTGATACGCTGTTTATTTGATTTACCTCTTTAATTTCATTTTAATCTTGTTGATTTTTAAAATTTCTTCTTGTTAAACATTCTGGCATTCTGCCTTTAAAAGTCTATGGTAATATATTCTAAAATTATGTAAATTTAATTGTGGCCCTCAGCCATTTGTATTGCACTTTGCATTGTTTGCTGGTTTTTTTAAATTATTTTATTCCTGTCTTAATAGGATTTTAATGTTATTGAGATTTCTTGTTTGGAGGCCATCAACCGTGAAAGAGTTGCATTCGTTAAAGGTCCAGCTATGTGCCGCTTTGGTTGTAAAGGTTATTAAATTACAATAAATTAAAATTAAGAGAAACTGACCTCAACCTTGGCTCCTTTCCACAATCCTATTACCTGTTCTGCCGAGCGGGTTTCGCGGGCGTATCAATGTTATTCCACTGACATACAGAGATGAGGTTAAGCAGGATATACAGTCGATGCTAAATCAGGGAATTATTGAGAATGCTGTGACTACATAAAACAGTCCGTTACATGTTGTTAAAAAGAAAGACGATTCTGTTAGACTTGTTCTCAATTCCAGATAGATCAGCACTATAATACAACCTGAAACAGATCGACCACAAACATTAGACAAATTATTACAGAAATTTCATGGTGTAGAGGTGATATGTTCTCTTCATTTACGATATAATTTTTGGCGAATCGAATTACATCCCGAATGTAGAAAATATACAGCCTTCCTCTGTTTTGGAAACTGCTACCAATTTCGAAGATTACCATTTGGTCTCAATGTTTCATCCGCTGCATTTATCCGAGGTCTGAATACTATCTTACCTAAGCATTTAAAAGACAGGATCACCACCTATGTTGACGACATTTCGGTTACGGAAAATTCGTGGACGGAACACAGTCAGGTACTGACTGACATTTCTTGAGCATTGCATTACAGCCAATTTAGAAAAATCAGAATTTGGTAATAACAAATTAAATCTCTTGGCCACATTGTCTCTAAGAAAGGTATATCACTCGATACAGAAAAAGTGAAATCAATGTAAGAAACGCCTGTATCAATGAACAAATTTCAGCTTAGAGGATTCTTAGGTGTTGTGAATTTTCATCAGCTTAGAGAGCTTATCTAGGCTTACACTATGTCATCTCACTGGTACGAATATAGTTTAGGACTGGAATGATGTTACCGAGACCGAACATGAGGATATGAAAACTTCATTGCTCAATGCACCCATATTATCCTAATTTATCTCTTGACTGTTGCCTTTCGACGAATAGTTCAAAATCTGGTCTCGGTGTACACATGTTTCAAGAAATGGTACAAAATGCAATTATTACACAGAAAGGAAAAAGCTTTTGCCAGTCGAGTGTTAACCTAAGCCGAAGGTAACTATTCTGTCACTGAGGTCGAAGGCCTTAGTTACGGTATTTGAGAAATTTCGTTACTTTCTAAAAGGTAAACACACTAAGGTATATACTGATCATCGAGCACTTCAGTTTCTTATGACAGCTAAACTGAATCATGCCCATTTAAGACTTGGGCTTTGTTTCTTCAGGAATTCAGTTTCGCTGCGATTTACAATCCGGGTTCGGAAAACATTACTACTGATACGCTTTCACGTACACCTGTTGCTTTAGCACAAAGTAGTGAAGAATACAAGGAAAATAATTTTCGTTTGTTATATATGCAAAAAGTAACTGCTGAAAACTTTATTTCATACCCATGTTGTGGTATTGTTCGTGAACACGAGAAAGATACGATTTGGAAAGAGATAAAGTAGAAATGGTAAAACGATTCAAATACTGATATAAGACAGTTTTACATTATACGTAACAGCCGTGGTCTAGGGGTAGCGTCTTTGATTCATAATCAAAAAGTGTTCGGTCTTGGGTTGGAATCCCGTTGCTGCTTAAATTTTGATTAATAATCAGCATTGGCGGCCGAAGACTTCCGGCATAAGAAGTCAGCCTCATACTGTCAACGGCCTTGCCAAACAGGGCGGAGGAGCGGACAGAGGTTCAATGCACTCTATTGTCCTAGGGGTGGGAAACTGCCCCTAAAGACGGAAAAATCAGTAATGATCAACGGTAAGAAGATGCAGAAGGCAATGAAACAACTGCATTAAGCACACGTAATGTGTATCCACAGGTCATGTGGCATGTAATTGAAGAAGCATCATGATCTCTCCATTGCAAAAGATTCCGGGAGGGTACTGCAAGGGGGAGGTTACCGTGAGAAAAAGATTGAATAATCAACGGAAGGGTAACGTTCTACGAGTCGGGCCGTGGCATGTCAGAAGCTTGAACGTGGTAGGGAAACTAGAAAATCTGAAAAGGGAAATTCAAAGGCTCAATCTAGATATAGTAGGGGGTCAGTGAAGTGCAGTGGAATGAAGACAAGGATTTCTGGTCATATGAGTATAGGGAGTAGGATTCGTTATAAATAGGAAGCTAGGGCAAAGAGTGTGTTTCAAAAATGGCTCAAAAGGCTCTGAGCACTATGCGACTTAACATCTTAGGTCATCAGTCCCCTAGACTTAGAAATACTTAAACCTAACTAACCTAAGGACAGCACACACATCCATTCCCGTAGCAAGATTCGAACCTGCGACCGTAGCAGCAGCGCTGAAACGCCTAGAACCGCTCGGCCACGACGTCCAGCATTGTGTTTCTGTGAACAGTTCAGTAACAGGATTGTTCTTATCAGAATTTACGGCAAACCAACACCTACAACGATAGTTCAGGTATACATGCCGAGGTCGCAAACTGAAGATGAAGAGATAGAGAAAGTGTATGAAGAGATTGAAAGGATAATACAGTATGTAAAGGGGGATGAAAATCTAATAGGCATGGAGGACTGGACTGCAGTTGTAGGGGAAGGAGTAGAAGAAAAGCTTACAGGAGGATATGGGCTTGGGACAAAGAATGAGAGAGGTGAAAAATTAACTGAGTTCTGTAACAAGTTTCTGATTCTTCTCGCCGTGGCTTTTCCTGTCTGGTTTGTGAATATCAGACAACAGATAAATAATAATAATTATTAATAATAGTAGTGATCAGATTATACAACCTTTGCGCGCTTGACAATGGTTTTTTGCGCCACGCGGGATTAGCCAAGTGGTCTTAGGCGCTGCAGTCATGGACTGTGCGGTTGGTCCCGGCAGAGGTTCGAGTCCTCCCCCGGGCATAGGTGAGTGTGTTTGTCCTTACGATGATTTAGGTTATGTAGTGTGTAAGCTTAGGGACTGATGACCTTAGCAGTTAAGTCCCATAAGATTCCACACATTTTTTAGGCTTTTTGCGTAAGGTCCGTTAATTGTAAGTTTTACCGTGTGTGATTCTTTATCGCTCTTCGTACATTGAATAATTCCAAAGCTTTGGTTTGCACTGGAACTTTGATATAATTTGTAGCACGGAACCTTTAGCCTTGCCAAGACACTGTTTAAATGGAACAATAGCTTGCAACATAAATGAAACACAAGATTAAATAATATCACTGTATTCACAAAATATTATACTAAGTAGAATAACACAGACACATTAATTCTGTTGCTGTGTGCAATATGAGTACGCCTTGTGAGATTGCGTCTCAATACATATAATAATAGCGGTGGGCCAAATAATTATCTGCAGCGATGGCAGATATGCGTCTGATCATGACGGCTTCCAGAACAAAAAAGGTCCCGTCTTCTCGGCAAGACAACTGAACTGCGCAATTATTCTAATGATTCAGCTGTTGCAGGCCACAATCGATACAACTGCTTTTACCAATTAATATCTCATGTAATTTTGTTATTTATATCCTGAACTTATACCTATGTTTTTGCTGTATATCCACGCCCATCCTACAAATATACCTTTAATATTTTCAGCTAGTAAGAGCGAATACCCTGTTCAAGAATCACGAGAGGAGGAGGTATACTTGGAAAAGGCCGAGTGATAGAGATTCCGAAATCAGGTACTGGATTGTAAGGCGTACCTAGGAGCAGACATAGAATCAGACCACAATATAGTAGTGATGAAGTGTAGGCTGAAGTTCAAGACATTAGTCAGGAAGAATCAAATACGCAAAGAAGTGGGATATGGAACTACTAAGGAATGACGACGTACCGATGAAGTTCTCTAAGGCTATAGATACAGCAATAAGGAATAGCTAAGTAGGCAGTATAGTTAAAGAGGAATGGACATATCTAAATAGGGCCTTCACAGAAGTTGGGAAGGGAAACATGAGAACATAGGTACAAAGAAAGTAACTGCGAAGGAACCATGGATAACGGAAGAAATACTTCAACTGATGGATGAAAGGAGGAAGTACAAAAATGTTTCGAGAAACTCAGGAATGCAGAAATACAAGTCGTTGAGGAATGAAATAAATAGGAAGTGCAGGGAAGCTAAGACGAAATGGCTGCAGGAAAAATGTGAAGACATCGAAAAAGAAATGATTGTCAGAAGGACAGACTCAGCATACAGGAAAGCCAAAACAACCTTCGGTGTCATTCAAAACAATGGAGGTAAAATTAAGAGTGCAACGGGAACTCCACTGTTAATTGAAGAGGAGAGAGCGGATAGATGGGAAGAATACATGGAAAGCCTCTATGAGTGGGAAGATTTGTCTGATGTGATAGAATGACGAACAGGAGTCGATTTAGATCCAGTGTTTGAATCAGAATTTAAAAGAGTTTTGGAGGACTTACGGTCAAATAAAGCAGAAGGAATAGACAATGTTCCATCAGAATTTCTAAAATCATTGGGGGAAGTGGCAACAAAACGACTATTCACTTTGGTGTGTAGAATGTATAAGTCTGGCGACATACCATCTGACTTTCGGAAAAGCACCATCCACACAATTCCGAAGACGGCAAGAGCTGACAAGTGCGAAAATTATCGTACAATCAGCTTAACAGTTCATGCATCCATGTTGCTTACAAGAATAATATCCAGAAGAATGGAAAAGAAAATCTGAGGATGCGCTAGATGACGATCAGTTTAGTTTTAGGAAAAGTAAAGGCACGAGAGAGGCAATTCTGACGTTGCGGTTAATAATGGAAGCAAGACTAAAGGAAAATGAAGACACGTTCATAGGATTTATCGACCTGGAAAAAGCGTTCGACAATGTAAAATGGTGCAAAATGTTCGAAATTGTGAAAGAGGTACGGATCAGCTATAGGGAGAGACGGGTCATACAATATGTAGAACAGTCAAGAGTGAATAATAACAGAGGACGACCAAGAACTAAGTGCTCGTATTAAAAAGGGTGTAAGACAAGGATGTAGCGTTTAGCCCCTATTGTTCGATCTGTACATCGTGGAAAAAAATGGCTCTGAGCACTATGGGACTTAACATCTACGGTCATCAGTCCCCTAGAACTTAGAACTACTTAAACCTAACTAACCTAAGGACATCACACAACACCCACTCATCACGAGGCAGAGAAAATCCCTGACCCCGCCGGGAATCGAACCCGGGCGCGGGAAGCGAGAACGCTACCGCACGACCACGAGCTGCGGACATCGAGGAAACAATGATGGAAATATAAGAGAGGTTCAGGAGTGGAAATAAATTCAAGGTGAAGGGATGTCAATGATACAATTCGCTGATGACATTGTTATCCTGAGTGAAAGTGAAGAAAAATTAAATGATCTGCTGAACGGAATGAAAAGTCTAATTAGCACACAGTATGTACTGAGAGTAAATCGAAGAAAGACAAAGGTAATGAGAAGTAGTAGAAATGAGAACAGCGAGAAACTTAACATCAGGATTGATGGTCACGAAGTCAATGAAGTTAAGGAATTCTGCTACGTTGGCAGTAAAATAACCAATGACGGGCGGAGCAAGGAGGGCATCAAAAGCAGACTTGCTATGGCAAAAAGGGCATTCCCGGCCAAGAGAAACCTACTCATATCAAATATCACCCTTAATTTGAGGAAGAAATTTCTGTGAATGTATGTCTGGAGAACAGCATTATATGGTAGTGAAACATGGACTGTGGGAAAACCGGAACAGAAGAGGATCGAAGCATTTGAGATGTGTTGCGACAGATGAATGTTGAAAATTAGGTGGGCTGATAAGGTAAGGAATGAGGAGGTTCTACGCAGATTCGGAGAGGAAAGGAATATTTGGAAAACACTGATAAGGAGAAGGGACGGGATGGTATACCTAACAATACTGAAAAGCGAATTCGTACCGTCGTAGAAAAATAGAAACCGCGCCAAAAGGCAAAACCATCTACCATTACGCACAGATCACCACTATTTCTGATAATTCCTGTGAAACTAAGAGAATGAGTCGCTGTTGACATTTTCGGTCCTGTTACGAGGTGTAAACAGGGCCATTCATTTGATTTTGTAGCTGTTGAGCTTACCTCGAAATTTGTGCCATTCTTAAATTCACGGAAAGCTACTGCAAAATCAGTTTCTATAGCATTTCTGAAAGAAGTAGGGCATCTTGACAAAGTAATTTCTGATAATGGCCCACAATTTACTCCTGATATATGGCTAAAAACTTTGAGACGTAGGAGAATTAGACAAATATTTATATCATGTTTTATGCCTTATTGTAACCCCTCAGAACGTATTATGTAAGAATTAGGTAAAATTTGAAGATTTTATTGCTATCGTCAACACAAATTTGGATTCACACATACCTGATTTTCAAAATATCATTAATGAACTACGGAGTGATTCTAAAGTCCTTGTACTAAAGAATAAACCACCACCAGATCGCATGAAACAGTCAGTAGCCTTCCCGACACAACATGTAAGAGACGGTGAAATAATTAATTTAACATTGGAAAACTTCAATAAAGCTTAAGAATAAAGTAATAAACTACAGGATCCACGAATGAACATCAACAGTTTACAGCTAGTTCAGAAAGTGTTGCCCAAATCGCATCGTTCATCTCGTAAAGGAAAGTAGTAGCAAGTTTGGTACGAAGGTCATTTTCGTATGCGACGAATCGCACATATAAATACTGTGGAACTTAAAACCATACGCACTCCTAAACCAACAAGTCTTCATCATGTATCGAACATCAAAGTGTACAAAGAATAGTACCCTAGTGGGTTAATTGTCCTTTGGCAAATATACGCAGTGGCGAGCATAGGTGCCCCAGCTGTTGCAGTGCATTTTCTTCCTTAAGCTTTCAGCACTGTTTCATACTCTTCAACTAATCTGTGTATCTGTTAATGAATCTCTTACTGCCAATCCACTAAACGCGGAACTATAAAGAATAGTCCAAAAACGGCTCTGAGCACTATGGGACCTAACTTCTCAGGTCAGCAGTCCCATAAAACTTAGAACTACTTAAACCTAACTAACCTAAGGACATCACACACTCCCATGCCCGAGGCAGGATTCGAACCTGCGACCGTACCGGTCTCGCGGTTCCAGACTGTAGCGCTTAGAACCGCTCGGTCACTCCGGCCGGCTAAAGAATATTGATGATCTATGATTTGTGTTATGTGAAGAAAAGTACTTTGAATTTCTGACACGCTGATAATACTGTGGAAACTATTTTTGCATCTATATTTGCACTATGGCAATATGGAATGGTAAGCCCTTTGCAAGCAATTTGAAATCAGCTGGTATTATTCTGAGTTTACTGGTGAAGTATCTGATAGAAATGTAATACTGTTATATTACTTCTTGAATTTTGAATTTTTCTTTTGAGATAGCACGTTAGACTTGCTTTGGAGGTTCTAAGATATTAATTTTTTCTTCAGGAAGATAGGTTGCACATATAACGTGTCTTATGATAATTTGTCATCTACATTTTGCTTTACCTTTACTAGAAAGGATACTGTTTTATTTTTGAGGAAAGTGAGTGAGATGACTCTTTCTGTAGGTACATATTTTGTGAAGTACGTCTCGATATGTAGAGGTATAACTGCTGATTTTATTTTGTATAAGTAATTGAATTGAGGAAGGTATTTCTTATGGGCAGTAGTTTAACTAGGAACGTATTTTTGAAGAGTGATAATTTCAGAGTTTTATGCATACACATGATGAATATACGGAAATCTGTGCGATATAGATATGGGATATGATGAGGAATTATGCTTTAGGATTACCACGTGACGCTTATGACCTTATTAAGGGTTATTATGGTGCAATTATTGTATATTATAGTGAAATTATGGTATATTATGTGAAGTGGATAATGATTCGTAGAATATTACGCTGAAGGTGAATGAAGTATGAATTATATACGATTTAGTGAGGAAGCAATTTTTCCAGCCGTTTACGGAAAAAGACTTGGTAAGGAGTGTATACTCTTCAAAAGAAATGTGAGTGACGTGCACTTAAGTGGTGTTTATGAAATGAGTGGAGCCCTGAGCTATATCCAAATGGCTAAAAAACCACACGCAAATTGAAATGCTACCTTACATTTAAATCAAAATTATATGATTCATATATCAGTGAATATCTCAGAAGACAAATAAAAAATGTATTTTATATCATGTAATAGCTGTAGAGCGGGGCTAAAAAGCAAGTACCAAAAACTAATATCCCATCTCGAATCGAATTTCATAAACGTGCTTATTTCACACAGATACTGTTTAGATTTGTGTGACAGTAAAACAATATAAGACCATGATAGTCATGTTCAGAAAAAAGACGACATTAAATTTTAGTATTGTCTTTTTGAGTACCCTCGACAACCTCCCTTATCACGCTACTTGGGCTACTGAAAACGGGCGCGAAAGTCCTATGCACATATAATGTCGTCATCACACGGAACTCGAGACATTTATTTGAAGTTACCAACAATGGTTTTATATTTAACTGACATATGATAAATTATCAGTAACCTACATTAATATGTCTGGATGCAAAAACTACGTTGGCCTTAAAAAGGCACACGTTTCCCACGCAAAAAACGTACTGGGATTTACTTGCCAGGTGTGTTATGGGACAGACGTCTTTTGCAGTTTCAGTGTGCGTCAAAGTTCTGCGCAATGTTAGCGCCTTTGCTTGAACTATAATGTATATGATATGTAAGTAGAGTCTGAGGCAACAATAAACCGTGAAGATTACTGAAACGGACAGCCTTTTCGTAACTTGCTTGTATTAATTTTGCAAAATTCGTTGGGTAAAATTTCTACTGTGTTGCTACGTCGAACTTGGAGACACAAAGTAGTCGTTTTCGATTTCAGTGAGATCTTGGGCTTAACCTACGGTGCTGAACTCATGTCAGGCGTGACGACACATGCAAATCAACCGAAATTTCGAGGGCTGATACCAATACTTAAATTTATTTGCTAACATGTATGCAGAACATGTTAGTGAAATGGATCTTACCCGTGAATGTAGAAGTTCAGGTACCTGGAGATGACCTCAAAAATTGTAAGAGGTCTCAAAACAAAAGCTAATTTATCTTTCTCCCTTTTCTATATTATATATTTTGCCTTAGTCTTCTGGACTGCTTTCTAGAACTAGGCAGCAGAACTTAGGCAAAATAGTTCTTCCCCAGATGTACTAATGATGGTTGTGCTTTGTCCGAGATTTGTAGCAGATATATTTACCTCACTGTGTCGAACTTCAGTCGTAAGACACCTATTTGTATAGTTATGAAAGCCTAAATTCATTTGGTTCAGTTTTCCTTACTCTTTTCTTGTATATTTATTGTGCTCCAAATATTTTATAATAATTGTCAACATACCGGGTGATCAAAAAGTCAGTTTAAATTTGAAAACTTAATAAACAACGTAATAATGTAGACAGAGAGGTAAAAATTGACAAACATGCTTGGAATGACATGGGGTTTTATTAGTAAAAAAAAAAACTAAGTTCACAAAATGTCCGACAGATGGCGCTGGTCAGCGTAACGTCAGTGACAGCGCATGGCAATCGTGTATAAAAGGAGCTGTATTGAGAGAGAGAGAGAGAGAGAGAGAGAGAGAGAGAGAGAGAGAGAGAGAGAGAAAGAATCAGATGCGCCAACAGTCGCAGCATGTTGACGTTACCTGAAAAGGCGCTTTTAGTGAATCTGTATTATCAGAATGTGGAATGTGCTAGTTCAGCGTTACGATCCTATCGCCATAAGAAGGGGATTCGAACTGGTAAAGGTCCGTTGACAAATGCAGCTGTGGCGAGAATGATTTCGAAGTTCGAAACCACGAATTGTTTAGACGATAGACCCCGTAATGGACGACCGAGCACAAGACGTAATGCTACTGAGAAAGTCCAGGGAGAAATGGAGACTGTAGCGGGTTCGTCTATGCATGGGGAAGTCAACGCTCGTGCAGTCGCACGTCGCAGCGGCATTCCATACACTACTGTTTGGTTGGCACTTAGGCGTACCCTCCGACGCTATCCGTACAAAATCCATCGGTATCATGAACTGTTACCTGGCGATTTAGTGAAACAGAGGGCATTTGCAGTGTGGGCGTCTCAAAAGATGTCGAAAGATGACGATTGGTCGAGTAACGTGTTGTGGACCGACGAAGTTCATTTCACGCTCCGAGGGTCTGTCAACGCCCACAACCGCAGAATTGGTGCTACCGAAAATCCTAGAACTGTCGTGGAAACTCCATTGCACGACGAGAATGTCACGATATGATTTCGATTTACCACATCTACGTTATCGGGCCTCTTTTCTTCGAGGAAATGCGTGATTCTGGTTTTGTACCTGCTACCGTGACTGGTGAGAGGTACGCCGAAATGTTACAGAATCGCATCATCCCCAGCCTAGCTGATAAACACCTGCAGGAACTTACGATGTTTATGCAGGATGGCGCTCCACCAAAAATTTGGCAGCGATGGTGAGTCAATTGGACTTGCCATGAGCAACAAATTTTTCTATAATCTACTTAATTAACTAAGTCTACACTCAGAGTATATTCATTATTGATAAGTGCAGAACATATTAAGTATGGACAAAATGAATACGCAATTAGTACAAAAGATATTAACAAATGACAAAGTGCACACGCACTGTATAAGTCTTTAGTATTTTTACGACAACTGATCTTATTAACAAATGAAATAAAGTGCACACGCACTGTAAAAATCTTTAGCGTTTTACAAGAACTAGGAAAGGAATGGGAAGGATTGCATCATGGTTGTAGCACAGTAGGTTGCACGTAGCTGCACTGAAAGTCCATATCTTTCTACAGAAGCACAACACCAAGTGAGACAATCTGAAGTTCTCTTCCCTGAAGTATTTATCAGTGTAGCCAAGACACTGAAATGTTGTATTAATATTCAATGTTATCATTTTGGTAGTACATTAGGTACACCAAACAGTAGGACCATAATAACATCTCCATCGCTCAAGGTGGTGGACAGCATGATGTGTCAACACCACATTCTTGTAGAATCCATACTCTTTCACCAACGTAGAATTAGTGCAAAAACCAAATATAGTGCTCCATGATCATGAGGATGGACAGGACAAACGGGTATTGCAGTAATTTCTGGTAATTAGGTCAGAAGGTGAAGGACATTAAGTCTTATGCTAGTCATCATTGAAAATTACACTAGTCTATCAACCGATTTGAGTAATTGTTGGCACTCATTGCCTAGTTACTAAACGTTTCTGTACTATGTATAGAGTATTACAGAACATTATTCATAAGTCATTTGATTACAGTAAATATTGGCACTCATTGGCCAGTTACAAACCATTTTTATGCATTATTCATAAGTCATCATTCAAAGCAAGAGTTAATTAACGGCATAGCATTTATACATAAGTCATCATATTACAGTAAACAGTGGCATTCTTGGCCAGTTACTAAACATGTAGCAGGTATTGAATATTACAAAACACTATTCATAACTCATCTGGTTGCGGTAATTATTGGCACTCATTGGCCAGTTACAAAGTATTCATATAGTTTTACAAATACAAAACACTCTTCATTATTATTCAGAAGTCATCATTCAAAACAGGAGCTAATGAGTGTAGCATCAAGCTACTGGTATTCATTTATGATATCATGTGAGTGACATAAGACAAATTTAAAATGTAAGACATTGGAACTATTATTCAGTCTGTATTACAATAATACATAGACATAATGGAATCAATACATCAGAGAAATTTGCGTTACATTTAGGACTAGAAATATATCTTAAACTGCTAGCATTATTTGGTTGTATACCGGTAAAAGCTGGGACTGGTAATAGATTTTTTTGTGCTAGCAATGCATTGCGTTGAGGTCGATAATTAACTGCTGGGGCATGAAAATATTTGCTTTTGACTTATTGCTGGAAATAAGGATTAATAACGTCATTCGCCATGAGTCAGCTGTAGCAAGGTTATGAAACAAGTAGAGCATATGTGATCACATTCATGAATGATACACATAAATGGGTAAAAAAAATGCAAGTACTAGAACAGGTTTAATGACTAACTGCTTATAGCACATTAATTTCATGAATAGCTTCTCCTGGAAAAAATACAAAATGGATTACTCAGCTGAAAGAAGAAACGCATATTATGCTGAAAAGTAGTGAACTTCGAATTAACAGGTAATGAAACGCGTACTCAATATGTATGTACTCTAGCTGTCCTTTCCAAAACATTCAGTCATTATACCATGCGATTTAAGACATATTGTCAAAACGAACTGCAACAAATACTTAAATAACTACATAGCATTTCTTAACTAACCGTAAATATATAAATGTCATCATTATCATAATCTGCAAAGAAAACCTTCATTATTCATTTTACCATAACTTCATCACTATCATCACCTGCAAAGAAAAACTTCATTATTCATATTAGCATATTCTTCATATAACTATTCATCATCATTTACTATCATCTGCAAAAAAGACACTTCATTATTCATTATTCATATTACCATTTACTTCATACAACTGTTCATAGTATAGAGTTTCTTATTTCTAACATATTTCATCACTAAAACTAAGATGTGTAGTTCTGTCTGACAGCCTGCATCAATCGCCTCGTATTCTGAAAGAAAAATAATTAGTTAAGACTGCTATCATACGATGTGTATAGTATATTCTGGTTAATGCTTGTTAATTCTGATCCATTTACTCTTCATGACAAGATATTGCATTTTCTTTTGTTCATTCCGAAGCTGAAATTCCCATTTCATAGTAATCCACTGTGGTTTGTTTAATTTATTTCTTTTACACGTTATTGCTTTCTGAAAATGATGAATAAGGATTAATAACGTGCATTTAAATCATATACTCGTTAAATAAAAACTTGTTTCTAGTGATATAATTAAGCATAAAGCATAGCAGGACAGAAAACGTATTAGGTCAAAAACATACAGTTTTCAAGTGCAAAAGATGTACACACAGTATCATAATGTAGTGGCAAAAAGTGTAGAATAGTCAAGATATTGAGATATCATAAGAAAAAATGTCAAAGTCAACTGATGTTTGTTATATCTGAAAGATTACATAGTGCATACAGACAAAAATTCTACTTTCGATAGGAAAACAATCATACATACACAAAAAATGGAAAATGTGCACGGTCTGATGTATAACGACAAGAAAAGCGACCTGCTAACCTTACCTTGCCGTGCACTTGCCAGGAAAAAATATGATAATCATCAGTAAGTGTTCATATAAATATAATTGCAAAAGTGGTCATAAAATTCAGGAAATGGCATTACAGTTTAATAAATCATAAAGTATATTCATTCAATAAAGGGTTTAATATTGGAGACATGGTGATTGCCTTTGCTTTTTCTGGTTCTCAAAGTTTCGACGTGTACTACATTGGGGTGAGGAATGCTGCGAATTCTGTATGGACCTCCGTATAGAAGCTCAAATTTACTGCATCTACTCTTTCCTCTGTTGGATAAATAGTGTGTACGTACTAATATCTTCTGTCCAACGTGAAAGTCACGGCGTGTACAAACCTGTTTTTTGTCCCCTCCGTCGCTCTGCGGCACATCTGATGTTTTTGAGCGCAATGTCAATTATTTCATGGTGGCGTAGTCGACGAGATGTAGGAAAAGATAATAGTTCCTTAATTTTGTTAGGTGGTTCAACATTTTTCAGTATAACAGTCGGAGATAGCATAGTAGATTCATTTGGTATGGAGCTAATTACATCCTGGAATGAGAGTATGTGTGTGTCCTAATCAATATGTTTTTATGGCAGTATATTCTACATAGTTTACCAATTTCTTTCATTAGACATACACAAGTGTTCGAAGAAGCGTGATACTTGGATATATAGATAGGAGAAATGTTTCTTATTCGTAACATACGTGTCCATATAGCAGATCGAAACTGTGGTCCATTGTCGGAAATTACTTTCAATTATTGCCCTATATGAAATAAAAAATGTTTTACAAATGCATTCGAAACAGATTTAGCAGTAGCTTTGCGTAACGAAGTGAAGGTAATAAATTTCGAAGTGAGTTCAACAGCGACAAAGATGAAGCAAAAACCTCTATTAGTTCTGGGAATCGGACCAAAAACGTCTACAGCGGCCATGTGTCTCAAATTAACGGGTACAATGGGATGTAACGGAGAAATATGCGAAGTCGTGTCTGACTTAGCTTTCTGGCAGATTTTACATGACGCTAAATCTCGTCGTATACGTTTCTCCATGTTGCCAAATAACAGTTCTGTCTCAGGATAAGAAAACATTTTGTGGCTCCATAATGTGCGTAACTTAAATGAATATACCAAATTAATTTGTTAACACGCTCGTCAGGAATGCATAGTAACCAATTGTTGCTGTCAGGGTGAGAGCGGCGAAACAGAATGTTATTGCGTACAGTGTAATGGTTTCTGATGGTAACATTATTCCTATCTTGCCATAGGCGTTTAATTTCTTTCCACACGTTGTCTTTGCTCTGCTCTTTTGCTATGTCTCGTAATGATGACGAAATGAAATTTTCGAATGCAAATTGTTGAATATACGTGATGCTAAAATTTGCTTGGCAGAAGTAGGTTGCGATGTCTTGCTGATTGTTGCTGAGAGAACGGGATAGTGCGTCTGCTACAATATTTTGTGTACCGGGAATGTGAACAATTGTAAAATTAAATTCCTGTAAATAAAGTTTCCATCTGCTTAATCTGTCGTGTGTAAATTTTGCTGAAAGTAAAAACTGGATAGCTCTATGGTCTGAGTAAACGGTAGTATGTCTTCCATAAAGAAAATGCCTAAATCTCGTAAATGCCCATTCAACACATAATGTTTCAAGATCTGTAACAGAATAATTGCGTTCAGCAGGTGACAGAATGCGACTCGCAAAGGCGATGTTTTTAATTACTGTAGTACCGTCTTCTTCAATTTCCTGAAAAATGTGTACGCCTAAAGCGGTGTTAGAACTGTTGGTGGCAATGGAAAAATGTCTAATAAGATCTGGGTGTGATAAAAGAGGTGCGTTCAACAAAGCTGGTTTAGATTGACAAATTCAGAACGTGCTTGGCTATCCCATGACCAAATAGTGTTTTTACCCGTCAACTGGCACAGCCTAGGGGTGTCTAAAGCAGAGTAATGAATAAATTTACGGAAAAACTTAATTAATCCCAGAAAGCTGCGTAATTGTTTCTTTGTCGTGGGAACAGTAATGTCACGTAAAGCTAGAAGTTTTTCCGGGTCAGGCGCAATGCCTTCTGCTAAAATTACATGTCCAAGAAATTTTATGGAAGTTTTACCAAAGTGAGATTTGCCAAGATTAACTGTGAGTCCTTGTGCACGAAAAGTTTGTAACAGTGTTCAAGAATGAAATTGTGTTCAGACCAGTTAGCTTCTGCAATAAGAATGTCGTCTACATACGTTGTGATTCCATCTTTAAGTTCTGTCGGAAGTATAGTATTCAAACTGCGAATAAACGCTGCTGAAGAAATTGTTAAACCGAACGGTAATTTACAAAATTGATAACTGTCTCCAAAACAGAGAAATGCTGTGTACTTTCTGCAGTTCGGATGGAGCTGAATTTTCCAAAATCCCGATGTCAAATGTAATGTGGAATAAATAGCAGTACCATGAAATTTCTGTAGAAGTTTTTCTAGTGTCTGTGGGCGACCTGTTTCATTAATAATAATGTCATTGATGTGACGCGAATCAAGTACGAGGCGAAGTGAGCCATCCTTTTTCTTAACAATATGGAGCGGGTTTATGTACGGACTAACTGCCGGTTCAATAATTCCTTGGTCAAGCATAGCTTGCAATTCTTTCTTAACTTGTTCTCTGTGAATATAAGGAATGGGATAATGTTTGGCTTTAAATGTGTCGTGCTGGTTAACTTGAAATTCATACATGAAACCGGACATAGTACCAGGGACGTTGTCAAAAACTGGAGCTTGCTGTAGAAGAATATTGCGTAGTTGAGTACGTTCGACGTCTGTATTTGCACTGCTTTGTTTTGCTTTACCAGAAATCATTTGCATAACGTCATAGTCGGCTTCGTCTGGTGTGTTATAGTTGTGTACATACGTATCTGTGAACAATGTCAAATTACAGTTCATGACCCCTGTTCGATTAATTGTTTGTCCTTCTACAGATAAAGAGTGCTGCAATTCTAATGCCAGTTGTACATTTTCATCCTTTAACATTAAATAGGAATTTTGAAAGTCAATAATAGCGTCGTGTTGTATCAGAAAATTTGTACCTAAAATAACGTCTGTTATCAATAAGGGAACAATCCAAAAATTTGAGTGAAACGTATGACCTGCAATACAAAATGATAAGTGTGTCTGTAACTTTACATCTACTCCCTTACCAGATACTGCTCCTTTTACTTTAGTTTTGCCTAATGGTAACGTAGGATAGGTATTCTCTTTGTTACATTCGTTGAAAATTTCTTCATTTATAACTGACATAGGTGATCCAAAATCGATTACTGCTGAAAATTTGGATGATCCAATCTTTACTTCAATGACAGGGTGGGAAATGGTTTTTTGAATAACTGGTTTTTCATGCAAAAGAGTGTCTCGGATGTCGTCAAAAGTAATAAAATTTTCGTGAACAAGATTCTGTCAATAATTCCTGAAGTATTGCTTACGTTGCTGGAGGATGCAACCTGTACTGTATCTAGTCAAATTCTATCTGACGTGCTGTTATTTGCGGGAGGATGCTGTGGCATTTCAACTATTTGTACTGTTCTGTTACTTCGTCCGGACGTATTAGGTTCGGGATGATACCTACTGTCTGGTTGATTCATGATAATCTGTTGTTGTGGTTGATCATGCTGCTGGAAAGACCGACTGTTATTAAACGTACGCTGAAAATTGTGCTCATTACTTTTACGACTGTCATGATAGTCATTTCTATACGGTGCGTTGCGATAGGAGTTGAAATGGTGTGTCTTCTGTACGTAGTGATTTCCTTGTTGCTGTGCGTTACTATTTGGCGGAGCCGACGCTATATGTATAGGCGGCGAAACATTAAAGCTTGGTTGACCTTGCACATTACATTGTTGGTTAGGTATTCTAACCGGCTGGTTTTGTTGCTGTTGTTGGGAAAAACCTCTATTGTTACCAAAATGTGGTTCCTGTTGCTGATAATTTAGACGATACTGATAAGTACACTTCTGTCTTTCATTAAAATTACGCTGATGGTTCTGGAGTGTCTAATGAAAATTGTCACTTTCGGTAAAACTTGTCATATCAGGTTTTCTTTACACATCCTTAATCCTAGATAGATCGATAGTTGAAGAGCTGTTTTAAGAGATATAAAGGATAGTAAAAGAGAAGGCAGCAGTGCAGAAAACTAAAGATGAAATAGCACTACTACGGCTCGGGGCCCTGTGCACGCTACGGCACATATTCATCGAAGTGTAATGAATCCCCTGAGGTCCCTTACGCGCTGCAAATAAATTTTAGTTTCTGTGTTACAGGTAATGCCGGTGAAAATTCAAAAGCAAGTTGTTGTATCCAATCCAGAGGGTGAATCTGTGTTCTGTCATTCTTAAATACCCTAAATTTTCTCACAGATAGAAAGTGCTTATTATCAAAATTATCGTCTCGGAATGTCTGAACAGGTTCAGGATTGTATGATAATCTGTTTGTCTGTGACTGTTCGGAATCTAAGTCACGTACTCTCTGTAAATTACCTAAATTATACTGGCTGTGTGAGTCTGATAAATGTTCGGAAAGTGGCGTATGCTGTGCCGTGTTAGAGGCTGAAACATTTTTCATCTCTATCACTTCTTGCTGTGAAGACGACACTTTCCTACGTAATGTATTATTGGACGAACCTATCTCACTGATCGTCTGCTGTAAACTTTGGAATTCGGGTGTTTGATTAAGCGAAATTGGTGACGTATCGTCTGATTTGGTGTCATTATTATTTTCGATAACATCAATACGACTGGCCAATTCATCATATTTTTCAGTCAGTGCTTTTACCTGATCATCGTTTTTAGTATCACAAGCATTAATTTGTTTTTGTATTTTACGTGTGGTTTTGTTCAATTTTTTAACGTCTGCTTTGATGGCATCGGGATCCTGTATTAATTCCAACTTTTCAAGTCTGTTAGTCATTGTCTGAAAGTCTAATGTGTGTGTGTCTGTTTTTGTTTTAAGATCGGAGATTTCATCATGCAATTCGGTGTTCAACTGTTTGATTTTGTCTGATACTGTAGCAATATTGTTGTCTACGTATGTTTTTGCTTTCGTAAACAATTTACGCTTATCTTCCTGTCTCTGTGCAGTAATTGTTTCCATGACTTGTTGCTTTACTTTATTCTGTTCCTGTATAAATTTACGGTAACGCGTTTCACTGTTTTGTAGGTGGTGATTAAAACGTTCGTCAATTTGGCTGTTCTGTTGGTCAAATTTCGTGTCTACTTTCGCATCCAGTGTGCGTGAAAGTTCTGCTGACATTAATTTAAACTCGTCGCGTTACTGTGTTGCGTTTTCAGAACATTGTTTAGCGACTGCACTAATTTCATCTCTAAGTAATTTAGTTGTGGCTGCATGTGTATTACTTAATTCTTGTGACACAGATCTAATTTCTTCCCTACTGTTCCTAGCACAAGCCTTAATTTCCTCACGTAATTGTTCTTTAGTATCATGACATTGCGCGGCAACGGCTGTAATCTCTTCATTAAGTTGTTTGAAATTGTTGTCTTGTTTATCATTCAACTGTTTGGAATTGCTGTCTAGTTTTTCATTATGTTGTTGTTTGAGATTTTCATTATTTTCATTAATTTGTTGTTTGAGATTTTCACTAAGTTGTTTGTTTGATTCGTGAAATTGTAGCAATAATGCCATAACTTGATCCATGCCAATATTACTACTGTATTCTCTGTGCTGTTTAATGGCGTACCTGCAATTGTCACGTTTTGTGTAACCATTTGGTCATTCTCTGATTCTTGAAAAGGTTCGCCAATTGGATGTGCACTGTGGGTCACTACCTCGGAATCAAATAAATCTGACGTATTTTGACTACATTGTTCATCTTCGTGAGAAAAATTTATCTGTTTACTATGCAAAATTTGCAAATCAGGCGTGTCAAACTGGGCAGCGTTCGTTGTATCGGAACGTGCCGCGTCATCAGTTGTTAAATTTACTGTGGACATAACTGAATTTGTTTGCCCATCATTAGGATTTAACTCAATACTAGTGATCGGCAGGCACTGATTATCTATAATTGGAGGATTATCACTATTACACTGAGTGTCGCAAGTATTATCGGTCAAATTATTCCAGTCGGCTATTTCACTCATTGCACATCGCGATGTACTGTTTACAGTTTTTCGCGGCATTTTTCACAAATCAAAATTAAGCTCAAAATAAAACAAAGACGAAGCAAAAATGGAACAAACACAATTACAACAAAGAGCAATAAATTGCCGATGATCTGTGAAAGAAAGAGTGACAAATTAGTAAATGCGTTGCGCCAGATGCAAACTACATTTAAGTAAATAAGAGCAGATATATAACTGACTACTTCTCAGAAATTCACAAAGAAATACGATGCTGGCCGGTTGTCGCCAAGTGTAACCTCCCCACAAAATTCTTTTTCATTTAGTGTAACCTCAAAACAGAAAAGTTCCTAAACTTCTCAACAGTAAAAATTATAATTATGTCTTTCACATTCAGTGTAACGTCCCAAAAAATAAATAAATAAATAAATAAATAAATAAATTCAGTAACCTGGTAATAATACAATGTAACTAACCTCTCAATTAAATTGTCGCTCACTTATAACTTTTCAATAATTGACTGTGAATTTAACCTGGTAAATTTTGGACGTCAGCAGTGCTGCGTCATAGCCCTGAAAGATCATTCTGAATAAAAGAAGAAAAATTCTTACCTCAATGATGTCGCCGGATAACGCATATATATATCTGCTCTTACAATAAATTTTCCTGGCACAGCCCAGTGCAATGCTGGCCGATAGATTTGTCACTTATGAAAGGAAACAACTGATTTTTCTTTTGCAATAATCGGGATGATCATGGATTGGAGAAATTAGTAAATTCTTTAAATTGAAATGAATGGTTGTCAAAAGTTACTTTTTGTGAGAAAGATTATTATTAGGAGATTTTTAAAACATTTACATGGGACTTGAGATAACAATACTACATATGCGCGAGGCTGCTTTTTACCTTATACAATAATGCTCAGGCTCCGACATCACTGCACCACGACCGGCCCAGCCAACACGATACACCAGACTAGACTGCTCGCTAGCAACAACTTACTGCTACATCTACACAGTTCCTACTGCAGTCAACACTGCTCTCTGGTCTGAGATTCTCTTATACCTTACATATCGCAGGCAGCGCGTGAGCAATACATCGAAATTTCATCTGCTCGGACCTCTTACACGCTGGCGCAATAAAATAAACAGCGCTGTAAACAGAAGCAGACAACATAACTACCTCTTGTGTTGATTCATTTCCAGTTCTGCAAAAGGCTTAGTAAATGAATTGATGTGCAATAATAGAGAGGCATCGCAGAAACAAAACAGTAAGTTTCTAATAACAGGTGTCAAGAAATTCTGGCAATCCAGATAACAACGGATAAGCGTTTGATCGCAAATACATTTGTAAAAAAGTTATCGCAACGAAATTCCTCCGACATAACAACAGCGGTTGTTGCAGGAGATAACATAAACTTTATTTTATTACAAGGAAAAGTAATAGGAGGAAAGTCAAACAATTTACAAGCATATTCACTCTTTTTATTCGAACTAAAATTTTCACGTTTCCTGGCACCATCGCTGAACAGTTTGCAGAATTCCCATGATGCTTCATTCTAAATACTGAAACGCAGAAAACAAACATTTCTTCTCGTAAACACAACGCACGAGATTTTTTGAATGTCTTGAAAAAACATTGTGTTGAAGTCAAGTATTTTTGTAAGCTCGGTAAATATAAACACGTATACTTGATATAATCCACCATTTTTGTAAGGAAAACAGCATAAACCCAGCGTTAATTTAGCGGACTGGTGGAGCGAATTTTAAATAACATATAGCGTTGTCTGCTACGCCACTGCGGAGCTTGTTGCACAAAGTAAACAAGAAGTAAATTAGCTGTCACTGCGCTTCACGGGTGTATTCGCTGAATTAGTCTGAGAGAAAACTGACATTTTACTATCTGTAAGATTGTCACAGTTCTCTTCAGATGTTTTTGATAAAACATTTGCTAATTAGTTATGTCTTTCTGAAGCAGATGTAGATATTTTATCGTAATAGCCTGAGGTATTTCACATGCAACCGACATCCACATACAATTTAACGAAATGATTTCATTAAAAATAAGCCTACGTATGCATTACTGGCTAGAAATATGTTTGTCATTTCGTTGTCTGCTATGTGGTACAACCCAAACAGATAGAGAAGGAACAGTGCCAAACGTTTCCGGCGTACGTTTCACCTCTCTAAGTACTTGACAGCTGTAGATCTGGGAATCTTATTCTACTTTGGGGAAACTGCTGTCGTAAGAGAGCTACCTCATGAAATTTATTTCCCATTATCTAGGATACGTCTTGCTACACTACACAGCTAAGAAATCGACATTTACCTCTATACTCCGAAAGTCGACCTATGGTGGGCAGTCGAGGGTACTATATGATTCTCATTGGTACCACCACCTGTTAAAATCGCTGATGGTCCGCAGCAAAAATGATTTTGGCAAGGCTCTGTGTGCATTCGAATCTCTCCGATTTTTTCTTCATATTCTTTTCGCGAGATGTATGTATCAGGATGTAACACACTCTAAGACAAAGGAAACAACATTCAACGAAGAAACTGTCCGAATGAGACGGAAATCGGTAGATGTGATGTACACATGCAGACAAACAAATGGTTACAGTTTCAGAAAAATTACATGACTTCTCCAAAAGAAAGATCTTCACAAATTTCGCAAGTCAATAAAACGTTGCTCCTCCTCTGCGTCTTACGCAACAATTATATGGCTTGACATTGGCTGACAGAACTTCTGTATGTCCTCCTGAAGGATATCGTGCCAAATACTGTCTAATTGGAGCCTTAGATCGTCAAACTTCCACATACGTTGAAGGGCCCCCGTCCATAATGCTAAAAACGTTCTCAACCGGGAGAGACACGGCAACCTCGCTTGCCAAGGTAAGGTTTGGCAAGCAGGAAGACAAGCAGTAGAGACCTTTGCCAAGTGCGGGTGGGCATCATCTTCGTGAAAAGTGATCCCAGCATAGCTTCGCGTGAAAGGCAACAAAACTGGGCGCAGAATATAGTCGACGTACCGCTGTGTTGTAAGGATGTTATCCGTCCTTTCACTTTCTCTGTGGTTAAGCCTTCGACTTACCATCTCTCTCTCATTGCCATTGTCTATATATACTGACGGTAAAAAAATCGCAGCACCAAAAAATAATTAATGTGGAGGAATGAAATCTGGAGAATACGTTTGTTTAGGTAACATACTCAAGTGAGTAGTATTGAAAGATTGCAGAATGTAAGCGTGAGACAAGCCACTGCAAATGTGAAATGCCCGTACATTGATAACCTGTGTAGGGGTAGCCGCGCGGTCTAGGGCGCCTTGACACGGCTCGCGCGGCTCTCCCCATCGGAGGTTCGAGTCCTCCCTCAGGCGTGGGTGTGTGTGTTGTCCTTAGCGTAAGTTAATTTAAGTTAGATTAAGTAGTGTGTAAGCTTAGGAACCGATGACCTTAGCAGTTTGGTCCCACAGGAACTTATGACAAATTTCAAAAAATTCAAATCGCCTGAATGTAGAACGCAAGCATGCAAACGTACGTGCTTTTTGTTGTACAAGTGCTGGAAGTGAGTTTGTGGGTGGAAGTTCCATGCATGTTGCTCTTAGTCGGTCAGTACAGGGATGGTTATTGCTGTTTGTGAATGACACTGGAATTGCCGTCCGATGACGTCCCCTATTGCTCTTCTATGGGAGACAGATCTGGAGATCGAGCAGGTCACGAAACCATGTTAACACTCTGTAGAACTTGTTGGGTTGCAACAGCAGTATTTTGGCGAGCGTTATCCTGTTGGAAAAATCCCCTACAATGCTTTTCCTGAATGGCAGCACAAAATGTCGAATCACCAGACAGACATACAGTTTTGCAGTCAGGGTGCGTGGGATAAGCTGTCATACCAAGTCGCATCCTAGACCTCAACTCCAGGTCTATGTCTAGCATGTCTAGCACGCAAGAGGCTGGTTGCAGGTCCTCATCTGGCTTCCTTGTAATCAACACACGACCATCACTGGCACCAAGGAGAACAAGCTTTCATTAGAAAACATAACAGACCCTCACCCTGCTCTCTAATGAGCTCTCGCTTGACACCATCGAAGTACCAAATTGCGGTAGCTTGGGGTCAGTGGAACGCACGAAACAGGAATTCTACCTTGGAGCTCTCCTTGAAGTAACCGATTAGTGACAGTTCTCTGCGCTACTGTGGTGGCAATTACTGCTCGTACGGATATTGCAGGTACAGAATGATGCGCCGGAGCCATACGCCGAACACGATGGTTTTCCCTCTCAGTGGTGCCACGTGGCCGTCCGGAGTCCAGTCTTCTGGTGACCGCACATTCTTGAGACCACCGCTGTCAACAAACGTGTCAGTGGCTACATTCCTGCCAAGTCCTTCTGCAGCATCGCAGAAGGAATGTCCAGCTCCTCGTAGCCCTATTACACGACCTCGTTCGAATTCAGTGGGTTGTTGATAACGGCGGCTTTGTCGTCTTAAAGCCATTCTTGAGTAACACAAACTCACCATGGCCAGTGTGACCGTAACTTACGTTACTCCGTGTATTTACAGCAAACCTAACGGGCATATTCATTGTGGCGCTACCTGTGCCACTCACGTCTGACTGGCAAAAAATTTTAAAGACGGCATCTTTTAGATGCAGAAATACGCCAACCAACTTCCGTTTATGATGCACAATCTTGCTGTTGTGAGTTTTCTTTTCCCTCACTGTATCTCTCTCTCTCTCTCTGTCTCCTCTTCTCTCGGTGTTTCCCACTGCCACTGTCTCTTTACGCTGTCTCCTTTCCACTGACCATCAATATCTCCTCACTCTGTGGTTCCTACAGTTATTGTCTTCATTCATCTTCCTTTCTCATTCACTGCCTTTCTCCCTACCGCTACCACTGTTTCCTCGCTCTTTCCCTCCCACTGGTACCGTCTCCTCTCTTTGCCAGCGCCGCTGTTTCTCTGCAATTCTATCATCTTCATCATCATCATCATCATCATCATCATCATCATCATCATTTAAGACTGATTATGCCTTTCAGCGTTCAGTCTGGAGCACAGTCCCCCTTATAAAATTCCTCCATGATCCCCTATTCAGTGCTAAAATTGGTGCCTCTTCTGATGTTAAGCCTATTACTTCAAAATCATTCTTAATCGAATCCAGGTACCTTCTCTTTGGTCTGCCCCGACTCCTCCAACCCTCTACTGCTGAACCCATGAGTCTCTGGGGTAACCTTGCTTCTCCCATGCGTGTAACATGACCCCACCATCTAAGCCTGTTCGCCCTGACTGCTACATCTATAGAGTTCATTCCCAGTTTTTCGTTGATTTCCTCATTGTGGATACCCTCCTGCCATTGTTCCCATCCACTAGTACCTGCAATCATCCTAGTTACTTTCATATCCGTAACCTCAACCTTGTTGATAAGGTAACCTGAATCCACCCTGCTTTCGCTCCCATACGACAAAGTTGGTCGAAAGATTGAACGGTGCACAGATAACTTAGTCTTGGTACTGACTTCCTTCTTGCAGAAGAGAGTAGGTCGTAGCTGAGCGCTCACTGCATTAGCTTTAATACACCTCGCTTCCAGTTCTTTCACTATGTTGCCTTCCTGTGAGATGTACTTGAAACCGTCCACCTGTTCTAACTTTGTTCCTCCTATTTGGCACTCAATCCGTTTATACCTCTTTCCCACTGACATTACTTTCGTTTTGGAGATGGTAATCTTCATACCATAGTCCTTACATTTCTGATCTAGCTCTGAAATATTACTTTGCAAACTTTCAGTCTGCTATTCTATTTCAGCACAAAAATGTCCGAAGACATTAGCATGCAAAAAATTTGGTGAGAAAGGCAAAATGATGTTTGAGGCATATGGCACATTTAAACAAGCAAATACGGTACGCATATTATAGCGTTAACACAAAATCGTTTGGTTTACGTCATTTTATAGTTTGTTCGTCGATTGCGATTCATCGAAAACGCATGCCTTATGATTTGTATCTTAGGAGAGTAAAAGAGTTATTAAACACATTTTCCTGATTTTTCATTCTTTCCAATTCTACATAATTTTTGTCAGCGTTTTAAGTTATTTTCAGGAATGTTGTGATATTTTTTAGCCATTTTTTGTCACTGCAGTACCACTTTTGACATATATGTATAGGCTTGAAGTGCCCAGTACGCAGAGACAGCGCATCATAAAGTTTTGTTAGTCAAAAAATGCTGACTAAAACCATATTATAATGACCTCAGTACCTTTGCGATAACCTTGGAATGCTTGCCACGTCTTCACTACACCACTTGAAACTACATTTATATCTCAGATCGGATATTACATTTATATTTTACATGCACAAGTACAGTAGCTTCGAACCTCTGGACCTCGATAATGGATAATGATATCGAAAATCATAGGCACATATGGTCAAAATGTCGACAATTGCGATGAATAGAAATTAAAGACCTGAAAGAGGCATTTTCGTGCGCGTGTTCTTGGAACATTCTGGTATGTTATAAATAAAATGTAATCAGTTTGCTTCAAAATCTTTAAATATTCAGGGAAATATTGGAGGATGTATCACCGGGTGTGTGTGTGTGTGTGTGTGTGTGTGTGTGTGTGTGTATGGTGTGTATGGTGTAGGTGTGTGTGCGTGTGTTTCATTTACAAACTTTGATATGATTTATGTTTAATGTAAATAGAAGTTACGTATCCAAGGATTAAGAAACGCCACATTGCTTTTTATTTTCTGTGTTACGATTCCTTTTTTTTACTGCCTTCGACGTCTTTCAATCATGTACCACAATTTCTTTTTTTCTTTGTATAATTTTATATTGCGTAACTTTCGTTTTCCCCCAACGTTCGCCCTCTCTGTCACACCTTGAATTACCACGTCTTCACCCTGAAAATATGTTACATAAATAAATCAGTAGACTCGCTCCACTTACAGTGCAATATTACCAACATGTTACGAGTAAGCTTATGGGACATACAGATTTTGTTATTCAATTATATCAGAAGACTACAGATGAACCGGTGCTATGTCCAATAAAGGGCTATCCGAAGAACCTTCCTATGCAGAAAGGTCTGCTGCTATCGACAGGCACGGCGCTGATTGTCCCTACAAGGTGACATGACAGCAACTAATCGGAAATTCTATCGCTTATTTTGTCTCCCTCATTTAGGTTCTTCGTGGTTTTCCTAAATCTTTAAAAGTGGATGTTGTAATAGTTCTCTTAGCTTGGCCACGGATACTGGAGGACTCGGATCAATTTTTGCAGCGGATTGTCCTCCATGAGGTTACTTACTAAGACTGAATAGTCTGCGCATATATTGCTTCTATTTCCATTTGTCGCACTAATTCATAATTTTAGCAGGTAATTTTCGAAATGATTGCAATACTCTGTCTAATCTTTACTCTCGTCCAAACTGAGAGTTTCTTCCGGTATCGAAAGAACTAGTTGTGAAAAAGCGTGTGCTTGGCGTCTTTTTTCTTTCTTTTGTTTCTTAATGTGGCAAGTATCGAAATATAGTCTTCGACGTTCCATAACAGTGACCCCATAGTAGCGTCACATACTATAGGAAACGGAAATCGCTTGATACATTTATCACCTATCATAGTTAAACGTGCTATCCCTGAGCTGACTAGAGCTAGGCGGAAGGTGGCGCTAATGACAAATATTTGTTGTTCGCAAACAAGTGTTTTGAACCCGCTGAACTATGTAAAATATGATTTTGTGGCCAAATTGTCTGTCATTTATGGACATTTTTTGGATGAACAACAATGGCAAGAGGTATCTGATGGACAGCAGACATGCAATGAAGCTATACTTTTGTCTTGAGACTGGTTGGAGTGAATGGGCGGTATTCGTCTCCCTACCCAGTACACGCTTTTTCTATGTTAAGATATATCACTTTCTCAGCCCCTCGAATAAACCTTTTATGCCAGATAAACGTCTGAACTGCCGCTTCAACTGTGGATTAGTCACAAAATACTCAAAGAAACAATCCTGGTTGTTACGAGAATTCACCGCCACGTCCACGCAGTGTTTTATCTTACTCTATACGCTTTATTGTCTCTTCATGCCGACACAGAGTAGCAAACGAGCATTAGAAATGGACAGAGAAAAGAGTTCAGTTCCTAGTGTGGAGCAGTACGCAAATTTGTTACATACTCCGAGTCACAATAACAAAAGGAAGTGCAGTGAAGGTAAATAAGCACTCTCTAGAGGATAATCGACAAATATATCCACTGCTGTCAGTCACTGAGATATGCCGTTCCCTGACTGGTGTGACGGTACAAACCCCCGTGACTAGATGGATGTGTCAGGTATGCAAGGATTGCTTTGTGGAGAGCGAGCGCGCTACACGGCGCGCGATTCGCGGAAGCGCGTGGCGCGCCCGCGCGAGATTTGCAACGCTCGGTCTCCGCGGCCGGGCGGCCACGTGGCCTGCAACTTGGGGCATTGTTTGATTTTTCGCACATTGCTCGAAAAATATGTAACTTACGGTGAAGAGCGATGCGGCAGTTAATTGTGGTCAGCAATATGCACCTTCTGAAAGATCCACCTTTATTTCAAGTCACGAGACGCAAAAGTTATAGTAACCTTAAACTCGGCTAATATCACGATTACTGAAAGATTAATGAAAATAGTAAATACCGACTTATACGGATGAGCGAACACTCATTAAAAAAGTTTCGTCATAGCGGATCGAGTGCCGTAGTCATATGTTAAGATTCATAAATAATTAGGCCCGTAAAGAGCAATAAACAAAGTTTGAGAGATAATTGTTTATAAAATTCAGTAGAAAATTCATGACGTAAAGAACGGCACTATATAATAGTTTGGATGG